>NC_086448.1:851301864-851901864 GCF_028390025.1 Pseudophryne corroboree | reverse complement strand
TATAGACACATACTGCAACTTACATATAGCACCAGCTCACACTAACAAAGGTGCAATAGCTGTATATAGGCACATCCTGTAACTTACATATAGCACCAGCTCACTCTGATAACAATGGTGCCGTTGCAGTATATAGACACCCACTGTAACTTACATATAGCATCACACTGATAACAATGGTGCTGTAGCAGTATATAGACACATACTGTAACTTACATATAGCATCAGCTCACTCTGATAACAATGGTGCCGTGGCAGTATAAAGACACATACTGTAACTTACATATAGCACCAGCTGACACTGATAACCATGGTGCTGTAGCAGTATATAGACACACACTGTAACGTACATATAGCACCAGCTCACACTGATAACCATGGTGCTGTAGCAGTATATAGACACACACTGTAACTTACATATAGCACCAGCTCACACTGATGACAATGGTGCCGTAGCAGTATGTAGACACATACTGTAACTTACATATAGCACCAGCTCACACTTTTAACGATGGTGCCGTAGCAGAATATAGACACACACTGTAACTTACATACAGGATCACACTGATAACAATAGTGCCAAAGCAGTATATAGACACACACAGTAACTTACATATAGCACCAGCTCACACTGATAACAATGGTGCCATAGCAGTATATAGACACACACTGTAATATATATAGCATCACACTGATAACAATGGTGCCATAAGAGTATATAGACACACACTGTAATATATATAGCATCACACTGATAACAATGGTGCTCTAGCAGTATATAGACACACACTGTAACTTACATATAGTACCAGCTCATACTGATAACAATGGTGCCATAGCAGTATATAGACACACACTGTAACTTACATATAGCATCAACTCACTCTGATAACAATGGTGCCGTAGCAGTACATAGACAAATACTGTAACTTACATATAGCATCAGCTCACACTGATAACAATGGTGCCATAGCAGTATATAGACACATACTGTAACTTACATATAGCATCACACTGATAACAATGGTGCCGTAGCAGTATATAGACACATACTGTAATTTACATATAGTATCAGCTCACACTGATAACAATGGTGCTGTAGCAGTATATAGACACATACTGTAACATACATATAGCATCAGCTCACACTGATAACAATGGTGTCGTAGCAGTATATAGACACACACTGTAACTTACATATAGCATCACACTGATAACAATGGTGCTGTAGCAGTATATAGACACACACTGTAACTTACATATAGCACCAGCTCACACTGATAACAATGGTGCCATAGTAGTGTATAGACACATACTGTCACTTACATATAGCATCACACTGATAACATTGGTGCCGTAGCAGTATATAGACACATACTGTAACTTACATGTAGCACCAGCTCACACTGATAACAATGGTGCCATAGCAGTATATAGACACATACTGTAACTTACATATAGCACCAGCTCACTCTGATAACAATGGTGCTGTAGCACTATATATAGACACATACTGTAACTTACATATAGCACCAGCTGACACTGATAACAATGGTGCTGTAGCAGTGTATAGACACATACAGTAATTTACATATAGCACCAGCTCACACTGATAACAATGTTGTTGTAGCAGTATATAGACACATACTGTAACTTACATATAGCATCACACTGATAACAATGGTGCCATAAGAGTATATAGACACACACTGTAATATATATAGCATCACACTGATAACAATGGTGCTCTAGCAGTATATAGACACACACTGTAACTTACATATAGTACCAGCTCACACTGATAACAATGGTGCTGTAGCAGTATATAGACACATACTGTAACTTACATATAGCATCAACTCACTCTGATAACAATGGTGCCGTAGCAGTACATAGACACATACTGTAACTTACATAAAGCATCAGCTCACACTGATAACAATGGTGCCATAGCAGTATATAGACACATACTGTAACTTACATATAGCATCACACTGATAACAATGGTGCCGTAGCAGTATATAGACACATACTGTAACTTTCATATAGCACCAGCTCACACTGATAACAATGGTGCCGTAGCAGTATATAGACACATACTGTAACTTACATATAGCAACAGCTCACACCGATAACAATGGTGCCGTAGCAGTATATAGACACATACTGTAACTTACATATAGCACCAGCTCACTCTGATAACAATGGTGCCGTAGCAGTATATAGACACACACTGTAACTTACATATAGTACCAGCTCACACTGATAACAATGGTGCCGTAGCAGTATATAGACACATACTGTAACTTACATATAGCATCACACTGATAACAATGGTGCCGTAGCAGTATATAGACACATACTGTAACTTACATATAGCACCAGCTCACACTTTTAACGATGGTGCCTTAGCAGTATATAGACACATACTGCAACTTACATATAGCACCAGCTCACACTAACAAAGGTGCAATAGCTGTATATAGGCACATCCTGTAACTTACATATAGCACCAGCTCACTCTGATAACAATGGTGCCGTTGCAGTATATAGACAAACACTGTAACTTACATATAGCATCACACTGATAACAATGGTGCCATAACAGTATATAGACACCCACTGTAACTTACATATAGCATCACACTGATAACAATGGTGCTGTAGCAGTATATAGACACATACTGTAACTTACATATAGCATCAGCTCACTCTGATAACAATGGTGCCGTGGCAGTATAAAGACACATACTGTAACTTACATATAGCACCAGCTGACACTGATAACCATGGTGCTGTAGCAGTATATAAACACACACTGTAACGTACATATAGCACCAGCTCACACTGATAACCATGGTGCTGTAGCAGTATATAGACACACACTGTAACTTACATATAGCACCAGCTCACACTGATAACAATGGTGCCGTAGCAGTATGTAGACACATACTGTAACTTACATATAGCACCAGCTCACACTTTTAACGATGGTGCCGTAGCAGAATATAGACACACACTGTAACTTACATACAGGATCACACTGATAACAATAGTGCCAAAGCAGTATATAGACACACACAGTAACTTACATATAGCACCAGCTCACACTGATAACAATGGTGCCATAGCAGTATATAGACACCCACTGTAACATACATATAGCATCAAACTGATAACAATGGTGCTGTAGCAGTATATAGACACATACTGTAACTTACATATAGCATCAGCTCACTCTGATAACAATGGTGCCATGGCAGTATATAGACACATACTGTAACTTACATTTAGCATCACACTGATAACAATGGTGCTGTAGCAGTATATATAGACACATACTGTAACTTACATATAGCACCAGCTGACACTGATAACAATGGTGCTGTAGCAGTGTATAGACACATACAGTAATTTACATATAGCACCAGCTCACACTGATAACAATGTTGTTGTAGCAGTATATAGACAAACACTGTAACTTACATATAGCATCACACTGATAACAATGGTGCCATAAGAGTATATAGACACACACTGTAATATATATAGCATCACACTGATAACAATGGTGCTCTAGCAGTATATATACACACACTGTAACTTACATATAGTACCAGCTCACACTGATAACAATGGTGCTGTAGCAGTATATAGACACATACTGTAACTTACATATAGCATCACACTGATAACAATGGTGCCATAAGAGTATATAGACAAACACTGTAACTGACATATAGCATCACACTGATAACAATGGTGCCATAAGAGTATATAGACACACACTGTAATATATATAGCATCACACTGATAACAATGGTGCTCTAGCAGTATATAGACACACACTGTAACTTACATATAGTACCAGCTCACACTGATAACAATGGTGCCATAGCAGTATATAGACACACACTGTAACTTACATATAGCATCAGCTCACACTGATAACAATGGTGCCATAGCAGTATATAGACACATACTGTAACTTACATATAGCATCACACTGATAACAATGGTGCCGTAGCAGTATATAGACACATACTGTAACTTTCATATAGCACCAGCTCACACTGATAACAATGGTGCCGTAGCAGTATATAGACACATACTGTAACTTACATATAGCAACAGCTCACACTGATAACAATGGTGCCGTAGCAGTATATAGACACATACTGTAACTTACATATAGCAACAGCTCACACTGATAACAATGGTGCCGTAGCAGTATATAGACACATACTGTAACTTACATATAGCACCAGCTCACTCTGATAACAATAGTGCCATAGCAGTATATAGACACACACTGTAACTTACATATAGTACCAGCTCACACTGATAACAATGGTGCCGTAGCAGTATATAGACACATACTGTAACTTACATATAGCATCACACTGATAACAATGGTGCCGTAGCAGTATATAGACACACACTGTAACTTACATATAGCACCAGCTCACTCTGATAACAATGGTGCTGTAGCAGTATATAGACACATACTGTAACTTACATATAGCATCAGCTCACTCTGATAACAATGGTGCTGTAGCAGTATATAGACACACACTGTAACTTACATATAGCGTCACACTGATAACAATGGTGCCGTAGCAGTATATAGACACACACTGTAACTTACATATAGCACCAGCTCACACTTATAACGATGGTGCCTTAGCAGTATATAGACACATACTGCAACTTACATATAGCACCAGCTCACACTAACAAAGTTGCAATAGCTGTATATAGGCACATACTGTAACTTACATATAGCACCAGCTCACTCTGATAACAATGGTGCCGTTGCAGTATATAGACAAACACTGTAACTTACATATAGCATCACACTGATAACAATGGTGCCATAACAGTATATAGACACCCACTGTAACTTACATATAGCATCACACTGATAACAATGGTGCTGTAGCAGTATATAGAAACATACTGTAACTTACATATAGCATCAGCTCACTCTGATAACAATGGTGCCGTGGCAGTATATAGACACATACTGTAACTTACATTTAGCATCACACTGATAACAATGGTGCTGTAGCAGTATATAGACACATACTGTAACTTACATATAGCATCACACTGATAACAATGGTGCTGTAGCAGTATATAGACACATACTGTAACTTACATATAGCACCAGCTCACACTGATAACAATGGTGCTGTAGCAGTATATAGACACATACTGTAACTTACATATAGCACCAGCTCACACTGATAACAATGGTGCTGTAGCAGTATATAGACACATACTGTAACTTACATATAGCATCAGCTCACTCTGATAACAATGGTGCCGTGGCAGTATATAGACACATACTGTAACTTACATTTAGCATCACACTGATAACAATGGTGCTGTAGCAGTATATAGACACACACTGTAACTTACATATAGCGTCACACTGATAACAATGGTGCTGTAGCAGTATATACACACATATTGTAATTAAAATATAGCATCAGCTCACACTGATAACAATGGTGCTGTAGCAGTATATAAACACACACTGTAACTTACATATAGCATCACACTGATAACAATGGTGCCGTAGCAGTATATAGACACATACTGTAACTTACATATAGCACCAGCTCACACTGATAACAATGGTGCTGTAGCAGTATATAGACACATACTGTAACTTACATATAGCACCAGCTCACACTGATAACAATGGTGCTGTAGCAGTATATAGACACATACTGTAACTTACATATAGTACCAGTTCACACTGATAACAATGGTGCCGTAGCAGTATATAGACACACACTGTAACTTACATATAACACCAGCTCACACTGATAACAATGGTGCTGAAGCAGTATATAGTCACATACTGTAACTTACATATAGTACCAGTTCACACTGATAACAATGGTGCCGTAGCAGTATATAGACACATACTGTAACTTACATATAACACCAGCTCACACTGATAACAATGGTGCCGTAGCAGTATATAGACACACACAGTAACTTACATATTGCACCAGCTCACACTGATAACAATGGTGCCATAGCAGTATATAGACACCCACTGTAACATACATATAGCATCAAACTGATAACAATGGTGCTGTAGCAGTATATAGACACATACTGTAACTTACATATAGAACCAGCTCACACTGATAACAATGGTGCTGTAGCAGTATATAGACACATACTGTAACTTACATATAGCACCAGCTCACACTGATAACAATGGTGCTGTAGCAGTATATAGACACATACTGTAACTTACATACAGCATCACACTGATAACAATGGTGCCGTAGCAGTATATAGACACACACTGTAACTTACATATAGAACCAGCTCACTCTGATAACAATGGAGCCATAGCAGTATATAGACACATACAGTAACTTACATATAGCACCAGCTCACACTGATAACAATGGTGCCGTAGTAGTATATAGAAACATACTGTAACTTACATATAGCACCAGCTCACTCTGATAACAATGGTGCCGTAGCAGTATATAAACACCTACTGTAACTTACATATAGCATCACACTGATAACGATGGTGCCATAGCAGTATATAGACATACACTGTAACTTACATAAAGAACCAGCTCACACGGATAACAATGGTGCCGTAGCAGTATATAGACACACACTGTAACTTACATATAGCACCAGCTCACACTGATAACAATGGTGCCTTAGTAGTATATAGACACAGTACTCATGTATACTGGGACACACACACTTAAACCATGTGGCTGAGCTGCGAGTGGGGTCTCCTGCAGTAACACACGCACACACCATGTACTGGACTGTGAAGGGATCACTCACACACACACTGTATAGTACACTGTGAGGGACACACACACACCATGTACACTGGGACACGTACGTACACACACACACACACACACACACACACACACACACACACACACACACACACACACACACACACACACACTGGTCTCTGAGGGAAACACACACACACTGTACACTACACTGTGAGGTACACACACACCATGTACACTACACTGTGAGGGACACACACACCATGTACACTGGGACACGTACGTACGCACACACACACACACACCATGTACACTGGTCTCTGAGGGAGGGAAACACACACACACACCCTGTGCTGTGAGTGGGGTCTCCTACAGTAACTCTCCCACACACTTACGCCATGTACACTAGGACAAACACACCCAGTGCACTGCACTGTGAGGGACACACGCTATGTACAGTAGGACACACACACATACACTGTACACTGGTCTGTGAGGGACACACACTTACGCAATGTACACTAGGACAAACACACACTGTATACTAGGACACACACACTGTACACTAGGACACACACACACACACTGTACACTAGGACACACACACTGTATACTAGGACACACACACACACACACACACACACACACACACACACACACACACACTGTACACTAGGACACACACACACACACACACACACACACACACACACACACACTGTACACTAGGACACACACACACATACACTGTACACTGGTCTGTGAGGGACACACACTTACACAATGTACACTAGGACACACAGACACTGTACATTAGGACACACACACACACACACACACACACACTGTACACTGGTCTGTGAGGGACACACACACTTACGCTATGTACACTAGGACAAACACACACTGTACCCTAGGACACACACACACTGTACACTAGGACACACACACACACATACACTGTACACTGGTCTGTGAGGGACACACACTTACGCAATGTACATTAGGACAAACACACACTGTACCCTAGGACACACACACTGTACACTGGTCTGTGAGGGACACACACACACATGCTATGTACACTAGGACACACACACACACACACACACACACACACACTGTACACTAGGACACACACACACACACACACACACTGTATACTAGGACACACACACACACACACACACACACACACACACACACACACACTATACTAGGACACACACACACACACACACACACACACACACACACACACACACACACACTGTACACTAGAACACACACACACACACACACACACACACACACACACACACACACACACACTGTATACTAGGACACACACACACACACACACACACACACACACTGTATACTAAGACACAAACACACTGTACACTAGGACACACACACACTGCACTGCGAGGTACACACACACTTACACTATGTACACTAGGACACACACACACTGTACACTAGGACACACACACTGTACACTAGGACACACACTGTACACTAGGACACACACACACACACTGTACACTAGGACACACACACACTGTACACTAGGACACACACACACTACACTGCGAGGTACACACACACACACACTGTACACTAGGACACACAAACACACTGTACACTAGGACACACACACACTGTACACTAGGACACACACACACACACTGTACACTAGGACACCCTCCCCCTGTGCGCTGTGAGACACTGATGAGAGGCTGCTCACCTGCTCCAAGCACCCGGCTGCTTCCATGTCTCTGCTCCCAGTGCCTCATTCCCTGCTCCAGCCTCTCTCCTCCTGCTCACACTGTATGAGGAGGGGGAGTCAGGGGAGGGTTCACTCATATGGTGCAGCCTCTATTCTCTGCTTACCCTGCAGGCAGAGAGCCAGCTTCATCCATGTCCCTGTTTTCTGTCTGTCTCTGAGCTTCATCCATGTCCCTGTTTTCTGTCTGTCTCTGAACTTCATCCCTATCAATGTCCCTGTTTTCTGTCTGTCTCTGAGCCTCATCTGTATCAATGTCCCTGTTTTCTGTCTGTCTCTGAGCTTCATCCATGTCCCTGTTTTCTGTCTGTCTCTGAGCTTCATCCCTATCAATGTCCCTGTTTTCTGTCTGTCTATGAGCTTCATTCCCATCAATGTCCCTGTTTTCTGTCTGTCTATGAGCTTCATTCCCATCAATGTCCCTGTTTTCTGTCTGTCTCTGAGCTTCATCCCTATCAATGTCCCTGTTTTCTGTCTGTCTCTGAGCTTCATCCCTATCAATGTCCCTGTTTTCTGTCTGTCTCTGAGCTTTATCCCTATCAATGTCCCTGTTTTCTGTCTGTCTATGAGCTTCATTCCCGTCAATGTCCCTGTTTTCTGTCTGTCTCTGAGCTTCATTCCCATCAATGTCCCTGTTTTCTGTCTGTCTCTGAGCTTCATTCCCATCAATGTCCCTGTTTTCTGTCTGTCTCTGAGCTTCATTCCCATCAATGTCCCTGTTTTCTGTCTGTCTCTGAGTTTTATCCATATCAATGTCCCTGTTTTCTGTCTGTCTCTGAGCTTTATCCCTATCAATGTCCCTGTTTTCTGTCTGTCTCTGAACTTCATCCCTATCAATGTCCCTGTTTTCTGTCTGTCTATGAGCTTCATTCCCATCAATGTCCCTGTTTTCTGTCTGTCTATGAGCTTCATTCCCATCAATGTCCCTGTTTTCTGTCTGTCTCTGAGTTTTATCCCTATCAATGTCCCTGTTTTCTGTCTGTCTCTGAGCTTTATCCCTATCAATGTCCCTGTTTTCTGTCTGTCTCTGAACTTCATCCCTATCAATGTCCCTGTTTTTTGTCTGTCTCTGAGCATCATCCCTATCAATGTCCCTGTTTTCTGTCTGTCTCTGAGCTTTATCCCTATCAATGTCCCTGTTTTCTGTCTGTCTCTGAGCTTTATCCCGATCAATGTCCCTGTTTTCTGTCTGTCTCTGAGCTTTATCCCTATCAATGTCCCTGTTTTCTGTCTGTCTCTGAGCTTCATCCCTATCAATGTCCCTGTTTTCTGTCTGTCTCTGAACCTCATCCCTATCAATGTCCCTGTTTTCTGTCTGTCTCTGAACTTCATCCCTATCAATGTCCCTGTTTTCTGTCTGTCTCTGAGCTTCATCCCTATCAATGTCCCTGTTTTCTGTCTGTCTCTGAGCTTCATTCCCATCAATGTCCCTGTTTTCTGTCTGTCTATGAGCTTTATCCCTATCAATGTCCCTGTTTTCTGTCTGTCTCTGAACTTCATCCCTATCAATGTCCCTGTTTTCTGTCTGTCTCTGAACTTCATCCCTATCAATGTCCCTGTTTTCTGTCTGTCTCTGAGCTTCATCCCTATCAATGTCCCTGTTTTCTGTCTGTCTCTGAGCTTCATCCCTATCAATGTCCCTGTTTTCTGTCTGTCTATGAGCTTCATCCTCATCAATGTCCCTATTTTCTGTCCTTCTCTGAGCTTTATTCCTAGCAATGTCCCTGTTTTCTGTCTGTCTCTGAGCTTCATCCCTATCAATGTCCCTGTTTTCTGTCCGTCTCTGAGCTTCATCCTCATCAATGTCCCTGTTTTCTGTCTGTCTCTGAGCTTTATCCCTATCAATGTTCCTGTTTTCTGTCCTTCTCTGAGCTTTATTCCTATCAATGTCCCTGTTTTCTGTCCTTCTCTGAGCTTTATTCCTATCAATGTCCCTGTTTTCTGTCCTTCTCTGAGCTTTATTCCTAGCAATGTCCCTGTTTTCTGTCTGTCTCTGAGCTTCATCCCTATCAATGTCCCTGTTTTCTGTCTGTCTCTGAGCTTCATCCCTATCAATGTCCCTGTTTTCTGTCTGTCTCTGAGCTTTATCCCTATCAATGTCCCTGTTTTCTGTCTGTCTCTGAACTTTATCCCTATCAATGTCCCTGTTTTCTGTCTGTCTCTGAGCTTTATCCCGATCAATGTCCCTGTTTTCTGTCTCTGAGCTTCATCCCTATCAATGTCCCTGTTTTCTTGCTGTCTCTGAGCCTCATCCCTAGCAATGTCCCTGTTTTCTGTCTGTCTCTGAGCTTCATCCCTATCAATGTCCCTGTTTTCTGTCCATCTCTGAGCTTCATCCCTATCAATGTCCCTGTTTTCTGTCTGTCTCTGAACTTCATCCCTATCAATGTCCCTGTTTTCTGTCTGTCTCTGAGCCTCATCCATGTCCCTGTTTTCTGTCTGTCTCTGAGCTTAATCCCTATCAATGAACCTGTTTTCTGTCTGTCTATGAGCTTCATTCCCATCAATGTCCCTGTTTTCTGTCTGTCTATGAGCTTCATTCCCAACAATGTCCCTGTTTTCTGTCTGTCTCTGAGCTTCATCCCTATCAATGTCCCTGTTTTCTGTCTGTCTCTGAGCTTCATCCCTATCAATGTCCCTGTTTTCTGTCTGTCTCTGAGCTTTATCCCGATCAATGTCCCTGTTTTCTGTCTGTCTCTGAGCTTCATTCCCATCAATGTCCCTGTTTTCTGTCTGTCTCTGAGCTTCATTCCCATCAATGTCCCTGTTTTCTGTCTGTCTCTAAAGCTTCATTCCCATCAATGTCCCTGTTTTCTGTCTGTCTCTGAGCTTCATCCATGTCCCTGTTTTCTGTCTGTCTCTGAGCTTCATCCCTATCAATGTCCCTGTTTTCTGTCTGTCTATGAGCTTCATTCCCATCAATGTCCCTGTTTTCTGTCTGTCTCTGAGCTTCATTCCCATCTATGTCCCTGTTTTCTGTCTGTCGCTGAGCTTCATTCCCATCAATGTCCCTGTTTTCTGTCTGTCTCTGAGCTTCATTCCCATCAATGTCCCTGTTTTCTGTCTGTCTCTGAACTTCATCCCTATCAATGTCCCTGTTTTCTGTCTGTCTCTGAGCTTCATTCCTATCAATGTCCCTGTTTTCTGTCTGTCTCTGAGCTTCATTCCCATCAATGTCCCTGTTTTCTGTCTGTCTCTGAGCTTTATCCCTATCAATGTCCCTGTTTTCTGTCTGTCTCTGAGCCTCATCTGTATCAATGTCCCTGTTTTCTGTCTGTCTCTGAGCTTCATCCCTATCAATGTCCCTGTTTTCTGTCTGTCTCTGAGCTTCATCCCTATCAATGTCCCTGTTTTCTGTCTGTCTCTGAGCTTCATCCCTATCAATGTCCCTGTTTTCTGTCTGTCTCTGAGCTTTATCCCTATCAATGTCCCTGTTTTCTGTCTGTCTCTGAACTTCATCCCAATATGTCCCTGTTTTCTGTCTGTCTCTGAGCTTCATCCCTATCAATGTCCTGTTTTCTGTCTGTCTCTGAGCTTCATCCCTATCAATGTCCCTGTTTTCTGTCTGTCTCTGAGCTTCATCCCTATCAATGTCCCTGTTTTCTGTCTGTCTCTGAGCTTTATCCCTATCAATGTCCCTGTTTTCTGTCTGTCTCTGAGCTTTATCCCGATCAATGTCCCTGTTTTCTGTCTGTCTTTGAGCTTCATTCCCATCAATGTCCCTGTTTTCTGTCTGTCTCTGAACTTCATCCCTATCAATGTCCCTGTTTTCTGTCTGTCTCTGAACTTCATCCCTATCAATGTCCCTGTTTTCTGTCTGTCTCTGAGCCTCATCTGTATCAATGTCCCTGTTTTCTGTCTATCTCTGAGCCTCATCCATGTCCCTGTTTTCTGTCTGTCTCTGAGCTTCATCCCTATCAATGTCCCTGTTTTCTGTCTGTCTCTGAGCTTCATTCCCATCAATGTCCCTGTTTTCTGTCTGTCTCTGAGCTTCATCCCTATCAATGTCCCTGTTTTCTATCTGTCTCTGAGCTTCATCCCTATCAATGTCCCTGTTTTCTGTCTGTCTCTGAGCTTCATCCCTATCAATGTCCCTGTTTTCTGTCTGTCTCTGAGCTTTATCCCGATCAATGTCCCTGTTTTCTGTCTGTCTCTGAGCTTCATTCCCATCAATGTCCCTGTTTTCTGTCTGTCTCTGAGCTTCATCCATGTCCCTGTTTTCTGTCTGTCTCTGAGCTTCATTCCCATCAATGTCCCTGTTTTCTGTCTGTCTCTGAGCTTCATCCATGCCCCTGTTTTCTGTCTGTCTCTGAGCTTCATCCATGTCCCTGTTTTCTGTCTGTCTCTGAGCTTCATCCCTATCAATGTCCCTGTTTTCTGTCTGTCTATGAGCTTCATTCCCATCAATGTCCCTGTTTTCTGTCTGTCTATGAGTTTAATTCCCATCAATGTCCCTGTTTTCTGTCTGTCTATGAGCTTCATTCCCATCAATGTCCCTGTTTTCTGTCAGTCTATGAGCTTCATTCCCATCAATGTCCCTGTTTTCTGTCTGTCTCTGAGCTTTATCCCTATCAATGTCCCTGTTTTCTGTCTGTCTCTTAGCTTTATCCCGATCAATGTCCCTGTTTTCTGTCTGTCTCTGAGCTTCATTCTCATCAATGTCCCTGTTTTCTGTCTGTCTCTGAGCTTCATTCCCATCAATGTCCCTGTTTTCTGTCTGTCTCTGAGCTTCATTCCCATCAATGTCCCTGTTTTCTGTCTGTCTCTGAGCTTCATCCATGTCCCTGTTTTCTGTCTGTCCCTGAGCTTCATTCCCATCAATGTCCCTGTTTTCTGCCTGTCTCTGAGCTTCATCCATGCCCCTGTTTTCTGTCTGTCTCTGAGCTTAATCCCTATCAATGTCCCTGTTTTCTGTCTGTCTATGAGCTTCATTCCCATCAATGTCCCTGTTTTCTGTCTGTCTATGAGCTTCATTCCCATCAATGTCCCTGTTTTCTGTCTGTCTCTGAGCTTCATCCCTATCAATGTCCCTGTTTTCTGTCTGTCTCTGAGCTTCATCCCTATCAATGTCCCTGTTTTCTGTCTGTCTCTGAGCTTTATCCCGATCAATGTCCCTGTTTTCTGTCTGTCTCTGAGCTTCATTCCCATCAATGTCCCTGTTTTCTGTCTGTCTCTGAGCTTCATTCCCATCAATGTCCCTGTTTTCTGTCTGTCTCTGAGCTTCATTCCCATCAATGTCCCTGTTTTCTGTCTGTCTCTGAGCTTCATTCCCATCAATGTCCCTGTTTTCTGTCTGTCTCTGAGCTTCATTCCCATCAATGTCCCTGTTTTCTGTCTGTCTCTGAGCTTCATCCATGTCCCTGTTTTCTGTCTGTCTCTGAGCTTCATCCCTATCAATGTCCCTGTTTTCTGTCTGTCTATGAGCTTCATTCCCATCAATGTCCCTGTTTTCTGTCTGTCTCTGAGCTTCATTCCCATCAATGTCCCTGTTTTCTGTCTGTCTCTGAACTTCATCCCTATCAATGTCCCTGTTTTCTGTCTGTCTCTGAGCTTCATCCCTATCAATGTCCCTGTTTTCTGTCTGTCTCTGAGCCTCATCTGTATCAATGTCACTGTTTTCTGTCTGTCTCTGAGCTTCATCCCTATCAATGTCCCTGTTTTCTGTCTGTCTCTGAGCTTCATTCCTATCAATGTCCCTGTTTTCTGTCTGTCTCTGAGCTTCATCCCTATCAATGTCCCTGTTTTCTGTCTGTCTCTGAGCTTTATCCCTATCAATGTCCCTGTTTTCTGTTTGTCTCTGAACTTCATCCCTATCAATGTCCCTGTTTTCTGTCTGTCTCTGAGCTTAATCCCTATCAATGTCCCTGTTTTCTGTCTGTCTCTGAGCTTCATCCCTATCAATGTCCCTGTTTTCTGTCTGTCTCTGAGCTTCATCCCTATCAATGTCCCTGTTTTCTGTCTGTCTCTGAGCTTTATCCCTATCAATGTCCCTGTTTTCTGTCTGTCTCTGAGCTTTATCCCGATCAATGTCCCTGTTTTCTGTCTGTCTATGAGCTTCATTCCCATCAATGTCCCTGTTTTCTGTCTGTCTCTGAGCTTCAGTCCCATCAATGTCCCTGTTTTCTGTCTGTCTCTGAGCTTCATTCCCATCAATGTCCCTGTTTTCTGTCTGTCTCTGAACTTCATCCCTATCAATGTCCCTGTTTTCTGTCTGTCTCTGAACTTCATCCCTATCAATGTCCCTGTTTTCTGTCTGTCTCTGAGCCTCATCTGTATCAATGTCCCTGTTTTCTGTCTGTCTCTGAGCTTCATCCATGTCCCTGTTTTCTGTCTGTCTCTGAGCTTCATCCATGTCCCTGTTTTCTGTCTGTCTCTGAGCTTCATCCCTATCAATGTCCCTGTTTTCTGTCTGTCTCTGAGCTTCATTCCCATCAATGTCCCTGTTTTCTGTCTGTCTCTGTGCTTCATCCCTAGCAATCTCCCTGTTTTCTCTCTGTCTCTGAGCTTCATCCCTATCAATGTCCCTGTTTTCTGTCTGTCTCTGAGCTTCATTCTCATCAATGTCCCTGTTTTCTGTCTGTCTCTGAGCTTCAGTCCCATCAATGTCCCTGTTTTCTGTCTGTCTCTGAGCTTCATTCCCATCAATGTCCCTGTTTTCTGTCTGTCTCTGAGCTTCATCCCTATCAATGTCCCTGTTTTCTGTCTGTCTCTGAGCTTCATTCCCATCAATGTCCCTGTTTTCTGTCTGTCTCTGAGCTTCATCCATGCCCCTGTTTTCTGTCTGTCTCTGAGCTTCATCCATGTCCCTGTTTTCTGTCTGTCTCTGAGCTTCATCCATGTCCCTGTTTTCTGTCTGTCTCTGAGCTTCATCCCTATCAATGTCCCTGTTTTCTGTCTGTCTCTGAGCTTCATTCCCATCAATGTCCCTGTTTTCTGTCTGTCTCTGTGCTTCATCCCTAGCAATGTCCCTGTTTTCTCTCTGTCTCTGAGCTTCATCCCATCAATGTCCCTGTTTTCTGTCTGTCTCTGAGCTTTATCCCTATCAATGTCCCTGTTTTCTGTCTGTCTCTTAGCTTTATCCCGATCAATGTCCCTGTTTTCTGTCGGTCTATGAGCTTCATTCCCATCAATGTCCCTGTTTACTGTCTGTCTATGAGCTTCATTCCCATCAATGTCCCTGTTTTCTGTCTGTCTATGAGCTTCATTCCCATCAATGTCCCTGTTTTCTGTCTGTCTATGAGCTTCATTCCCATCAATGTCCCTGTTTTCTGTCTGTCTATGAGCTTCATTCCCATCAATGTCCCTGTTTTCTGTCTGTCTCTGAGCTTTATCCCTATCAATGTCCCTGTTTTCTGTCTGTCTCTGAGCTTCATCCCTATCAATGTCCCTGTTTTCTGTCTGTCTCTGAGCTTCATTCTTATCAATGTCCCTGTTTTCTGTCTGTCTCTGAGCTTCATTCCCATCAATGTCCCTGTTTTCTGTCTGTCTCTGAGCTTCATTCCCATCAATGTCCCTGTTTTCTGTCTGTCTCTGAGCTTCATCCATGTCCCTGTTTTCTGTCAGTCTCTGAGCTTCATTCCCATCAATGTCCCTGTTTTCTGCCTGTCTCTGAGCTTCATCCATGCCCCTGTTTTCTGTCTGTCTCTGAGCTTCATCCATGTCCCTGTTTTCTGTCTGTCTCTGAGCTTCATCCCTATCAATGTCCCTGTTTTCTGTCTGTCTCTGAGCTTCATCCCTATCAATGTCCCTGTTTTCTGTCTGTCTCTGAGCTTCATTCCCATCAATGTCCCTGTTTTCTGTCTGTCTCTGAGCTTTATCCCTATCAATGTCCCTGTTTTCTGTCTGTCTCTGAGCTTCATCCCTATCAATGTCCCTGTTTTCTGTCTGTCTCTGAGCTTCATTCTCATCAATGTCCCTGTTTTCTGTCTGTCTCTGAGCTTCATTCCCATCAATGTCCCTGTTTTCTGTCTGTCTCTGAGCTTCATTCCCATCAATGTCCCTGTTTTCTGTCTGTCTCTGAGCTTCATCCATGTCCCTGTTTTCTGTCTGTCTCTGAGCTTCATTCCCATCAATGTCCCTGTTTTCTGCCTGTCTCTGAGCTTCATCCATGCCCCTGTTTTCTGTCTGTCTCTGAGCTTCATCCATGTCCCTGTTTTCTGTCTGTCTCTGAGCTTCATCCCTATCAATGTCCCTGTTTTCTGTCTGTCTCTGAGCTTCATCCCTATCAATGTCCCTGTTTTCTGTCTGTCTCTGAGCTTCATTCCCATCAATGTCCCTGTTTTCTGTCGGTCTCTGAGCTGAGCTTCATTCCCATCAATGTCCCTGTTTTCTGCCTGTCTATGAGCTTCATTCCCATCAATGTCCCTGTTTTCTGTCTGTCTATGAGCTTCATTCCCATCAATGTCCCTGTTTTCTGTCTGTCTATGAGCTTCATTCCCATCAATGTCCCTGTTTTCTGTCTGTCTATGAGCTTCATTCCCATCAATGTCCCTGTTTTCTGTCTGTCTATGAGCTTCATTCCCATCAATGTCCCTGTTTTCTGTCTGTCTCTGAGCTTTATCCCTATCAATGTCCCTGTTTTCTGTCTGTCTCTGAGCTTCATCCCTATCAATGTCCCTGTTTTCTGTCTGTCTCTGAGCTTCATTCTCATCAATGTCCCTGTTTTCTGTCTGTCTCTGAGCTTTATCCCTATCAATGTCCCTGTTTTCTGTCTGTCTCTGAGCTTCATCCCTATCAATGTCCCTGTTTTCTGTCTGTCTCTGAGCTTCATTCCCATCAATGTCCCTGTTTTCTGTCTGTCTCTGAGCTTCATTCCCATCAATGTCCCTGTTTTCTGTCTGTCTCTGAGCTTCATTCCCATCAATGTCCCTGTTTTCTGTCTGTCTCTGAGCTTCATCCCTATCAATGTCCCTGTTTTCTGTCTTTCTCTGAGCATCATCCCTAGCAATGTCCCTGTTTTCTGTCTGTCTCTGAGCTTCATCCCTATCAATGTCCCTGTTTTCTGTCTGTCTCTGAGCTTCATCTATGTCCCTGTTTTCTGTCTGTCTCTGAGCTTCATCCCTATCAATGTCCCTGTTTTCTGTCTGTCTCTGAGCTTCATCCCTATCAATGTCCCTGTTTTCTGTCTGTCTCTGAGCTTCATTCCCATCAATGTCCCTGTTTTCTGTCGGTCTCTAAGCTACATCCCTATCAATGTCCCTGTTTTCTGTCTGTCTCTGAGCTTCATTCCCATCAATGTCCCTGTTTTCTGTCTGTCTCTGAACTTCATCCCTATCAATGTCCCTGTTTTCTGTCTGTCTCTGAACTTCATTCCCATCAATGTCCCTGTTTTCTGTCTGTCTCTGAGCTTCATCCCTATCAATGTCCCTGTTTTCTGTCTTTCTCTGAGCATCATCCCTAGCAATGTCCCTGTTTTCTGTCTGTCTCTGAACTTCATCCCTATCAATGTCCCTGTTTTCTGTCTGTCTCTGAACTTTATCCCTATCAATGTCCCTGTTTTCTGTCTGTCTCTGAACTTTATCCCTATCAATGTCCCTGTTTTCTGTCTGTCTCTGAACTTTATCCCTATCAATGTCCCTGTTGTCTGTCTGTCTCAGCCTCGTGCATTTCCACCCAGGGGGCCACTGGGAAATATTTTACAATGTTTCAAAATGAGCAGGTGAGACCTGTTACAATCCCCCATAGAGACATACACCACCGGCACCACCTGTCACATACTGTGCCCCGTGCCAGCCTGTGCCCTGAGTATATGATGACATCACACTGAGGGATGTACGGCACTGCCAGGAACATCCTCCGGAGAAGCTGCATCATCGATACTGACTGCAGGGTGCTGTTCCAGACATCCTGCTAGCCATAGCCAGACTAAGGGGAGACGCAGGGCATACTGTACTCCGGGCTCCCCTTTGTCAGGGGGCCCCCCCGGCCAGAGCACACTGACATCATTAGCTTTCACTCTTAAGCAGCAGCAGAACCAGCAGCCAGAATGTGAGCAGGGCAGTATGCAGTGCAGGCAGAGACACAGGAATATCAGGATTCAGGAGCTTCCAAAAGAGCTTCCTGACCAGAGGAGAGATACAGTAGGAGTGTGGAGAGAGCTGTAAGTGACACAGGGATCCCAGCTTCTCCTCCTCCCCGTCTGGGTATCTGAGTCCTGTGTATACTGTTATGCAACTAAACCACTTGGGTCTAGAGATAGACACACACAGAGAGTCCTCCTGAGTCCTTTCCCATTGTGTAAGTAATACCAAGGCTGCTGCTATTCTTGCATGTGACAAGATAAATTATTTTATTTTTTTATGTGTATTTTAAGGTTAAGTTGTCTTTGTTCCACTACAAGAAAACTTTATAAAATAATTGTCTTTCAATTAGGTGGAGCTATAAACAGTACCCAGGCATTATTCAACTATAAGCTTAAATCTAATATACACCATTGGTTTACATTTAATATACACAATCTGTACCTCCCACCATGATCCATTCCAAGAAAGACAACATGATCTCTACCTGGACTTCCTTCTTAGTTTATGATTGCAATCACCTGTGATGAAATACCATTCTTATCAATTACATAGTTCAGCACAGGTGACGCTAATCATATAATAAGTGGGAAGTCCACGTAGAGAGCACTGTGTCCCTCCTGGAATGGGACATATTAGGAGGTATGCACAATTTAATATACATCCCCCACCTTCCATCGGTGCCCCCCAAGACTTAATCTGGCCCTGCTGCTAGCCAGATGCAAGGGCCATGGGGCAGCAATGATGCCACCCTATGTTACCCTGGCCCTCTTCCTATGGGGAGATCTATGACTCCTGTGGCTCCTACACCACCTCATCCTCGCCCTTCTCTTATTGTCCCATCTTAGACTCCTCCAGTGGCCCCTTCTCCACCACCTCATCCTGGTGTCAATTTCTAATTATTTCTAAATAATCATTTCAAATGCCAGCGTTAATTTATGCTGCGGACGCAAGGCGCATCTTATTACCATATACGATAAAAGTGCACTGTATGTCGCAAACACTACATCCCTTAAGAGAAAACAAGCACTCGCACATATTGTCGGCTGAGGTCCAATGCTCAGAGATATATATATATTTGATATTAAAAGGGTATGCATACAATATAACATATGTACAGTATATCATTCAGTTATAATATATATAAATATGGTTACAGAGTTACAGTTACATAAGAAGCAGATAGTTACATAAGGCTCCGTTACAGCCAGCATACTTCACCCTGTCCCTCAATGCACAGTCCTCTCCATCTTTGAATCTGCACCAACAGCAACAAAACAGAACTTCCTGGGTGAGGGGAAATACCTATATACTGTGTATTGGGGGAAGTACATGTCTGGGACTGATTCTTCTGTTATTGGTCCAGGGGAGGGAAATCTCTCATTCATGATGTGTTATTGGTCAGTTCATATGCAAGCAACGTCCAGTTTTGAAGATGCCATTATAGGGATTAGCCACTGGTTTCCTACACACATGCTGTTTTTCAGGAAGTTCTTTTGTTCACTTTAGAATGTGGCTTCATATTCATACATTTAATCATATGAGCATATAAGCAATGTGCTACAATCTACCCATAGCTATCAAATTAACACACACATTCTCCTGATCATTTTGATACTAAACATGATATGTTTAACTTGTTCCATTCCAATAATACATATATAGATGATGTTATAACACTTATATAAATACATTATATTGTCTGGTGCTTGACATGTGTTATTTTTTTTTCAATATATGTTTATTGAGAAGCAACATACAATATAAATACAAGTCGCATGTCATAATGCTTGAAAAACATCAACCACTGCATGGTACAGAAATCGCCAATAAAAGAGCTGAGCAAAAATGTGAAATGTCATATACAGTCAGCCATATAGTTCAAGTAATAGGATGTAATATCAGTCAGACAATTGTAAAAGGGTGGTGAGCCTAGAGTGAGAGATTCCGTATTATACCATGTTGTTAATCGAACCACTTTGCGCACATATTCCCTGGTGTCAGTCGGTAGCGTGAGTAAGTAGGGCAACCAAACGGAAAAGAATTTCGGGGAATGGGACTCTGCGTCCAGGGAACAATCAACCCAATCCATTTGATAGAGGTGGGTTAAACGCGGTAACATGAGGGAAAGGGGTATCGGCTCCGAGTGTATCCATTGGGATAATATAGTTTTCTTTGCGACAGCAGCCACACAAGCCAACAATAATTTCGTCCCTTTGGAATATGGGGGATCCTGAGTGTTTATAAAGTTCCAGAAAGCCCAAACCATAGTAATATTAAAAGAAATATGAAGTTCCACATTAATATTAGAGATGAGCGGGTTCGGTTCCTCTGAATCCGAACCCGCCCGAACTTCAGTTTTTTCTTCACGGGTCCGAGTGACTCGGATCTTCCCGCCTTGCTCGGTTAACCCGAGCGCGCCCGAACGTCATCATCCCGCTGTCGGATTCTCGCGAGACTCGGATTCTATATAAGGAGCCGCGCGTCGCCGCCATTTTCACACGTGCATTGAGAGTCATAGGGAGAGGACGTGGCTGGCGTCCTCTCCGTTTAGAGAAGAGAGAGACACAGTACAGACGAGAGAGACACAGTATTTTGGGGAGCATTATTACTATTAGGAGGAGTACTACTATACTACTATACTACTTGCTGAAGTGATATAGATTAGATAGTGTGACTGTGTATTGTATTAATTATCTGACTTGTGGGGGAGACACTGACAGTGTGGAGCAGTTAGAGTCTGAGAGCAGGACTCAGGAGTACATATAACGTACAGTGCACACTTTTGCTGCCAGAGTCAGTGCCACACTGCCATTGTTGTGACCACACTGACCACCAGTATAATAATATATTTTGTGATTGTCTGCTTAGGACTCGGAGTACTAGTTGCAAGTTGCAACGTGACCTGACCACCAGTTTAATAATCAATCACCACCAGTTTAATATATATATATATATATATATATAAAATTGTATATAATATATATATATATAATATTGTATACCACCTACCCGTGGTTTTTTTTTTCATTCTTCTTTATACATACTACTATAGTAGCTTACTGTAGCAGTCTGCGGTGCTGCTGACCTGACAGTGTCCAGCAGGTCCGTCATCAGTCATTACATAATAAATATATCTAGTACCTGTCCGGCTGCAGTACTAGTGATATTATATTGATTTCATCTCATTATCAATAATTTATCATCCAGTCTAGACTCTATATTAGCAGCAGACACAGTACGTTAGTCCACGGCTGTAGCTACCTCTGTGTCGGCACTCGGCAGTCCATCCATAATTGTATACCACCTACCCGTGGTTTTTTTTTTTTCTTTCTTCTTTGTACATACTACTATAGTATAGTAGCTCTGTAGCAGTCTGCGGTGCTGCTGAGCTGACAGTGTCCAGCAGGTCCGTCATCAGTCATCATTACCTAATAAATATATTATCTACCTGTCCGGCTGCAGTACTAGTGATATTATATATACATACATATATATATTGATTTCATCTCATTATCAATCATCCAGTCTATATTAGCAGCAGACACAGTACGTTAGTCCACGGCTGTAGCTACCTCTGTGTCGGCACTCGGCAGTCCATCCATAATTGTATACCACCTACCCGTGTTTTTTTTTTCTTTCTTCTTTGTACATACTACTATAGTATAGTAGCTTACTGTAGCAGTCTGCGGTGCTGCTGAGCTGACAGTGTCCAGCAGGTCCGTCATCAGTCATCATTACCTAATAAATATATTATCTACCTGTCCGGCTGCAGTACTAGTGATATTATATATACATACATATATATATTGATTTCATCTCATTATCAATCATCCAGTCTATATTAGCAGCAGACACAGTACGTTAGTCCACGGCTGTAGCTACCTCTGTGTCGGCACTCGGCAGTCCATCCATAATTGTATACCACCTACCCGTGGTTTTTTTTTTTCTTTCTTCTTTGTACATACTACTATAGTATAGTAGCTTACTGTAGCAGTCTGCGGTGCTGCTGAGCTGACAGTGTCCAGCAGGTCCGTCATCAGTCATCATTACCTAATAAATATATTATCTACCTGTCCGGCTGCAGTACTAGTGATATTATATATACATACATATATATATTGATTTCATCTCATTATCATCCAGTCTATATTAGCAGCAGACACAGTACGGTAGTCCACGGCTGTAGCTACCTCTGTGTCGGCACTCGGCAGTCCAACCATAAGTATACTAGTATCCATCCATCTCCATTGTTTACCTGAGGTGCCTTTTAGTTGTGCCTATTAAAATATGGAGAACAAAAATGTTGAGGTTCCAAAATTAGGGAAAGATCAAGATCCACTTCCACCTCGTGCTGAAGCTGCTGCCACTAGTCATGGCCGAGACGATGAAATGCCAGCAACGTCGTCTGCCAAGGCCGATGCCCAATGTCATAGTACAGAGCATGTCAAATCCAAAACACCAAATATCAGTAAAAAAAGGACTCCAAAACCTAAAATAAAATTGTCGGAGGAGGAGCGTAAACTTGCCAATATGCCATTTACCACACGGAGTGGCAAGGAACGGCTGAGGCCCTGGCCTATGTTCATGGCTAGTGGTTCAGCTTCACATGAGGATGGAAGCACTCAGCCTCTCGCTAGAAAACTGAAAAGACTCAAGCTGGCAAAAGCACCGCAAAGAACTGTGCGTTCTTCGAAATCCCAAATCCACAAGGAGAGTCCAATTGTGTCGGTTGCGATGCCTGACCTTCCCAACACTGGACGTGAAGAGCATGCGCCTTCCACCATTTGCACGCCCCCTGCAAGTGCTGGAAGGAGCACCCGCAGTCCAGTTCCTGATAGTCAGATTGAAGATGTCAGTGTTGAAGTACACCAGGATAAGGAGGATATGGGTGTTGCTGGCGCTGGGGAGGAAATTGACCAGGAGGATTCTGATGGTGAGGTGGTTTGTTTAAGTCAGGCACCCGGGGAGACACCTGTTGTCCGTGGGAGGAATATGGCCGTTGACATGCCTGGTGAAAATACCAAAAAAATCAGCTCTTCAGTGTGGAGGTATTTCAACAGAAATGCGGACAACAGGTGTCAAGCCGTGTGTTGCCTTTGTCAAGCTGTAATAAGTAGGGGTAAGGACGTTAACCACCTCGGAACATCCTCCCTTATACGTCACCTGCAGCGCATTCATAATAAGTCAGTGACAAGTTCAAAAACTTTGGGCGACAGCTGAAGCAGTCCACTGACCAGTAAATCCCTTCCTCTTGTAACCAAGCTCACGCAAACCACCCCACCAACTCCCTCAGTGTCAATTTCCTCCTTCCCCAGGAATGCCAATAGTCCTGCAGGCCATGTCACTGGCAATTCTGACGAGTCCTCTCCTGCCTGGGATTCCTCCGATGCATCCTTGCGTGTAACGCCTACTGCTGCTGGCGCTGCTGTTGTTGCTGCTGGGAGTCGATGGTCATCCCAGAGGGGAAGTCGGAAGACCACTTGTACTACTTCCAGTAAGCAATTGACTGTCCAACAGTCCTTTGCGAGGAAGATGAAATATCACAGCAGTCATCCTGCTGCAAAGCGGATAACTGAGGCCTTGACAACTATGTTGGTGTTAGACGTGCGTCCGGTATCCGCCGTTAGTTCACAGGGAACTAGACAATTTCTTGAGGTAGTGTGCCCCCGTTACCAAATACCATCTAGGTTCCACTTCTCTAGGCAGGCGATACCGAAAATGTACACAGACCTCAGAAAAAGACTCACCAGTGTCCTAAAAAATGCAGCTGTACCCAATGTCCACTTAACCACGGACATGTGGACAAGTGGAGCAGGGCAGGGTCAGG
Source organism: Pseudophryne corroboree (assembly GCF_028390025.1). NCBI lineage: Eukaryota > Metazoa > Chordata > Amphibia > Anura > Myobatrachidae > Pseudophryne > Pseudophryne corroboree. The sequence continues at coordinate 851,877,426 of NC_086448.1, read as the reverse complement.
ACTATATGACTGTGACAGCCCACTGGGTAGATGTATGGACTCCCGCCGCAAGAACAGCAGCGGCGGCACCAGTAGCAGCATCTCGCAAACGCCAACTCTTTCCTAGGCAGGCTACGCTTTGTATCACCGCTTTCCAGAATACACACACAGCTGAAAACCTCTTACGGCAACTGAGGAAGATCATCGCGGAATGGCTTACCCCAATTGGACTCTCCTGTGGATTTGTGGCATCGGACAACGCCAGCAATATTGTGTGTGCATTAAATATGGGCAAATTCCAGCACGTCCCATGTTTTGCACATACCTTGAATTTGGTGGTGCAGAATTTTTTAAAAAACGACAGGGGCGTGCAAGAGATGCTGTCGGTGGCCAGAAGAATTGCGGGACACTTTCGGCGTACAGGCACCACGTACAGAAGACTGAAGCACCACCAAAAACTACTGAACCTGCCCTGCCATCATCTGAAGCAAGAAGTGGTAACGAGGTGGAATTCAACCCTTTATATGCTTCAGAGGTTGGAGGAGCAGCAAAAGGCCATTCAAGCCTATACAATTGAGCACGATATAGGAGGTGGAATGCACCTGTCTCAAGCGCAGTGGAGAATGATTTCAACGTTGTGCAAGGTTCTGATGCCCTTTGAACTTGCCACACGTGAAGTCAGTTCAGACACTGCCAGCCTGAGTCAGGTCATTCCCCTCATCAGGCTTTTGCAGAAGAAGCTGGAGACATTGAAGGAGGAGCTAACACGGAGCGATTCCGCTAGGCATGTGGGACTTGTGGATGGAGCCCTTAATTCGCTTAACAAGGATTCACGGGTGGTCAATCTGTTGAAATCAGAGCACTACATTTTGGCCACCGTGCTCGATCCTAGATTTAAAGCCTACCTTGGATCTCTCTTTCCGGCAGACACAAGTCTGCTGGGGTTGAAAGACCTGCTGGTGAGAAAATTGTCAAGTCAAGCGGAACGCGACCTGTCAACATCTCCTCCTTCACATTCTCCCGCAACTGGGGGTGCGAGGAAAAGGCTCAGAATTCCGAGCCCACCCGCTGGCGGTGATGCAGGGCAGTCTGGAGCGACTGCTGATGCTGACATCTGGTCCGGACTGAAGGACCTGACAACGATTACGGACATGTCGTCTACTGTCACTGCATATGATTCTCTCACCATTGAAAGAATGGTGGAGGATTATATGAGTGACCGCATCCAAGTAGGCACGTCACACAGTCCGTACTTCTACTGGCAGGAAAAAGAGGCAATTTGGAGGCCCTTGCACAAACTGGCTTTATTCTACCTAAGTTGCCCTCCCACAAGTGTGTACTCCGAAAGAGTGTTTAGTGCCGCCGCTCACCTTGTCAGCAATCGGCGTACGAGGTTACATCCAGAAAATGTGGAGAAGATGATGTTCATTAAAATTAATTATAATCAATTCCTCCGCGGAGACATTGACCAGCAGCAATTGCCTCCACAAAGTACACAGGGAGCTGAGATGGTGGATTCCAGTGGGGATGAATTGATAATCTGTGAGGAGGGGGATGTACACGGTGATATATCGGAGGATGATGATGAGGTGGACATCTTGCCTCTGTAGAGCCAGTTTGTGCAAGGAGAGATTAATTGCTTCTTTTTTGGTGGGGGTCCAAACCAACCCGTCATTTCAGTCACAGTCGTGTGGCAGACCCTGTCACTGAAATGATGGGTTGGTTAAAGTGTGCATGTCCTGTTTATACAACATAAGGGTGGGTGGGAGGGCCCAAGGACAATTCCATCTTGCACCTCTTTTTTCTTTAATTTTTCTTTGCGTCATGTGCTGTTTGTGGAATGTTTTTTGGAAGGGCCATCCTGCGTGACACTGCAGTGCCACTCCTAGATGGGCCCGGTGTTTGTGTCGGCCACTAGGGTCGCTTATCTTACTCACACAGCTACCTCATTGCGCCTCTTTTTTTCTTTGCGTCATGTGCTGTTTGGGGAGGGTTTTTTGGAAGGGCCATCCTGCGTGACACTGCAGTGCCACTCCTAGATGGGCCCGGTGTTTGTGTCGGCCACTAGGGTCGCTTATCTTACTCACACAGCTACCTCATTGCGCCTCTTTTTTTCTTTGCGTCATGTGCTGTTTGGGGAGGGTTTTTTGGAAGGGACATCCTGCGTGACACTGCAGTGCCACTCCTAGATGGGCCCGGTGTTTGTGTCGGCCACTAGGGTCGCTTATCTTACTCACACAGCTACCTCATTGCGCCTCTTTTTTTCTTTGCGTCATGTGCTGTTTGGGGAGGGTTTTTTGGAAGGGACATCCTGCGTGACACTGCAGTGCCACTCCTAGATGGGCCCGGTGTTTGTGTCGGCCACTAGGGTCGCTTATCTTACTCACACAGCTACCTCATTGCGCCTCTTTTTTTCTTTGCGTCATGTGCTGTTTGGGGAGGGTTTTTTGGAAGGGACATCCTGCGTGACACTGCAGTGCCACTCCTAGATGGGCCCGGTGTTTGTGTCGGCCACTAGGGTCGCTTATCTTACTCACACAGCTACCTCATTGCGCCTCTTTTTTTCTTTGCGTCATGTGCTGTTTGGGGAGGGTTTTTTGGAAGGGCCATCCTGCGTGACACTGCAGTGCCACTCCTAGATGGGCCCAATGTTTGTGTCGGCCACTAGGGTCGCTTATCTTACTCACACAGCTACCTCATTGCGCCTCTTTTTTTCTTTGCGTCATGTGCTGTTTGGGGAGGGTTTTTTGGAAGGGCCATCCTGCGTGACACTGCAGTGCCACTCCTAGATGGGCTCGGTGTTTGTGTCGGCCACTAGGGTCGCTTATCTTACTCACACAGCTACCTCATTGCGCCTCTTTTTTTCTTTGCGTCATGTGCTGTTTGGGGAGGGTTTTTTGGAAGGGACATCCTGCGTGACACTGCAGTGCCACTCCTAGATGGGCCCGGTGTTTGTGTCGGCCACTAGGGTCGCTTAGCTTAGTTATCCAGCGACCTAGGTGCAAATTTTAGGACTAAAAATAATATTGTGAGGTGTGAGGTATTCAGAATAGACTGAAAATTAGTGTAAATTATGGTTTTTGAGGTTAATAATACTTTGGGATCAAAATGACCCCCAAATTCTATGATTTAAGCTGTTTTTTAGGGTTTTTTGAAAAAAACACCCGAATCCAAAACACACCCGAATCCGACAAAAAAAATTCGGTGAGGTTTTGCCAAAACGCGGTCGAACCCAAAACACGGCCGCGGAACCGAACCCAAAACCAAAACACAAAACCCGAAAAATTTCCGGTGCACATCACTAATTAATATATGTTTGGACTGCCGTCCAAAATGTTTGTACCACTGGGCACACCCAGAGACAATGAATAATATCGGCTTCAGGGGAATTACATTTAAAACATAGAGAATCATCAGATACCCCAGTGAGAAACCGGATTCTGGGGGTGTAATATGCTCTATGTAGTATTTTGAAATGCTTCTCTGCATAAGAAGATGAAACTAATTGTTTATTTAGTACACCACACCACCGAATCATGGTTAGAATATCAGTGTCCGGGAAGGTGTCTGTCCATTTGGCCATCCCTGTTGTGAGCTTAGATAGATCCATCCTCCACCTAGTATGCGAATAAATTATAGAAGTGTTATATGGGGCTCCTGGGCACCGCCGTACCAGGCCATCTAGGGAAAAGGTGAGATCAGGGGAGCGTAGTCGCGATAATTTGCTAGTAACAAAGCTACGGATTTGGAAATAGGCAAAAAGAGGAAAATGAAGAGTGGGGTATTTTTCTTTTAGTTGAGATAAAGTCAATATCGCTGAGCATTCCACATTAAAAAATGTATATAATAAGTAAAGGCCCTGGATATGCCAGCCACAAACAATCCCATTATCCTCTCCACCCTGAAATTGTGGGTTACACAACAAAGGCTGAAATAAAGAATCCGTCAGGGAAAGGCCTAAGTGTTTCCTAAGTTTACGCCAAGCTGTACATGGAGCATATAACAATGGATTCTGGAGTCGGTCATGTTGAGGAGCAGGCCCAGATTGGCTATTGCATCAATCAGGAGTTTCCCCGGTGGGCCAGCCAGTGTGAGGGGCCACCTTTCCTACCCCCCTCACGTCACCTATAAACTGTTTCATGAAATAACAGCGCGCTGTGCTGTGGGCAGCTGCCCCGTGCCCCCCCCCACACACACACACCCCCTCCACATCATCAGTTGTCACTAGCTGTGGCCACTGGACGCTAGCAGGAGAGCCCCCCCCCCCCTTACATGTCATCAGCTGCTCTTCCCTCCCGCATTCAGCCTCCCGCTAGGAGGGTAGGCAAGTCTGGGTAAAAGTTTTTTCCCTGAGCCTCCCGCAAGTCCAGAAATGCCAGAGGGCAGTGTGTGCAAGGGAGACGTCACACCGGGCAGTCTGAGCAGAGGCTCTTCACTTGTCGGCATCAGTGTGTGACAAGACCTTCAGGTAGAGACATGATCAGGTAGAGACATGATCGGAGTGTGCACTGAGTGAGGCCTGAAGGCGGGGGGGCAGGGAGGTGCTATGTTGGAGAGGTGCTCTCCCTGCTCAGCATTGATCAGCTGCTGCAGAACAGCAGTGTGGAGGCCCTTCAGTGCCAATTTCCCTGGCCAGATCTCCTTTCCCCAGGATTTTTTTTTCCTGGTTACAGCAGCACCATCCAGAAGCTAAGGCTTCGCCCCATCTGAGGCTCCGCCCCTCCACGGCCCGCAATTTCCAATTCCTCCCCTCCACCGCCAGCTATGAGGATCCAGCACAGAGTTCCTGCAGGTAAGAGCTCAGTGCACTCACTATTTTGAAACTTAGCCACCAATGGGGTCATTCCGACGTGATCGTAGATGTGATAAATTTAGCACAGCTACGATCATGTTCCCAGACATGCGGGAGGACGCCCAGCACAGGGCTAGTCCGCCCGCATGTCTGTCCGCCCCCCCCCCCCCGCACAAGTACAGAGGCACAGGCATCACACAGCGCGATGCTTTTGTACTTTTTGAGTAACTCCCGGACAGCGCGGCTCCTGTGGCTGGCCAGGAGTTACTTGTTGCTGCCCCTAGTCGCAGCGGCTGCATGTGACGTCACGCAGCCACTGCAGCCCGCCCCCGCACGTTCCGACCACGCCTGCTTTGGCCGGACCGCGCCCCCAAAACAGCGGCCTAACGCTGCCGTGCTGCCCCCTCCCGCCCATCGACTGCCTCTGCCTGTCAATCAGGCAGAGGCGATTGCCAGGAAACTAAAGCCTTCAGCATATCAAAGCTTGCGGTCCATCAGCCAATCAAGAACCTGTGGCGCCGGCGCAATTCCAACCCGATCCCTGCACTGCGAACTGCAGCGAGCGAGCGGGTCGGAATGACCCCCAATAGAAAGCATCATCTTATTGTCAGTGTATGGGTCCAGTACATTATGTGTTAGGCAGGGCCGGAATGGCCGTTAGTTTTGCTGTGGGGGGAAGCCACGGTGGATATTTAAATGAAATAGATTTTAATAAAACCCAGCGCTCACTAACCACCAAAAATGTCTAATTCTATACAAAAAATATATAAAAATATATCCACCGAAGATTCCTGCGTCTCCCACCGGTGATACTGTGCCACCAGAAATAATCTATATATAAAAAATAGTATACACTACCAAGGGAGCGCTTGAATCGTATTGGATTTTAAATATATGTATTTTATTCGTATTCTTGTTACAACATATAACGTAAAACCATATGTAGGTGTAAATTCATATATAAAATATACTAAAATCCACATACAATATCTACATGCAATAACTCATATAAAATTGCCCTTTATATTCATTTGTAAAAGGTGTCCATGAAATGTCTTTTGTATATATGCATTTACTCAATAGCAATTGTTATTATTACATGGACAGCCGTTTCTTTAGAAATACCGGAATGTAAGGTGCAGTCATTAATTTTTAACCACTTGATCCAGTTAATAGAATTTATCAGGGGGAGAACGCTGTGTGTTCAGCTGTCCACAGCGGTATGCTACGACCCCAATTTATACTGCCATACTAGATCTCTTTAGCCGGAATATAAGTATAGAGGAATAGCTTCACTCACTTAAGAGCTTTCTGTCACGATCCGGGTATCTGGACGCCATTTCTTACCTATCAGATGCCTCCTAAGGCTGGCTCAGCGCTCCAGGACCGGATCCCATCTGTTATCCTGATGTGCACATTCCCGCATCCTCTCCTGTCTCTCTGGACGCAGTCACAGTAACGCCTTATACATCTGGCATGGCGTCTCCCGCGGCCTCCGCCGCCGTCCCTGAGCTTCTGCATTCAGAGTGGCGATTACGTCAGCCGCGGCCTCCGCTGTGTCCGCGTGGTCGGATGTGCATCTGTCAGCCTGACGTCTCCTGTCTCCGGTGGCCGGCGCCGCCATTACTGTTTTCCAGACCACATGGATTACAATCCAAACTTCCCTCCAAGTGTCTGCATGGGCGCAGCCATCTTGGATTCTGTCAGCTGATCATTCCTACCAATCAGTTGTCAGTATTATTAATTTGCATAATTGCCTAGCCAATGCCTTCCTTGCTGCAGGTATAAATAGGTTGTGCCTGAGCAAGGAAGGCGTCAGTGCTTTGGTTGTCAAACCTAGTTCCTGTTTGTCTCTCTCCTGTGATTGTCTTCCAGGTTCCAGCTCCTGTCTCAAGACTTCCACCATAGAGACCCGCACCAGCATTCCACCTGCGGTGTAGCCTGACTCTCCAATCCATTGTGGATTCATCTGTTTCCAGCTACAACATTACCTGCTTCCAGCTCAGCTTCCAGCAGAGTACAGCTTCCCTTAAAGGGCCGGTGTCCTTTCTACACTTTACCACTCTCCACCGGTATTATTATTTCTCCGCTCTCAAGTTCTACATTTCAGTTCATATTTCATCGCTCCCAAGTTCATTTATTATTTAACTGGTTCCAGCCAGTATCCACTCCGTGCTAACAACAGTTGGTTCCAGCCAGTATCCACAGCAGCTGTTTTATCTTCAGCAACCCAGCTTTTCCTGGAACACCAGCTGGCACAATCCTGGGTTATCTCCATTGCTACTGTCGGGCCTGGTAAGGACTTTCCATCTAGAAGATCATAAGAACTATCTCACACTACCAGTGCCCTGTGGCTCCTGCCATCCTGTAGTACCCAGGAACTGTATTTATTCTTTGCTGACTTTTACGTTTTCTTTTACTGCTGCTGTGTTGCGGAGTTGTCATAATAAACATCATTGACTTTTATCCAAGTTGTCGTGGTCACGCCTTCGGGCAGTTATTATTCATGTTACTTACATGTCCAGGGGTCTGATACAACCTCCCAGGTTCCGGTACATCTCAGCCCCTACAACTGAGGCTGCCTCCCGTCAGCTCAGGCCCTCAGTTGTGACAGTAAGCACTGACCTAATGAATCCAGCCGGAGACCAGGATCAAGCGGCCAGGCCGATGCAAGAACTGGCAGCCCGGCTAGAACATCAGGAGGCTGCACAGGGCCACATCATCCGCTGTCTCCAGGATCTCTCTACTCGGCTGGATGGGATTCAGACAACTCTCCGTGGATCAGGCGCGTCTGGTGCGTCAACCACAGTGACTCCAGCTATAACCCCACCCACCTTACCCATTTCTGCTCCACGTCTTCATCTTCCAACGCCAGCAAAATTTGACGGATCTCCAAGATTCTGCAGGGGATTTCTCAACCAGTGTGAGATTCAGTTTGAGCTACAACCTGGCAATTTTCCCAGTGACCGTACAAAAATTGCCTACATTATTTCTCTTCTCAGTGGCTCAGCCCTTGATTGGGCATCACCGTTATGGGAGAGGTCCGACACCCTGCTATCTTCCTACACTGCCTTCGTGTCAACATTCAGGCGCATCTTCGACGAGCCAGGCCGGGTAACCTCAGCTTCATCCGAGATTCTCCGTTTACGCCAGGGGTCACGTACTGTAGGACAATATCTGATACAGTTCCAGATCCTGGCATCCGAACTGGCATGGAACGACGAGGCCCTGTATGCTGCATTCTGGCATGGCTTATCTGAGCGTATTAAAGATGAGTTAGCTACCAGAGACTTACCTTCTAAGTTAGATGAGCTAATCTCACTCTGCACGAAAGTTGATTTACGTTTCAGAGAGAGAGCAACTGAGCGTGGAAGATCATCTGCTCCAAAATCTTCTGCTCCTCCTCCTCGTCAACTGTCACCATCTAAAGATGAGCCCATGCAACTTGGCCGTTCCCGTTTAACTCCTGCTGAGCGCCGAAGACGTCTCTCCGAGTTTCTCTGTCTCTATTGTGCAGCTCCGTCTCACACCATTAATGCCTGTCCCAAACGTCCGGGAAACTCCAAATCCTAGCTCGCCAAGGAGAGGGCCGGCTAGGAGTAATGATCTCCTCTCCATCTCCTCAAGATTGTAATCTCCCAGTCTCGCTTCAAGTTGCTCAACGTTATCGGAACGTCATTGCCCTCCTTGATTCCGGAGCAGCTGGGAACTTTATTACCGAAGCCTATGTTAAACGGTGGTCCCTACCCACCGAGAGACTTCCTTCGTCCATTTCTTTAACTGCCGTGGATGGCAGCAAAATTTTTGATGCAGTTATTTCTTTAAGGACTCTACCAGTTCGTCTGAGAGTGGGAGTTCTTCATTCCGAACTTATTTCTTTTTTAGTGATTCCAAGAGCCACACATCCTGTGGTCCTGGGCCTTCCATGGCTCCGTCTTCACAATCCTACAATTGATTGGACGACTACGCAAATCCTGGCATGGGGTTCCTCCTGTGCTGAGACATGTTTGTTTAAAGTATTGCCTGTCTGTTCTTCCTCCCCCAGGTCGTCTGATGTTCCACCTCCTCCATATCAAGATTTCACGGATGTGTTCAGTAAAGCTTCTGCTGATATCCTTCCTCCTCATAGAGAATGGGACTGTCCGATTGATCTCGTTCCAGGGAAGGTTCCACCTCGAGGCCGAACTTATCCGTTGTCTCTGCCTGAGACGCATTTTATGGAGGAATATATTAAAGAGAACCTAGCAAAGGGGTTCATTCGACCTTCTTCTTCTCCAGCCGGCGCAGGCTTCTTTTTTGTAAAAAAGAAAGATGGTGGTCTGCGGCCGTGCATCGACTACAGAGGTTTGAACGACATTACCATCAAGAACCGTTATCCTTTACCCCTGATTACTGAGCTCTTTGACAGAGTTAGCGGAGCTACCATCTTTACAAAGCTGGACTTGCGAGGTGCATACAATCTCATCCGGATCCGTGAGGGTGACGAGTGGAAGACCGCCTTTAACACCCGTGACGGACATTATGAGTACCTCGTCATGCCCTTCGGATTGAGCAATGCTCCAGCTGTCTTCCAGCATTTTGTCAATGAGATCTTCAGAGACATTCTATACCGTCATGTCGTGGTCTATCTAGACGATATCCTCATTTTTGCCAACGATTTAGAGGAACATCGTTTTTGGGTTAAAGAGGTTCTGTCCCGTCTCCGTGTCAATCATCTCTATTGCAAATTAGAAAAATGCGTCTTTGAAGTCAAGTCCATTCCGTTTCTAGGGTACATTGTGTCCGGTTCCGGACTAGAGATGGATCCTGAGAAACTACAAGCAATCCAAAATTGGCCGGTACCCTTAACCCTCAAAGGGGTCCAGAGGTTCTTAGGGTTCGCCAACTATTACCGAAAGTTTATACGAGACTTTTCCACCATTGTGGCGCCTATTACTGCTTTCACTAAGAAGGGTGCTAACCCGTCCAAGTGGTCTGAAGAAGCCATGCAAGCATTTCATCTTTTAAAACAAAGGTTCATCTCTGCGCCTGTTCTGAAACAGCCTGACATCGACTCTCCTTTCATCTTAGAGGTGGATGCCTCCTCCGTTGGAGTAAGAGCGGTGTTATCTCAGAGGGCTAAAGATGGCCATTTACACCCTTGCAGTTTCTTCTCCCGGAAGTTCTCCCCAGCTGAGCGCAACTATGCCATTGGCGACCAGGAGTTGCTAGCCATCAAGCTCGCTCTAGAAGAGTGGAGGTATCTGTTGGAGGGAGCTTCTCATTCAATCACCATACTTACAGACCACAAGAACCTTTTATACCTGAAGGGCGCACAATGTCTCAACCCTCGTCAGGCCAGATGGGCACTTTTCTTTTCCAGGTTCGACTTTAAACTCCAGTTCTGTCCGGGCTCTCAGAATCGCAAGGCCGATGCCCTTTCCCGCTCATGGGAGCAAGAAAATGAGTCAGAGTCTTCAGACAAGCATCCTATTATAAATCCGTTGGCATTCTCCACGGTAGGGATGGACTCTACGCCCCCATCAGGGAAAAGTTTTGTGAAGCCGACACTAAGGAAGAAGCTCATGCATTGGGCCCATGCTTCCCGCTTTGCCGGACATACAGGTATCCAAAAAACCCTGGAGTTTATCTCTAGGTCCTATTGGTGGCCAACTCTGAAAAAGGACGTTTTGGAGTTTATTGCATCTTGCCCAAAGTGTGCTCAACATAAAGTATCCCGCCAGTCGCCTGCGGGGCAACTGGTTCCACTATCTGTTCCCCGTCGACCATGGACCCATTTGTCGATGGATTTTATTACAGATTTGCCCATGTGCAACAAGTTTAATACCATCTGGGTGGTAGTTGACCGGTTCACCAAGATGGCACACTTCATTCCTCTCACCGGCCTTCCGTCAGCTTCCAAGTTGGCTCAAATATTCATACAAGAGATCTTCCGACTCCACGGTCTTCCTGAAGAAATCATCTCAGATCGAGGAGTTCAATTCACAGCCAAATTCTGGCGAAGTTTATGTCAAGTCCTCCAAGTCAAGCTAAAGTTTTCCACGGCTTACCATCCTCAGACCAATGGTCAAACTGAGAGGGTGAATCAGGACTTGGAGGCCTTCCTCCGCATCTATGTGTCCTCCTCTCAAGATGACTGGGTTCAATTACTTCCCTGGGCCGAGTTCTGTCATAACAACCAGTATCATTCTTCATCTGCTTCAACACCATTCTTCACTAACTTTGGATTCCACCCTAAAGTCCCTGAGTTCCAACCGCTTCCAGCAACTTCTGTTCCCGCAGTGGATATCACCTTGCATCAGTTTGCCAATATCTGGAAGAGCGTACGATCAGCTCTGCTCAAGGCATCGTTCAGGTACAAGAAGTTTGCGGATAAGAAGCGTCGAGCAGTTCCTGCTCTCAAGGTGGGTGATCGGGTATGGTTATCCATGAAGAATTTGAGGTTAAGAGTTCCCAGTATGAAGTTTGCACCTCGCTACATCGGTCCTTTTAAAATTGATCAAGTCATCAATCCTGTTGCTTACAGACTCCAGTTGCCTCCCTTCTTAAAAATACCCAGGACATTCCATGTTTCCCTGTTGAAACCGCTAATCTTGAATCGGTTTCATTCCTCACTTCCTCCAACTCCGAAAGTCCAAACTCAACGAGGCGTTGAGTATGAAGTAGCCAAGATCCTGGACTCACATCACCGTTACGGTAAACTTCAGTATCTTATTGACTGGAAGGGTTATGGCCCTGAGGAACGTTCATGGACCAATGCTTCTGATGTCCATGCTCCTGCCTTGGTCCGGAGATTCCATTCCAAGTTTCCTCAAAAGCCAAAGAAGTGTCCTGGGGCCACTCCTAAAGGGGGGGGGTGCTGTCACGATCCGGGTATCTGGACGCCATTTCTTACCTATCAGATGCCTCCTAAGGCTGGCTCAGCGCTCCAGGACCGGATCCCATCTGTTATCCTGATGTGCACATTCCCGCATCCTCTCCTGTCTCTCTGGACGCAGTCACAGTAACGCCTTATACATCTGGCATGGCGTCTCCCGCGGCCTCCGCCGCCGTCCCTGAGCTTCTGCATTCAGAGTGGCGATTACGTCAGCCGCGGCCTCCGCTGTGTCTGCGTGGTCGGATGTGCATCTGTCAGCCTGACGTCTCCTGTCTCCGGTGGCCGGCGCCGCCATTACTGTTTTCCAGACCACATGGATTACAATCCAAACTTCCCTCCAAGTGTCTGCATGGGCGCAGCCATCTTGGATTCTGTCAGCTGATCATTCCTACCAATCCGTTGTCAGTATTATTAATTTGCATAATTGCCTAGCCAATGCCTTCCTTGCTGCAGGTATAAATAGGTTGTGCCTGAGCAAGGAAGGCGTCAGTGCTTTGGTTGTCAAACCTAGTTCCTGTTTGTCTCTCTCCTGTGATTGTCTTCCAGGTTCCAGCTCCTGTCTCAAGACTTCCACCATAGAGACCCGCACCAGCATTCCACCTGCGGTGTAGCCTGACTCTCCAATCCATTGTGGATTCATCTGTTTCCAGCTACAACATTACCTGCTTCCAGCTCAGCTTCCAGCAGAGTACAGCTTCCCTTAAAGGGCCGGTGTCCTTTCTACACTTTACCACTCTCCACCGGTATTATTATTTCTCCGCTCTCAAGTTCTACATTTCAGTTCATATTTCATCGCTCCCAAGTTCATTTATTATTTAACTGGTTCCAGCCAGTATCCACTCCGTGCTAACAACAGTTGGTTCCAGCCAGTATCCACAGCAGCTGTTTTATCTTCAGCAACCCAGCTTTTCCTGGAACACCAGCTGGCACAATCCTGGGTTATCTCCATTGCTACAGTCGGGCCTGGTAAGGACTTTCCATCTAGAAGATCATAAGAACTATCTCACACTACCAGTGCCCTGTGGCTCCTGCCATCCTGTAGTACCCAGGAACTGTATTTATTCTTTGCTGACTTTTACGTTTTCTTTTACTGCTGCTGTGTTGCGGAGTTGTCATAATAAACATCATTGACTTTTATCCAAGTTGTCGTGGTCACGCCTTCGGGCAGTTATTATTCATGTTACTTACATGTCCAGGGGTCTGATACAACCTCCCAGGTTCCGGTACATCTCAGCCCCTACAACTGAGGCTGCCTCCCGTCAGCTCAGGCCCTCAGTTGTGACACTTTCTTGTTGCTGACAGGGGGAGTACGCTGTATTGGATGTTGGCTGCAGCGATACACTCCACCCCTGTGCCGTCTGGCAACGGTAAATGTCACAGATTACTCACGGCTGTAGCGGCTTCAGAATATACAGGGTGCGGACCTCCTTAGCTCGGTCCCGCTGTAGCCTTTACCCTGTTTGTAGATTTTCCGGTATTTGAAGAAAGTAGATAGTATCGGGCAGCAAGATGCAGGTGCTGGTGCCTTCCTTACGCGTTTCTCCGCTAAACTGGCAGGCGGTTTCGTCAGAGGATATTCCCAGCACCAGCATTGATGTGGTTTTTAAAGTAACGTGGACCAATCAGGATACTAATAACATTGATTATACACATCTGTTATCTAAATCACTACATATGTGTGGAATGCGTAATTACCATTAAAAAACAATTATACACAATTCAGACATTTTAAACATTTTAAACATTTTTGGTGGTGTAATCATAAAACCGCATACAATAGCGACTCATACCAAAAAAAGGCAAAGATGTACAACCTATCCAATCAAGATATAAAAAGAAAAAAGAAGAAGAAACTGACCAGGAGATATAATGAATGATTCCATTATCGATTTAACATGTCATAAAACCACATTGGATTTAAGAAAAACGCCTGTGGCTCAAAGGGAATGCTGACAACCATTCATTCACACAGACCTGGGTTCAAAACCCGAACGGCCTCATCTTCCACCGAAGCAACTCCAACATTAGTTTTATATTTAGACTTAGATCTCAAAATTCTTATTAGTATCTTCGGTCAAGCAAATAAATTTATATTAAACACATCCTCTTTGTTAAGTATCTCATTCTATACATACATAGTATCCCTCATAGATCTAAATTCAAATCAACCGATGATGGATTTATCTTACAATCATTGTTTGTGTTATAAACACCTTTTATGCTAGTAGTCATAACATTTATTAATTAATTCCATTCGGGCGGGGCTCCAATAGCTCCAAGAAAACACCACCGACCATAAAAGTTTATATTAAACACCTTTCTTATGTAAGCAGGTTGTTATTCTTTATATACAATGAATATGCATATAGTAAATATATATCACAATAGAAATTATTTTGCAAATAGTATTTGTTAACACATATATATCCGCATTCATTCCTTCTATTATTATCATGGTGCTCAATTAGCTCAGATGGAACACCACTGATCTGGTGGATGATCAGTGGTGTTCCATCTGAGCTAATGGAGCACCATGATAATAATAGAAGGAATGAATGCGGATATATATGTGTTAACAAATACTATTTGCAAAATAATTTCTATTGTGATATATATTTACTATATGCATATTCATTGTATATAAAGAATAACAACCTGCTTACATAAGAAAGGTGTTTAATATAAACTTTTATGGTCGGTGGTGTTTTCTTGGAGCTATTGGAGCCCCGCCCGAATGGAATTAATTAATAAATGTTATGACTACTAGCATAAAGGTGTTTATAACACAAACAATGATTGTAAGATAAATCCATCATCGGTTGATTTGAATTTAGATCTATGAGGGATACTATGTATGTATAGAATGAGATACTTAACAAAGAGGATGTGTTTAATATAAATTTATTTGCTTGACCGAAGATACTAATAAGAATTTTGAGATCTAAGTCTAAATATAAAACTAATGTTGGAGTTGCTTCGGTGGAAGATGAGGCCGTTCGGGTTTTGAACCCAGGTCTGTGTGAATGAATGGTTGTCAGCATTCCCTTTGAGCCACAGGCGTTTTTCTTAAATCCAATGTGGTTTTATGACATGTTAAATCGATAATGGAATCATTCATTATATCTCCTGGTCAGTTTCTTCTTCTTTTTTCTTTTTATATCTTGATTGGATAGGTTGTATATCTTTGCCTTTTTTTGGTATGAGTCGCTATTGTATGCGGTTTTATGATTACACCACCAAAAATGTTTAAAATGTCTGAATTGTGTATAATTGTTTTTTAATGGTAATTACGTATTCCACACATATGTAGTGATTTAGATAACAGATGTGTATAATCAATGTTATTAGTATCCTGATTGGTCCACGTTACTTTAAAAACCACATCAATGCTGGTGCTGGGAATATCCTCTGACGAAACCGCCTGCCAGTTTAGCGGAGAAACGCGTAAGGAAGGCACCAGCACCTGCATCTTGCTGCCCGATACTATCTACTTTCTTCAAATACCGGAAAATCTACAAACAGGGTAAAGGCTACAGCGGGACCGAGCTAAGGAGGTCCGCACCCTGTATATTCTGAAGCCGCTACAGCCGTGAGTAATCTGTGACATTTACCGTTGCCAGACGGCACAGGGGTGGAGTGTATCGCTGCAGCCAACATCCAATACAGCGTACTCCCCCTGTCAGCAACAAGAAAGCTCTTAAGTGAGTGAAGCTATTCCTCTATACTTATATTCCGGCTAAAGAGATCTAGTATGGCAGTATAAATTGGGGTCGTAGCATACCGCTGTGGACAGCTGAACACACAGCGTTCTCCCCCTGATAAATTCTATTAACTGGATCAAGTGGTTAAAAATTAATGACTGCACCTTACATTCCGGTATTTCCAAAGAAACGGCTGTCCATGTAATAATAACAATTGCTATTGAGTAAATGCATATATACAAAAGACATTTCATGGACACCTTTTACAAATGAATATAAAGGGCAATTTTATATGAGTTATTGCATGTAGATATTGTATGTGGATTTTAGTATATTTTATATATGAATTTACACCTACATATGGTTTTACGTTATATGTTGTAACAAGAATACGAATAAAATACATATATTTAAAATCCAATACGATTCAAGCGCTCCCTTGGTAGTGTATACTATTTTTTATATTTAAATGAAATACATTTTAATTAGGGAGATATTGCTGAGGTAGGTAAGCAGCTACATGCAAGGAGCACAGGGACTAAACACAGTTTGGAAGATTATGGGGTTATTGGTGTGCGGGGCCACTTCCCCGACGGCTGACCCAATGTAGTGCGGTGCACGCAGCGGCCACCACCCGCTATCAGGAGAACTGGTTCTGCCTGAATCCCACCCGGCTGTCAGCACCTTGCGTGCCGATCAATTCTTTTAACAAACCTCTTTCCTGCTCCCGGCCATTCTAAATGTGGTGTCGGCCACCAGCCAATCAGAGCTTGTGGACCAGAAGCAGCGGCTCTTGATTGGCTGATGTACCGCAAACTTTGATAAGCTGACGGCCAGCGTCATGTTTCAACTGGCCACCCCCACAGGAGGGCATCAGTGAGGAGGACAAGTAGCGGCAGAAAAACCAGCAGTGGCGGAGATGAGCTCTACTGGGGGATTATCTGTATCTGGCACCTCTGGGGTTTTTTGTATATGGCACTACTGGGGGCATAGCTAATGTGAATTTGGCTCATACTGTGTGTTATAATGTGATTTTGGCTCATACTGTGTGTTATAATGTGATTTTGGCTCATACTGTGTGGCGTAATGTGAATTTTGGCTCATACTGTGTGGGGTAATGTGAATGTGGCTCATACTCTGTGGCATAATGTGAATGTGGCTCATACTGTGTGGTGTAATGTGAATGTGGCTCATACCGTGTGGTGTAATATGAATGTGGCTCATACTGTGTGGTGTAATGTGAATTTGGCTCATACCGTGTGGTGTAATGTGAATGTGGCTCATACTGTGTGGTGTAATGTGAATTTGGCTCATACCATGTGGTGTAATGTGAATGCGGCTCATACCGTGTGGTGTAATGTGAATGTGGCTCATACTGTGTGGTGTAATGTGAATCTCAGCTCATACTGTGTGGTGTAATGTGAATTTGGCTCATACTGTGCGGTGTAATGTGAATGTGGATCATACTGTGTGGTGTAATGTGAATGTGGCTCATACTGTGTGGTGTAATGTGAATGTGGCTCATACTGTGTGGTGTAATGTGAATGTGGCTCATACTGTGTGGTGTAATGTGAATGTGGATCATACTGTGTGGTGTAATGTGTATTTGGCTCATACTGTGTGGCGTAATGTGAATTTTGGCTCATACTGTGTGGTGTAATATGAATGTGGCTCATACTGTGTGGTGTAATGTGAATGTGGCTCATACTGTGTGGTGTAATGTGAATTTGGCTCATACTGTGTGGCGTAATGTGAATTTTGGCTCATACTGTGTGGTGTAATGTGAATGTGGCTCATACTGTGTGGTGTAATGTGAATTTGGCTCATACTGTGTGGTGTAATGTGAATGTGGCTCATACTGTGTGGTGTAATGTGTATTTGGCTCATACTGTGTGGTGTAATATGAATGTGGCTCATACTGTGTGGTGTAATGTGAATGTGGCTCATACTGTGTGGTGTAATGTGAATTTGGCTCATACTGTGTGGCGTAATGTGAATGTGGCTCGTACTGTGTGGTATAATGTGAATTTGGCTCATACTGTGTGGTGTAATGTGAATGTGGCTCATACTGTGTGGCGTAATGTGAATGTGGATCATACTGTGTGGTGTAATGTGAATTTCGGCTCATACTGTGTGGGGTAATGTGAATGTGGCTCATACTGTGTGGTGTAATGTGAATGTGGCTCATACTGTGTGGTGTAATGTGAATGTGGATCATACTGTGTGGCGTAATGTGAATTTTGGCTCATACTGTGTGGGGTAATGTGAATGTGGCTCATACTGTGTGGTGTAATGTGAATGTGGCTCATACCGTGTGGTGTAATATGAATGTGGCTCATACTGTGTGGTGTAATGTGAATGTGGCTCATACTGTGTGGTGTAATGTGAATGTGGCTCATACTGTGTGGGGTAATGTGAATGTGGATCATACTGTGTGGTGTAATGTGAATTTCGGCTCGTACTGTGTGGTATAATGTGAATGTGGCTCATACTGTGTGGTGTAATGTGAATGTGGCTCATACTGTGTGGTGTAATGTGGATACGGCTCGTACTGTGTAGTGTAATGTGAATGTGGCTCATACTGTGTGGGGTAATGTGAATGTGGCTCATACTGTGTGGTGTAATGTGAATTTGGCTCATACTGTGTGGTGTAATGTGAATTTGGCTCATACTGTGTGGTGTAATATGAATGTGGCTCATACTGTGTGGTGTAATGTGAATGTGGCTCATACTGTGTGGTGTAATGTGACTGTGGCTCATACTGTGTGGTGTAATGTGACTGTGGCTCATACTGTGTGGTGTAATATGAATGTGGCTCATACTGTGTGGTGTAATGTGAATTTGGCTCATACTGTGTGGTGTAATATGAATGTGGCTCATACTGTGTGATGTAATGTGAATGTGGCTCATACTGTGTGGTGTAATGTGAATGTGGCTCATACTGTGTGGTGTAATGTGAATTTGGCTCATTCTGTGTGGTGTAATGTGAATGTGGCTCATACTGTGTGGTGTAATGTGAATTTGGCTCATACTGTTTGGTGTAATGTGAATTTGGCTCATACTGTGTGGTGTAATGTGAATGTGGCTCATACTGTGTGGTGTAATGTGAATGTGGCTCATACTGTGTGGTGTAATGTGAATTTGGCTCATACTGTGTGGTATAATGTGTATTTGGCTCGTACTGTGTGGTGTAATGTGAATGTGGCTCATACTGTGTGGTGTAATGTGAATTTGGCTCATACTGTGTGGTGTAATGTGAATTTGGCTCATACTGTGTGGTGTAATATGAATGTGGCTCATACTGTGTGGTGTAATGTGAATTTGGCTCATACTGTGTGGGGTAATGTTATTTTGGCTCATACTGTGTGGCGTAATGTGAATTTTGGCTCATACTGTGTGGGGTAATGTGAATGTGGATCATACTGTGTGGTGTAATGTGAATTTCGGCTCATACTGTGTGGGGTAATGTGAATGTGGCTCATACTGTGTGGTGTAATGTGAATTTGGCTCATACTGTGTGGGGTAATGTGAATGTGGATCATACTGTGTGCTGTAATGTGAATTTGGATCATACTGTGTGGCGTAATGTGAATTTTGGCTCATACTGTGTGGGGTAATGTGAATGTGGATCATACTGTGTGGTGTAATGTGAATTTCGGCTCATACTGTGTGGGGTAATGTGAATGTGGATCATACTGTGTGTTATAATGTGATTTTGGCTCATACTGTGTGTTATAATGTGATTTTGGCTCATACTGTGTGTTATAATGTGATTTTGGCTCATACTGTGTGTTATAATGTGATTTTGGCTCATACTGTGTGTTATAATGTGATTTTGGCTCATACTGTGTGGTGTAATATGAATGTGGCTCATACTGTGTGGTGTAATGTGGATACGGCTCATACTGTGTGGTGTAATATGAATGTGGCTCATACTGTGTGGTGTAATGTGAATGTGGCTCATACTGTGTGGTGTAATGTGAATGCGGCTCATACTGTGTGGTGTAATGTGAATGTGGATCATACTGTGTGGTGTAATGTGAATTTGGCTCATACTGTGTGGTGTAATGTGAATTTGGCTCATACTGTGTGGTGTAATGTGAATGTGGCTCATACTGTGTGGTGTAATGTGAATGTGGCTCATACTGTGTGGTGTAATGGGAATTTGGCTCATACTGTGTGGTGTAATGTGAATGTGGCTCGTACTGTGTGGTGTAATGAGAATTTGGCTCATACCGTGTGGTATAATGTGAATGCGGCTCATACCGTGTGGTGTAATGTGAATTTGGCTCATACTGTGCGGTGTAATGTGAATGTGGATCATACTGTGTGGTGTAATGTGAATGTGGCTCATACTGTGTGGTGTAATGTGAATGTGGCTCATACTGTGTGGTGTAATGTGAATGTAACTCATACTGTGTGGTGTAATGTGAATGTGGCTCATACTGTGTGGTGTAATGTGAATTTGGCTCATACTGTGTGGCGTAATGTGAATTTTGGCTCATACTGTGTGGTGTAATGTGAATTTGGCTCATACTGTGTGGTGTAATGTGAATGTGGCTCATACTGTGTGGTGTAATGTGAATGTGGCTCATACTGTGTGGTGTAATGCGAATTTGGCTCATACTGTGTGGCGTAATGTGAATTTTGGCTCATACTGTGTGGTGTAATGTGAATGTGGCTCATACTGTGTGGTGTAATATGAATGTGGCTCATACTGTGTGGTGCAATGTGAATGTGGCTCGTACTGTGTGGTATAATGTGAATTTGGCTCATACTGTGTGGCGTAATGTGTATTTGGCTCATACTGTGTGGTGTAATGTGGATGTGGGCTCATACTGTGTGGTGTAATGCGAATTTGGCTCATACTGTGTGGCGTAATGTGAATTTTGGCTCATACTGTGTGGTGTAATGTGAATGTGGCTCATACTGTGTGGTGTAATATGAATGTGGCTCATACTGTGTGGTGCAATGTGAATGTGGCTCGTACTGTGTGGTATAATGTGAATTTGGCTCATACTGTGTGGCGTAATGTGTATTTGGCTCATACTGTGTGGTGTAATGTGGATGTGGGCTCATACTGTGTGGTGTAATGTGAATGTGGCTCGTACTGTGTGGTATAATGTGAATTTGGCTCATACTGTGTGGTGTAATGTGAATGTGGCTCATACTGTGTGGCGTAATGTGAATGTGGATCATACTGTGTGGTGTAATGTGAATTTCGGCTCATAATGTGTGGGGTAATGTGAATGTGGCTCATACTGTGTGATGTAATGTGAATGTGGCTCATACTGTGTAGTGTAATGTGAATTTGGCTCATACTGTGTGGTGTAATGTGAATTTGGCTCATACTGTGTGGCGTAATGTGAATTTTGGCTCATACTGTGTGGGGTAATGTGAATTTTGGCTCATACTGTGTGGCGTAATGTGAATTTTGGCTCATACTGTGTGGTGTAATGTGAATTGTAGCTTATACTGTGTGGTGTAATGTGAATGTGGCTCATACTGTGTGGTGTAATGTGAATTTGGCTCATACTGTGTGGGGTAATGTGAATGTGGATCATACTGTGTGCTGTAATGTGAATTTGGCTCATACTGTGTGGCGTAATGTGAATTTTGGCTCATACTGTGTGGGGTAATGTGAATGTGGATCATACTGTGTGGTGTAATGTGAATTTCGGCTCATACTGTGTGGGGTAATGTGAATGTGGATCATACTGTGTGCTGTAATGTGAATTTGGCTCATACTGTGGTGTAATGTGAATTTCGGCTCATACTGTGTGGGGTAATGTGAATTTCGGCTCATACTGTGTGTTATAATGTGATTTTGGCTCATACTGTGTGTTATAATGTGATTTTGGCTCATACTGTGTGTTATAATGTGATTTTGGCTCATACTGTGTGTTATAATGTGATTTTGGCTCATACTGTGTGGTGTAATATGAATGTGGCTCATACTGTGTGGTGTAATGTGGATACGGCTCGTACTGTGTGGTGTAATGTGAATGTGGCTCATACTGTGTGGTGTAATATGAATGTGGCTCATACTGTGTGATGTAATGTGAATGTGGCTCATACTGTGTGGTGTAATGTGAATGTGGCTCATACTGTGGTGTAATGTGAATTTCGGCTCATACCGTGTGGTGTAATGTGAAGTTTGGCTCATACTGTGTGGGGTAATGTGAATGTGGCTCATACTGTTTGGTGTAATATGAATGTGGCTCATACTGCGTGGTGTAATGTGAATGCGGCTCATACTGTGTGGTGTAATGTGAATGTGGATCATACTGTGTGGTGTAATATGAATTTGGCTCATACTGTGTGGTGTAATGTGAATTTGGCTCATACTGTGTGGTGTAATGTGAATGTGGCTCATACTGTGTGGTGTAATGTGAATGTGGCTCATACTGTATGGTGTAATGTGAATTTGGCTCATACTGCGTGGTGTAATGTGAATGCGGCTCATACTGTGTGGTGTAATGTGAATGTGGATCATACTGTGTGGTGTAATATGAATTTGGCTCATACTGTGTGGTGTAATGTGAATTTGGCTCATACTGTGTGGTGTAATGTGAATGTGGCTCATACTGTGTGGTGTAATGTGAATGTGGCTCATACTGTGTGGTGTAATGTGAATTTGGCTCATACTGTGTGGTGTAATGTGAATGTGGCTCATACCGTGTGGTGTAATGTGAATTTGGCTCATACCGTGTGGTGTAATGTGAATGCGGCTCATACTGTGTGGTGTAATGTGAATTTGGCTCATACTGTGCGGTGTAATGTGAATGTGGATCATACTGTGTGGTGTAATGTGAATGTGGCTCATACTGTGTGGTGTAATGTGAATGTGGCTCATACTGTGTGGTGTAATGTGAATGTGGCTCATACTGTGTGGTGTAATGTGAATGTGGCTCATACTGTGTGGTGTAATGTGAATGTGGCTCATACTGTGTGGTGTAATGTGAATTTGGCTCATACTGTGTGGCGTAATGTGAATTTTGGCTCATACTGTGTGGTGTAATGTGAATTTGGCTCATACTGTGTGGTGTAATATGAATGTGGCTCATACTGTGTGGTGTAATGTGAATGTGGCTCATACTGTGTGGTGTAATGTGAATGTGGCTCATACTGTGTGGTGTAATGTGAATTTGGCTCATACTGTGTGGCGTAATGTGAATTTTGGCTCATACTGTGTGGTGTAATGTGAATGTGGCTCATACTGTGTGGTGTAATATGAATGTGGCTCATACTGTGTGGTGTAATGTGAATGTGGCTCGTACTGTGTGGTATAATGTGAATTTGGCTCATACTGTGTGGCGTAATGTGTATTTGGCTCATACTGTGTGGTGTAATGTGGATGTGGGCTCATACTGTGTGGTGTAATGTGAATGTGGCTCGTACTGTGTGGTATAATGTGAATTTGGCTCATACTGTGTGGTGTAATGTGAATGTGGCTCATACTGTGTGGCGTAATGTGAATGTGGATCATACTGTGTGGCGTAATGTGAATGTGGATCATACTGTGTGGTGTAATGTGAATTTCGGCTCATACTGTGTGGGGTAATGTGAATGTGGCTCATACTGTGTGATGTAATGTGAATGTGGCTCATACTGTGTAGTGTAATGTGAATTTGGCTCATACTGTGTGGTGTAATGTGAATTTGGCTCATACTGTGTGGCGTAATGTGAATTTTGGCTCATACTGTGTGGTGTAATGTGAATGTGGCTCATACTGTGTGGTGTAATATGAATTTGGCTCATACTGTGTGGTGTAATGTGCATTTGGCTCATACTGTGTGGCGTAATGTGTATTTGGCTCATACTGTGTGGCGTAATGTGAATTTGGCTCATACTGTGTGGTGTAATATGGATGCGGGCTCATACTGTGTGGTGTAATGTGAATGTGGGCTCATACTGTGTGGTGTAATGTGAATGTGGCTCGTACTGTGTGGTATAATGTGAATTTGGCTCATACTGTGTGGCGTAATGTGTATTTGGCTCATACTGTGTGGTGTAATGTGGATGTGGGCTCATACTGTGTGGTGTAATGTGAATGTGGATCATACTGTGTGGTGTAATGTGAATTTCGGCTCATACTGTGTGGTGTAATGTGAATGTGGCTCATACTGTGTGGTGTAATGTGAATGTGGCTCATACTGTGTGGCGTAATGTGAATGTGGATCATACTGTGTGGTGTAATGTGTATGTGGCTCATACTGTGTGGTGTAATGTGAATGTGGCTCATACTGTGTGGTGTAATGTGAATGTGGATCATACTGTGTGGTGTAATGTGAATACTGTGTGGCGTAATGTGAATATGGCTCGTACTGTGTGGTATAATGTGAATTTGGCTCATACTGTGTGGTGTAATGTGAATGTGGCTCATACTGTGTGGCGTAATGTGAATGTGGCTCATACTGTGTGGTGTAATGTGAATTTGGCTCATACTGTGCGGTGTAATGTGAATGTGGCTCATACTGTGTGGTGTAATGTGAATACGGCTCATACTGTGTGGTGTAATGTGAATTTGGCTCATACTGTGTGGTGTAATGTGAATGTGGCTCATACTGTGTGGTGTAATGTGAATATGGCTCATACTGTGTGGTGTAATGTGAATGTGGCTCATACTGTGTGGGGTAATGTGCATTTGGCTCATACTGTGTGGTGTAATATGAATGTGGCTTATACTGTGTGGTGTAATGTGAATGTGGCTCATACTGTGTGGTGTAATGTGAATGTGGATCATACTGTGTGGTGTAATGTGAATACTGTGTGGCGTAATGTGAATGTGGCTCATACTGTGTGGTGTAATGTGACTGTGGCTCATACCGTGTGGTGTAATATAAATGTGGCTCATACTGTGTGGTGTAATGTGAATTTGGCTCATACTGTGTGGTGTAATGTGAATGTGGCTCATACTGTGTGGCGTAATGTGAATGTGGCTCATACCGTGTGGTGTAATATGAATGTGGCTCATACTGTGTGGTGTAATGTGAATGTGGCTCATACTGTGTGGTGTAATGTGAATTTGGCTCATACTGTGTGGGGTAATGTGAATGTGGATCATACTGTGTGGTGTAATGTGAATTTCGGCTCGTACTGTGTGGTATAATGTGAATGTGGCTCATACTGTGTGGTGTAATGTGAATGTGGCTCATACTGTGTGGGGTAATGTGAATGTGGCTCATACTGTGTGGTGTAATGTGGATACGGCTCGTACTGTGTGGTGTAATGTGAATGTGGCTCATACTGTGTGGGGTAATGTGAATGTGGCTCATACTGTGTGGTGTAATGTGAATTTGGCTCATACTGTGTGGTGTAATGTGAATGTGGCTCATACTGTGTGGTGTAATATGAATGTGGCTCATACTGTGTGGTGTAATGTGAATGTGGATCATACTGTGTGGTGTAATGTGACTGTGGCTCATACTGTGTGGTGTAATGTGAATGTGGCTCATACTGTGTAGTGTAATGTGAATGTGGATCATACTGTGTGGTGTAATGTGAATGTGGATCATACTGTGTGGTGTAATGTGAATTTGGCTCATACTGTGCGGTGTAATGTGAATGTGGCTCATACTGTGTGGTGTAATGTGAATTTGGCTCATACTGTGCGGTGTAATGTGAATGTGGCTCATACTGTGTGGTGTAATGTGAATACGGCTCATACTGTGTGGTGTAATGTGAATTTGGCTCATACTGTGTGGTGTAATGTGAATGTGGCTCATACTGTGTGGTGTAATGTGAATATGGCTCATACTGTGTGGTGTAATGTGAATGTGGCTCATACTGTGTGGGGTAATGTGCATTTGGCTCATACTGTGTGGTGTAATATGAATGTGGCTTATACTGTGTGGTGTAATGTGAATGTGGCTCATACTGTGTGGTGTAATGTGAATGTGGCTCATACTGTGTGGTGTAATGTGAATGTGGCTCATACTGTGTGGTGTAATGTGAATGTGGCTCATACTGTGTGGTGTAATGTGAATGTGGCTCATACTGTGTGGTGTAATGTGAATGTGGATCATACTGTGTGGTGTAATATGAATGTGGCTCATACTGTGTGGTGTAATGTGAATGTGGCTCATACTGTGTGGTGTAATGTGAATTTGGCTCATACTGTGTGGTGTAATGTGAATGTGGCTCATACTGTGTGGTGTGATGTAATGTGAATGTGGCTCATACTGTATGGTGTAATGTGAATGTGGCTCATACTGTGTGGTGTAATGCGAATTTGGCTCATACTGTGTGGGGTAATGTGCATGTGGATCATACTGTGTGGTGTAATGTGAATGTGGCTCATACTGTGTGGTGTAATGTGAATTTGGCTCATACTGTGCGGTGTAATGTGAATGTGGCTCATACTGTGTGGTGTAATGTGAATACGGCTCATACTGTGTGGTGTAATGTGAATTTGGCTCATACTGTGTGGTGTAATGTGAATGTGGCTCATACTGTGTGGTGTAATGTGAATTTGGCTCATACTGTGTGGCGTAATGTGAATTTTGGCTCATACTGTGTGGTGTAATGTGAATGTGGCTCATACTGTGTGGTGTAATGTGAATTTGGCTCATACTGTGTGGTGTAATGTGAATGTGGCTCATACTGTGTGGTGTAATGTGTATTTGGCTCATACTGTGTGGTGTAATATGAATGTGGCTCATACTGTGTGGTGTAATGTGAATGTGGCTCATACTGTGTGGTGTAATGTGAATTTGGCTCATACTGTGTGGCGTAATTTTAATGTGGCTCGTACTGTGTGGTATAATGTGAATTTGGCTCATACTGTGTGGTGTAATGTGAATGTGGCTCATACTGTGTGGCGTAATGTGAATGTGGATCATACTGTGTGGTGTAATGTGAATTTCGGCTCATACTGTGTGGGGTAATGTGAATGTGGCTCATACTGTGTGGTGTAATGTGAATGTGGCTCATACTGTGTGGTGTAATGTGAATGTGGATCATACTGTGTGGCGTAATGTGAATTTTGGCTCATACTGTGTGGGGTAATGTGAATGTGGCTCATACTGTGTGGTGTAATGTGAATGTGGCTCATACCGTGTGGTGTAATATGAATGTGGCTCATACTGTGTGGTGTAATGTGAATGTGGCTCATACTGTGTGGTGTAATGTGAATGTGGCTCATACTGTGTGGGGTAATGTGAATGTGGATCATACTGTGTGGTGTAATGTGAATTTCGGCTCGTACTGTGTGGTATAATGTGAATGTGGCTCATACTGTGTGGTGTAATGTGAATGTGGCTCATACTGTGTGGTGTAATGTGGATACGGCTCGTACTGTGTAGTGTAATGTGAATGTGGCT
Organism: Pseudophryne corroboree; assembly: GCF_028390025.1. Classification (NCBI taxonomy): domain Eukaryota; kingdom Metazoa; phylum Chordata; class Amphibia; order Anura; family Myobatrachidae; genus Pseudophryne; species Pseudophryne corroboree. The sequence continues at coordinate 851,850,753 of NC_086448.1, read as the reverse complement.
CATACTGTGTGGGGTAATGTGAATGTGGCTCATACTGTGTGGTGTAATGTGAATGTGGCTCATACCGTGTGGTGTAATATGAATGTGGCTCATACTGTGTGGTGTAATGTGAATGTGGCTCATACTGTGTGGTGTAATGTGAATGTGGCTCATACTGTGTGGGGTAATGTGAATGTGGATCATACTGTGTGGTGTAATGTGAATTTCGGCTCGTACTGTGTGGTATAATGTGAATGTGGCTCATACTGTGTGGTGTAATGTGAATGTGGCTCATACTGTGTGGTGTAATGTGGATACGGCTCGTACTGTGTAGTGTAATGTGAATGTGGCTCATACTGTGTGGGGTAATGTGAATGTGGCTCATACTGTGTGGTGTAATGTGAATGTGGCTCATACTGTGTGGTGTAATGTGAATTTGGCTCATACTGTGTGGTGTAATATGAATGTGGCTCATACTGTGTGGTGTAATGTGAATGTGGCTCATACTGTGTGGTGTAATGTGACTGTGGCTCATACTGTGTGGTGTAATGTGACTGTGGCTCATACTGTGTGGTGTAATATGAATGTGGCTCATACTGTGTGGTGTAATGTGAATTTGGCTCATACTGTGTGGTGTAATATGAATGTGGCTCATACTGTGTGATGTAATATGAATGTGGCTCATACTGTGTGGTGTAATGTGAATGTGGCTCATACTGTGTGGTGTAATGTGAATTTGGCTCATTCTGTGTGGTGTAATGTGAATGTGGCTCATACTGTGTGGTGTAATGTGAATTTGGCTCATACTGTTTGGTGTAATGTGAATTTGGCTCATACTGTGTGGTGTAATGTGAATGTGGCTCATACTGTGTGGTGTAATGTGAATGTGGCTCATACTGTGTGGTGTAATGTGAATTTGGCTCATACTGTGTGGTATAATGTGTATTTGGCTCGTACTGTGTGGTGTAATGTGAATGTGGCTCATACTGTGTGGTGTAATGTGAATTTGGCTCATACTGTGTGGTGTAATGTGAATTTGGCTCATACTGTGTGGTGTAATATGAATGTGGCTCATACTGTGTGGTGTAATGTGAATTTGGCTCATACTGTGTGGGGTAATGTTATTTTGGCTCATACTGTGTGGCGTAATGTGAATTTTGGCTCATACTGTGTGGGGTAATGTGAATGTGGATCATACTGTGTGGTGTAATGTGAATTTCGGCTCATACTGTGTGGGGTAATGTGAATGTGGCTCATACTGTGTGGTGTAATGTGAATTTGGCTCATACTGTGTGGGGTAATGTGAATGTGGATCATACTGTGTGCTGTAATGTGAATTTGGATCATACTGTGTGGCGTAATGTGAATTTTGGCTCATACTGTGTGGGGTAATGTGAATGTGGATCATACTGTGTGGTGTAATGTGAATTTCGGCTCATACTGTGTGGGGTAATGTGAATGTGGATCATACTGTGTGTTATAATGTGATTTTGGCTCATACTGTGTGTTATAATGTGATTTTGGCTCATACTGTGTGTTATAATGTGATTTTGGCTCATACTGTGTGTTATAATGTGATTTTGGCTCATACTGTGTGTTATAATGTGATTTTGGCTCATACTGTGTGGTGTAATATGAATGTGGCTCATACTGTGTGGTGTAATGTGGATACGGCTCGTACTGTGTGGTGTAATGTGAATGTGGCTCATACTGTGTGGTGTAATATGAATGTGGCTCATACTGTGTGATGTAATGTGAATGTGGCTCATACTGTGTGGTGTAATGTGAATGTGGCTCATACTGTGGTGTAATGTGAATTTCGGCTCATACTGTGTGGTGTAATGTGAATTTTGGCTCATACTGTGTGGGGTAATGTGAATGTGGCTCATACTGTGTGGTGTAATATGAATGTGGCTCATACTGTGTGGTGTAATGTGAATGTGGCTCATACTGTGTGGTGTAATGTGAATGCGGCTCATACTGTGTGGTGTAATGTGAATGTGGATCATACTGTGTGGTGTAATGTGAATTTGGCTCATACTGTGTGGTGTAATGTGAATTTGGCTCATACTGTGTGGTGTAATGTGAATGTGGCTCATACTGTGTGGTGTAATGTGAATGTGGCTCATACTGTGTGGTGTAATGGGAATTTGGCTCATACTGTGTGGTGTAATGTGAATGTGGCTCATACTGTGTGGTGTAATGTGAATTTGGCTCATACCGTGTGGTATAATGTGAATGCGGCTCATACTGTGTGGTGTAATGTGAATTTGGCTCATACTGTGTGGTGTAATGTGAATTTGGCTCATACTGTGTGGTGTAATGTGAATGTGGATCATACTGTGTGGTGTAATGTGAATGTGGCTCATACTGTGTGGTGTAATGTGAATGTGGCTCATACTGTGTGGTGTAATGTGAATGTGGCTCATACTGTGTGGTGTAATGTGAATGTGGCTCATACTGTGTGGTGTAATGTGAATTTGGCTCATACTGTGTGGCGTAATGTGAATTTTGGCTCATACTGTGTGGTGTAATGTGAATTTGGCTCATACTGTGTGGTGTAATATGAATGTGGCTCATACTGTGTGGTGTAATGTGAATGTGGCTCATACTGTGTGGTGTAATGCGAATTTGGCTCATACTGTGTGGCGTAATGTGAATTTTGGCTCATACTGTGTGGTGTAATGTGAATGTGGCTCATACTGTGTGGTGTAATATGAATGTGGCTCATACTGTGTGGTGCAATGTGAATGTGGCTCGTACTGTGTGGTATAATGTGAATTTGGCTCATACTGTGTGGCGTAATGTGTATTTGGCTCATACTGTGTGGTCTAATGTGGATGTGGGCTCATACTGTGTGGTGTAATGTGAATGTGGCTCGTACTGTGTGGTATAATGTGAATTTGGCTCATACTGTGTGGTGTAATGTGAATGTGGCTCATACTGTGTGGCGTAATGTGAATGTGGATCATACTGTGTGGTGTAATGTGAATTTCGGCTCATACTGTGTGGGGTAATGTGAATGTGGCTCATACTGTGTGATGTAATGTGAATGTGGCTCATACTGTGTAGTGTAATGTGAATTTGGCTCATACTGTGTGGTGTAATGTGAATTTGGCTCATACTGTGTGGCGTAATGTGAATTTTGGCTCATACTGTGTGGGGTAAGGTGAATTTTGGCTCATACTGTGTGGCGTAATGTGAATTTTGGCTCATACTGTGTGGTGTAATGTGAATTGTAGCTTATACTGTGTGGTGTAATGTGAATGTGGCTCATACTGTGTGGTGTAATGTGAATTTGGCTCATACTGTGTGGCGTAATGTGAATTTTGGCTCATACTGTGTGGGGTAATGTGAATTTTGGCTCATACTGTGTGGCGTAATGTGAATTTTGGCTCATACTGTGTGGTGTAATGTGAATTGTAGCTTATACTGTGTGGTGTAATGTGAATGTGGCTCATACTGTGTGGTGTAATGTGAATACGGCTCATACTGTGTGGTGTAATGTGAATTTGGCTCATACTGTGTGGTGTAATGTGAATGTGGCTCATACTGTGTGGTGTAATGTGAATACGGCTCATACTGTGTGGTGTAATGTGAATGTGGCTCATACTGTGTGGGGTAATGTGCATTTGGCTCATACTGTGTGGTGTAATATGAATGTGGCTCATACTGTGTGGTGTAATGTGAATTTGGCTCATACTGTGTGGTGTAATGTGAATTTGGCTCATACTGTGTGGTGTAATGTGAATGTGGCTCATACTGTGTGGTGTAATGTGAATGTGGCTCATACTGTGTGGTGTAATGTGAATGTGGCTCATACTGTGTGGTGTAATATGAATGTGGATCATACTGTGTGGTGTAATATGAATGTGGCTCATACTGTGTGGTGTAATGTGAATGTGGCTCATACTGTGTGGTGTAATGTGAATTTGGCTCATACTGTGTGGTGTAATATGAATGTGGCTCATACTGTGTGATGTAATGTGAATGTGGCTCATACTGTGTGGTATAATGTGAATGTGGCTCATACTGTGTGGTGTAATGTGAATTTGGCTCATACTGTGTGGTGTAATGTGAATGTGGCTCATACTGTGTGGTGTAATGTGAATGTGGCTCATACTGTGTGCTGTAATGTGAATACAGCTCATACTGTGTGGTGTAATGTGACTGTGGCTCATACTGTGTGGTGTAATGTGAATGTGGCTCATACTGTGTAGTGTAATGTGAATGTGGATCATACTGTGTGGTGTAATGTGAATGTGGATCATACTGTGTGGTGTAATGTGAATTTGGCTCATACTGTGCGGTGTAATGTGAATGTGGCTCATACTGTGTGGTGTAATGTGAATTTGGCTCATACTGTGCGGTGTAATGTGAATGTGGCTCATACTGTGTGGTGTAATGTGAATACGGCTCATACTGTGTGGTGTAATGTGAATTTGGCTCATACTGTGTGGTGTAATGTGAATGTGGCTCATACTGTGTGGTGTAATGTGAATATGGCTCATACTGTGTGGTGTAATGTGAATGTGGCTCATACTGTGTGGGGTAATGTGCATTTGGCTCATACTGTGTGGTGTAATATGAATGTGGCTCATACTGTGTGGTGTAATGTGAATGTGGCTCATACTGTGTGGTGTAATGTGAATTTGGCTCATACTGTGTGGTGTAATGTGAATGTGGCTCATACTGTGTGGTGTAATGTGAATGTGGCTCATACTGTGTGGTGTAATGTGAATGTGGCTCATACTGTGTGGTGTAATGTGAATGTGGATCATACTGTGTGGTGTAATATGAATGTGGCTCATACTGTGTGGTGTAATGTGAATGTGGCTCATACTGTGTGGTGTAATGTGAATTTGGCTCATACTGTGTGGTGTAATGTGAATGTGGCTCATACTGTGTGATGTAATGTGAATGTGGCTCATACTGTATGGTGTAATGTGAATGTGGCTCATACTGTGTGGTGTAATGCGAATTTGGCTCATACTGTGTGGGGTAATGTGAATGTGGATCATACTGTGTGGTGTAATGTGAATGTGGCTCATACTGTGTGGTGTAATGTGAATTTGGCTCATACTGTGCGGTGTAATGTGAATGTGGCTCATACTGTGTGGTGTAATGTGAATACGGCTCATACTGTGTGGTGTAATGTGAATTTGGCTCATACTGTGTGGTGTAATGTGAATGTGGCTCATACTGTGTGGTGTAATGTGAATGTGGCTCATACTGTGTGGTGTAATGTGAATGTGGCTCATACTGTGTGGGGTAATGTGCATTTGGCTCATACTGTGTGGTGTAATATGAATGTGGCTCATACTGTGTGGTGTAATGTGAATGTGGCTCATACTGTGTGGTGTAATGTGAATTTGGCTCATACTGTGTGGTGTAATGTGAATGTGGCTCATACTGTGTGGTGTAATGTGAATGTGGCTCATACTGTGTGGTGTAATGTGAATGTGGCTCATACTGTGTGGTGTAATGTGAATGTGGCTCATACTGTGTGGTGTAATATGAATGTGGATCATACTGTGTGGTGTAATGTGAATGTGGCTCATACTGTGTGGTGTAATGTGAATGTGGCTCATACTGTGTGGTGTAATGTGAATTTGGCTCATACTGTGTGGTGTAATATGAATGTGGCTCATACTGTGTGATGTAATGTGAATGTGGCTCATACTGTGTGGTGTAATGTGAATGTGGCTCATACTGTGTGGTGTAATGTGAATTTGGCTCATACTGTGTGGTGTAATGTGAATGTGGCTCATACTGTGTGGTGTAATGTGAATGTGGCTCATACTGTGTGCTGTAATGTGAATACGGCTCATACTGTGTGGTGTAATGTGAATGTGGCTCATACTGTGTGGTGTAATGTGAATGTGGCTCATACTGTGTGGTGTAATGTGAATTTGGCTCATACTGTGTGGTGTAATGTGAATTTGGCTCATACTGTGTGGTGTAATGTGAATTTGGCTCATACTGTGTAGTGTAATGTGAATGTGGCTCATACTGTGTGGTGTAATGTGAATGTGGCTCATACTGTGTTCTGTAATGTGAATACGGCTCATACTGTGTGGTGTAATGTGAATGTGGCTCATACTGTGTGGTGTAATGTGAATGTGGCTCATACTGTGTGGTGTAATGTGAATGTGGCTCATACTGTGTGGTGTAATGTGAATGTGGCTCATACTGTGTGGTGTAATGTGAATGTGGCTCATACTGTGTGGTGTAATGTGAATTTTGGCTCATACTGTGTGGTGTAATGTGAATGTGGCTCATACTGTGTGGTGTAATGTGAATTTGGCTCATACTGTGTGATGTAATGTGAATGTGGCTCATACTGTGTGGTGTAATGTGAATGTGGCTCATACTGTGTGGTGTAATGTGAATTTGGCTCATACTGTGTGGTGTAATGTGAATGTGGCAATACTGTGTGGTGTAATGTGAATGTGGCTCATACTGTGTGATGTAATGTGAATGTGGCTCATACTGTGTGCTGTAATGTGAATTTGGCTCATACTGTGTGTTATAATGTGAATTTTGGCTCATACTGTGTGGCGTAATGTGAATTTTGGCTCATACTGTGTGGTGTAATGTGAATTGTAGCTTATACTGTGTGCTGTAATGTGAGTTTCGGCTCATACTGTGTGGGGTAATGTTATTTTGGCTCATACTGTGTGGGGTAATGTTATTTTGGCTCATACTGTGTGGGGTAATGTGAATGTGGCTCATACTGTGTGGGGTAATGTGAATGTGGCTCATACTGTGTGGGGTAATGTGAATGTGGATCATACTGTGTGGTGTAATGTGAATTTCGGCTCATACTGTGTGGGGTAATGTGAATGTGGATCATACTGTGTGCTGTAATGTGAATTTGGCTCATACTGTGTGGCGTAATGTGAATTTTGGCTCATACTGTGTGGGGTAATGTGAATGTGGATCATACTGTGTGGTGTAATGTGAATTTCGGCTCATACTGTGTGGGGTAATGTGAATGTGGATCATACTGTGTGCTGTAATGTGAATCTGGCTCATACTGTGTGGCGTAATGTGAATTTGGCTCATACTGTGGCGTAATGTGAATTTGGCTCATACTGTGGTGTAATGTGAATTTCGGCTCATACTGTGTGGGGTAATGTGAATTTGGCTCATACTGTGTGGCGTAATGTGAATTTCGGCTCATACTGTGTGGGGTAATGTGAATGTGGATCATACTGTGTGGGGTAATGTGAATGTGGCTCATACTGTGTGGTGTAATGTGAATGTGGATCATACTGTGTGCTGTAATGTGAATTTGGCTCATACTGTGTGGCGTAATGTGAATTTGGCTCATACTGTGGTGTAATGTGAATTTCGGCTCATACTGTGTGGGGTAATGTGAATTTCGGCTCATACTGTGTGGGGTAATGTGAATTTGACTCATACTGTGTGGCGTAATGTGAATTTGGGCTCATACTGAGCATTTACAGTGCAGTGCCAGTCTGGAGGCACATGGAAACAAAAGTTTCAATTCTAAGTACATCCAAGGCACAGTAACGGTGCTGCCCCCAGGAACCTTTTGCGATGGCACTGCTCGCACCCCATATTTATGGCCTTGTGTACTGATCTTGCCTACTTTGGTGTTGGCTCCGCCTACCATTGATTTGGTGTTGCCCACATGGGGCCACTTCTAGAAATTTTTCCAGGGCCACTTTTAGTTCCCAATCCGCCCCTGTTGAGGAGGGTCGTCAGCAAAATGCAATAAATGTACCAAAGTGTGTTGAGGTTAGGAAGCCTGTTCCAAAGCTCGATTGACAAAATTGTCACCATCCCCTGTCCAATCCAGAGCATATCTGTAATTGGAGGCTAGGAGTAGTCATCAGGACAGGGGAGATGAATACCACCAAGTGATGGGGGTTGTTTTAATTTGAAGTGCAATGCAGGGACGTTTGTTTGCCCAAATACATTTATTAAGGGCTTTGTTAATAGTGTGGACATCACGTTTGGACAATAAAAATGGGAGCATCTGGATTGGATAAAGTAGTCGAGGGAAGGAGATCATCTTATATAAATGGCACCTACCAAGATAAGAGATAGGAAGGTGTCGCCATTTAAAAAAGTAATCCGCCATTTGAGTGATGTGGTGAGAAAAATTTACAGTATATAGGTCAGTGAGGAGTGGTGCGATACATAGGCCTCAATATTTCAAATATTGGCCGGCCCGTCTGAAAGGGAATGAGTCACCCCAGTCCAGGGCAGCCTCCCCTCCCAATGCTAGCGCTTCCGTCTTATCAAAATGAATAAGGAATCCTGAAATTAAATTAAAATCATGTAGTGTAGTTAGTAATGATGGAAATGCCTGTTTGGGGTCGGCAAAATACAATAACAGGTCATCAGCAAAAGCAGAAACCTTGACGTTGTTGTTACCTACCATAATACCTTGCCAAGTGGGATCTTGTATGAAATTACGTATCAACGTGTCGAGGGCCAAATTGAATAGCAGGGGGGAGAGAGTACAGCCCTGGCGCGTTCCTCTACCTAACGTGAAAGCAGACAAGTTTAATCCATTTATAGTTAAATGTGCCTGGGGTAGTGCATACAACATTCTAAATAGATGGATGAATTCTACACCAAATTGCTGAACATGCAGAATACGAAGTAAATGAGACCAGGAGACGCGGTCAAACGCCTTATCGGCGTCGCAACTTACAATAAGAGCATATAACCAAAGAAATGAGACAGCGCTACCCACTTTGGTTTTAAATTTGTCTTTTATAATACATATACACAAAGATGACAACAAATACAATTATAAACAAAAAGATACCGGCCAGTATCACACTAAAAATATTGATTATGTCTGCCTGTCTCATTGGAACTTTAAATACCGGACTCGCCGGTTCGCGCATGCGCATAGCGCTCGCGGTTCATGCCTCGTTTTCAACTGTACATACTGGGCATGTGCGGTCAGCGTGTTTGTCGTCCAAGCCTCCTTTTCATTATATCGAACCTAATGCGCTTTCTAATCGTGACTCCATTGTGCATACATTATCGGAATCCATATAATCATAACCAAAAAATTAATTCAGCCTAAATAATCAGCCGGCACATCTAAAAAGCATATAATCCCCATAGGAATAATAACAATAATAATCACATTATGGCAATATTTATCGTCATCATTATTAGAACTAAACACATTTAATATAACATCTAGACTGTTTTATATAGTCAGCCTCTACATTAAAATCTACCTTATTTTTATATATATATATATATATATATATATATATATATATATATCCACCTATTCATTTCACGCACCAGTATTATTTCAATCGAAATCAATCCTAAACCAATGCCATCTAGTGGCCACTCTTTATATAATCCTGACCTACTAATATCCATATATACGCAGAGAAATGTTTTGGATCTTCAAACTGCAGACACTCCATCCTAAGGGGTTCAATGACTATTACGAAATTGCTCCGTTCCTGTGAACCCTCTGGTGCCATCATTACGGTTGGACTCCAACCCTCTGTTCCTTATTCATTTAATCACGATTCAGTTACCCCAATCACCTCTTTTATAACTTCCTCCGCCGGTTCCCATTCCACATTCATTGCCTCCACCCCCCACTTACACACTACCCCCCCCCCCCCGCCCCAGCCCTCCACCCTTCCCCCCCCCCACCGACCTCCCACCCCCTTCCCACCCAACCCTATCCACTCTATTTGAGATATGACACATGTATGGTAAGTAATTATTACAGTCAAACCACACTGGAAATGCCCAATCTCGCCCGATCTTGGAAGCGAAGCAGTGTCGGGCCTGATCAGTACCAGACTAGGGAGACCATCTGGGAATATCAGGTACTGTAGATAAAAAACTATATATTAAAAGCCTACATGAGCTAGTCATTATCACAATTTCACATATATGAACCTACCCCTGGCCTTGTCTAAATACTGTCTGTACCTATATCACCAACACATTAAACACCACTAATTAACCATATTATCTGTCTCAATATTAGTATTTTATATATTTATACTATTTATATATTTTATAATTATAAATCTGCACGTTATTATTGATGAAACACTTCACGTATTTATATCATAAAACCACTCTAGGAATTGTTACTATGGTGATTACATTGTTTTATAATCACTTATCGATTAAATCTTTTTCTTTATTTACATGGTTCACGGAGGATCATTATGAGAATATCCCTGATTTTGACCTCCGCAAACATGGCCGCCGCATGAAATAACTATATGAATAAACCACACAAAGATGGCAGCCGATGGTGTTCCTTATATAAATAATGTTGGCCTCTAGAAAGAACTGATGCTGCTGAAACCACGGACGCATGCGCGGTCGCGTCTCCGGAAGTGGGGCGGAAGTGACGCGACGTCCGAATACCGGAAGTGTGGCGGAGAAGCCGCCAGCGCCGCAGAAAACGGCTAATTCTATTCTACACATTTCTTGCTCCAAAACTATTTCTAAAGTATATACCACACACTGCAATGTTATTTAGCATCTGTTCATAGTATATTAGATTGCAAACTGTCAGATCACAGTCTATATTGCAAACACCTTGTGCAAACAGGAAGTGATGTCATAATTACCACTAGATTACCACTGGTATAAATAGAAGCATGGTCCCACTCTGCTAAACACCCCTTGATGAAGTCTGTATGACGAAACGCGTTGGGCAACCTGGCAGTGACCTATACCAAGTTAAGTTATAATCTTCTTATCTACTTTTTAACTGGTATTATACTCAGAATTGTGTAAATTGTTTCTATCCCATTTTTTAAAGAGACCTGTTATTAAGATATTTTTATGTGAAAAAACTTTTTATGTGCAAACTTTATTTTTATGTGAATAAATTGCTTTTATATTTTATACCTTTTCTGTGAGTTTTTAAAGACACCGTTGGTCGCTATATCCCCCTCCCCCCCATTTCTTTTAAATCCATATATATGTATACATCAATTACTAAGAGAGAATATTCAAAAATTCCTCATAAATAATCGCAATATCAGACCAATCCACATTATCAATAACCCAGATCTATTATACAGGTATCCATTATTTATTAATTAAATCCTAATATTAATATTGTAGATTACTCCTCCTACTACCTAGACAACCACCAATTCAATTTCAACATAATTTCTCCACCTATTGAGGCCCCCACTATATATTTTATCCATATAGCATCAGCAGAACTACATTATTAATAATTTATCTTTCTCCATAATTAGAACCCCCTATATTTGTTTATCAATACCACCTTTTTTAACTTATGATACCTCCTGCACCTTTTAGACAATGAATGCTTGCAAGTCTTACAGGACATTACTCATTCATTTCGGATTCATCCATTTGGGCTGAAAGAACTTTGTGGGGCTACATAACAATACTAACCCTGCCATATAAGGATGATTGAAAGGCTGTTTGGATAAAGTAATACATGCTTGCTCATTGGGGCTAATGTGCTAATTACCGGGACTTTGAGTACAGCACTCTTCATTTTTTAGTTTAGAGCTATATTTATATATCCTTGTCATCAAGTTGTGTTATGCACACCAGTGCCTGCAGGAATGTACTGGTGTCTGAACGGAGAGGGATGCAAAACAAATGAACTCACAGACAGACTGGGGAATATGACATTACGTACACAGAAGGTGATAGGGTAACAAAATACACACAAAGTGAACAGAGAAGCCCAGAGGCTAAGAAACTGGGTGTCTCCCTAGTATTAGGAATGCTCAGATGGAAAGAAGCGAGATGTTGTGATTTAATACGTAGAGAACCCGAAATGCTGTTGCTAAGGGCAACAGCAAAACCCTAAAGGGTTACCAATGGGTGTGGCAGTAAACTCCTTGGTCAGAGATGGAATAATAGACACAAGGAGAGTCTCCACAATCCTAGTCCTCACTTGCAGTGCATAGGTTCAGCTTACTGCCACTAAACTGACACCTGAACACCTTGCACAGTGAGAAAGGATTTTGGCAGGCAAGTCTGAGAATACAGCCGCAAACTTGCTAAGTTCACAGAGTAGCAAAAGAACCCCAGCAAGTTAAACGACTGACTCCAGTCTTACTGCTAGGTCTGGATTGGCAGAGTGTAGTACCAAATCCCAAGGCCTATTTGCAGTTAGCAACAAACAAATACAAAGTTACACAGTACTGGCTAACTTTCAGGAACTGACTAACCAACAAAGATTCAGCAGCATCTGCTTAACCTGAGAAGAGGGTTTATAAAGCAGGTGCTGTCCACGCCCCACTCAGACCTCACAGACTGTGAGCACAAAAACCAACACCGGATCCCCTGCCGTGCACAGAGCCTGTAACCACTGCACAGCAAAAGACCCGAACCGGAGTATCAGCTGCGCTAAGGTTACTCCGCTAGCACTTGTCTCCCGGTTGCCATGACGACGTGGCAGCACAGGGCAGGAGACCCTAACAGTACCCCCCCTCTGACAAAGGGTCAAAGAACCCCTACCACCGGGTTTATCGGGGAACTGCGAGAAGAAAGAGCGTATCAGTCTGGGGGCATGAAGATCACAACTGCGCACCCACGACCGCTCCTCCGGGCCATACCCCTTCCAGTGCACCAAAAATGACAGCCGACCCCGAACCATCTTGGAGTCAAGAATCCTTTCAACAACAAACTCCCTCTGGCCACGTATCAGAAGAGGGGAAGGTCTTCCACTGGAAGAAGGATTACTAATCGCCCGTTTTAAAAGGGAACAATGAAATGTTTTATTGATACCCAAAGAACGGGGCAGATCTAACTGAAATGCCACCGGATTGATAACCCTGGTGATCTTATAAGGGCCGATGAACCGGGGGCCTAACTTATGAGATGGCTGTCTCAACTTCAAATTCTTGGTAGACAACCAGATGAAGTCTCCTAATTTGAAGCTGCAGGGTCTTTTCCGCTTATCAAAAACCCTTTTGGTCACTAATGACACAGACACAAGGGCTTTCTTCACTTTCCTCCAAATACCTCTAAGGACCGAAACCACAGAGGAACCACCAGGCGTGGAGTCCAGGGGGTCAAAAGAATTGGCCTTAGGATGATGCCCATACACACAAAGGAAGGGAGAGATCCCTGTAGCAGAGTGAGCCGCGTTGTTATAGGCAAACTCCGCCATGGACAGATGAGCAACCCAGTCAGTGTGACACTTGGAGACATAACACCTGAGCAACTGCTCCAAGGACTGGTTCACCCTTTCAGTCTGCCCATTAGACTGCGGATGGTAGCCTGACGACAAGCTGACAGAAATCTGGAGATCGGAACAAAATGCCCTCCAGAATTTGGCCACAAACTGGGATCCGCGGTCAGAGACCACATCAAGTGGCAACCCGTGGAGACGCACAACATGCAGCATAAATAATTCAGACAGGCGTCTGGCCGATGGCAGCCCAACCAGTGGAACGAAGTGCGCCATCTTCGAAAACCTGTCAACGACAACCCAGATGGCTGTCATCCCCGAGGATTTGGGCAAGTCCACCACAAAATCCATTGAAATGTGGGTCCATGGCTTAGAGAGTGGATGTAATGGGCCAACAGGAACCCCTATAGGAGTCTTATTTCAGGCACAGATGTCACATGCCCGAACCCACTGATCCACATCCTTAGCCACCGAGGGCCACCACACCGCCCTAGATAGCAACTCCCGAGTTCTGGCAATACCCGGGTGACCTGCCGACTTCTTGGCATGGAATTCCAGGAACACTCGCTGTCTTAACCTAGGAGGCACAAACAAAAGACCTACCGGAAGGTCTGGAGGAGCCTGCTCCTGTGCTCTAAGGACTAATGACAAGAGGTCCTGGGTAATGCCCACTTTAATACATGATGGGGACACAATGGGCAACGGCTCCTCGGTGGTCTCCTGGATTGGAGCAAAACTCAGCGAGAGCGCATCAGCCTTGATGTTTTTTGACCCAGGGCGATATGTTATCAAAAAATTAAAGCGAGCAAAAAACAAAGCCCATCGTGCCTGCCTGGCATTGAGAATCTTCGCTGACTCTAAATATGCCAAATTCTTATGGTCGGTAAGAATTGAGACCACAAACTTAGCCCCCTCAAGCCAGTGTCTCCACTCCTCGAGTGCATCCTTAATAGCCAACAATTCCCGGTTACCCACGTCATAATTCATCTCGGCAGGCGAAAATTTAAGGGAAAAGTAAGCACAGGGATGAAGGCGATTATCAGACACTCCCATCTGAGAGAGCACTGCCCCAATACCCATCTCAGAGGCATCCACCTCCACCACAAAAGGACGCTCTGGATCTGGGTGTCGCAGCACCTTGGCCGAGACAAATGCCCTTTTGAGACGGGCAAAAGCCGCTTTGGCCTCACAAGACCAGTGAGCAACATCCGCCCCTTTCTTAGTGAGTGCCACCAAGGGCGCCACTATAGATGAAAATCCAGCGATAAATCGTCTATAAAAATTCGCAAAGCCCAGGAAACGCTGAAGCGCCTTCAAACTAGTGGGCTGCACCCAATCCAGGACTGCCTATACCTTGGAACCCTCCATTTGGAAACCTTCTGGGGAGATAATATATCCTAGAATTGTGATTTGCTGAACTTCAAATTCGCACTTCTCCAGCTTCGCCCCAAGCCGGTGGTCTCTGAGTTTCTGGAGGACTAAGCGTACATGCTTCTGATGTTCCTCCAGGGAATGGGAGAAGATTAGGATGTCATCTAAGTATACAACTAAGAATCTATCCAAATATTCCCTGAGTACATCGTTCATGAAATCCTGGAAGACTGCCGGGGCATTACAGAGCCCAAAAGGCATCACCAAATATTCATAATGCCCTGAGTGGGTATTAAAGGCAGTCTTCCATTCATCCCCCTCTCTTATTCGGATTAGATTGTACGCACCGCGTAGGTCAATCTTAGAAAAAAAAGTGGCAGTACGAAGCTGGTCAAACAAGACCGAAATGAGAGGCAGTGGGTATGAGTTTTTAATCGTGATATGGTTCAATTCCCTGAAGTCGATGCAGGGTCGCAACGAACCGTCCTTTTTACCCACGAAGAAGAACCCCGACCCAACTGGAGACTGTGAAGGTCTGATAAATCCCTTAGCCAAGTTCTCCTGAATGTACTCTGCCATAGCCTGAGTCTCAGGACATGACAGGGAGTACAACCTGCTCTTGGGAAGCTTAGCATTCGGCAACAAATCAATGGCACAGTCATAGGGGCGATGGGGAGGTAGTACCTCTGCAACTTTTTTTGGAGAACACGTCCGCAAAATCTGCATAACACCCTGGCAATCCTGGCAAACTTAGCTGCGAAAGCCTGACTGGAAGGCTCAAGCAACTCCTGAAACAATCAGTACCCCAACTAAGAATCTCTCCAGAGACCCAGTCAAATTGAGGATTGTGGGCCCTTAACCAGGGTAACCCCAACACCAATGGGGCAAAAGTACAGACAGTCACATAAAAGGACAATTTTTCAGAGTGTGTGGCTCCAATAAACAAAGAAATCTGGCAAGTACAAGAGGTAATTTTACCCTTTGATAATGGTTCCCCGTTTAACCCACAAATCTCAATTTCCGATGCCAAGGGTACTAAGGGAACAGAGTGTTTCAGGGCGAATTGGCGGTCCATAAAAACCCCGTCGGCCCCACTGTCCACAAAGGCCTCAGTCTTGACAGTTTGACCGAGGATCTTCAAGGTCACCGGAATGATAAAAGTCTTCTTGGGAAATTCTGACTTCTGGCCTGACAGGATATTTCCCATCACCCTCAGGCCCTGAAGTTTTCCGGCTTTTCTGGGCATGATACTACCACATGACCTTTATTCCCACAGTGCAAACACAACCCCTGCTGTCTCCTCCGCGTCTTCTCACGTGAGGAGAGGCGGGTAGCCCCAATCTGCATAGGCTCCTCGGAAAATTCCTCAGAGTCTGAGGTTCCCTTGGGAAAGAAGGAAACCTCGGTCTCCCTTTCAAGCCTACGCTCTCTCAGCCGTCTATCCACCCGGATGGATAACTGCATGAGTTGATCCAAGCTATCAGGCAAGGGATATTGTACCAGTTGGTCTTTTATCTGGTTAGAAAGACCTCTTCGGTACTGGTGTCTCAGGGCTGGGTCATTCCACTGGGTATCATGGGCCAACCTCCGAAACTCCATACAGTAAACCTCAACTGGCCTTCGCCCTTGCTTAAGGATCGAAATCTGAGCCTCGGCTGAGGCCGTCTTGTCAGGGTCATCATACAACATGCCCAGTGCCGTAAAAAAAGCATCAACACTTTTAAGTGACGGACAGTCAGGCTGCAACCCATATGCCCAGACCTGTGGGTCTCCTTGTAGCAAGGAAATCACTATGCCCACCCGCTGAATCTCCGACCCAGAAGACTGAGGCCTAAGCCGGAAATATAGCTTGCAGCTCTCCTTGAAACAAAAGAACTGCGAGCGATCTCCAGAAAAACAATCTGGGAGATTTACTTTCGGCTCCTTAACCCCTGAAGGTGCTGCTGCTGCGGGAGCTCCGCCAGCGGCCTGGGAGGTGTGCATTTTAATGGACAAATCATTAAATTGTCGAGTCAGGACCTGCACCTGATCGACCACCTGTTGCAACGTATTTTGAGGGGTATGCTCCATATTCCCACAAAATTTCAACAGGAGTATTGGGCTGCTGAATATGTTATGCACACCAGTTCCTGCAGGAATGTACTGGTGTCTGAACGGAGAGGGATGCAAAACAAATGAACTCACAGACAGACTGGGGAATATGACATTACATACACAGAAGGTGATAGGGTAACAAAATAAACACAAAGTGAACAGAGAAGCCCAGAGGCTAAGAAACTGGGTGTCTCCCTAGTATTAGGAATGCTCAGATGGAAAGAAGCGAGATGTTGTGATTTAATACGTAGAGAACCCAAAATGCTGTTGCTAAGGGCAACAGCAAATCCCTTAAGGGTTACCAATGGGTGTGGCAGTAAACTCCTTGGTCAGAGATGGAATAATAGACACAAGGAGAGTCTCCACAATCCTAATTCTCACTTGCAGTGCACAGGTTCAGCTTACTGCCACTAAACTGACCCCTGACACCTAGCACAGTGAGACAGGATTAGACAGGCAAGTCTTAGAATACAGCCGCAAACTTGCTAAGTTCACAGAGTAGCAAAAGAACCCCAGCAAGTTAAACAACTGACTCCAGTCTTACTGCTAGGTCTGGATTGGCAGAGTGTAGTACCAAATCCCAAGGCCTATTTGCAGTAAGCAACAAACAAATACAAAGTTACACAGTACTGGCTAACTTTCAGGAACTGACTAACCAACAAAGATTCAGCAGCATCTGCTTAACCTGAGAAGAGGGTTTATAAAGCAGGTGCTGTCCACGCCCCACTCAGACCTCACTGACTGTGAGCACAAAAACCAGCACCGGATCCCCTGCCGTGCACAGAGCCTGTAACCACTGCACAGCAAAAGACCCGAACCGGAGTATCAGCTGCGCTCAGGTTACTCCGCTAGCACTTGTCTCCCGGTTGCCATGACGACATGGCAGCACAGGGCAGGAGACCCTAACAAGTTGTCAGTTTGATATATTATTGAATGACAGGTTAATAATATAATAATTTTTTCAAATAGAAATGCAAAGAATTAATCATCGTATTTTATGATTAAATCTTAACCTTATTAATCAATATTTTTAGTGTGATACTGGCCGGTATCTTTTTGTTTATAATTGTATTTGTTGTCATCTTTGTGTATATGTATTATAAAAGACAAATTTAAAACCAAAGTGGGTAGCGCTGTCTCATTTCTTTGGTTATATACTTTTCTTTGAAGGGATTTGGATCATCCCTCAGAGTTCAGCTGCATTCACTTTGGTGAGTGATAAGCAGCAGGTGCAAATCCATTCTCTTACAATAAGAGCGTCTGGGCAGGCAGATTGTTGTGCACTAAACATTGCTGCAATCAGCGTACGAATATTATGGACTGAGGTTCTACCTTTGACAAACCCTGTTTGCGCAGGATGTAAGACCCTGTTCAATATAGGCTGAAGTCTTGTTGCAATTAGTTTTGTAAAAAGCTTCAGATCCTGATTCAATAATGAAATAGGTCGATAAGACTGAGTATATCGGGGATCTTTTCCCGCTTTCAGAAACAGCACAATTCTGGCTTCACTTTACCCTCCAACAATGCATTAAAAAGAGATAATAAGTGGGGTAGTAGATGGGGGGCCAGGATTCGATAATACTCCGCTCCAAATCTGTCCGGGCCAGGAGACTTGCCATTTTGCAGTGATTTGATCAAGGAAAATAATTTCGGTTCCATGACTGGTTCCGTTAAGGATATTCTTTCCTCTTCCGTTAAAACAGGCAGTGTTGCCCTCTCAAGGAATTGCATTTTGAGAGTCGGAAGATCCGAAGGGGGCTTCATAGAGAGTTTTATAATATTGTAAGAAGGCCTAAGAAATTGAGGGAGTATCAAAAATGGCTGCAGACGAATCAGTAATTAGATGAGGGATACGAGAGGGAGCGGAGTACGACCGGACCAGATTCACCAATAATTTCCCGGATTTATTTCCCCCTCGAAAAAAATCTATTCCGTTGTAATTCGTATTAAAATCTCACCCGCTCAGTATACAATGAGTCGTACAGCTGCTAAGCAACAATATAGGCATGCCAGTTGTCGGGGGAATCCTGCAATAAGAGTGCGTCATAAATCTTGGTCAGATTAGAGGCAAGGTCATGTAATTGGGTAGCGAGTAGCTTGTGCCTCCTGGAAACATACTCCATGATATGGCCTCGAATCACCGGTTTCGAAGCTGACCAAAACAATTTGATATCCTCCATATGTGTACTATTGTCTGCTACATAATTATGAAACGTGTGTTCTAGATGTGTGCAAAAATCAGAGGATTTCATAAGATAGGATGGAAATCTCCAATTATATGACTGAGAGACAAGGGAGTGTAAATTAAGTGTAAACCAAACTGGGGCATGGTCAGATAATGATATGGCGTCTAGTATCATGACCTTGTCAGCGTAGTTGAGGACTCTCATAATGATGAGCCGGGGCCTGTCTCTTGTGGATTGCCGTTTAGGACCAATATGGTGTACACGTTCCACTACTATGGATCCAGAATCTGAAACACAGCCCAGCTCTCTAGGCAGCCATTGAGAGACGAGCGTCATGAGGTCACGAGGTTTCACTGAGTCCGGTAAGCCGATGAGGCGCACATTATTTCTCCTATTTCGGTTTTCAAGGTCCTCAAGCTTATCCTGAATAGATGCAACAAATTTTTCTTGGTCAGAAAGAGCCGTCTTAGCCGTCGTGAGATCATCTTCTAAATCAGATATTCTCTGTTCTGCCTCGGTAAGTTGCTGAGCATGTTGGTTCAATTGAGTGAGAGCGGAGTCAAGCAAGTCCTTTAGAGGAGCCAATTTTTGGTCTAGTAACGCAGACAGGATATCCGTTATCTCATTCGTTGTACAGGATTTTGCAGAATCCATTGTGGACACGGACATAGGTTGGCCTCGGGGGCTAGAATGGGAACCCAATGGAGGTGAAGGAGGGCTATCAACCGAGGAGTTGTCACGGCCTCGGCCTCTACCCGACTGGTTGCTACGGGTACCCCGCAATGACTTGGCTGCAAATTTGTCCATCATCAGAATAGAGAGACAGACACAACAGTGAGTGTGGCAATAGACGCCTTAAGATATATAATAATATGAGTCGCAATATAATGTTCCTCCAGCAGAGGGAGTTCAATGAATGAAAGAGATATTAGATGCAATGTGAATAAAGTTACTTTCTCCAAAAAACAAATGCAAAAGAAGGAGAAATAATTAGAATGGGTTAGGAGGGCTCAAGTCCCATTCATCAGGTTCCAATCTGGCCAGGGAGGACAGCCAGCAAGGATCACGGACCTGCCAGTGACCACAGCTGGCTGCCTGCAGCAGGGAGCCCCAGCTTACCAGCTCTCTGTCTCCTAGATGGCCGCAAGGTGTAAAGGGAGTTGTGGAGCTTCTATCTGGCTGCCCAGCATCATGGTGCAGTCAGGGAAGCACCTAGCAGGTCAGTGGCCGCATTCCGGGGGGCAATGTGAGCGGGTGGATCAGCCACGGGCAAAGCAAGCACTTCCGCTCCGCCGCACTGGAAGTCTGCGGTGGGTCGCGGGCGCACTCGAGGTCCAGGCCCGCGGAGGTAGTGTAGGCCGCGAGGCTCCGGAGCTCCGTGAGCGGCCGCCGGCTTCCGGAAAGGCGTCCCCCAATAGCGGGCCCGGCTGGGAAGGCAGGCAGGGAGCCTCAGAGGGCTATAGGTATGGGCCAGCAGCAGTGGGAGGCTATAAAATAGCTGACGCCGTGCGGAGCAGCTTCAGGGCACGTCCTCTTCCCCTGCTGGCCACCGTGATCTCCTGCTTGACATGTTTAATTTATGTGTTGTATAAAATATGTGTTGAATATATCTTTGTGGCTTGTCTGTGTGAATGCGTAGGCTACCATATATCGCTGTGCACGCTGTGTGTATGCGCACGCACAGGGACCCATCTGTTTGGAGTTTGTATGTGGTGTGTATGTAATATTTTTTACTTCGAGAATGGCCCCATCTACCATTCCTCCGGTGAGCCCTTTTCCACCAACTCATTGTGGCCCTCCTACTGTTGGCCTGACTATGACCCCTATTATTGTTTATTTATATAGCGCCCAGGAAAAAAAGTATATGAGTGTGTAAGTATATACACAGTGTGACATGCAATACATACACATCACTATACAAAAAAAGAAACTGTGCTGGTGACACAAATGCAATAAAATCACAATTTACTCTTTACTAATACACAAAGAGACAAACGTACTAACAAAAATAAAAGCAACTAAAAGTCTGAAAGGATTAAAAAATAAATAACCCTAAATAAGTGTATTTTTGCTGTGTATCAATGTATCACTTAATAACTATTATGACTGAGAGTGCCAAAAATGAAGCAACACAAAATCTGACATCACTAATAACCCTAACATCTCTAACAACCCCCAAATAACCTACTAATATCCCTAATAATCTACTAACATCCCTACTATCCCTAATAACCCTACTACCACTAACAACCCCCAAATAACCTACTAATATCCCTACTATCCCTAATAACCTACTAACATCCCTACTATCCCTAATAACCCTACTACCACTAACAACCCCCAAATAACCTACTAATATCCCTACTATCCCTAATAACTTACTAACATCCCTACTATCCCTAATAACCCTACTACCACTAACAACCCCCAAATAACCTACTAATATCCCTACTATCCCTAATAACCTACTAACATCCCTACTTTCCCTAATAACCCTACTACCACTAACAACCCCCAAATAACCTACTAATATCCCTACTATCCCTAATAACTTACTAACATCCCTACTATCCCTAATAACCCTACTACCACTAACAACCCCCAAATAACCTACTAATATCCCTACTATCCCTAATAACCTACTAACATCCCTACTATCCCTAATAACCCTACTACCACTAACAACCCCCAAATAACCTACTAATATCCCTAATAATCTACTAACATCCCTACTATCCCTAATAACCCTACTACCACTAACAACCCCCAAATAACCTACTAATATCCCTAATAATCTACTAACATCCCTACTATCCCTAATAACCCTACTACCACTAACAACCCCCAAATAACCTACTAATATCCCTACTATCCCTAATAACCTACTAACATCCCTACTTTCCCTAATAACCCTACTACCACTAACAACCCCCAAATAACCTACTAATATCCCTACTATCCCTAATAACTTACTAACATCCCTACTATCCCTAATAACCCTACTACCACTAACAACCCCCAAATAACCTACTAATATCCCTACTATCCCTAATAACCTACTAACATCCCTACTATCCCTAATAACCCTACTACCACTAACAACCCCCAAATAACCAACTAATATCCCTACTATCCCTAATAACTTACTAACATCCCTACTATCCCTAATAACCTACTAACATCCCTACTATCCCTAATAACCCTAATATCTCTTATAACCCCCAAATAACCTACTAATATCCCTACTATCCCTAATAACCTACTAACATTCCTACTATCCCTAATAACCCTAATATGTCTAATAACCCCCAAATACCCTACTAATATCCCTACTATCCCTAATAACCCTAATATCTCTAATAACCCCCAAATAACCTACTAATATCCCTACTATCCCTAATAACCCTAATATCTCTAATAACCCCCAAATAACCTACTAATATCCCTACTATCCCTAATAACCTACTAATATCCCTACTATTCCTAATAACCCTAATATCTCTAATAACCCCCAAATAACCTACTAATATCCCTAATAATCTACTAACATCCCTACTATCCCTAATAACCCTACTATCTCTAATAACCCCCAAATAACCTACTAATATCCCTACTATCCCTAATAATCTACTAACATCCCTACTATCCCTAATAACCCTAATATCTCTAATAACCCCCAAATAACCTACTAATATCCCTAATAACCTACTAACATCCCTACTATCCTTAATAACCCTACTACCACTAACAACCCCCAAATAACCTACTAATATCCCTACTATCCCTAATAACCCTAATATCTCTTATAACCCCCAAATAACTTACTAATATCTCTACTATCCCTAATAACCCTAATATCTCTAATAACCCCCAAATAACCTACTAATATCCCTACTATCCCTAATAACCCTAATATCTCTAATAACCCCCAAATAACCTACTAATATCCCTACTATCCCTAATAACCCTAATATCTCTAATAACCCCCAAATAACCTACTAATATCTCTACTATCCCTAATAACCTACTAACATCCCTACTATCCCTAATAACCCTAATATCTCTAATAACCCCCAAATAACCTACTAATATCCCTACTATCCCTAATAACCCTAATATATCTAATAACCCCCAAATAACCTACTAATATCCCTACTATCCCTAATAACCCTAATATCTCTAATAACCCCCAAATAACCTACTAATATCCCTACTATCCCTAATATCTCTAATAACCCCCAAATAACCTACTAATATCCCTACTATCCCTAATAACCTACTAACATCCCTACTATCCCTAATAACCCTAATATCTCTAATAACCCCCAAATAACCTACTAATATCCCTACTATCCCTAATAACCCTAATATCTCTAATAACCCCCAAATAACCTACTAATATCCCTACTATCCCTAATAACCCTAATATCTCTAATAACCCCCAAATAACCTACTAATATCCCTACTATCCCTAATAACCTACTAACATCCCTACTATCCCTAATAACCCTAATATCTCTAATAACCCCCAAATAACCTACTAATATCCCTACTATCCCTAATAACCCTACTACCACTAATAACCCCCAAATAACCTACTAATATCCCTACTATCCCTAATAACCTACTAACATCCCTACTATCCCTAATAACCCTAATATCTCTAATAACCCCCAAATAACCTACTAATATCCCTACTATCCCTAATGACCCTACTACCACTTATAACCCCCAAATAACCTACTAATATCCCTACTATCCCTAATAACCTACTAACATCCCTACTATCCCTAATAACCTACTAACATCCCTACTATCCCTAATAACCCTAATATCTCTAATAACCCCCAAATAACCTACTAATATCCCTAATAACTAGAGATGTGCACTGGAAATTTTTCGGGTTTTGTGTTTTGGTTTTGGATTCGGTTCCGCGGCTGTGTTTTGGATTCGAACGCGTTTTGGCAAAACCTCCCTGAAAATTTTTTGTCGGATTCGGGTGTGTTTTGGATTCGGGTGTTTTTTTTTAAAAAAAACTCAAAAACAGCTTAAATCATAGAATTTGGGGGTCATTTTGATCCTATAATATTATTAACCTCAATAACCACAATTTCCACTCATTTACAGTCTATTCTGAACACCTCACACTTCACAATACTATTTTTAGTCCTAAAATTTGCACCGAGGTCGCTGGATGACTAAGCAAAGCGACCCAAGAGGGCGGCACAAACACCTGACCCATCTAGGAGTGGCACTGCAGTGTCAGACAGGATGACACTTAAAAAAATTGGCCCCAAACAGCACTTGATGCAAATAAAAGAGAAAAAGAGGTGCACTGTGGTAGCTGGACGGCTAAGCTAAGCGACACAAACACCTCAATATCACAGGAATTATTCGTTCTAATCAATGGTATTATTGGTCCAAATCACTGGAAGAAAATGGAATGGATTATACTTGCAGTGACACAGAGCTGCAAGATATAGCAAAGGCCTACTGTACAACTATATACTGTTAGTCACCAAAATGCTTCACTGTAATACTAGAAGCTATAGAAAAGTTTATATATTATTGTATATATCAGTACAGACTGAGTGGTGTAACTGTGACACATGTGTCCTGACAAGCAGTATAGAAGCTATAGAAAAGTATATATATTATTGTATATATCAGTACAGAGTGGTGTAACTGTGACACATGTGTCCTGACAAGCAGTATAGAAGCTATAGAAAAGTATATATATTATTGTATATATCAGTACAGAGCGGTGTAACTGTGACACATGTGTCCTGACAAGCAGTATAGAAGCTATAGAAAAGTATATATATTATTGTATATATCAGTACAGAGCGGTGTAACTGTGACACGTGTCCTGACAAGCAGTATAGAAGCTATAGAAAAGTATATATATTATTGTATATATCAGTACAGAGCTGTGTAACTGTGACCCATGTGTCCTGACAAGCAGTATAGAAGCTATAGAAAAGTATATATATTATTGTATATATCAGTACAGAGCTGTGTAACTGTGACCATGTGTCCTGACAAGCAGTATAGAAGCTATAGAAAAGTGTATATATTATTGTATATATCAGTACAGAGCAGTGTAACTGTGACCATGTGTCCTGACAAGCAGTATAGAAGCTTTAGAAAAGTATATATATTACTGTATATCAGTACAGACTGAGCGGTGTAACTGTGACACATGTGTCCTGACAAGCAGTATAGAAGCTATAGAAAAGTATATATATTATTGTATATATCAGTACAGAGCAGTGTAACTGTGACACGTGCCCTGACAAGCAGTATAGAGGCTATAGAAAAGTATATATATTATTGTATATATCAGTACAGAGCGGTGTAACTGTGACACGTGTCCTGACAAGCAGTATAGAAGCTATAGAAAAGTATATATATTACTGTATATATCAGTACAGAGCAGTGTAACTGTGACCATGTGTCCTGACAAGCAGTATAGAGGCTATAGAAAAGTATATATATTATTGTATATATCAGTACAGAGTGGTGTAACTGTGACACATGTGTCCTGACAAGCAGTATAGAAGCTATAGAAAAGTATATATATTATTGTATATATCAGTACAGAGCAGTGTAACTGTGACACGTGTCCTGACAAGCAGTATAGAAGCTATAGAAAAGTATATATATTACTGTATATATCAGTACAGAGCAGTGTAACTGTGACCATGTGTCCTGACAAGCAGTATAGAAGCTATAGAAAAGTTTATATATTATTGTATATATCAGTACAGAGCGGTGTAACTGTGACACATGTGTCCTGACAAGTAGTATAGAAGCTATAGAAAAGTATATATATTATTGTATATATCAGTACAGAGCGGTGTAACTGTGACACATGTGTCCTGACAAGCAGTATAGAGGCTATAGAAAGTATATATATTATTGTATATATCAGTACAGAGCAGTGTAACTGTGACCATGTGTCCTGACAAGCAGTATAGAAGCTATAGAAAAGTATATATATTACTGTATATATCAGTACAGAGAAGTGTAACTGTGACCCATGTGTCCTGACAAGCAGTATAGAAGCTATAGAAAAGTATATATATTATTGTATATATCAGTACAGAGCAGTGTAACTGTGACACATGTCCTGACAAGCAGTATAGAAGCTATAGAAAAGTATATATATTACTGTATATATCAGTACAGAGCGGTGTAACTGTGACACATGTGTCCTGACAAGCAGTATAGAAGCTATAGAAAAGTATAGATATTATTGTATATATCAGTACAGAGCAGTGTAACTGTGACACATGTGTCCTGACAAGCAGTATAGAAGCTATAGAAAAGTATATATAATATTACTGTATATATCAGTACAGAGCGGTGTAACTGTGACACATGTGTCCTGACAAGCAGTATAGAAGCTATAGAAAAGTATATATATATCACTGTATATATCAGTACAGAGCGGTGTAACTGTGACACATGTGTGTCCTGACAAGCAGTATAGAAGTTATAGACAAGTATATATATTATTGTATATATCAGTACAGAGCGCTGTAACTGTGACACATGTCCTGACAAGCAGTATAGAAGCTATAGAAAAGTATAGATATTATTGTATATATCAGTACAGAGCGGTGTAACTGTGACCATGTGTCCTGACAAGCAGTATAGAAGTTATAGACAAGTATATATATTATTGTATATATCAGTACAGAGCGCTGTAACTGTGACACATGTCCTGACAAGCAGTATAGAAGCTATAGAAAAGTATATATATTATTGTATACATCAGTACAGAGCGGTGTAACTGTGACACGTGTCCTGACAAGCAGTATAGAAGCTATAGAAAAGTATATATATTATTGTATATATCAGTACAGAGCGGTGTAACTGTGACACATGTGTCCTGACAAGCAGTATAGAAGCTATAGAAAAGTATATATAATATTACTGTATATATCAGTACAGAGCAGTGTAACTGTGACCATGTGTCCTGACAAGCAGTATAGAAGCTATAGAAAAGTATATATATTATTGTATATATCAGTACAGAGCGGTGTAACTGTGACCCATGTGTCCTGACAAGCAGTATAGAAGCTATAGAAAAGTATATATATTATTGTATATATCAGTACAGAGCGGTGTAACTGTGACACGTGTCCTGACAAGCAGTATAGAAGCTATAGAAAAGTATATATATTACTGTATATATCAGTACAGAGAAGTGTAACTGTGACCATGTGTCCTGACAAGCAGTATAGAAGCTATAGAAAAGTATATATATTATTGTATATATCAGTACAGAGCGGTGTAACTGTTACACATGTGTCCTGACAAGCAGTATAGAGGCTATAGAAAAGTATATATATTATTGTATATATCAGTACAGATCGGTGTAACTGTGACACATGTGTCCTGACAAGCAGTATAGAAACTATAGAAAAGTATATATAATATTACTGTATATCAGTAGAGAGCGGTGTAACTGTGACCCATGTGTCCTGACAAGCAGTATAGAGGCTATAGAAAAGTATATATATTATTGTATATATCAGTAGAGAGCGGTGTAACTGTGACACGTGTCCTGACAAGCAGTATAGAAGCTATAGAAAAGTATATATATTACTGTATATATCAGTACAGAGAAGTGTAACTGTGACCATGTGTCCCTGACAAGCAGTATAGAAGCTATAGAAAAGTATATATATTATTGTATATATCAGTACAGAGCAGTGTAACTGTGACCCATGTGTCCTGACAAGCAGTATAGAAGCTATAGAAAAGTATATATATTATTGTATATATCAGTACAGAGCAGTGTAACTGTGACCATGTGTCCTGACAAGCAGTATAGAAGCTATAGAAAAGTATATATATTACTGTATATATCAGTACAGAGCAGTGTAACTGTGACCATGTGTCCTGACAAGCAGTATAGAAGCTATAGAAAAGTATATATATTATTGTATATATCAGTACAGAGCGGTGTAACTGTGACCATGTGTCCTGACAAGCAGTATAGAAGCTATAGAAAAGTATATATAATATTACTGTATATATCAGTACAGAGCAGTGTAACTGTGACACGTGTGTCCTGACAAGCAGTATAGAAGCTATAGAAAAGTATATATATTATTGTATATATCAGTACAGAGCAGTGTAACTGTGACACGTGTGTCCTGACAAGCAGTATAGAAGCTATAGAAAAGTATATATATTATTGTATATATATCAGTACAGAGCGGTGTAACTGTGACACGTGTCCTGACAAGCAGTGTAGAAGCTATAGAAAAGTATATATATTACTGTATATATCAGTACAGAGCGGTGTAACTATGACACATGTGTCCTGACAAGCAGTATAGAAGCTATAGAAAAGTATATATATTATTGTATATATCAGTACAGAGCGGTGTAACTGTGACCCATGTGTCCTGACAAGCAGTATAGAAGCTATAGAAAAGTATATATAATATTGTATATATCAGTACAGAGCGGTGTAACTGTGACCATGTGTCCTGACAAGCAGTATAGAAGCTATAGAAAAGTATATATAATATTACTGTATATCAGTACAGACAGAGCGGTGTAACTGTGACCCATGTGTCCTGACAAGCAGTATAGAAGCTATAGAAAAGTATATATATTATTGTATATATCAGTACAGAGCAGTGTAACTGTGACCATGTGTCCTGACAAGCAGTATAGAAGCTATAGAAAAGTATATATATTATTGTATATATCAGTACAGAGCGGTGTAACTGTGACACGTGTCCTGACAAGCAGTATAGAAGCTATAGAAAAGTATATATAATATTACTGTATATCAGTACAGAGCGGTGTAACTGTGACACATGTGTCCTGACAAGCAGTATAGAAGCTATAGAAAAGTATATATATTACTGTATATATCAGTACAGAGAAGTGTAACTGTGACCATGTGTCCTGACAATCAGTGTAGAAGTTATAGAAAAGTATATATATTATTGTATATATCAGTACAGAGCGGTGTAACTGTGACACATGTGTCCTGACAAGCAGTATAGAAGCTATAGAAAAGTATATATATTATTGTATATATCAGTACAGAGCGGTGTAACTGTGACACGTGTCCTGACAAGCAGTATAGAAGCTATAGAAAAGTATATATAATATTACTGTATATCAGTACAGAGCGGTGTAACTGTGACACATGTGTCCTGACAAGCAGTATAGAAGCTATAGAAAAGTATATATATTACTGTATATATCAGTACAGAGAAGTGTAACTGTGACCATGTGTCCTGACAATCAGTGTAGAAGTTATAGAAAAGTATATATATTATTGTATATATCAGTACAGAGCGGTGTAACTGTGACACATGTGTCCTGACAAGCAGTATAGAAGCTATAGAAAAGTATATATTATTGTATATATCAGTACAGAGCGGTGTAACTGTGACCATGTGTCCTGACAAGCAGTATAGAAGCTATAGAAAAGTATATATATTATTGTATATATCAGTACAGAGTGGTGTAACTGTGACACATGTGTCCTGACAAGCAGTATAGAAGCTATAAAAAAGTATATATATTATTATATATGTGACCGGACGCCTTTCGTTCGTGTTCCCAGTGCAGATTGGAAGGTTCAGGTCACACGGGACCTGGCCACATAGGGGATTCCCGCTTACCGTCAGTAACCGCCTGTTACTGACTCCACCCACTGCGCTGTGGGCGGGTTTATGCTGCCACCACCAAACTCCTAACCTGCCGTGGCGTTTGGAACCACGGTTCTGCTCTGCATGTGCCGACACACTACATTACCACACCTGTGTGGTGTTGACGAATCCCCACTAGTCACCTGACTAGGCCTCTACCGGTAGCTGGCGGAAGGCGGAACTTGGAGACTTTAGGTGCTTCCCTGGACAGCCGAAGGACGGGGCTATGTTTGGCATAACCCTGTAGGTCACAAGATGAAGCAATCTTCTTGAGGCAGATGAGATGTTTATTTGCTCAATAATAGCCTTAAAAAAGACTCTTCCCTATTGCTAGGGGCAACAGCATACAGCAAGATGTTCCAGCAGAATAAAGATGGTACAATACAATTTTCATGGGGCAACTGCCCTCCTTTTATCTAACTCCAATACACATTACCACAGGGGGTAAGCCCGCCCTGTGGTGTACAACCAATCAATGTTTACCCATGGGCTGTGCATGCCTTGGTCACATGCACAGCTATCATTGTTCTCTATGGACAGTGGGGAGTGGTCACTCTCCTTTGTCTGTCCCATCCTGGAGGATCAGGATACGCCCCAGTGCCGTTCAGTCTAGGCTGGGGGAAGTTTTCCCGCCTAAACTGACTTCCAGAAACCTGCCCGGGACCCAGCTCACTGTCTGCAGCCTGGATGCGGGCTCCAGAGCTGGGCAGCCTAGATCCCCGGTCAGGGTTTCCTGGCCACTACGAGTGATACCTATGGAGCTCCAGAAAACCACTCAGCTTGTTTCAAAGCTGAGATCCTTCTCTCTCTACCATTCCTACTTTCAAGTGTGAGGCTGGATGGGAAAGTATTCCGTTTTTGGGGAAAAGGTCTGGGAGAACCCATCAGCCTGCACAGCCATGGATTCCCCCCTCCTGGGACGCACAACCAAGTAAGTGCATTTACCTTTAAATTACATCACACTTAAAATACACTGTACATTCCCCTTTAAAGATACACTGAGCCTGTGCCCTGCACAGGCTCCACATACCCAGGCACTGCAGTGCCTTACAGCACACTATATATGTTATTGCGTTTAAAACAATGTTTTTATTCTGTGTTTAACTATTGTGCCCAGCGCTCAGCGCTAGGCTTCCCTAGCCTTGCAGCCTGGCTGCTGGGGCTCTCTCTCAGTGCTGGAGGTATAGGGCTGGCTTCCCCCATCCTCCAGCTTGCCTGTAATGCCCGCCACTGGGGTCCAGGGAGCTGGGTCTCCCTGTCCCCCCAGTGTGGAACTCACTCAGTGGCCTCACCGCACAGTGCGGCGCACCCCCCTGATCCGAAGCCCGGCGGCCCGGGACACTTGTCCCGGCCGCTGTGGCTCTGTGTCCTTTGTAGCGCTGACCCCAGCACTCACTGTCTAATCATCCCCCCGCTGCTAAGGAGCCGGCTAGCCCGGTCCCACCTGAGCGGCGCACTCTGGTGGCCTCGCCGCGCAGGGGGCCGGCTAGCCTGGTCCCCTGTGTGTGGCGCTGAGTTCCGGTGCCCTCGCCGCAGCTTCCGGCGGGGAGCCAGGCTGTGGCGCACCCCCCCCTTTCCGCCCAGCAGCCCGGGACGTTCATCCCGTCTGCCGCGGCTGGCCACCTCCGATGGGCTGAGGCAACCACGGAGAGCGCTGCAGCGGGAGCTGAGCTCCCACCCGCAGCGGCTCACCCTTCTCGTGCAGTGAGCCTCTCTTCGTGAGTGCACAATGTTCAAATAGTCCACCTGAAGTCCAAGTTCAAGGCTCCACCACAAAAGTCTGTCCAATTTCCCCAAGATAGGTTGCAGCCACCTAACAGGTGGGTGGTAAGTCACCACGGTGTGGGGCAAATTACACACAAGTGCCACCCAAAGTGTCCCGATTGTGGCATACCCCACCTCCCACCATAGCAGTATTCTGTTCAAACAGGCCACAGGGTGCTCCTGCCCATATGGCTCCTCCTGGCTCGGTACTGCTCCCAGTTCGTGCAGTGGCGCAGTAGTTCGGAAACCACAGCCCTGGTCAAGAATGTGCGCCATCAGCAGTGGAGCGGGTACCAGAGCCTCCTTCAATGACTGGAATGCCAACTCGCAAGCGGGTGCAAAGTCCACTGACTTGGGAATGCCCTTCCTAGCAATCTCTGTAAAGGGGTTCACTACAGGACTAAAGTCAATGACAACATGTCCGTAGGGCCTTACAGGTTCTAAGGTCAGTACCTGTCTGAGTGATGTGGGTCGGGGACAGCCTCTGGTTGCCTCCACCCCCTCTGGTTTGGGCCTACCCCTGTCTCCTCCCACATGGTGCCCCAGGCACTGCACCTCCGTCATACCTATCTGGCAACGGTCTGTCCTAACTGTCAGACCTGCCCTCCAATCCTCTTCTGTCGACCTATGACTCGGGAAACCTACCCGGTCACCTAGGCCTACTCTTCCTCCTTGTACGGTACCTGTGCCACAGTGATGGTGGCCAGACCACCAGCCTCTGGATCCTGTGTGGCATCCACTACAGGGAGGCTGTGTGTCTTCCCCGATCTACTGAGCAGAGGCAGGGGACCTGCTATGTCCACAGCAATTCGCTGTAAAGATTCTCCTGTGTTCCCAGTGCAGATTGGAAGGTTCAGGTCACACGGGACCTGGCCACATAGGGGATTCCCGCTTACCGTCAGTAACCGCCTGTTACTGACTCCACCCACTGCGCTGTGGGCGGGTTTATGCTGCCACCACCAAACTCCTAACCTGCCGTGGCGTTTGGAACCACGGTTCTGTTCTGTATGTGCCGACACACTGCGTTACCACACCTGTGTGGTGTTGACGAATCCCCACTAGTCACCTGACTAGGCCTCTACCGGTAGCTGGCGGAAGGCGGAACTTGGAGACGTTAACTGCTTCCCTCGACAGCCGGAGCATGGGACTATGTTTGGCATAACCCTGTAGGTCACAAGATGAAGCAATCTTCTTGAGGCAGATGAGATGTTTATTTGCTCAATAATAGCCTTAAAAAAGACTCTTCCCTATTGCTAGGGGCAACAGCATACAGCAAGATGTTCCAGCAGAATAAAGATGGTACAATACAATTTTCATGGGGCAACTGCCCTCCTTTTTGTTAGGTTCCTGGTGCTCAGAACAGGGGAGATGTTGCGTAGTGAGTACTGAGCACAAGAACGTGACGCTGAGACAAGGTGTGGTGTGGAAATGGAACGGGAATAGCCCCTGGCACCCTACCTCCGTTGTCTCGCCCGTGCTGTCAGTACACTCTTGCGAGACTATGGTTGCTTGAGCCCATGGCAGCCGCGTTTGAAGGGCGGATTACGTCTGCCCAACTCTGATGCCCCCTCAGGTCTTAATGAGAGACAAAGAGTGAACTGAGACAGGGTGATAACAAGGGGCCCTCTAACTAAACAACAAAAGCCAGGGGCTACTGACTAGCCTAAAACTAAATGTATGTGCGGCTTGCCGCCAAAGGAAAAGAACAAAGGAAATGCTGTCCACACGCCGACACAATACTTTTGTGTACCGGCGGTAACAGCATAAGCAGAACCCTCTGCAAAACACCAGTGACAGATATAACCAAGGAATACAGCGGCCAAGTCCAACGGACGCGGCAAAGCCACTACTCACGGAACCGGTACAAATACTTGCAAACGAACAGGAACCCCCAATGCTGCCGACATAGACTCTCAGAACTGGAGGACAGGCAGAATCCCAAACGACAGACCGGTGGACACCAAGAAGCCAGAAACTCGACCAGGCATAGGCAAAGCCACAGGACTTCGGGACAGGAACGCTTCACGGCAGGACACGGATCAGACACAGGAATCGACACAGGAACCGACACTCTGGAAGCAGCTAGACTGACACTGCTATACAGGAGCTCAGGAACTGTCAGGAACAAGCTCAGAACACAAGCACTCTGGGAGACTGGAAACCTAGAAATATCACCAGCGTCCGTGAATTGCAGTCAGCCAGCATATAACAGAGAGGCCTAATTAATTTTCTCGTGCAGCTGCCCTGTTGCATGACTCCAAACTGACAAGATGCAACAGGTGAGACCAACCACATGGACACAGGCTGCAATTGCACAGACTCACCACTGACAGCAAACAATAATCTTCTAAACCAGAGCAATGGGAAATCCTGGCCTGCAAGAGAACTACAAACATAAATTAGGAATGAACCACTACCTGTGGTTCATAACAGTATCCTCTCCTAAAGGGTGAGCTCCGAGCACCCCATGACACCCACGGGGAACATAAACAGAAGTATAACATAAAATACAGAACCAAAATGCAAAACAGGAATGAGCCACAGCCGTGGCTCATAACATTACCCCCCCCCCTTGAGGAGGGGTCAAAGGACCCCAAAATTCAGACTATCCAAAACAAGGTATACAAAAAAAAACCTGACACACCGGTCTAACAGAAACAAGCTGTGGCAACAGCTTGTAACGGTGCCCCCCCCCCACCCCCCTCAACGGTGGCCACTGGACACAAGACAAGGAGGAAAAAAAATCTTATTTTTTTTTTTTTTTTAACACCGCAAGGCAAGAGTCAGCAATATTTATTTTTCTTTTTTTAATTACCCTGTGCTTGCTTGGCGACACCAGGAAAGGAAGAAATCTCTGGCTCAAAAAATTCTTCAAAACATATAGGTCGAGCAATCAGATGCTTCTTCCGTCTCCTACCAGAGTGCCCCAGCATATAAGAAACCTCATCAGTTTCGGAATCTGAGAACAGACCATAGATTGGTTCCATTCCCCTAGGTACCGAAACTTTAGAAGACGACAGAAAAGCACATCCTGTAGTCAAAGCAATGGGCTGAGACTCTTTCTGAACCCCACCTGGGGCAGTGACTTTCTGAACCCCACCCAGGGCAGTGACTTTCTGAACCCCACCCGGGGCAGTGACTTTCTGAACCCCACCCGGGGCAGTGACTTTCTGAACCCCACCCGGGGCAGTGGCCTTCAGGAACCCCGCTGGGGCAGTGGCCTTCGGGAACCCCGCTGGGGCAGTAACTTTCTGAACCCCACCCGGGGCAGTGGCCTTCAAGAACCCCGCTGGGGCAGTGGCCTTCAGGAACCCCGCTGGGGCAGTGGCCTCCGGGAACCCCGCTGGGGCAGTGGCCTCCGGGAACCCCGCTGGGGTCAGCACCTCGGATTCTTTTACTGGGACCGGACCGTCGGCCTCCCACTCAGGGATCGGGCCGTCGGCCTCCCTCTCTGAGTCGATAATTATCGAAACTTCTCCCGGGACTGTGACTTCCGGGACTTTTGCTGAAGCTATAATCTTCATAACCTCCACTAATGCTATGCCTCTTAAGTTCTTTCCCGGGGAAATTACCTCTAGACCCTTCTTTGGGGCTGTGTCTCTCGAGACCCCACTTGGGGATATTACTTCAAAGATCCCTTCTGGGGTTTTGCTTCTCGAGTTCCCTTCTAGAACTATGGTTTTAGATACCCTTTCTGGGGTTGCACTTTTTAAGTCCCTACCTGGGGTAACAGCTTCTGAGACCCCTTCTGGTATGGACACCAGAGCTATAATATTAGATGTCTCTCTATAACCTAGAGCATCGGGTACCGCTCCAGGACTCTGCGCACCGGGTACCGCTCCAGCACTCTGAGCACGCTCTGGGCACCGGGTACCGCTCCAGCGCTCTGGGCACCGGGTACCGCTCCAGCGCTCTGGGCACCGGGTAACGCTCCAGCGCTCTGGGCACCGGGTACCGCTCCAGCGCTCTGGGCACCGTGTACCACTCCAGCGCTCTGGGCATCGGGTACCACTCTAGCGCTCTGGGCATCGGGTTCCACTCCAGCGCTCTGGGCATCGGGTACCACTCCAGGACCCTGGGCTTCGGGCACCACTCCAGGACCCTGGGCTCCAGGCACCGCTCCAGGGGTTTGCAACTCTGCTTCAACTGGAAAATCAAGAGAGGAGAGAAACATTCTCCTTTGGTTCCTGAATCTATAATGGGGCTCCCTAGCCCAAGGACCCCAATTATAGGACAGAGTGCTTTTTAGTGTGGGTTGTGTGACAAGCTCCTCTGCCACAGTAGAGACAGGAGTAGGTCTTGTATCCTGACTAAACTTGGCCAGAGGACAGGACTTGTCGCAACACTTTGGCTTGCGCAACTCACAGGTCTGCAAATAGGGGCCTAAACCCCCACAATATAGGCATAAATCTAAGTTTCAGCGATGCAGACGCTCCTCTTCTGAGAGCCTGGGCCGCAGAAAACTTTTAAACCTTTTCTCTTTAATTAAACCTGAGGATTCACTTGTCACCATACTGTGAACAAGAGTCTCTTTATAGGATGAACTCTCAACAACTTCTGGCAAAATAAGCAACATTTTGGTCAGAAGGTTTTGCAGTTCCTTCAAGGATTGCTGTTAAACTTCCAGCCGCTCAGGTTTCAGAGCACTGAAAGCAGAGTTCAGGGCTGAGAGAGATGCCTGCAGGGCTCGCATAGTAGGCATAGGAGGATTACAAACTAGACAAGACAAGACTAGACAAGACAAGACAAGACAAGACTTTTTTCTTTTTAACCAGACAAGACTAGAATGGATTCTTAAACTAGACAAGACAGGACTGGATTTTTAAAACTAGACAAGACAGGACTGGATTTTTAAACAACGGACTGGATTCTGCAAACTGAATTCTAGACAGGACTAGATTCTAAACACCGGACTAAATTCTGCAAACTGAATTCTAGACAGGACTGGATTCTAAACACTGGACTGGTTTCTGCAAACTGAATTCTAGACAGGACTGGATTCTAAACACCGGACTGGATTCTGCAAACTGAATTCTAGACAGGACTGGATTCTAAACACCGGACTGGATTCTGCAAACTGAATTCTAGACAGGACTGGATTCTAGACTAAACACTGGACTGGGCCAAAAAAGAAAAAGTTTTATTTCTTTTTTGTGGTTGGGCTGGTGATAATGTTAGGTTCCTGGTGCTCAGAACAGTGGAGATGTTGCGTAGTGAGTCCTGAGCACCAGAACGTGACGCTGAGACAAGGTGTGGAGTGGAAATGGAATGGGAATAGCCTCTGGCACCCTACCTCCGTTGTCTCGCCCGTGCTGTTAGTACACTCTTGCGAGACTATGGTTGCTTGAGCCCATGGCAGCCGCGTTTGAAGGGCGGATTACGTCTGCCCTACTCCGATGCCCCCTCAGGTCTTAATGAGAGACAAAGAGTGAACTGAGACAGGGTGATAACAAGGGGCCCTCTAACTAAACAACAAAAGCCAGGGGCTACTGACTAGCCTAAAACTAAATGTATGTGCGGCTTGCCGCCAAAGGAAAAGAACAACAAAGGAAATGCTGTCCACACACCGACACAATACTTTTGTGTACTGGCGGTGACAGCATAAGCAGAACCCTCTGCAAAACACCAGTGACAGATATAACCAAGGAATACAGCGGCCAAGGCCAACGGACGCGGCAAAGCCGCTACTCACGGAACCGGTACAAATACTGGCAAACGAACAGGAACCCCCAATGCTGCCGACACAGACTCTCAGAACTGGAGGACAGGCAGAATCCCAAACGACAGACCGGTGGACACCAAGAAGCCAGAAACTCGACCAGGCATAGGCAAAGCCACAGGACTTCGGGACAGGAACGCTTCACGGCAGGACACGGGATCAGACACAGGAATCGACACAGGAACCGACACTCTGGAAGCAGCTAGACTGACACTGCTATACAGGAGCTCAGGAACTGGCAGGAACAAGCTCAGAACACAAGCACTCTGGGAGACTGGAAACCTAGAAATATCACCAGCGTCCGTGAATTGCAGTCAGCCAGCATATAACAGAGAGGCCTAATTAATTATCTCGTGCAGCTTCCCTGTTGCATGACTCCAAACTGACAAGATATAATTAGCCGACAGGTGAGACCAACCACATGGACACAGGCTGCAATTGCACAGACTCACCACTGACAGCAAACAATAATCTTCTAAACCAGAGCAATGGGAAATCCTGGCCTGCAAGAGAACTACAAACATAAAATAGAAATGAACCACTACCTGTGGTTCATAACACTTTTTTCTAACTCCAATACACATTACCACAGGGGGTAAGCCCGCCCTGTGGTGTATAACCAATCAATGTTTACCCATGGGCTGTGCATGCCTTGGTCACATGCACAGCTAACATTGTTCTCTATGGACAGTGGGGAGTGGTCACTCTCCTTTGTCTGTCCCATCCTGGAGGATCAGGATACGCCCCGGTGCCATTCAGTCTAGGCTGGGGGAAGTTTTCCCGCCTAAACTGACTTCCAGAAACCTGCCCGGGACCCAGCTCACTGTCTGCAGCCTGGATGCGGGCTCCAGAGCTGGGCAGCCTAGATCCCCGGTCAGGGTTTCCTGGCCACTACGGGTGATACCTATGGAGCTCCAGAAAACCACTCAGCTTGTTTCAAAGCTGAGCTTCTCCTCTCTCTACCAATCCTACCTTAAAGTGTGAGGCTGGAAGGGAAAGTATTCAGTTTTTTGGGGAAAAGGTCTGGGAGAACCCATCAGCCTGCACAGCCATGGATCCCCCCCTCCTGGGACACACAACCAAGTAAGTGCATTTACCTTTAAATTACATCACACTTAAAATACACTGTACATTCCCCTTTAAAGATACACTGAGCCTGTGCCCTGCACAGGCTCCACATACCCAGGCACTGCAGTGCCTTACAACACACAATATATGTTATTGCGTTTAAAACAATGTTTTTATTCTGTGTTTAACTACTGTGCCCAGCGCTGAGTGCTGGGCTTCCCTAGCCCTGCAGCCTGGCTGCTGGGGCTCTCTCTCAGTGCTGGAGGTATGGGGCTGGCTTCCCCCATCCTCCAGCTTGCCTGTAATGCCCGCCACTGGGGTCCAGGGAGCTGGCTCTCCCTGTCCCCCCAGTGTGGCACTCACTCAGTGGCCTCGCCGCACAGTGCAGCGCACCCCCCTGATCTGAAGCCCGACGGCCCGGGACACTTGTCCCGGCCACCGTGGCTCTGTGTCCTTTGTAGCGCTGAGGTGCCGGGAGCGTAGCTCCCGGACCCCAGCACTCACTGCCTAATCATCCCCCCGCCGCTAGGGAGCCGGCTAGCCTGGTCCCCCATGAGCGGCGCACTCTGGTGGCCTCGCCGCGCAGGGGCCGGCTAGCCCAGTCCCCTGTATGCGGCGCTGAGATCCGGTGCCCTCGCCGCAGCGTCGCACCCCCCTTTTCCGCCCAGCAGCCAGGGACGTTCGTCCCGGCTGCCGCGGCTGACCACCTCCGATGGGCTGAGGCAACAATGGAGCGCCCACCCGCAGCGGCTCCCCCTTCTCCCCCGGCGCACACACAGCTTAGTGCGCCGGGGGCTGTGCTCACCGCTGCCGGGAGCGGAGCTCCCGGACTTCGGCAGCGCACACCCGATGGCTGCAGTGGGAGCTGATCTCCCGGCTGCAGCGGTTCCCCTCTCCCCCGGCGTGCACACTCTGCTCAGCGCGCCGGGGGCTGCCCTCACTGCCGCAGTCGCCGGAGAGGTCCGGGATCGCGGCACATTGTTAAAATACATATTTAAAACATTTATAAAAACACGGCGCCTAGCGCCCACAATATTTTAAATATGGCGCCAAGCGCCCATTGTCCCGATAATGGCGCCGGGCACTAGGGGTTAACCCCTTCAGTGCCGCGGCGGCCATTGTCCACGTGGGCTGGGGTCTCTCCGGCCACAGTATATATCAGTACAGAGCGGTGTAACTGTGACCCATGTGTCCTGACAAGCAGTATAGAGGCTATAGAAAAGTATATATATTATTGTATATATCAGTACAGAGCGGTGTAACTGTGACACATGTTTCCTGACAAGCAGTATAGAAGCTATAGAAAAGTATATATATTATTGTATATATCAGTACAGAGCAGTGTAACTGTGACCATGTGTCCTGACAAGCAGTATAGAAGCTATAGAAAAGTATATATAATATTACTGTATATCAGTACAGAGCAGTGTAACTGTGACCATGTGTCCTGACAGGCAGTATAGAAGCTATAGAAAAGTATATATATTATTGTATATATCAGTACAGAGCAGTGTAACTGTGACACATGTGTCCTGACAAGCAGTATAGAAGCTATAGAAAAGTATATATATTATTGTATATATCAGTACAGAGCGGTGTAACTGTGACACATGTGTCCTGACAAGCAGTGTAGAAGTTATAGAAAAGTATATATATTATTGTATATATCAGTACAGAGCGGTGTAACTGTGACCATGTGTCCTGACAAGCAGTATAGAAGCTATAGAAAAGTATATATATTACTGTATATATCAGTACAGAGCAGTGTAACTGTGACCATGTGTCCTGACAAGCAGTATAGAAGCTATAGAAAAGTATATATATTATTGTATATATCAGTACAGAGCGGTGTAACTGTGACACATGTGTCCTGACAAGCAGTATAGAAGCTATAGAAAAGTATATATATTATTGTATATATCAGTACAGAGCGGTGTAACTGTGACAGATGTGTCCTGACAAGCAGTATAGAAGCTATAGAAAAGTATATATATTACTGTATATATCAGTACAGAGCGCTGTAACTGTGACCCATGTGTCCTGACAAGCAGTATAGAGGCTATAGAAAAGTATATATTACTGTATATATCAGTACAGAGCGGTGTAACTGTGACCATGTGTGTCCTGACAAGCAGTATAGAAGCTATAGAAAAGTATATATATTATTGTATATATCAGTACAGAGCGGTGTAACTGTGACACATGTGTCCTGACAAGCAGTGTAGAAGTTATAGAAAAGTATATATATTACTGTATATATCAGTACAGAGCGCTGTAACTGTGACCCATGTGTCCTGACAAGCAGTATAGAGGCTATAGAAAAGTATATATATTACTGTATATATCAGTACAGAGCGGTGTAACTGTGACCATGTGTCCTGACAAGCAGTATAGAAGCTATAGAAAAGTATATATATTATTGTATATATCAGTACAGAGCAGTGTAACTGTGACACATGTGTCCTGACAAGCAGTATAGAAGCTATAGAAAAGTATATATATTATTGTATATATCAGTACAGAGCAGTGTAACTGTGACACATGTGTCCTGACAAGCAGTATAGAAGCTATAGAAAAGTATATATATTATTGTATATATCAGTACAGAGCGGTGTAACTGTGACCCATGTGTCCTGACAAGCAGTATAGAAGCTATAGAAAAGTATATATATTACTGTATATATCAGTACAGAGCGGTGTAACTGTGACACATGAGTCCTTACAAGCAGTATAGAGGCTATAGAAAAGTATATATAATATTGTATATATCAGTACAGAGCGGTGTAACTGTGACCCATGTGTCCTGACAAGCAGTATAGAAGCTATAGAAAAGTATATATATTATTGTATATATCAGTACAGAGCGCTGTAACTGTGACCCATGTGTCCTGACAAGCAGTATAGAGGCTATAGAAAAGTATATATATTACTGTATATATCAGTACAGAGCTGTGTAACTGTGACCCATGTGTCCTGACAAGCAGTATAGAGGCTATAGAAAAGTATATATATTATTGTATATATCAGTACAGAGCGGTGTAACTGTGACCCATGTGTCCTGACAAGCAGTATAGAAGCTATAGAAAAGTATATATATTATTGTATATATCAGTACAGAGCGGTGTAACTGTGACACATGTGTCCTGACAAGCAGTATAGAGGCTATAGAAAAGTATATATATTATTGTATATATCAGTACAGAGTGGTGTAACTGTGACCCATGTGTCCTGACAAGCAGTATAGAAGCTATAGAAAAGTATATATATTATTGTATATATCAGTACAGAGCGGTGTAACTGTGACACATGTGTCCTGACAAGCAGTATAGAGGCTATAGAAAAGTATATATATTATTGTATATATCAGTACAGAGCGGTGTAACTGTGACCATGTGTCCTGACAAGCAGTATAGAAGCTATAGAAAAGTATATATATTATTGTATATATCAGTACAGAGCGGTGTAACTGTGACCATGTGTCCTGACAAGCAGTATAGAAGCTATAGAAAAGTATATATATTACTGTATATATCAGTACAGAGCGGTGTAACTGTGACACGTGTCCTGACAAGCAGTATAGTAGCTATAGAAAAGTATATATATTACTGTATATATCAGTACAGAGCAGTGTAACTGTGACCATGTGTCCTGACAAGCAGTATAGAAGCTATAGAAAAGTATATATATTATTGTATATATCAGTACAGAGCAGTGTAACTGTGACCATGTGTCCTGACAAGCAGTATAGAAGCTATAGAATAGTATATATATTATTGTATATATCAGTACAGAGCGGTGTAACTGTGACACGTGTCCTGACAAGCAGTATAGAAGCTATAGAAAAGTATATATATTATTGTATATATCAGTACAGAGCGGTGTAACTGTGACACATGTGTACTGACAAGCAGTATAGAAGCTATAGAATAGTATATATATTATTGTATATATCAGTACAGAGCGGTGTAACTGTGACACATGTGTCCTGACAAGCAGTATAGAAGCTATAGAATAGTATATATATTATTGTATATATCAGTACAGAGCGGTGTAACTGTGACACGTGTCCTGACAAGCAGTATAGAAGCTATAGAAAAGTATATATATTATTGTATATATCAGTACAGAGCTGTGTAACTGTGACACATGTGTCCTGACAAGCAGTATAGAAGCTATAGAAAAGTATATATATTATTGTATATATCAGTACAGAGCGGTGTAACTGTGACATGTGTCCTGACAAGCAGTATAGAAGCTATAGAAAAGTATATATATTATTGTATATATCAGTACAGAGCGGTGTAACTGTGACACATGTGTACTGACAAGCAGTATAGAAGCTATAGAAAAGTATATATATTACTGTATATATCAGTACAGAGCAGTGTAACTGTGACCATGTGTCCTGACAAGCAGTATAGAAGCTATAGAAAAGTATATATATTACTGTATATATCAGTACAGAGCAGTGTAACTGTGACACATGTGTACTGACAAGCAGTATAGAAGCTATAGAAAAGTATATATATTACTGTATATATCAGTACAGAGCAGTGTAACTGTGACATGTGTCCTGACAAGCAGTATAGAAGCTATAGAAAAGTATATATATTATTGTATATATCAGTACAGAGCGGTGTAACTGTGACACATGTGTACTGACAAGCAGTATAGAAGCTATAGAAAAGTATATATATTATTGTATATATCAGTACAGAGCGGTGTAACTGTGACACATGTGTACTGACAAGCAGTATAGAAGCTATAGAAAAGTATATATATTACTGTATATATCAGTACAGAGCAGTGTAACTGTGACATGTGTCCTGACAAGCAGTATAGAAGCTATAGAAAAGTATATATATTATTGTATATATCAGTACAGAGCGGTGTAACTGTGACACATGTGTACTGACAAGCAGTATAGAAGCTATAGAAAAGTATATATATTATTGTATATATCAGTACAGAGCGGTGTAACTGTGACCCATGTGTCCTGATAAGCAGTATAAAAGCTATAGAAAAGTATATATATTATTGTATATATCAGTACAGAGCGCTGTAACTGTGACCATGTGTCCTGACAAGCAGTATAGAGGCTATAGAAAAGTATATATATTACTGTATATATCAGTACAGAGCGGTGTAACTGTGACCATGTGTCCTGACAAGCAGTATAGAAGCTATAGAAAAGTATATATATTACTGTATATATCAGTACAGAGCGGTGTAACTGTGACCCATGTGTCCTGACAAGCAGTATAGAAGCTATAGAAAAGTATATATATTATTGTATATATCAGTACAGAGCAGTGTAACTGTGACCATGTGTCCTGACAAGCAGTATAGAAGCTATAGAAAAGTATATATATTATTGTATATATCAGTACAGAGCGGTGTAACTGTGACACATGTGTCCTGACAAGCAGTATAGAAGCTATAGAAAAGTATATATATTATTGTATATATCAGTACAGAGCGGTGTAACTGTGACACATGTGTCCTGACAAGCAGTATAGAAGCTATAGAAAAGTATATATATTATTGTATATATCAGTACAGAGCAGTGTAACTGTGACCCATGTGTCCTGACAAGCAGTATAGAAGCTATAGAAAAGTATATATATTATTGTATATATCAGTACAGAGCGCTGTAACTGTGACACATGTGTCCTGACAAGCAGTATAGAAGCTATAGAAAAGTATATATATTATTGTATATATCAGTACAGAGCGGTGTAACTGTGACCCATGTGTCCTGACAAGCAGTATAGAAGCTATAGAAAAGTATATATATTACTGTATATATCAGTACAGAGCGGTGTAACTGTGACACATGTGTCCTGACAAGCAGTATAGAAGCTATAGAAAAGTATATATATTACTGTATATATCAGTACAGAGCGGTGTAACTGTGACACATGTGTCCTGACAAGCAGTATAGAGGCTATAGAAAAGTATATATATATTATTGTATATATCAGTATAGAGCGGTGTAACTGTGACCATGTGTCCTGACAAGCAGTATAGAATCTATAGAAAAGTATATATATTATTGTATATATCAGTACAGAGCAGTGTAACTGTGACCCATGTGTCCTGACAAGCAGTATAGAAGCTATAGAAAAGTATATATATTACTGTATATATCAGTACAGAGCGGTGTAACTGTGACCCATGTGTCCTGACAAGCAGTATAGAAGCTATAGAAAAGTATATATATT
This sequence comes from Pseudophryne corroboree, assembly GCF_028390025.1. Lineage (NCBI taxonomy): Eukaryota > Metazoa > Chordata > Amphibia > Anura > Myobatrachidae > Pseudophryne > Pseudophryne corroboree. The sequence continues at coordinate 851,806,480 of NC_086448.1, read as the reverse complement.
ATTGTATATATCAGTACAGAGCAGTGTAACTGTGACCATGTGTCCTGACAAGCAGTATAGAAGCTATAGAAAAGTATATATATTATTGTATATATCAGTACAGAGCAGTGTAACTGTGACACGTGTGTCCTGACAAGCAGTATAGAAGCTATAGAAAAGTATATATATTACTGTATATATCAGTACAGAGCGGTGTAACTGTGACACATGTGTCCTGACAAGCAGTATAGAAGCTATAGAAAAGTATATATATTACTGTATATATCAGTACAGAGCAGTGTAACTGTGACCATGTGTCCTGACAAGCAGTATAGAAGCTATAGAAAAGTATATATATTATTGTATACATCAGTACAGAGCGGTGTAACTGTGACACGTGTCCTGACAAGCAGTATAGAAGCTATAGAAAAGTATATATATTATTGTATATATATCAGTACAGAGCAGTGTAACTGTGACACATGTGTCCTGACAAGCAGTATAGAAGCTATAGAAAAGTATATATATTATTGTATATATATCAGTACAGAGCAGTGTAACTGTGACACATGTGTCCTGACAAGCAGTATAGAAGCTATAGAAAAGTATATATATTATTGTATACATCAGTACAGAGCGGTGTAACTGTGACACGTGTGTCCTGACAAGCAGTATAGAGGCTATAGAAAAGTATATATATTATTGTATATATATCAGTACAGAGCAGTGTAACTGTGACACATGTGTCCTGACAAGCAGTATAGAAGCTATAGAAAAGTATATATATTATTGTATATATATCAGTACAGAGCAGTGTAACTGTGACACATGTGTCCTGACAAGCAGTATAGAAGCTATAGAAAAGTATATATATTATTGTATATATATCAGTACAGAGCAGTGTAACTGTGACACATGTGTCCTGACAAGCAGTATAGAAGCTATAGAAAAGTATATATATTATTGTATACATCAGTACAGAGCGGTGTAACTGTGACACGTGTGTCCTGACAAGCAGTATAGAGGCTATAGAAAAGTATATATATTACTGTATATATCAGTACAGAGCGGTGTAACTGTGACACGTGTGTCCTGACAAGCAGTATAGAAGCTATAGAAAAGTATATATATTATTGTATACATCAGTACAGAGCGGTGTAACTGTGACACATGTGTCCTGACAAGCAGTATAGAAGCTATAGAAAAGTATATATATTATTGTATATATATCAGTACAGAGCAGTGTAACTGTGACACATGTGTCCTGACAAGCAGTATAGAAGCTATAGAAAAGTATATATATTATTGTATATATATCAGTACAGAGCAGTGTAACTGTGACACATGTGTCCTGACAAGCAGTATAGAAGCTATAGAAAAGTATATATATTATTGTATACATCAGTACAGAGCGGTGTAACTGTGACACATGTGTCCTGACAAGCAGTATAGAGGCTATAGAAAAGTATATATATTATTGTATATATCAGTACAGAGCGGTGTAACTGTGACCCATGTGTCCTGACAAGCAGTATAGAGGCTATAGAAAAGTATATATATTATTGTATACATCAGTACAGACAGAGCGGTGTAACTGTGACACATGTGTCCTGACAAGCAGTATAGAAGCTATAGAAAAGTATATATATTATTGTATACATCAGTACAGAGCGGTGTAACTGTGACCATGTGTCCTGACAAGCAGTATAGAAGCTATAGAAAAGTATATATATTATTGTATATATCAGTACAGAGCGGTGTATCTGTGACCATGTGTCCTGACAAGCAGTATAGAAGCTATAGAAAAGTGTATATATTATTGTATATATCAGTACAGAGCGGTGTATCTGTGACCATGTGTCCTGACAAGCAGTATAGAAGCTATAGAAAAGTGTATATATTATTGTATATATCAGTACAGAGCAGTGTAACTGTGACACGTGTCCTGACAAGCAGTATAGAAGCTATAGAAAAGTATATATATTATTGTATATATCAGTACAGAGCGGTGTAACTGTGACACATGTGTCCTGACAAGCAGTATAGAAGCTATAGAAGAGTATATATATTATTGTATATATCAGTACAGAGCGGTGTAACTGTGACACATGTGTCCTGACAAGCAGTATAGAAGCTATAGAAGAGTATATATATTATTGTATATATCAGTACAGAGCGGTGTAACTGTGACACATGTGTCCTGACAAGCAGTATAGAAGCTATAGAAAAGTATATATATTATTGTATATATCAGTACAGAGCGGTGTAACTGTGACACATGTGTCCTGACAAGCAGTTTAGAAGCTATAGAAAAGTATATATATTACTGTATATATCAGTACAGAGCAGTGTAACTGTGACACATGTGTCCTGACAAGCAGTATAGAAGCTATAGAAAAGTATATATATTATTGTATATATCAGTACAGAGCAGTGTAACTGTGACCATGTGTCCTGACAAGCAGTATAGAGGCTATAGAAAAGTATATATATTATTGTATATATCAGTACAGAGCGGTGTAACTGTGACCATGTGTCCTGACAAGCAGTATAGAAGCTATAGAAAAGTATATATATTACTGTATATATCAGTACAGAGCGGTGTAACTGTGACCATGTGTCCTGACAAGCAGTATAGAAGCTATAGAAAAGTATATATATTACTGTATATATCAGTACAGAGCGGTGTAACTGTGACACATGTGTCCTGACAAGCAGTATAGAAGCTATAGAAAAGTATATATATTACTGTATATATCAGTACAGAGCGGTGTAACTGTGACCATGTGTCCTGACAAGCAGTATAGAAGCTATAGAGAAGTATATATATTACTGTATATATCAGTACAGAGCGGTGTAACTGTGACACATGTGTCCTGACAAGCAGTATAGAAGCTATAGAAAAGTGTATATATTATTGTATATATCAGTACAGAGCGGTGTAACTGTGACACATGTGTCCTGACAAGCAGTTTAGAAGCTATAGAAAAGTATATATATTACTGTATATATCAGTACAGAGCAGTGTAACTGTGACACATGTGTCCTGACAAGCAGTATAGAAGCTATAGAAAAGTATATATATTATTGTATATATCAGTACAGAGCAGTGTAACTGTGACCATGTGTCCTGACAAGCAGTATAGAGGCTATAGAAAAGTATATATATTATTGTATATATCAGTACAGAGCGGTGTAACTGTGACCATGTGTCCTGACAAGCAGTATAGAAGCTATAGAAAAGTATATATATTACTGTATATATCAGTACAGAGCGGTGTAACTGTGACCATGTGTCCTGACAAGCAGTATAGAAGCTATAGAAAAGTATATATATTACTGTATATATCAGTACAGAGCGGTGTAACTGTGACACATGTGTCCTGACAAGCAGTATAGAAGCTATAGAAAAGTATATATATTACTGTATATATCAGTACAGAGCGGTGTAACTGTGACACATGTGTCCTGACAAGCAGTATAGAAGCTATAGAAAAGTATATATATTATTGTATATATCAGTACAGAGAAGTGTAACTGTGACCATGTGTCCTGACAATCAGTATAGAAGCTATAGAAAAGTACATATATTATTGTATATATCAGTACAGAGCGGTGTAACTGTGACACATGTGTCCTGACAAGCAGTATAGAAGCTATAGAAAAGTATATATATTACTGTATATATCAGTACAGAGTGGTGTAACTGTGACACATGTGTCCTGACAAGCAGTATAGAAGCTATAGAAAAGTATATATATTATTGTATATATCAGTACAGAGCGGTGTAACTGTGACCATGTGTCCTGACAAGCAGTATAGAAGCTATAGAAAAGTATATATATTACTGTATATATCAGTACAGAGTGGTGTAACTGTGACCCATGTGTCCTGACAAGCAGTATAGAAGCTATAGAAAAGTATATATATTACTGTATATATCAGTACAGAGCGGTGTAACTGTGACACATGTGTCCTGACAAGCAGTATAGAAGCTATAGAAAAGTATATATATTATTGTATATATCAGTACAGAGCAGTGTAACTGTGACACATGTGTCCTGACAAGCAGTATAGAAGCTATAGAAAAGTATATATAATATTACTGTATATATCAGTACAGAGCAGTGTAACTGTGACACATGTGTCCTGACAAGCAGTATAGAAGCTATAGAAAAGTATATATATTATTGTATATATCAGTACAGAGCGGTGTAACTGTGACACATGTGTCCTGACAAGCAGTATAGAAGCTATAGAAAAGTATATATATTATTGTATATATCAGTACAGAGCAGTGTAACTGTGACACATGTGTCCTGACAAGCAGTATAGAAGCTATAGAAAAGTATATATATTACTGTATATATCAGTACAGAGTGGTGTAACTGTGACCCATGTGTCCTGACAAGCAGTATAAAAGCTATAGAAAAGTATATATATTATTGTATATATCAGTACAGAGCGGTGTAACTGTGACCATGTGTCCTGACAAGCAGTATAGAAGCTATAGAAAAGTATATATTATTGTATATATCAGTACAGAGCGGTGTAACTGTGACACATGTGTGCCCTGACAAGCAGTATAGAAGCTATAGAAAAGTATATATATTACTGTATATATCAGTACAGAGTGGTGTAACTGTGACCCATGTGTCCTGACAAGCAGTATAGAAGCTATAGAAAAGTATATATATTATTGTATATATCAGTACAGAGCGGTGTAACTGTGACCCATGTGTCCTGACAAGCAGTATAGAAGCTATAGAAAAGTATATATATTATTGTATATATCAGTACAGAGCAGTGTAACTGTGACACATGTGTCCTGACAAGCAGTATAGAAGCTATAGAAAAGTATATATATTATTGTATATATCAGTACAGAGCGGTGTAACTGTGACCCATGTGTCCTGACAAGCAGTATAGAAGCTATAGAAAAGTATATATATTATTGTATATATCAGTACAGAGCGGTGTAACTGTGACACGTGCCCTGACAAGCAGTATAGAGGCTATAGAAAAGTATATATATTATTGTATATATCAGTACAGAGCAGTGTAACTGTGACCATGTGTCCTGACAAGCAGTATAGAGGCTATAGAAAAGTATATATATTATTGTATATATCAGTACAGAGCGGTGTAACTGTGACATGTGTCCTGACAAGCAGTATAGAAGCTATAGAAAAGTATATATATTATTGTATATATCAGTACAGAGCAGTGTAACTGTGACACATGTGTCCTGACAAGCAGTGTAGAAGCTATAGAAAAGTATATATATTACTGTATATATCAGTACAGAGCGGTGTAACTGTGACCATGTGTCCTGACAAGCAGTATAGAGGCTATAGAAAAGTATATATATTATTGTATATATCAGTACAGAGCGGTGTAACTGTGACACATGAGTCCTGACAAGCAGTATAGAGGCTATAGAAAAGTATATATATTATTGTATATATCAGTACAGAGCGGTGTAACTGTGACACGTGTCCTGACAAGCAGTATAGAAGCTATAGAAAAGTATATATATTATTGTATATATCAGTACAGAGCAGTGTAACTGTGACACGTGCCCTGACAAGCAGTATAGAGGCTATAGAAAAGTATATATATTATTGTATATATCAGTACAGAGCGGTGTAACTGTGACACGTGTCCTGACAAGCAGTATAGAAGCTATAGAAAAGTATATATATTATTGTATATATCAGTACAGAGCAGTGTAACTGTGACACGTGCCCTGACAAGCAGTATAGAGGCTATAGAAAAGTATATATATTATTGTATATATCAGTACAGAGCGGTGTAACTGTGACACGTGTCCTGACAAGCAGTATAGAAGCTATAGAAAAGTATATATATTACTGTATATATCAGTACAGAGCGGTGTAACTGTGACCATGTGTCCTGACAAGCAGTATAGAAGCTATAGAAAAGTATATATATTACTGTATATATCAGTACAGAGTGGTGTAACTGTGACACATGTGTCCTGACAAGCAGTATAGAGGCTATAGAAAAGTATATATATTATTGTATATATCAGTACAGAGTGGTGTAACTGTGACACATGTGTCCTGACAAGCAGTATAGAAGCTATAGAAAAGTATATATATTACTGTATATATCAGTACAGAGTGGTGTAACTGTGACACATGTGTCCTGACAAGCAGTATAGAGGCTATAGAAAAGTATATATATTATTGTATATATCAGTACAGAGCAGTGTAACTGTGACACGTGCCCTGACAAGCAGTATAGAGGCTATAGAAAAGTATATATATTATTGTATATATCAGTACAGAGCGGTGTAACTGTGACACGTGTCCTGACAAGCAGTATAGAAGCTATAGAAAAGTATATATATTACTGTATATATCAGTACAGAGCGGTGTAACTGTGACCATGTGTCCTGACAAGCAGTATAGAAGCTATAGAAAAGTATATATATTACTGTATATATCAGTACAGAGTGGTGTAACTGTGACACATGTGTCCTGACAAGCAGTATAGAGGCTATAGAAAAGTATATATATTATTGTATATATCAGTACAGAGCGGTGTAACTGTGACACGTGTCCTGACAAGCAGTATAGAGGCTATAGAAAAGTATATATATTATTGTATATATCAGTACAGAGTGGTGTAACTGTGACACATGTGTCCTGACAAGCAGTATAGAGGCTATAGAAAAGTATATATATTATTGTATATATCAGTACAGAGTGGTGTAACTGTGACACATGTGTCCTGACAAGCAGTATAGAAGCTATAGAAAAGTATATATATTATTGTATATATCAGTACAGAGTGGTGTAACTGTGACACATGTGTCCTGACAAGCAGTATAGAAGCTATAGAAAAGTATATATATTATTGTATATATCAGTACAGAGCGGTGTAACTGTGACACATGTGTCCTGACAAGCAGTATAGAAGCTATAGAAAAGTATATATATTATTGTATATATCAGTACAGAGTGGTGTAACTGTGACACATGTGTCCTGACAAGCAGTATAGAAGCTATAGAAAAGTATATATATTATTGTATATATCAGTACAGAGCGGTGTAACTGTGACACATGTGTGCCCTGACAAGCAGTATAGAAGCTATAGAAAAGTATATATATTATTGTATATATCAGTACAGAGCGGTGTAACTGTGACACATGTGTGCCCTGACAAGCAGTATAGAAGCTATAGAAAAGTATATATTATATACTGGTGGTCCCCAGTCCCCACAATGCAGCACACTGATCAGATATTTGCAGCACACTGAGCACAGATATTTGCAGCACACTGAGCACAGATATGGAGCTTTTCAGGGAGAGAATGGTGCCACGTCCTCTCCGCTCAATCTCCAATGCACCAGTGAAAATGGCGGTGACGCGCGGCTCCTTATATAGAATACGAATCTCGCGAGAATCCGACAGCAGGATAATGACGTTCGGGCACGTTCTGCTTAACCGAGCAATGCGGGAAGATCCGAGGCTGCCTCGGAACGGTGTAAAATGGGTGAAGGTCGGGGGGGGGGGGGGGGGGGAGGGGGTTCGGATCCCGAGGAACTGAACCCGCTTATCTCTAGGGCAGACTAGATGGGCCGGGTGGTTCTTATCTGCTGTCACATTCTATACAAAACATTTTTTTGGGAGGCGCAGGAAAGGTTTACTGACTCCCAATCTGCTGTACCTCTGTCAAGGAACATATCTGACTATATCTACACTCTGTTCCTACAGATCCTCCTGTCATATTCTCACCCTGGTCTTGTCTTTTTTGTTTAATCACTTGAAACATAGATGTACATACAACTTTTTTTGATCATATTTATAATACCATTCTAGGTTAAACATGTTTTTAGTATCTTAATATTATCATCATTAACTTTGTTATTATATTATGTATATTTTTATGGTGTTTTATTTTAAAATCCTATTTTCTCTAGCATCCGTAAGGGATATTGGGGACAGATTAGTACGATGGGGATGTACCAAAGTTTCCAGAATGGGCGGGAACGTGCAGAGACATCTGCAGCACTGCCTGCCCAAACTGGGTGTCCTCTTTGGACAGGGTATCAAATTTGTAGATCTTCACAAAGATGTTCTTCCCCGACCAGGTAGCAGCTCGGCACAGTTGGAGGGCTGAGACTCCATGGGCAGCCGCCCAGGAAGACCCCACCGATCTCGAAGAGTGGGCCTTCCGAGACTGTGGAATAGGTACGGCTGCCGAGACATAGGCCAGTTGGATAGTATGCTGAATCCAATGATCAATGGACTGCTTTGAGGCAGGGCAACCCTTTTTCTGCACATTATACAGCACGAACAAGGAATCCGTCTTTATGATCAGAGCCGTCCTCTTGACATAGATTTGCAAGGCTCGTACATAATACAATGCCTCCGGAAGAGCAGAAGAGCCAGAACTGGATGGAATCACAATAGGTTGATTCAAGTTAAACGCGGAAACCACCTTCGTCAGGAACTGCTGCCTAATCCTGAGCTCCGCTCTGTTTTCGTAAAAGACCAAGTAGAGATTTTTACATGATAAGGCCCCTAATTCTGATACACGCCTAGCAGAAGCCAGGGTTAGTAACATAACTGTCTTCCACGTGAGGTACTTACAGTATCTTTTACCGTCATCAGAGGTTCAAACCAGGAGGACTGTAGAAAGTGTAACACCACATCCAAATCCAAAGGTGCCGTTGGCGGCACAAACGGAGGTTGTATGTGAAGCACCCCTTGCAAGAAGGTCTGAACTTCTGTCAGGAAAACCAACTTCTTCTGGAAGAAGATGGAAAGAGCTGAAATCTGGACATTAAGGGATCCGAGACGTAAGCCTTTATCCACTCCAGCTTGCAGGAAATGAAGGAATCTTCCCAAGTGAAATTCTGCAAATAGATATGTGCATTCCTCGCACCAAGAGACATATCTCCGCCAGATATGATGATAGTGTTTTGACATCACAGGTTTTCTGGCTTGCACCATAGTGGCAATTATCTTTTTGGAAAGCCCTTTGTGAACTAGGATGTTCCGCTCAACTTCCATGCCGTCAAACGAAGCCGCCGTAATTCCGGGTAGATGAACGGCCCTTGCTGAAGAAGATCTCTTCTTAGTGGTAGAGGCCAAGGGTCCTCCACAGACATGTCCAGAAGAGCCTCGTACCACGCTCTTCGGGGCCAATCCATGGCGATCAAGATTGCTCTCACTCTTTGATCCCTGATCCTCTTGAGTACCCAGGGGATCAACGGAATCAGAGGAAATAGCTGGTAAGACCAAGGCCACGTCAGCGCATCCACTTCGCTCGCCTGAGGGTCTCTGGTGTGCGAGCAAATGAAGCGAAGCTTCTTGTTATGGAGAGACGCCATCATGTTGATCTGTGGGCATCCCCACCTGTCAATGATCTGTTGAAACACCTGAGGGTGTAGTCCCCACTCCCCAGGGTGGAGATCATGGCGACTTAGGAAGTCCGCTTCAGAGTTGTCCACTCCCGGAATGAAGATTGCGGACAGTACTCTTGCATTTGTTTCTGCCCAGGAGAGTATTCTTGACACTTCTTGTACGCAGGCTCTGCTCTTTGGCCCTCCTTGTCGATTGAAGTACGACACAACCGTGGCATTGTCCGACTGAACCTGGATCGCCCGATCCCAGAGTAGAGGGGAGGCCTGAATCATAGCATTGTAAATGGCCCGAAGTTCCAGGATGTTGATCAGAAGGAGGGCCTCTTTGGCAGACCACCTGCACTGGAACTGTGCCCCCTGGGTGACAGCTCCCCATCCTCTCAGACTCGCATCCATTGTGAGGAGGATCCATTCCTGAATCCCTAAGCGTCAACCTTCCAGCAGGTTGGAAGACTGTAGCCACCACAGGAGAGAAATTCTGGCCTGGGGTGACAGCCGATTCATCCGGTGCATCTGAAGATGGGAACCGGACCACTTGTTCAGGATGTCCAATTGGAACGGTCTGGCGTGAAACCTTCTGAACTGAATCGCCTCGTACGAGGCCACCATCTTTCCCAACAATTTTATGAATGGATACTCGAGCAGGTCGGCGTACCATGCAAACCATTTCTTGAAGTGTTCTCACTTTCTGCACTTTTTGTGCTACAGTATCCAGTAGCATCCCCAGAAACAGGAGCCGCTGAGACCGTTCCAGGTGGGACTTCTGCAGATTGAGGATCCACCCGTGGTGAAACAGAAGTTGGATAGTGCGATCTATATGGAGCAATAGAAGCTCCCTTGAACTCACTTTTATCAGGAGATCATCCAAGTATGGAATTACATTGACCCCCTGGACCCTGAGCTGAAACATCATTTCCGCTATAACCTTCTTGAACACCTTCGGAGCTGTAGACAGGCCGTAGGGTAACGCCTGAAGCTGGTAGTGATCATTCAGGAGGGCAAACCTCAGATAGGAAGAAATTAGGAAAATTAGTGTGGGCGCTCAATTAGAAAATTGTTATGTGCCACGGCAGTGGCTCATTCCTGTTTTGCATTTTGGTTATGTATATTATGTTTTACTTCTGTTTCTGTTCCCTTGGCTTTTGTGGGGTGTCCGGTGTCCACCCTTAAGGAGAGGGTACTGTTATGAACCACAAGCAGTGGTTCATTCCTTTTCATGTATTTTATGTTATTGTTCTCTTGCAGGCCAGGATTTTCTTTGCTCTGGTTTAGAAGACTTGTTGTCGCCGGTGGTGAGTCTGTGTTATTGCAGCCTGTTTCTATGTGTTTAGCCTCACCTGTCTGTTAATTGCACCTGTCAGTTTGGAGTCGTGCAACAGGGCAGCTGCACAACACAATTAATTAGGGTCCCTGCTGTGATTGGAAGAATTCCTTGTTATATTCTGTCTCGGTGCATTACACAGACGCCAGTGATAGCTTCTATCTAGCTGCTTCCAGCCTTGTAGCATTCCTGTCCAGGAATCCTGTGGTTTTGCCTGTGTCTGATCCAGTATCCTGCCTTGAAGCATTCCTGTCCAGGAGTCCTGTGGCTTTGCCTGTGTCTGATCCAGTATCCTGCCTTGAAGCATTCCTGTCCATGAGTCCTGTGGCTTTGCCTGTGTCTGATCCAGTATCCTGCCTTGAAGCATTCCTGTCCAGGAGTCCTGTGGCTTTGCCTGTGTCTGATCCAGTATCCTGCCTTGAAGCATTCCTGTCCAGGAGTCCTGTGGCTTTGCCTGTGTCTGATCCAGTATCCTGCCTTGAAGCATTCCTGTCCAGGAGTCCTGTGGCTTTACCTGTGTCTGATCCAGTATCCTGCCTTGAAGCATTCCTGTCCAGGAGTCCTGTGGCTTTGCCTGTGTCTGATCCAGTATCCTACCTCAAAGCATTCCTGTCCAGGAGTCCTGTGGCTTTGCCAGTGTCTGATCCAGTATCCTGCCTTGAAGCATTCCTGTCCAGGAGTCCTGTGGCTTTACCTGTGTCTGATCCAGTATCCTGCCTTGAAGCATTCCTGTCCAGGAGTCATGTGGCTTTGCCTGTGTCTGATCCAGTATCCTACCTCGAAGCATTCCTGTCCAGGAGTCCTGTGGCTTTGCCGGTGTCTGATCCAGTATCCAGCCTTGAAGCATTCCTGTCCAGGAGTCCTGTGGCTTTACCTGTGTCTGATCCAGTATCCTGCCTTGAAGCATTCCTGTCCAGGAGTCCTGTGGCTTTGCCTGTATCTGATCCAGTATCCTGCTTCTTGGTGTCCACCGGTCTGTCGTTTGGAATTCTACCTGTCCTCCGGTCCTGAGAGCCTGTTTCTGCTACTTTGGGGGTTCCTGTCCTTTTGCCAGTATTCATACCGGTTTCGTGAGTAGCGGCTTCGCCACGTTCCTCGGCCTAGGCTGTAGCTACCTGTTGCTTTTGCTTTGGATTTTCTGCAGAGGGTTCTAGGTGTGCTGTCCTCACTGGAACACAGCGGTGTTGTGTCGGCATGTGGACAACACTGCCTTTGTTGTAGTTTTTGTCTTGGCGGCTGCGCCGCGCATACTTTATTTTAGTTCTGTAGCACCCCTAACTGGGTACTTCCTTCTCTAGTTAGAGGTTCCTCTTGTCATCGCTCCGTCTCAGTCTACGCCTTGTCTCCAACTAAGACCGGGGGCATCAGAGTTGGGCAGAAATAATCCGCCCTTCAAACGCGGCTGCCGTGGGCCCAAGAAACCATAGTCACGCAGGCGTAGGCTGACAACGAGGGTGAGACAACGAAGTTAGGGATCCTTGGGGGAGCTGCCGAGCTCCGTATCTATTGCAGCATTACGTCCCTGTACTTGGGGCTCATCCGCCCAGTTCCAGGAGTACCAAGTACAGTGAACGTAACAAAAATATTAGTTCTGCTGCTGGTTTGGTAAATAACCATTTATTCTTAAAAAAGTTCAATATAACACAATGGTGAATTCACTTTAAAAACAACATAATAGTCAACATAGGAACATTTACAAACATAGACAGTACTGCCTTCAATAATTAATATCAGACTGGTTGATTACAACATAGCTTCCCTATCAAGGACTCTGTACAGTCCACATAAACTCACATTTTGTCTTCCAACATTGCTGGGTGATCATGTCATATACAACCCAGTAAGAACCTAGCAATCTGGTGACCATTATGCAATAGGTAGCATCTATCCCTGTGTATCAATGCCTATTTCCCTCTAGATTGTAAGCTTGCGAGCAGGGAACTTCCTACCTCTATGTCTGTCTGTCTGTCTTTGCCCAGTTTTGTTCTATAAGTGTTGTTCTAATTGTAAAGCGCAACGGAATATGCTGCGCTATATAAGAAACTGCTAATAAATAAATAAATAAATAAATAATTGATTAATAAGCTGGTTTAGTGCGGCATACAGCTGTTAATTGCAACACAAATGTGAGCAAAGTTAGTATAGTTATGGCAACCTTTAGTTGTTAGTACATACAGCCATACTTCACCAGGTTTCCTGCAAAACCGGAAGTCGCGGCGCGCGACCGTAGATGGTGTCCCCTGGCAGATTGGACTCAGACTTACACTCTTCAGCTGTAGGCAGCGGCCGCCCACAGCACAGATTGCAGTACTGGACTCTGCCACATAGCACTAAGGTACTGTCTGTGCATAGCAACCGCCACAGTGCGGGGAGGAATATTACACTGATCATACTGTGGGAACTGTGCACCAGCCATCTAGGCATTCGGTTGGCAACAGAATAGGTGGGACAGCAATCTCACTACAAGAACTCCCTCACCATACGTACAGTGGACATTCCATCTATCCCCTGTAACCTGGTGAAGTATGGCTGTATATACTAACTAAAGGTTGCCATAACTATACTAACTTTGCTCCCATTATACACACTTGTGTCGCATTTAATAGGATTTTAATTACCTACCGGTAAATACTTTTCTCGTAGTCCGTAGACGTAGAGGATGCTGGGGTCCATATTAGTACCATGGGGTATAGATGGGTCCACTAGGAGCCGCTGGCACTTTAAGAGTTTAACAGTGTGGGCTGGCTTCTCCCTCTATGCCCCTCCTACTAGACTCAGTCTAGAAACTGTGCCCGAGGAGACGGACAACTTTGAGAGAAGGATTATACACAGATAGTGGTGAGATTCACACCAGCTCACACATACAAGGCAAACCAAGCTAACCAGCCTGAAACATCAGCAACAGCTGAACAATATTACTTAACCAAGTAAGAAAAAATAGTACTTAACCAAGAACAAAGCAGTACTGAACTAAGTAACCACTGCAGGATCACAAAGCGCTGGGCGGGTGCCCAGCATCCTCTACGGACTACGAGAAAAGGATTTACCGGTAGGTAATTAAAATCCTATTTTCTCTTACGTCCTAGAGGATGCTGGGGTCCACATTAGTACCATGGAGATGTACCAAAGCCCCCAGAACGGGAGGGAGAGCGCGGAGGCTCCTGCAGAACTGATTGACAAAACTTTAGGTCCTCAGGGGCCAAAGTATCGAACCTGTAGAAATTAGCAAATGTGTTCGACCCAGACCAAGTGGCTGCTCAGCAAATCTGTAAAACCGAGCCGCCCAGGAAGAACCCACCTAACAAGTAGAGTGGGCCTTAACCAATTTCGGACATGGCAATCCTACCATAGAATACGCATGCTGGATACTGAACCTGATCCAGAGGAGATAGTCTGCTTAGAAGCAGGACACCCAAGTTTCTTGGGATCATACAGGACAGAAAGTCCGATTTTCTGTGACGAGCAGTCCTCTTCACATAAATCTTCAGAGCCCTTACAAGATTCAAGGACTTTGATGGAATTGAGGAGTCAGTAGCAACTGGCACCACAATCGGTTGGTTGATATGAAAAGCTGACACAACATTTGGAAGGAAATGTTGACATGTCCGGAGCTCAGCTCTATCTTCATGGAAGATCAAGTAGGGGCTCTTACAAGACAAAGCCCCCAACTCCGACACACTTCTAGCAGAAGGCTAACAAAGAGACATCCTTCCACATGAGAAACTTGACATCAACCTCCTATAGAGGCTTGAACCAATCCGATTGGAAGAACTGCAACACCACGTTAAGATCCCAGGGTGCCGTAGGCGGCACAAAGGGAGGCTGGATGTGCAGAACCCCTTTCAAAAAAGTCTGAACCTCAGGGAGGGAAGCCAGCTGTTTCTGGAAGAAAATGGATAAGGCCGAAATCTGGACCTTTACGGGACCCAAACGCAGGCCCATATCCACAACTGCTTGTAGGAAGAGGAGAAACCGTCCCAGTTGAAACGCCACCGTAGGAAACTTCTTGGATTCACATCAAGACACATACTTTTTCCAAATGCGATGGTAATATTTAGACGTAACTCCTTTCCTAGCCTGTATCAGGGTATGAATAACCTTGTTCGGAATGCCCTTCCAAGCTAATATCTGGCGATCAACCTCCATGCCGTCAAACGTAGCCATGGTAAGTCTTGATAAGTGAATGGTCCCTGTTGCAGAAGGTCATCCCAAAGAGGAAGAGGCCTCAGATCTTCCAGTAGTAGACCCAGAAGATCTGTGTACCAAGCCCTTCTTGGCCAGTCCGGAGCAACAATGATTGTCTGAACTCTTGTTCTCTTTATGATCTTTAGAACCCTTAGAATGAGTGGAAGTGGAGGAAACATGTACACTGACTGGAACACCCACAGAGTCACCAGGGTGTCCACCGCCACTGCTTGCGGGTCTCTCGACCTGGAACAATACCTCCGAAGCTTCTTGTTGAGACGAGAAGCCATCATGTTTATTTAAGGTACACCCCAAAGATTTATCAACTCCGTGAACACCTCCGGATGGAGGCCCCACTCTCCTGGATGGAGATCGTGTCTGCTGAGGAAGTCCGCTTCCCAGTTGTCCACTCCCGGAATGAAGATTGCTGACAGCGCCAGTGCATGCCTTTCTTCCCAGAGGAGGATCCTTTTTACCTCTGACATTGCAGCTCTGCTCTTCGTTCTGCCCTGTTGGTTTATGTAAGCCACCGTCGTTACATTGTCCGACTGTACTTGAATGACATGATCTCGTAGAAGATGTGCCGCTTGGAGAAGACCGTTGCACACGGCTCTTAGTTTCAGAATGTTTATTTGAAGACTGGATTCCAGACTTGACCACCTTCCTTGGAAGGTTTTCCCTTGAGTGACTGCGCTCAAACCCCGGAGATTTGCGTCCGTGGTTAGAAGGGATCCAGTCCTGAATCCCGAACCTGCGGCCCTCCAGAAGGTGAGACATTTGCAGCCACCAGAGGAGTAAAATCCTTGCTTCCGGCGACAGACGTATCCTCAGGTGCATATGTAGGCGAGACCCCGACCACTTGTCTAGGAGATCCAGTTGGAAGGATCGAGCATGGAATCTTCCGTACTGTAGATCCTCGTAGGAGGCAACCATCTTACCCAGAAGGCGAATGCACTGATGAACCGATACCCGGGCTGGCTTCAGGACATCCCGGATCATTGTTTGAATCACCAACGCTTTTTCCTTCGGTAGAAACACCCTCTGCACTTCCGTGTCGAGGCTCATCCCCAGGAAAGACAATGTCCTTGTCAGCTCCAAATGTGACTTCGGAAGGTTCAGAATCAGAATCCAACCATGTTCCCCGAGCAGACGAGTCATGAGAGCAATCGACTGCAACAAGGTCTCCCTGGTCAGCGCCTTTATCAGCAGATTGTCCAGATATGGAATTATGTTCACTCCCTGTCTGCGGAGAACCATCATCTCTGCCATCACCTTGGTGAACACCCTCGATGCCTTGGAGAGACCGAATGGTAGTGCCTGAAACTGATAGTGACTGTCTACCAGTGCAAATCTGAGATAGGCCTGGTGTGGTGGCCAAATCGGAATGTGGAGGTACGCATCCTTGATATCCAGGGATACCAGAAACTCCCCCTCCTCCAGACCTGAGATCACTGCTCTCAGAGGCTCCATTTTAAACTTGAACACCCTCAGATAAAGGTTTAACGATTTCAAATTCAAAATTGGTCTGACCGAACCATCCGGCTTCGATACCACAAAAAGGTTTGAATAGTAACCCTTTTGCATATGTGGTGGAACTGTAGCAATGACCGCTGACCTTTCCAATTTTTGAATGGCTTCCTGTAGGACAGCCCTGTCTGTCAGTAATGCTGGCAAGACAAATTTGAAGAATTAGTGAGGTGGGAGTTCTTGAAACTCCAGTAAGTACCCCTGGGACACAATATCCTGTACCAAGGGGTCCAGGCCGGATGACACCCAAAAGTTTCTGAAATGTCTGAGCCTCGCACCCACGAGACCATCCTCCAGGCTGTGTGGTCCACCGTCATGCTGAGGGTTTTGAGGAACCGGGAGCAGGATTCTGGTCCTGGGAGCCTGCAGGTGCAGGCTTTTTGGATTTTGCATGCCCACCTCTAAAGAAAGTGGTAAGGGGCTTGGACTTTTTTGTCTTAGCGGTCCGAAAGGACTGCGATGCGGATGAAGATAACGGTTTCTTCATAGAAGGTGTAGCTGAGGGAAGTAAAGGTGACTTACCCGTGGTTGCCATGGAAATCCACGCATCCAATGCTTCCCCAAACAGAGCCTGACCTGTGTATGGTAGGTTCTCTACACTTCTCCTGGATTCGACGTCTGCCGACCATTGGCGTAGCCAGAGTCCCCTGCGAGCTGTACAGACGTGGTACATATCCGTGCATTCAGCGTACCCAGGTCCTTCATGGATTCCACCATGAACCCCCGCAGAATCCTGTATGTTACGTAAAAACAGTTCAATGTCACTTCTATCCATTGTATCTAAATCTTCTAGTAACGTGCCTGACCACTTTACTATAGCTTTAGAGATCCATGCACAGGCAATAGTAGGCCTTAATGCCATCCCTGAAGCAGTGTGTATGGATTTGAGCGTAGTGTCAATCTTACGATAAGCTGGTTCTTTTAACGCGGTAGATCCAGGGACAGGTAAAACCACTTTTTTTGACAGTCTGGAGACAGAGGCGTCAACTATGGGTGGGTTTTCCCATCTTTTTCTATCATCCTCTGGGAAGGGAAAAGCAACCAGAACCCTCTTGGGGATCTGGATTTTTTTCTCTGGGGTTTCCCAGGACTTTTAAAATAAAACGTTTAATTCTTTAGACGCAGGGAAGGTTAGCGAGGCTTTCTTATTGTCAGTGAAGTAAGCCTCCTCAACCTGCTCAGGTGTTGTGTCAGAAATGTTTAATACATCTCTAATGGCCTCAAGCATGAGCTACACCCCCTTAGCCAGGGATGCCACCCCCTCAGCACATCCCCATCACCGTCTGCCGTGTCAGAGTCGGTATCCGTGTCATCTTGCATAATCTGGGCAAGTGAAAGTTTCTGTGGGTATATGCTAGGGGATTTTGAAGGAATAGGAACTAATCCTGACCAAACTGCCATAGAGTTCTTTAATACCTGAGTTTCAGTCTCAGCATGAGCTACCCTAGTAGAGATCTGAGAGATCATTCCCTTAATAGAGGTCAACCACTCAGTCTCAGCAATAGGGATCTGAGACAAGACATTACATTCCTGTGTACATGGAATGGATTCCTCTGGGGAAGAAACGTCCTCTGCAGCATAAGACACAGAGTCCTAGACATGGCTATGTGAGAAAACAAATACCCACACAAGAAAATGTCACACAGTTTCCCTCCCAAGAATGCCACAGAGAAGCACAGAGCTTGGAGCCAGCACACACACAGCGCTTCCAAAGGTAGATATATACAACTACCTGGTGCTGACAGTGTACCTTAATAAACTACAGAGTAATTACACAGCCCCCCCCCTTCTACAACCCCCTGGTACCGCACAGGATAGCTGGAGTTGCGTGGAGGGACAGCTCTCCCTGTCAGCGTCTCTGTACCGGAACTGCAGGCAGGAAAATGGCGCTGAACGCTGCTGGGTCCGCTCTGAGGAAAAGCTCCGCCCCCTGAACATGGCGCTGCTTCCCACTCTTCACATCTTTATACTGGCCTGAGGAATTATGCTGCAAGCGTTACCGAGGTCCCTGACAGCCTTGGTGACCAGTGTAGGGTATAGGCGCTGGCTCAGGGCGTCCCTCAAAGTACCGCACTGTATACCGCTGAGCCTCCGGAACACAGTTAGTACTGCGCTCACACCCTGTTGCCGCCATCTTCACACTGGCTCCCCGCTTGCTATGGGGGCCAGTGATTCACTTGCCACCGGATCTTCTGTATATGTTAGTGGGTGGCGGCATGCTGCGGGAATGAGCGGTCGCCTGGGGCGGCTAATGATCTTCACCCTCAGGAGCTCAGTTTCCTGTCAGCGGAGATAGTGGTTATTAACCTCTTGGGGTTGGACACTGCTCCCCCCCATAAGTCCCACGAAGCAGGGAGGCTGTTACCAGCAGCCTGCCTGTACCTTACTCTAATAAAAACAACAAAACTGGGAAAACTCCTAGGAGCTCCCCCAGCTGTGACCAGCTCCTCCGGGCACATTTTCTAAACTGAGTCTGGTAGGAGGGGCATAGAGGGAGGAGCCAGCCCACACTCTCAAACTCTTAAAGTGCCAGTGGCTCCTAGTGGACCTGTCTATACCCCATGGTACTAATGTGGACCCCAGCATCATCTAGGATGTAAGAGAAAACAGCTGTATGCCACACTAATCCAGCTTATTAATCAACCAGTCTGATATTAATTATTGAAGGCAGTACTGTCTAGGTTTTTAAATGTTCCTATGTTGAATATTATGTTGTTTTTAAAGTGAATTCACCATTGTGTTATATTGAACTTTTTTAAGAATAAATGGTTATTTACCAAACCAGCAGCAGAACTAATATTTTCTAATCGAGCGCCCACACTAATTTTCCTAATTTCTTAATTTCTGTTGGTGGATATCCAGATTCATCCTGTGTGGGCTACCAGTAGATTATTACATTCAGAATTGTTAAGTAGCGCCCACATTTTTTTTTGTAAACCTCAGATAGGCCTGATGAGAAGGCCAAATTGAGATATGGAGGTAAGCGTCCTTGATATCCAGGGACACTAGGAATTCCTGCTGTTCCAGGCCTGCGATCACCACTCTCAAAGATTCCATCTTGAATTTGATAACCTTCAGGTAAGGATTGAAGGACTTCAGATTCAGAACGGGTTTCACAGACACATCTGGTTTTGGTACTTGTTGTAGTAGGGGTACTGGAACAATGACCCGAGTCTGGACCAACTTGTTTATAGCCAGTAGTAGCGTGCCACGCATATTTTCCAAAGCTGGTAAGCCTGATTTGAAAAATCATTGGGGAGGAGCACCGTCGAACTCCAGCTTGTAACCCTGAGAGATAAGGTCCCTTAACCAAGCATCTTGGCAGGAACCGTCCCAGATGTGGATGAAGTGACGGAACCGAGCTCCCACCATGAGATCTCCCCGGGGTGGGTGGGCACCATCATGCTGAAGTCTTTGTGGAAGCTGAACTGGTGTTCTGGTCCTGAGATCCAGCAACGGCTTGTTTCTTAGATTTTCCTTTTGAGCCTATAGCTGAGTTGGAGGCCCCTCTGGCCCTAGATCAAATCTGTAGGGCTGAAAGGACTTAGTAGACGGTCCCGGGTAGGTATGTCTAGCAGGTGGAGCCCCCAAAGGGAGAAACGTGAATTTCCCAGCAGTAGCTTTGGAAATCCATGTGTCCAATTCACCTCCAATGAGCCTTTCGCCTGTGAAGGGAAGAGATTCCACATTACGTTTGGAGTCAGCATCAGCATCCACTGACACAACCATATGGCTCTGCGCGCAGACACAGCCATAGCCGCGGTCCTAGCATTATTATTGTCAATCTCTTTAAGGGCATCACAGAGGACTCTTGCCGTGTCCTGAGTGTGTTGTAGGAAAGTTACGATAGCAACTAAGGTCATATTACCGAAAGACCCTCCTGAAATTGAGTAGCCCAGGAATGAATGGCATGTGTCATCCAGCAACCTGCAATGACCGGTCTTTGAGCTACACCTGCAGCAGTGTAGATAGATTTCAGAGTGGTCTCAATTTCAATCTGCCAGGTCCTTTACCGTAAAGAAGCCTGGAGCAGGGAGCACTGCATTTTTAGAAAGGCGAGAGACTGAGACGTCTACTGCTGGAGACTCCTCTCAGAATTTCCTGCCTTCAGGGACAAAGGGGAATGTATGCAAAAACCGTTTGGTCACCTGATATTTTTTATCTGGATTCTTCCAGGCTATTTTAAATAAATCATCCAATTCCTTGGAGTCAGGAAATGTGACTGTCAGGTTGTCTTGGAGGAAAAATGACTGCTGAGTATTAGCATCCTGCAGGAGGAGCTTTAACACATCCTGAATAGCCATTATGAGGGGTTCAATACCCTGGGTGGGGGTGGGATCCACTTACGGGGTCTACATCATTCCCATCATCCTGTATGTCATCATCTGTATCTGATAGGAGTGCAGGGAGAGCACATTGTCGAAGTCGAAAAATATTGCAGTACACACATCACGTACAAACTACACACAGATGGCCTCCGCGCGTGTACTTGTTCTGCCATGCGTGCGCATATTCGCAATTTGCGTATGGTCGCTCCAGCGGTCCTGCGCATTAGCGCGTGGTATGAGTATTTACGGTACAGTTTGTGGACGCATGGAAAAAGCCATAAAAACATATTACATATTTAATCCAAATAGTGCACAATGTACACATAGTCTCCCTGCATCACACCAGCAAGTTACAATAGTTTAAATGGTTTCAGAACAAAGGGATTCACCTTTACAGGATAGGAGGGGACAGAACAAGGTTATAAGGTGGTGTTTGGTATCCAGCTGAAGGGTATTTTAAGGGCAATATTCCGGTGTTGGTTTGCAGAAGATCGCATGTTCCTGCAGATAGTTATGCGCAGGAGCAGAATATAAATATAAACTGTATTTACTGTACATTATGTATGCGTCAGGAACCCAGAGGAGACCACCCACAAGAGCATCTGGAACAGACACGCCCACCTATTCAAACCGACCTATGACCTCTCCTGTACTGTAAATGACCATCCCTGTGTCCAATGGACAAAGAGATTACAGTGTCCATTGTGTTAGGTTTTGGAAGATTGTATAAAAGAGCCAGCTGCATGCCTGGTCACACACAGACTCTAAAGGTCATCTACCCTGATGATTGAGGACCAGACTGGGAAGCGCGGCGAAAACCAAACAACTATGTACCATTGACTGTAGCCATTATTCTATTGTATTGTTTATATTGTTACCCCCTACAGGTAAAGAACCATTGGTGGGTTAGACCCCAACCTAGTTTTGAATTACAATTGGTGTCGTGTTCCATTTCCTTGCTAAGGTTTAAAGTGTATTTACAGCCACTCGGGCTGCTGCATTGTGCTAACAGCATATAGGCCTGTGTACGCAATCTGTGTAGTCACTACGCCCTTTCGGCGTACATACGCAGAGTGCGTACACTGTGCGACCTTGTGTACGTAAGGTTTGTATTTAATATAAAGGTGAAAGATTAATTTCTGCGGCCGCAGCGGCTCAATATTAAAGTGTATCAAGTGTGTTTAAGGTATATGCTCTTTAGTCCTGTAAGTAAACCAGCGTTTACAACGTTTTTGTGCACCTGCAGTGGACAGGGAGGAATGTTTAGCAGCTAGATTTGCCACTGCTTTTTGCAGTTCCTGAGTCTTATTGGCATTTGCAGTGACTTGAGATGACTTATCAGACGTCATACCCCCAACCAGGAGGGCTCTGGACTCTCACCCACATTGTTATCAGCATTTTGTGATGACTGACTACACTGCTCACATGATATTGAGTCAGATGAGATAGGGGAAAATCTAGCATTACATACACTGCATAACTTTTATTTTACCATTGTGAAAAGAAAAACAGATACAATATCACATACTGTACAACACAGCATGAAATACAATACAATCCTGTCCTATTGCATGTGAGAGATTACACAGGATAGAGGACACCAGTACACCCAATGCTGCACAGCCCCAGTGAGACTGTCAGCGTATTACATATATAACAGTGAGACTGTCAGCGTATTAGATATATAACAGGGAGACTGTCAGCGTATTACATATATAACAGGGAGACTGTCAGCGTATTACATATATAACAGTGAGACTGTCAGCGTATTACATATATAACAGTGAGACTGTCAGCGTATTACATATATAACAGTGAGACTGTCAGCGTATTACATATATAACAGGGAGACTGTCAGCGTATTACATATATAACAGTGAGACTGTCAGCGTATTACATATATAACAGGGAGACTGTCAGTGTATTAGATATATAACAGGGAGACTGTCAGCGTATTTCATATATAACAGTGAGACTGTCAGCGTATTACATATATAACAGGGAGACTGTCAGCGTATTACATATATAACAGGGAGACTGTCAGCGTATTACATATATAACAGGGAGACTGTCAGCGTATTACATATATAACAGGGAGACTGTCAGCGTATTACATATAGAACAGGGAGAATGTCAGCGTATTACATATATAACAGTGAGACTGTCAGTGTATTAGATATATAACAGGGAGACTGTCAGCGTATTACATATATAACAGTGAGACTGTCAGTGTATTACATATATAACAGCGAGACTGTCAGCGTATTACATATATAACAGGGAGACTGTCAGCGTATTACATATATAACAGGGAGACTGTCAGCGTATTTCATATATAACAGGGAGACTGTCAGCGTATTACATATATAACAGGGAGACTGTCAGCGTATTACATATATAACAGGGAGAATGTCAGCGTATTACATATATAACAGTGAGACTGTCAGCGTATTAGATATATAACAGGGAGACTGTCAGCGTATTACATATATAACAGGGAGACTGTCAGCGTATTACATATATAACAGGGAGACTGTCAGCGTATTACATATATAACAGGGAGACTGTCAGCGTATTACATATATAACAGGGAGACTGTCAGCGTATTACATATATAACAGGGAGACTGTCAGCGTATTACATATATAACAGGGAGACTGTCAGCGTATTACATATATAACAGGGAGACTGTCAGCGTATTACATATATAACAGTGAGACTGTCAGCGTATTACATATATAACAGGGAGACTGTCAGCGTATTACATATATAACAGTGAGACTGTCAGCGTATTACATATATAACAGGGAGACTGTCAGCGTATTACATATATAACAGGGAGACTGTCAGCGTATTACATATATAACAGGGAGACTGTCAGCGTATTACATATATAACAGGGAGACTGTCAGCGTATTACATATATAACAGGGAGACTGTCAGCGTATTACATATATAACAGGGAGACTGTCAGCGTATTACATATATAACAGGGAGACTGTCAGCGTATTACATATATAACAGGGAGACTGTCAGCGTATTACATATATAACAGGGAGACTGTCAGCGTATTACATATATAACAGGGAGACTGTCAGCGTATTACATATATAACAGGGAGACTGTCAGCGTATTACATATATAACAGTGAGACTGTCAGCGTATTACATATATAACAGGGAGACTATCAGCGTATTACATATATAACAGTGAGACTGTCAGCGTATTACATATATAACAGGGAGACTGTCAGCGTATTACATATATAACAGGGAGACTGTCAGCGTATTACATATATAACAGGGAGACTGTCAGTGTATTACATATATAACAGGGAGACTGTCAGCGTATTACATATATAACAGGGAGACTGTCAGCGTATTACATATATAACAGGGAGACTGTCAGCGTATTACATATATAACAGGGAGACTGTCAGCATATTACATATATAACAGTGAGACTGTTAGCGTATTACATATATAACAGTGAGACTGTCAGCGTATTACATATATAACAGGGAAACTGTCAGCGTATTACATATATAACAGTGAGACTGTCAGCGTATTACATATATAACAGGGAGACTGTCAGTGTATTAGATATATAACAGGGAGACTGTCAGCGTATTTCATATATAACAGTGAGACTGTCAGCGTATTAGATATATAACAGGGAGACTGTCAGCGTATTACATATATAACAGGGAGACTGTCAGCGTATTACGTATATAACAGTGAGACTGTCAGCGTATTACATATATAACAGTGAGACTGTCAGCGTATTACATATATAACAGTGAGACTGTCAGCGTATTACATATATAACAGTGAGACTGTCAGCGTATTAGATATATAACAGGGAGACTGTCAGCGTATTACATATATAACAGGGAGACTGTCAGCGTATTACATATATAACAGTGAGACTGTCAGCGTATTACATATATAACAGTGAGACTGTCAGCGTATTACATATATAACAGTGAGACTGTCAGCGTATTACATATATAACAGGGAGACTGTCAGCGTATTACATATATAACAGGGAGACTGTCAGCGTATTACATATATAACAGGGAGACTGTCAGCGTATTACATATATAACAGGGAGACTGTCAGCGTATTACATATATAACAGGGAGACTGTCAGCGTATTACATATATAACAGTGAGACTGTCAGCGTATTACATATATAACAGGGAGACTGTCAGCGTATTACATATATAACAGTGAGACTGTCAGCGTATTAGATATATAACAGGGAGACTGTCAGCGTATTACATATATAACAGGGAGACTGTCAGCGTATTACATATATAACAGTGAGACTGTCAGCGTATTACATATATAACAGTGAGACTGTCAGCGTATTACATATATAACAGTGAGACTGTCAGCGTATTACATATATAACAGGGAGACTGTCAGCGTATTACATATATAACAGGGAGACTGTCAGCGTATTACATATATAACAGGGAGACTGTCAGCGTATTACATATATAACAGGGAGACTGTCAGCGTATTACATATATAACAGGGAGACTGTCAGCGTATTACATATATAACAGTGAGACTGTCAGCGTATTACATATATAACAGGGAGACTGTCAGCGTATTACATATATAACAGGGAGACTGTCAGCGTATTACATATATAACAGTGAGACTGTCAGTGTATTACATATATAACAGCGAGACTGTCAGCATATTACATATATAACAGTGAGACTGTTAGCGTATTACATATATAACAGTGAGACTGTCAGCGTATTACATATATAACAGGGAAACTGTCAGCGTATTACATATATAACAGTGAGACTGTCAGCGTATTACATATATAACAGGGAGACTGTCAGTGTATTAGATATATAACAGGGAGACTGTCAGCGTATTTCATATATAACAGTGAGACTGTCAGCGTATTACATATATAACAGGGAGACTGTCAGCGTATTACATATATAACAGGGAGACTGTCAGCGTATTACATATATAACAGGGAGACTGTCAGCGTATTACATATATAACAGGGAGACTGTCAGCGTATTACATATATAACAGGGAGAATGTCAGCGTATTACATATATAACAGTGAGACTGTCAGTGTATTAGATATATAACAGGGAGACTGTCAGCGTATTACATATATAACAGTGAGACTGTCAGTGTATTACATATATAACAGCGAGACTGTCAGCGTATTACATATATAACAGGGAGACTGTCAGCGTATTACATATATAACAGGGAGACTGTCAGCGTATTTCATATATAACAGTGAGACTGTCAGCGTATTACATATATAACAGTGAGACTGTCAGCGTATTACATATATAACAGGGAGACTGTCAGCGTATTACATATATAACAGTGAGACTGTCAGCGTATTACATATATAACAGGAGACTGTCAGCGTATTACATATATAACAGGGAGACTGTCAGCGTATTACATATATAACAGGGAGACTGTCAGCGTATTACATATATAACAGGGAGACTGTCAGCGTATTACATATATAACAGGGAGACTGTCAGCGTATTACATATATAACAGGGAGACTGTCAGCGTATTACATATATAACAGGGAGACTGTCAGCGTATTACATATATAACAGGGAGACTGTCAGCGTATTACATATATAACAGGGAGACTGTCAGCGTATTACATATATAACAGGGAGACTGTCAGCGTATTACATATATAACAGGGAGACTGTCAGCGTATTACATATATAACAGGGAGACTGTCAGCGTATTACATATATAACAGGGAGACTGTCAGCGTATTACATATATAACAGTGAGACTGTCAGCGTATTACATATATAACAGGGAGACTATCAGCGTATTACATATATAACAGTGAGACTGTCAGCGTATTACATATATAACAGGGAGACTGTCAGCGTATTACATATATAACAGGGAGACTGTCAGCGTATTACATATATAACAGGGAGACTGTCAGTGTATTACATATATAACAGGGAGACTGTCAGCGTATTACATATATAACAGGGAGACTGTCAGCGTATTACATATATAACAGGGAGACTGTCAGCGTATTACATATATAACAGGGAGACTGTCAGCATATTACATATATAACAGTGAGACTGTTAGCGTATTACATATATAACAGTGAGACTGTCAGCGTATTACATATATAACAGGGAAACTGTCAGCGTATTACATATATAACAGTGAGACTGTCAGCGTATTACATATATAACAGGGAGACTGTCAGTGTATTAGATATATAACAGGGAGACTGTCAGCGTATTTCATATATAACAGTGAGACTGTCAGCGTATTACATATATAACAGGGAGACTGTCAGCGTATTACATATATAACAGGGAGACTGTCAGCGTATTACATATATAACAGGGAGACTGTCAGCGTATTACATATATAACAGGGAGACTGTCAGCGTATTACATATATAACAGGGAGAATGTCAGCGTATTACATATATAACAGTGAGACTGTCAGTGTATTAGATATATAACAGGGAGACTGTCAGCGTATTACATATATAACAGTGAGACTGTCAGTGTATTACATATATAACAGCGAGACTGTCAGCGTATTACATATATAACAGGGAGACTGTCAGCGTATTACATATATAACAGGGAGACTGTCAGCGTATTTCATATATAACAGTGAGACTGTCAGCGTATTACATATATAACAGTGAGACTGTCAGCGTATTACATATATAACAGGGAGACTGTCAGCGTATTACATATATAACAGTGAGACTGTCAGCGTATTACATATATAACAGGAGACTGTCAGCGTATTACATATATAACAGGGAGACTGTCAGCGTATTACATATATAACAGTGAGACTGTCAGCGTATTAGATATATAACAGGGAGACTGTCAGCGTATTACATATATAACAGGGAGACTGTCAGCGTATTACATATATAACAGTGAGACTGTCAGCGTATTACATATATAACAGTGAGACTGTCAGCGTATTACATATATAACAGTGAGACTGTCAGCGTATTACATATATAACAGGGAGACTGTCAGCGTATTACATATATAACAGGGAGACTGTCAGCGTATTACATATATAACAGGGAGACTGTCAGCGTATTACATATATAACAGGGAGACTGTCAGCGTATTACATATATAACAGGGAGACTGTCAGCGTATTACATATATAACAGTGAGACTGTCAGCGTATTACATATATAACAGGGAGACTGTCAGCGTATTACATATATAACAGGGAGACTGTCAGCGTATTACATATATAACAGTGAGACTGTCAGTGTATTACATATATAACAGCGAGACTGTCAGCATATTACATATATAACAGTGAGACTGTTAGCGTATTACATATATAACAGTGAGACTGTCAGCGTATTACATATATAACAGGGAAACTGTCAGCGTATTACATATATAACAGTGAGACTGTCAGCGTATTACATATATAACAGGGAGACTGTCAGTGTATTAGATATATAACAGGGAGACTGTCAGCGTATTACATATATAACAGGGAGACTGTCAGCGTATTACATATATAACAGTGAGACTGTCAGCGTATTACATATATAACAGGAGACTGTCAGCGTATTACATATATAACAGGGAGACTGTCAGCGTATTACATATATAACAGGGAGACTGTCAGCGTATTACATATATAACAGGGAGACTGTCAGCGTATTACATATATAACAGGGAGACTGTCAGCGTATTACATATATAACAGGGAGACTGTCAGCGTATTACATATATAACAGGGAGACTGTCAGCGTATTACATATATAACAGGGAGACTGTCAGCGTATTACATATATAACAGGGAGACTGTCAGCGTATTACATATATAACAGGGAGACTGTCAGCGTATTACATATATAACAGGGAGACTGTCAGCGTATTACATATATAACAGGGAGACTGTCAGCGTATTACATATATAACAGGGAGACTGTCAGCGTATTACATATATAACAGTGAGACTGTCAGCGTATTACATATATAACAGGGAGACTATCAGCGTATTACATATATAACAGTGAGACTGTCAGCGTATTACATATATAACAGGGAGACTGTCAGCGTATTACATATATAACAGGGAGACTGTCAGCGTATTACATATATAACAGGGAGACTGTCAGTGTATTACATATATAACAGGGAGACTGTCAGCGTATTACATATATAACAGGGAGACTGTCAGCGTATTACATATATAACAGGGAGACTGTCAGCGTATTACATATATAACAGGGAGACTGTCAGCGTATTACATATATAACAGGGAGACTGTCAGCGTATTACATATATAACAGGGAGACTGTCAGCGTATTACATATATAACAGGGAGACTGTCAGCGTATTACATATATAACAGGGAGACTGTCAGCGTATTACATATATAACAGGGAGACTGTCAGCGTATTACATATATAACAGTGAGACTGTCAGCGTATTACATATATAACAGTGAGACTGTCAGCGTATTACATATATAACAGGGAGACTGTCAGCGTATTACATATATAACAGGGAGACTGTCAGCGTATTACATATATAACAGGGAGACTGTCAGCGTATTACATATATAACAGGGAGACTGTCAGCGTATTACATATATAACAGTGAGACTGTCAGCGTATTACATATATAACAGGGAGACTGTCAGCGTATTACATATATAACAGGGAGACTGTCAGCGTATTACATATATAACAGGGAGACTGTCAGCGTATTACATATATAACAGGGAGACTGTCAGCGTATTACATATATAACAGTGAGACTGTCAGCGTATTACATATATAACAGGGAGACTGTCAGCGTATTACATACATAACAGGGAGACTGTCAGCGTATTACATATATAACGGAGACTGTCAGCGTATTACACATATAACAGGGAGACTGTCAGCGTATTACACATATAACAGGGAGACTGTCAGCGTATTACACATATAACAGGGAGACTGTCAGCGTATTACACATATAACAGTGAGACTGTCAGCGTATTACATATATAACAGGGAGACTGTCAGCGTATTACATATATAACAGGGAGACTGTCAGCGTATTACATATATAACAGTGAGACTATCAGCGTATTACATATATAACAGTGAGACTGTCAGCGTATTACATATATAACAGGGAGACTGTCAGCGTATTACATATATAACAGGGAGACTGTCAGCGTATTACATATATAACAGGGAGACTGTCAGTGTATTACATATATAACAGGGAGACTGTCAGCGTATTACATATATAACAGGGAGACTGTCAGCGTATTACATATATAACAGGGAGACTGTCAGCGTATTACATATATAACAGGGAGACTGTCAGCGTATTACATATATAACAGTGAGACTGTCAGCGTATTAGATATATAACAGGGAGACTGTCAGCGTATTACATATATAACAGGGAGACTGTCAGCGTATTACATATATAACAGTGAGACTGTCAGCGTATTACATATATAACAGGGAGACTGTCAGCGTATTAGATATATAACAGGGAGAATGTCAGCGTATTACATATATAACAGTGAGACTGTCAGTGTATTAGATATATAACAGGGAGACTGTCAGTGTATTACATATATAACAGTGAGACTGTCAGTGTATTAGATATATAACAGGGAGACTGTCAGCGTATTACATATATAACAGTGAGACTGTCAGTGTATTAGATATATAACAGGGAGACTGTCAGCGTATTACATATATAACAGTGAGACTATCAGCGTATTACATATATAACAGTGAGACTGTCAGCGTATTACATATATAACAGTGAGACTGTCAGCGTATTACATATATAACAGGGAGACTGTCAGCGTATTACATATATAACAGGGAGACTGTCAGCGTATTACATATATAACAGGGAGACTGTCAGCGTATTACATATATAACAGGGAGACTGTCAGCATATTACATATATAACAGGGAGACTGCCTTATGAAATTTTCCTCAGAGGAACACTGGAGACGCAGCCGCGGTGGGTCCATGACGGCGCCATTCGCAGCTGCGGGTGAGAATCGTGAGGGGGTGAGGGAGCAGCTCTCAGGGAGCAAGGTAGAGTTCCCCGGCTGCGCCCCCTCGACTCCCGCGCCCGGGGCACGTGACCCCTTAGCCCCCCCCCTAGTTGCGGCTCTGCCAGGAGGGGCCCGTATGCCTCACTCGTACTTCTGCCGCACAGTGAACCGGGGGATGCCCCTAGCGGGGTCACCAGTGTGTACTCACCACCAATGATCACCTTCAGGCAGCATTAGGGGTGTGCTGCGGCTGCGACAGCCAAGGCGCCATGCCCTGCTGAACAAACAGCCCCTCAGGACGGTGGTTCTGCAGCGGGAAAGCGGCTCTGCACCTCAACAGGCCGGTGACCGTTTCCCCCCTAACTCCCATGGTGCAGGTATGCTGTTACCGAAACAACATACCGGGGGGAAAAAAAAGTTTAAAAGAATTTGAAGAAAAACTCTGGAGCTTGCATAGAAACATAGAATGTGTCGGCAGATGAGTACCACTCGGCCCATCTAGTCTGCCTCTTACTTTTTTTTACATTATTGTTTTCTCTAAACTTGTTTGATCCTTATTTCTGTGTAAGGAGATCCTTATGTCTGTCTCATGCATGTAACATTGCTCTACTGACTTAAGGCCAGTACTCACGGGCTGATGCGGGAGAGATGAGTGCTGAGCGTGTGGGAGGAGATGCGAGAAGACAGGGGGGGGGGGGAGAGCGCTCATTTCACTGGGTGAAGTGAGCAGGCCAATCTAGCACCAGCAATAGCGCATCGCTATCGCTGTTAGGGCTACACGCGCTCTAGTCAGATTGCTTAGATTATCGCTCCGTGTGTACCCCCCTTTAGCCTCTACCACCTCTGATAGTGTGTATCCTCTCCTGAGGGCACTTTTTTTCTGAACTGAGCTGTGGGAGGGGCATATAGGGGAGGAGCCAGCACACCCAGTGGAAGAAATGTAAAGTGCACTGGCTCCTTTGGATCCGTCTATACCCCATCGTACTAATCTGTCCCCAATATCCCTTATGAATGCTAGAGAAATGACAATTAGACACTGATTGGTTGGAGCACCATATAAAGGTTAGTAATGAGTGATATCACTTGTTAGTAAATGGGGCCTTTAGAAAGCCGATTATCATCAAATGATATTTCTCACCGATAGAAAAAGGAATCACTCAGCACTCGGCCAAAGCAGAAATCCAGTCCAGCTACTGCAGAGGGAATACTCCGATCCTGCCCAGTACAAATCCTGACCGGGATTCCGCAGATGGAGCCCAGCTAATGCCTTATACTGTAACTATACTAATATTCCAGTGTTAGTGCGGTGCCTCTAATGGTACTTACAGAGAGGAGAAGGAACAGTAAGTAGCCCTTTCTCCAGGGGCGGAGAATGCATAACCTATGGCCTTCCCCATGAGAGGGATCCAACCAGAGCCCTCCCACCACCCCCTGTGGTGCGCACATCACTCGCCGCATGCGCAGGACTCCAGGGTACTAAACCCTTCTATCACAAAGGACAGTTCTTACCAGGAGAGATGGGATGCACCAGATGTGTCACATTTTATCTAGGGATAGCCATCAATATGTGTTTTCTATCGATGGTATGAAACTATAAATGTCTTACCATCGATAGTTACTACAATCAAGGTTTTGCTTTGTGCAGATTCCGGCAGACCTTAGTGACAGCAGGACATACAGCATCTAGAAGAGGGTGGGCGAGAGAGGCGGCAGGTCCGCTCATCACTGCAGTGGGGCGACTGAGTGACATGCTGCCAGCAGACTCAGAGCCGGCCCGGCGGCGGCGCAGGGTTACCATTGTCTTATAGCAGAGTGGCTCTGCGCTGCCGGGCCCACGTCTACCATTGACAGTGGACAACTATCTGGTTCTCTGTCATAGATGGTAAAACCATCGAACACCATGAGAATTATCATCGATGGTCAATGCCATTCTTAATTTTACCAGGGAATAGAGATGGACATAAGAAGCCAGCCATCAAATAAATAGAATTTGATAAAAAATAACATTGCGACGGTTCGCGCATGAGCAGTAGTGACCGGCGTCCATTCTCGAAGTTAAACAGCTGAATTTAATCAAATGACCATTGCTTGCACACTGTCGGACAGCTGCCATCGAATGGTAAAATCACTAGCAGCACAAGAAAAACATTGATGGCCGACACAGGAGAGATAGGGGCGGGGACAATGGGGGCATCGGCGTGACGTTCCAGTTCTGTCAGGATCTCATCTTTGCAATCCCTCTGTTATTCTTCTGATTATCTGTGCGTTGTCAAAGTCAGAAAAATATCTCTATACACACTGCCATATTTGCACCTCACACAGGTCCGCGCTGCGCATGCGTGCGCTCTCCCGTGAAGGCGCATACCCGCTGTTGCGTGCACCCGCGTATTTACGGTAAAGTTTGTGTAGTCGTAGCGTGCGACTCAATCGTTACATATTTTCAATAATAATGTATTTTATAGATCATGGTCCCTTTGATAGATTCTGAAAGTTTGGTTAATATAGAATGTTTATGAACAGAGAAATCCCTCTTTGTTTGATACGAAGGGTCAGACAGGAGTAATACAGTGGTGTTTAGTACCCATCGGAAGAGTATTTAATTAGCAATATTCCGGTGTTGGTTTGAAGCGGATTAATCGCTCGTGCGAATAGTTATGGACATAAGAAGTTTATGAACATTTACTTTATTTGCACTTTATTACCCATGCGGCGGGAAACCCAGTTTCCCTCCCACCTGAGCAGTTGGAAATAGTCACAGCCCACCTGTATGAATCAACCTATGACCTTTTGTTATAATGCGAAGCCGAATTCCTATGTCCAATGAACAATGAGATTGTAGGGACCATTGAATTGTATTGTGTGTGGGGCATAAATAGGCAGGCCGACCGTATCCAGTTCTCTCTCTTCAACGGTTCTCATTGCTGATAATCGGGAGCTGGATATCGAGGCGCATGCGATCGTTCCCCTTGTGCGTAAGTTTTCTCCGTAATCATATTGTCTTACTGTGAGCCATTTCTCTCTCTCCCTCTCTTCTCTTTCTCTCGTATTTTCCCTTGATTAGACTTAATTGTATTGTATTGTATTTCCTGTGTAGTTATCTGGTTAGTTGGTTTATGTTATATTGTAGTGTATGCTTTGTACTGTGATTCTTTTTGCAAGTATAATAGTCATAATACACATAATAGGTTTCGGACCCTAAGCCCAGGTATCTGTGTATTCTTTTTAGTGTTAAGTATTCCCTGAGCGTCGGTGACGTTCAAGCAGCTTTGTAGTTAATCAGGTTACACAAGGTTGCACTTACACTTTGTCTCTACACTAAGGTTTGCTGTGTATTTCATTGCCAAAGGTATAGATATAAAGGTTTAACGTTGTGAGCGTCTGCATCGCTGGTGATCTCCTCGTGGTCCCGAGCGCCGCTACGCTATAGCGAATCATTACGATAGTCAACAGCCAATAGCGTGCCTGCCTGTGATCACTTGGCCGTGAGTGAACGTGACGCCTGAGCGTCTCGATCACGGCTAAGCGATCGATACGCAACTTGCGTACCCTTACGGTACTTCTTACGTAGATAGCTTACAGTGTTCTAAGACCTCATATAGGGTTATATATACGATAAATATTTAGCTTTATCAATTGGGGGCTCGTCCTGTCCTTCACATATCTGCACTAGGTAGATCAGCAGACATTATCCCTCAGCAAAGGGCGGGAGGTTGTCTCGTAGTGCTGACGGGATAAGCGTCTGCTTCGCTTAGATAAAAGAGTGCTGAAGGAATCCGGGAACCGGAGGTAAGAACAAAACGCTAGTGTCTTTTAAAACTGTATTTTTCTGTCTTGCGTACACACGCACGCACACATATATATCTGCATTTCTTTTTCTTTTTCATTTTCGTATATCACTCTCCTGTCTGCCAGTTTTATAGTCGATAGAAGTGCTAAAAAAAAGATTTGCCGTTATTTCATAGTTTAAAGAGTAAAGGTAATATAGTTAAAAGATAGACAAACACACAGTTTTGCCTGGGAGATAAGGCGAAGTCAGTGTGTTGTGTGGTAGATGATCAGGGATCATCTACATTGATAAAAATATAAATTGTGTTACGGTGGATCTTTGCTTTGCGTACACGTGTCCCTAACAAAAGACTTGTGTACGCAATCCAAAGGCAGACGCACGCAGCGTACATCACGCAACGGAGCGTCCGGTTACGCCCACGTAGCTCAAGTCACGATAAATTGATTTTTAACGCAACGCGATAAGTAACGCAAAGCGGTAAATAGCGCCACAGGCGATAAATAACGCAAGTCTATTTTTGGAAATCCGAAATTTAAATTAACAGATCCTGCTTCTAATTGGTAACACAGCTGGGCTAAAGAAAAATTTCTGCGCAGAAATAGAAATAGAAGCAAAAGTGTACATGTGATGAGTGAGTGTTTTTGTATTACATAAGTTTATATAACTTAGAGGTTGAACCAAAAAGGAAAGTCGAGTACTCGTGAGGGACATACGTGTAAGTGACGTGCACGGTGGCTAGGGAGGCATCCTTGGTTAAACATAATATTTGAGCATTAGAGTATAGCGGACCAGTATAGAACAAGACCAGGAGGTCAGACCAGGAGGTCGTATAGAACAAGACCAGGAGGTCATAGTAGACCAGCAGGTCCAGGTACAGTAAACAGGGAAGTCCGCTATACAGTTCAGAGGCACAACACCAAAAGAAGGGTTGGTGCAAGACCCATATAGGCCGTACAAGCTCTGGCTGAAGGAATTCGCAGTCGTAAGTTTCGATTCCATTGGTCTTTCCGTACGTAAGTTTAGTTGTTTGTGTACTGAACGACTGGACCGCACGTAATTGTGTACAGTAGTTAGTAATCTGACCTAGTACCATTAGAGTAAAGGGGTCACAAACGCTATTTGTACATTCTGACGTGATTTGTGTAATTTTTTATTTTTCAAGAAGGGAAGTTCGTTGGTCACTCAGGAACTATCTGACAACCTCACCTTTACTGGAAAGAGTAAGTGTTCTGCGGATAACCCTCGCATGTTCCAGTAAACAAAGGTTTTTATAGGTGCCCTGGGTCGAGTGCGCCAGCACCATATCGGTGTGATCAGGTCGCATTGGTCGGCGTGGGCGAGTGAGTGGGGTACTCGGTAAACCGCCACCGTCAGCCTATTGTGAACAATCTGGTTTTCTGTAAGGGTTCGCTGAAGACCTTGATATAGAGATCAGAGGTAGAGCAAGCAACGCCTGCAGAGTTATGGGGGCCAGTTGTTCAGGTAGGGGGCGATCAACCTCGGTTCGGGTTGATCCTGTAAACCGTCCAGTAGGATCGGCCAGGTACGTAATGTGTGAGAAATATGGAAGTCACACAGAGGTTTTATGTGATGAATGGGAGAGAATGACGGTACAAGACCGGGAGAAATTCCCAAGAATAGGTAGCTTCAGCCCAGAGGTGTTACAAAATTTAAGGAGGAGGATATGTCTCATAAAATCAACAAAGAGGCGAGTTCAGCATTATGATTATTTACAGTTGTGGCAACAGGAAGGTGAGATACAGAGAGGTTTGGCTCAGGCGCCAGGATCTGGCTCTAACAGAAAACTGATTGCCACGGCCCCGCCGCCACCATATATAGCAGGAGAGAAGTTGATTACGGAGAAGGACGCACTAAGGTGTAACGCACAATCACTTAGTAACTGTGTAAATGTTAATGATAATGTTAACCCATTAACCCATGCAAGTATTAACCCGTGCAAGTTGTACCCTGTTTTGAACTTTCCTCAGGAGTGTGATCAAGAGGACGAAGCGACAACGATTTCAGCGCTCTCTCTAGCAGCCACCATAGCAGAGACCACAGTAGGCACAGCAACACCCACGAGACTAGTAAAGGCCCCTAGCGGAGGGATAGGTGAGGTCGTATCAACTGGTAAGTACGGCACCATGCATTATACTGAAACAATTTCACCACAAGCTGTAGAATCTACACAGAATGAGGTTGTTAGAATTACTCCTGTTAGGGTAATAGCAGTTCCCAATGGGAAAACAGATGTATCAGGAGCCACTCCCATAAGGAACATTGCCATGTACAGCCCATTTTCCCGAATGGAATTAAGGACCATAGTGTCTGAATTCCCTGACCCTAGAAAAGATTTAGTTGCCAGCCAAAAATACATCACAGACTTAGGAAACACTTTAGAGCCCAATAATAAAGATTGGCAGATATTGCTAAGAGCTTGTTTACCCTCCAATGTCGACTCAGCTCAATTTTTAGCCGATTGTGGACTAGATCTGGATGTACCTCTTACAGATGTGTACAACAAAGATAACGTAAAAAGGATAAACTTACAGTTAAAGGAGCATTTCCCAGCAGTTGTTAAATGGAACAAAATATTTTCCATTAAACAAAAAGAGTCAGAAACAGCTGCAGAATATTTTCACCGGGCACTATCAGAAATGGCAAAGTACACTGGTATAGAGGACATTAGGACAAATCCAAACCATCAAGAAGTAGCAGTATCTGTACTAATGGATGGTTTGAAGGAAACATTAAAGGCAAGGGTACAGACCACGCAACCATGTTGGCGAGGTCTGTCAGTGTCCACTTTGAGAGAGGCTGCTATTGATCACGACCGAAACATCACCAGACACAGGGAGTCGCAGAGTGATAAGCTAATGTCGGTAAGTATACAGGCTCTGACCACAAAGCAGCCTGCGTATGTACCATCCAACCCAGTGGGTAAGTCAACTATGATAACATGTTATTCTTGTCAAAGACAGGGGCACTATGCACGAGACTGTAGAGCGAAAAATTCGCAAAGATCATACCAACCCCCTAGACAACGACACGACACACGACATTGGGAGCAAGGTCCGCAGAAACGGAGTTATGAGCCACATACAGGGGAAACAAAAAGATATCCCCCAAACAGAGACTGGCATGCCTCTGGTAGTTCCCAACTATCTCCCTCACAAATAGTTGCTGCCAGCGGGATACAGGCCGGTCACCATACCCAATAGGGGTGTGGCCATACCTGTAATCTGCAGCCAGTGAAATTGATTGCCAACCTTGAAAGTGAACCCGAGGTCGCAATTAATGTAGCTGGTAAAACTTTAAACTTTCTTGTAGACACAGGGGCGGCCAAGTCAGTGATAAATTCGACAGTGGGCATGAGAACCACTGGTAGGACAATTCCAGCCATGGGAGTAACAGGAGTAGTCCAGCACTACCCTGTTAGCAAACCAGCCGAGATTACAATAGGGCCTTTGCATACCAAGCATTCCTTTTTGCTGGCTGCATCGGCACCAACCAATCTCCTGGGAAGAGACTTACTGTGTAAAATGGGGTGCGTCATTTATTGTACTCCTGAAGGTGTATTCTTGGACATACCTGAGAATCACGCTCAGGAAGTGCGAGACATGTTAGACTCCCCATCAAAATTAATGTCACATACCATTATGACAAATAGGAATCCATCCCAAGTAGAAGAGATGACATCTCAGATACCAGAGTCACTTTGGACAAAAGACGGACAGGACACTGGATTAATGGCAAACGTAGCTCCAGTAGTTGTACAAGTAAAAGATGGTAGGATAGCTCCAAAAATCCCACAGTATCCTCTGAAGCCAGAGGTGGAGTTAGGAGTTTACCCAGTAATAGAGCGCTTGCTACAACAGGGCATTCTGGTAAGAACGTCCAGCACTGCCAATAGTCCCATCTTCCCTGTTAAAAAGAGTGGGGGGAGGGGTTACAGGCTAGTGCAGGATCTAAGGGGGATTAACAAAATAGTTGAGAGTCAGTTCCCCGTAGTGCCAAATCCAGCTGTCATCCTAATGCAAATCCCTCCCACTGCCAAATTTTTCACTGTTATTGACCTCTGCTCTGCTTTCTTTTCGGTACCTCTGCACCCTGACAGCCAATATTTGTTTGCATTCACATACAGAGGAGTCCAATACACGTGGACTCGACTACCCCAAGGTTTCATAGATAGTCCAAGTATATTTTCCCAGGCTTTGCATGATTGTTTACAGTCTTTCCAACCAGACAGTGGATCAGTATTGATACAGTATGTGGACGATTTATTACTGTGTTCAGATTCACTGGAAGCATCTCTGAAGGATACGAAACAGCTCCTGTTTCATCTTTCAGACACCGGACACAAGGTGTCCAAAGACAAGTTGCAATTATGCCAAACTAAGGTAAAATATTTGGGACACTGTCTAACACAAGGACTGAGACACCTGACCGCTGATAGAATCCAAGCAATTAGAGACATGACCCTGCCACAAACCCAGCAACAGATCAGAACGTTTTTAGGAATGTGTGGGTATTGCCGTAATTGGATCCCAGGGTTTTCCATTTTGGCGTTACCTTTGCAGGAAATGGTCTCCTCAAACAAACCTGATAGGATTTCGCATACAGACGAGTCCGAAACAGCATTTGAGAGACTCAAACAGTGCCTAACGCAGGCACCAGCACTAGGTATGCCAGACTATGGGAAACCCTTTGAACTATACGGAACAGAAAGTGCTGGTTGCGCGGCAGGTGTACTAACCCAAAAACATGGTGATGCCAGCAGGCCAGTTGCATACTACAGCGCTCAGCTAGATACGGTAGCGCGATCCCTCCCCACATGCTTGCGAAGCGTTGCTGCAATAGCATTGCTAGTGACAAAAAGCGAAGATGTCGTGCTAGGCCACAACCTCACAATCCATACACCACATGCAGTGTCAGCCTTATTGAATTCTGCCCAAACCAGACACGTCTCATCAGCGAGGTTTACAAGATGGGAATTAGCACTAATGGCCCCAGTAAACATCACCATAAGGAGATGCAGTGCATTAAATCCTGCAACATATCTCCCAGGTGTGCCTGGTCAGGCACAAAGGGTGGAAGGTGAGAGTGATGGGGAAGGAGGATTTAATACAAAGGAAGATACACATGATTGTATGGAATATTTGACCCAAAATTTTACCGCAAGGCCTGACATCAGTGACAACCCACTGGAAGATGCAGAACTCACGTTCTACACGGACGGTAGTTGTCACAGACAGTCAGACTCGGGAGACTTGTGTACTGGATATGCAGTCGTAGATGACCAAGACACCATAGAAGCGGAACCGCTAGACCCACCTCACTCAGCCCAGGTTGCTGAACTGGTCGCCCTAACCAGAGCATGTGAATTGGCTAAGGGTAAGTCAGCCAATATCTACACCGATTCTAGATACGCATTCGGGGTAGTCCATGATTTCGGAGCCCTATGGCGCCTCAGAAATTTCATGACGGCAGCTGGTACACCGGTAGCGCATGCAGCTCACATAAAAAGGCTTCTAACAGCGATACAGGAACCCGACAGAGTGGCTGTTATCAAATGTAAAGCACATACATATAGCCAAGACCCAGTATCACTTGGTAACAGCCAAGCAGACGAAGCTGCTAAGTTAGCAGCTGCTACCCCCATACAGACAGACACCACACAACTGATGGTATTCAATACCATCAACACACAGAAGTTGTGTAAAATGCAAAATTTGTGTTCCACACAGGAAAGAGCGGTCTGGAAGGCAAAGGGATATGGCCAGGAGTCCTCAGGGCTCTGGACGGATGGCCATGGTAAACCAGTGGCCCCCAGAGCATATCTTCCATGTCTGGCTGAAGCAGCTCACGGGCTGACTCATCTAGGCAAGGAGGGAATGTGCAAATTGGTAAGAGCATATTGGTGCGCCCCAGGATTCTCCTCTCATGCGAGTAAAAGAGCAATGTCATGCCTTACCTGTCTGAGAAAGAATATTGGAAAGGCAATACCTACAGAACCATCCCATATCCCACCTGCCGGCGGCCCTTTCCAGGTAATACAAATTGACTTCATTCAATTACCCCCTTGTCGGAATTTGAAATATGTACTTGTTTGTATAGATGTTTTCTCGAATTGGGTCGAAGCATTTCCTGCAGCTACAAATACCGCTATGTTTACAGCTAAGAAAATTGTGCAGGAATTTGTATGTAGATATGGTATCCCTAGAATAATCGAAAGTGATAGGGGTACCCATTTTACAGGTGATGTCTTTCAAGGAATGTGTAAGTTGATGGGAATTGATAGCAAGCTGCACACTCCGTACCGTCCACAGGCGAGTGCGAAGGTCGAAAGAGTGAACAGCACTATTAAAAATAAATTGAGTAAAGTGATGGCAGAGACAGGATTGACATGGCCAGAAGCTTTACCCATTGTACTGTACAGTATCAGAACCACTCCCAGGTCCCCTCTTAATCTGTCCCCCTTTGAAATCTTATTTGGTCGACAACCGCATGTCATGATTAACCCTCAGGATGATTTGAAATGTAACAATGAAGTAACTGTAAAGTACTTGATTAACATGAGTAAACAGTTAAGGAATCAAAATGATAATCTAAAGTTGGTGATTCCTGATCTACCTGATAGTAATTGTCATGACATTGAACCTGGGGATTATGTAATGATACGAAATTTTCTACGCTCAGGTTGCCTTATTGACAGATGGGAAGGACCATACCAGGTCTTATTGACTAGCACTACAGCATTGAAAGTTGCTGAGAGAGAGACTTGGGTCCATTCATCCCACTGCAAGAAGGTTGCTGATCCAGAGAAGTCCCGTGATAAGGAACAGACGGTAGAGGTTGTATCACTGGAGTGTCTGTTCCAGGAGGACTGAGGCGGCACCTGAGCCTTGAAGACCGAAAGCAGTTGTCGACTCCCCACTCCCTTTTATTGTTTTTCTCCACTTCCCATCCCCTCTCCCTTGAAAATTCTTTTTCCCCTTTCTCATTTTTCTTCGTTTCCTCCTCAAAGATGGACTTGCCCCAAGAGACTGTGATCCGGATTTTCCTGTTGACCATGATGTTGACCAGAGCAGTCTGTTCCGGCGAGAGTACCATGGAGGTCGATAGAGGTTCTGGAATGGGTTCTGATGATAAAGATGGAGGCGTAGTTTTCCAAGATCAACCTAACCAACAAGCAAAGGCGAGTATCAGAAAACGATCCGATAGCATTGATCATAGAAGAAATTGTGACGGATTGTTAGCTGAAGAAAACTGTATCTGTAGGCTCTGTAACAATGTCATTGAGGATGGGTGCATAAAGAAATGCCAATCCAGTTTTAATATCCATATGGACCGGCATCCGTTGAGTGATTATTACTCCTTAGTGGGTAGTGTGTTAAACAAAACAGATTGTTGGGTATGCTCTCAAGTACCTCAGGGTCATAGCAAATCAGGACTAGTACCATTTCCTTTAACGATAGGGGAGGTACTTGAGTTAAATGGTGGGAGACCGGTGGACCGGAGGTTTAATATCTCCAGCCCTCCTAGTTTGAAGCTCCACCAATACCATGTGGATAGGTCCCTATTATGTTTCAACATCTCCAATCCCAGAAAGCCGGGAAATTGGGAAGTATCATGGAGTAACCACACCATGACCTTTTCACATAGAGCAGATAGAATGCCTACAGATACAGAGCTTGTACGCCACATAGCCAGTAGAGGAAAATCTTTCCGGTATAGATACACCTTAGGAAATAGGATTACTAGAGTTGGAGAAGTATCACCAGGATACTGTGCACATATCGTACAACCTGATACGTGCATTAAGCAGATGGAAGAATTAGGGCTAGGAGATTTCACCTGGAAGGTGTGTAATATGGTAATGTCTTTCTCCGTCCCATATGTTCTCCCCGATGATGCATATTTCATATGCGGGAGAAAGGCGTACAAGTGGCTTGCCCCAAACTCGGAAGGATTGTGTTATATTGGAAAAGTATTGCCTGAAGTAATGACTGTAACACATGACAAAATGAAAGACATACACCGTGGTGCCCAAGCTCCTTATACTCACACTCATTACGAGCACCTCGTTAAAAGACAACTGTCAGAAAGGTTAGAGCATCCGGCCTCTGATCTGATCCATGAATCCACCGGGATTCAGGTTCTGGTGGCGTTAGATTTCACTCGCACCGCTCGAGGAGTGATGAATTATAGATACATTTCCGCACTCGCCAATTTGTTAGATAATATCACTGAAATGTATGATGACACGTTTAGATATACTGGAAGGGAACTTCAAGCTTATAAAACAGAACTGGTACAGCATAGAATGGTTCTTAATTACCTCACAGCAGTGACAGGCGGATATTGTGTTACATTGGCAACACAGTACGGCGTGAAGTGTTGCACGTATATCACAAATAGCACCGAGGATCCGGTAGAGGTCATAGACCAAAAGATGGACGATATTCTCCAATTAAAGTGGGAATTTCGCCGAAAACACAATCTCACTCTTGCTGCTGTAGGTAATGAGCTGTCTGGTTGGGTGTCATGGTTGAACCCGCGAAATTGGTTCTCCGGTTTGGGAGACTGGGCTCAAGGAGTCATAATGGATGTTGGGAAGTTTCTACTATGTATCTTAGGTGTCGTTATATCGATTGGATTGATATTTAGATGCGGGCAGGCTTTAATGAGGTGCAAACAAAGTACCAGAGTGATGAGTTTGAGGAGTGAGGAAACTGTAATTAACCTGGATTTGATTTACGACCCAACGATAGAAACAATGATGTGATGAAAATGCGATTATACGGTCCGTTTCTTTCACCTGTTTTTCTGG
This sequence comes from Pseudophryne corroboree, assembly GCF_028390025.1. Lineage (NCBI taxonomy): Eukaryota > Metazoa > Chordata > Amphibia > Anura > Myobatrachidae > Pseudophryne > Pseudophryne corroboree. The sequence continues at coordinate 851,763,036 of NC_086448.1, read as the reverse complement.
TTTTCCTCCAAGATAACAAGACCCCCTTGGACGAGGAAGTTGATGAGACGCTATACAGACAACGGATGGACCAAAGAAGGAGTTTTGACCACTTGAGATATGGACATTTGATGAACTTTGCCATGGATCCCCAGTTTCCCTAGAATTCTTAAAATTACGCTAGCCCAACATTTTTTTGTAAATCTAATGGCATTGACAAAGCTTATTGCTCACGCCTAATGAGCAAAACAGCGCAAAGAAGACAACTTTCAACTGATACCGAACAAAACTTCAACCGACAGATGTACATTAACCTGACATAGAATACCACCGCATTTACCGTAATTATGTCTTTTCTTCATTTCTAGAACCCTCAGGTAATGACACACATAGTATAGGGAATACAGGCACAGATATCAGCAATCACATATTCCCCCATTCATGTATCATCAACTAAAATGTGCTCCCCATTTTGTTCAAAATCCGAAAAGAGCTCGGTAAAGTTTGACAGCCCATCCACAGACCCGTACCACGGGATAAGAAGGAATTCAAATGTATACTTCGCAATACCTCGAAGCTTGATTTACAACACGTACGGCACGATGATACATGACCCCCCAAACATGGACTCATACACACATGCTTCTGCTATCACACTAGGTCATACCCTCTTCACACCTACTCCTCTCTCCTCCCTCACCCAACCATGGAAATGAATTAACCCCTGACATATATTTTTCTCCTTTTGAAATGTTTTAGAAGGTGGCAGTTATTGTTGACTGCCAAAGGGTGGACTGTCAAAGTCAGAAAAATATCTCTATACACACTGCCATATTTGCACCTCACACAGGTCCGCGCTGCGCATGCGTGCGCTCTCCCGTGAAGGCGCATACCCGCTGTTGCGTGCACCCGCTGGTGCACGGTATGCGTATTTACGGTAAAGTTTGTGTAGTCGTAGCGTGCGACTCAATCGTTACATATTTTCAATAATAATGTATTTTATAGATCATGGTCCCTTTGATAGATTCTGAAAGTTTGGTTAATATAGAATGTTTATGAACAGAGGAATCCCTCTTTGTTTGATACGAAGGGTCAGACAGGAGTAATACAGTGGTGTTTAGTATCCATCGGAAGAATATTTAATTAGAAATATTCCGGTGTTGGTTTGAAGCAGATCAATCGCTCGTGCGAATAGTTATGGACATAAGAAGTTTATGAACATTTACTTTATTTGCACTTTATTACCCATGCGGCGGGAAACCCAGTTTCCCTCCCACCTGAGCAGTTGGAAATAGTCACAGCCCACCTGTATGAATCAACCTATGACCTTTTGTTATAATGCGAAGCCGAATTCCTATGTCCAATGAACAATGAGATTGTAGGGACCATTGAATTGTATTGTGTGTGGGGCATAAATAGGCAGGCCGACCGTATCCAGTTCTCTCTCTTCAACGGTTCTCATTGCTGATAATCGGGAGCTGGATATCGAGGCGCATGCGATCGTTCCCCTTGTGCGTAAGTTTTCTCCGTAATCATATTGTCTTACTGTGAGCCATTTCTCTCTCTCCCTCTCTTCTCTTTCTCTCGTATTTTCCCTTGATTAGACTTAATTGTATTGTATTGTATTTCCTGTGTAGTTATCTGGTTAGTTGGTTTATGTTATATTGTAGTGTATGCTTTGTACTGTGATTCTTTTTGCAAGTATAATAGTCATAATACACATAATAGGTTTCGGACCCTAAGCCCAGGTATCTGTGTATTCTTTTTAGTGTTAAGTATTCCCTGAGCGTCGGTGACGTTCAAGCAGCTTTGTAGTTAATCAGGTTACACAAGGTTGCACTTACACTTTGTCTCTACACTAAGGTTTGCTGTGTATTTCATTGCCAAAGGTATAGATATAAAGGTTTAACGTTGTGAGCGTCTGCATCGCTGGTGATCTCCTCGTGGTCCCGAGCGCCGCTACGCTATAGCGAATCATTACGATAGTCAACAGCCAATAGCGTGCCTGCCTGTGATCACTTGGCCGTGAGTGAACGTGACGCCTGAGCGTCTCGATCACGGCTAAGCGATCGATACGCAACTTGCGTACCCTTACGGTACTTCTTACGTAGATAGCTTACAGTGTTCTAAGACCTCATATAGGGTTATATATACGATAAATATTTAGCTTTATCAGCGTCAACCCACTCTACAGACATCCCACTGTGCCAGCCTCTGACCCCACTCTACAGACATCCCACTGTGCCAGCCTCTGACCCCACTCTACAGACATCCCACTGTGCCAGCCTCTGACCCCAATCTACAGACATCCCACTGTGCCAGCCTCTGACCCCACTCTACAGACATCCCACTGTGCCAGCCTCTGACCCCACTCTACAGACATCCCACTGTGCCACCAGCCTCTGACCCCACTCTACAGACATCCCACTGTGCCAGCCTCTGACCCCACTCTACAGACATCCCACTGTGCCAGCCTCTGACCCCACTCTACAGACATCCCACTGTGCCAGCCTCTGACCCCAATCTACAGACATCCCACTGTGACAGCCTCTGACCCCACTATACAGAGATCCCACTGTGCCAGCCTCTGACCCCAATCTACAGACATCCCACTGTGCCAGCCTCTGACCCCAATCTACAGACATCCCACTGTGACAGCCTCTGACCCCACTATACAGAGATCCCACTGTGCCAGCCTCTGACCCCAATCTGCAGACATCCCACTGTGCCAGCCTCTGACCCCACTCTACAGACATCCCACTGTGCCAGCCTCTGACCCCACTCTACAGACATCCCACTGTGCCACCAGCCTCTGACCCCACTTACAGACATCCCACTGTGCCAGCCTCTGACCCCACTCTACAGACATCCCACTGTGCCAGCCTCTGACCCCACTCTACAGACATCCCACTGTGCCAGCCTCTGACCCCACTCTACAGGCATCCCACTGTGCCAGCCTCTGACCCCACTCTACAGACATCCCACTGTGCCAGCCTCTGACCCCAATCTACAGACATCCCACTGTGCCAGCCTCTGACCCCACTCTACAGACATCTCACTGTGCCAGCCTCTGACCCCACTCTACAGACATCCCACTGTGCCAGCCTCTGACCCCAATCTACAGACACCCCACTGTGCCAGCCTGATCCCACTCTACAGACATCCCACTGTGCCAGCCTCTGACCCCACTCTACAGACATCCCACTGTGCCAGCCTCTGACCCCACTCTACAGACATCCCACTGTGCCAGCCTCTGACCCCACTCTACAGACATCCCACTGTGCCAGCCTCTGACCCCACTCTACAGACATCCCACTGTGCCAGCCTCTGACCCCAATCTACAGACATCCCACTGTGCCAGCCTCTGACCCCACTCTACAGACATCCCACTGTGCCAGCCTCTGACCCCTTTCTACAGACATCCCACTGTGCCAGCCTCTGACCCCAATCTACAGACATACCACTGTACCAGCCTCTCTACAGACATCCCACTGTGCAGACATCCCACTGTGCCAGCCTCTGACCCCACTCTACAGACATCCCACTGTGCCTGTTAGGCGCCGGGGTCCGCTCGTCGGTGCGGCCCGGCGCCTAGCAACCAGGGACGCCGTACGCGGACAGCCGCCTGCTCCATGGCAACGCTGGACGCCGGGCGCACTGAGCCGCACGGACCCTAGCAACGGGGACGCCACTGGCGGACCGCGTTCCCCGTTGCTGCGTCCAGGTTTTATTGAATGTGCACCTGTTTCCTGGCCGTGCAGCAAGGCAGCTGCACGGCATTTAGGTAATTAGCCCTGTCTGCACCTGATTGGAGGACTCCTGTTCATATGCACTCTCAGGGCTTCTCACAGACGCCGGTAATAGCTTCCTGCATGCTGTCTCTGTTTGCTGAGAGTCTGTTTCCAGTCTTGCTGTATCCGGTCGTTCCAGTCTTCAGAAGTCCTGTACTCAGAAGTAGTCATCTTGTTCCTGGAGTCCTGACTGATCACCGTTTAACATCCAGTGGTGTTCGTGAGTCGCGGCTTTGCCGTGTGTTGCGGCTTGACCGCTTTACCATTTATTATTTGTGTTTTGGAGCATTCCGCTTTACCATTTATTATTTGTGTTTTGGAGCATTTTGCGGAGGGTTCCGCTTCCACAGGTCCACTCTGGTATCCGGCGGTGCTGGGTAGGAGTATTGGACAAGTGGATTTTGGTTGTCCTTTTCACTGGCGGTTTTTCCGCACATACTTCAGGTTTTTTTAGTTAGCTTGTTGCCCCTGGCCTGTTGTCAGTCAGAGGTCCTCTTGTTATCATCCTGCCTCGGATTTCCCTTTGTCTCTCATTAAGACCGGGGGGCACCGGAGTTGGGCAGACATAATCCGCCCTTCAAACGTGGCTGCCAGGGGCTCAAGAAACCATAGTCTCGCAAGGGATTTCTGATAGCACGGGTGAGACAATAGAGTTAGGGCGCCAGGGGCAACTAGTCTTTCCTGCTCCCGTTACCTGCATTCCATTCCAGTGCTCTGATCGTCGTCATAAGATCTCCCCTGGTCAGGAGTGCTGGAATCATAACATTATTACCGGCCAAACCAAAACTTAAAATTAAATGGAGTTTAATTTTTTTTCTCATTCAGTTTTGTAAGAATTTGTCGGCCTCATGAATCCAACAGGTTTAGGACCAAATCCTGGTCAGCTCTTAGTCAGCCAGATTCAAGAACTTACTCAGATGGTTCAGGATCTTTCCCTTCGGGTGAAGTCGCAGGAAGATCTTTTACGAACTTCCCCGAGGGTAGTCCCTGAACCAAAAATGCATTTGCCTGACCGTTTTTCTGGTGATAGGAAAGAGTTTTTTAATTTTAAAGAATCCTGTAAACTTTATTTTCGTTTAAGACCGATCTCCTCGGGTACGGAATCTCAGCGGGTCGGGATTATTATTTCTTTGCTCCAGGGGGATCCCCAGACCTGGGCATTTGGTTTAAAAGCAGAGGATCCGGTGTTATTGTCAGTAGACGCCTTTTTTGGGTCTTTAGGACTATTGTATGATGACCCTGATAGAGAGGCATCCGCTGAAGGTCAATTGCGCGCCCTCAGACAGGGTAGGAATCCTGCAGAGGTTTATTGTACGGAGTTTCGCCGTTGGTCGAACGACTGTGGCTGGAATGACCCAGCCCTGCGCAGTCAGTTTCGCCTCGGCTTATCAGAGTCTATTAAAGACAGTCTCCTTCAGTATCCCGCTCCTGAGACTCTCGATAAACTCATGGAGCTTTCTATTAAGATTGATCGTCGTCTCAGAGAGCGGAGGGCTGAAAAAGGAGCATCTGTCAGGTCAACTCCATGTGTATATTCCATCCCTGAGGACATAGAGGAGCCCATGCAGATGGGTCTCTCCCGGTTGTCTCCTGAAGAAAGAGCCAGAAGGCAAAACTCTGGTCTTTGTTTGTACTGTGGGGGTAAGGGACATTTTGCTCGTAATTGTCCGAATAAGTCGGGAAACGCCTCGACCAGGTGAATTGTGAGGGGGTTCACCTAGGTCTGCAGCTTATCTCCTCGAATAACTCCCTTTTAGTCCCAGCTAAGGTTTCCTTTGGCAGCCTCAGTTCGTCGGTGTCGGCTTTTGTCGACAGTGGAGCTGCAGGAAACTTTATGGATTTAACTTGGGCTAAGGCCTTAGGCATTCCTCAGTTATCTTTGGGTAGGTGTGTCACCATGCATGGCTTAGATGGGAGTCCACTGTCCAATGGGGTTATTTCCCTCTGTACACCCCCTGTACTACTTACGGTAGGTGCTCTTCATTCTGAAAAAATCGAGTTCTTCCTTACCCATTGCCAAGCAGTTCCAGTGGTTCTGGGTCACCCTTGGCTGGCCTTTCACAATCCCACCATTGATTGGCGGTCGGGGGAGATTTCACAATGGGGTACCTTCTGTGATAAGGAATGTATTACGTTTCCAGTCAGAATAGCTGCTGTCATTCCTGAACTCATTCCCGTGGAATACCAGGAGTTTGCTGATGTGTTCTCCAAGGGCAATGCAGACATTCTGCCTCCCCATCGGCCTTATGATTGCGCCATTGAGCTAATTCCTGGTGCCGCATTGCCAAAGGGAAGGTTATATGCTTTATCCGGGCCAGAAACTGCGGCCATGAATGATTATGTTAAGGAGAGCCTAGGGAAAGGATTTATTAGGCCATCAAAATCTCCTTTAAGTGCAGGCTTCTTCAGCGCTTTTTAGGGTTTGCGAATTATTATAGGAGGTTCATTCATTCTTTTTCCGACCTGGTTGCTCCCATTGTGGCTCTGACAAAGAAAGGAGCGGATCCTACCAACTGGTCGCGTGAAGCGGAGTTGTCCTTTCGGGCCTTGAAACAAGCTTTTGTCTCGGCTCCAGTCCTCAGACATCCCAATCCAGGATTGCCCTTCGTTGTGGAGGTTGATGCCTCGGAGGTTGGAGTGGGGGCTATACTATCTCAAAAGGATCCGGAGTCTCTGGAACTACATCCTTGTGCCTTTATGTCCAGGAAATTATCCTCCGCTGAGTCCAACTATGACGTTGGTAACCGGGAGTTACTGGCAATAAAATGGGCTTTCGAGGAGTGGAGGCATTGGCTGGAGGGAGCAACACATACTATTTCAGTATTGACTGACCATAAAAACCTGCAATACATCGAATCAGCTAAGCGGCTGAATGCCCGGCAGGCTCGTTGGGCTTTATTCTTTACTCGTTTCAAATTTATTATAACTTTCAGGCCAGGTTCCAAGAATACCAAGGCAGATGCTCTGTCACGCAGTTTTCTTCCGGTTCACAATAACAGTCCTGTTACTCCCATACTTCCATCTTCAGTCATTTGGGCAGGCCTCACACAAGATCTATTTACCCAGTTAAAACAGCTTCAACACCAAGCTCCTGGAAATACTCCTGCTGGTCGTCTTTACGTCCCTGAGTTCTTGAGAGCTACTGTTTTCACTGAGTTCCATGATAACAAAGTTTCCGGGCATCCGGGGATCTCTAAGACGTTGGAGTTAGTCTCCCGCTCAGTATGGTGGCCTGGTCTTTCTAAAGACGTTAAGGAGTTTGTTTTTTCATGTCAGGTTTGTGCACAGCATAAGGTTCCCCGTTCCTTGCCTATCGGGCAACTTATGCCCTTAAATGTCCCTCTCAGGCCATGGTCTCATATTTCCATGGATTTTGTGGTAGACCTTCCCCTTTCAGCCGGATGCAGAGTCATTTGGGTGGTAGTGGACCGTTTTAGCAAGATGGCTCATTTCATTGCTCTTCCCCGACTGCCATCTGCCCAAGGATTGGCAGTTTTGTTTCTCCGCCATGTTTTCAGACTTACTGGGTTGCCCACTGATATTGTTTCTGATCGGGGTCCACAATTCATTGCACAATTCTGGAAGTGTTTTTGTGCTTCATTAAAGATGAGATTGTCATTAACATCCGGTTACCACCCACAATCCAACGGGCAAACCGAGCGAGTTAACCAATCATTGAAACAGTATTTGCGTTTGTACTCAGCCAAACTCCAGAATGATTGGTCCGAGTTTCTTCCATTGGCGGAGTTTGCTTACAATAATTCTTGTCATTCCTCCACCAACGTGTCTCCATTCTTTTCAGTTTTTGGTTTTCACCCCAGAGCTAATTCTTTTTTTCAACATTCCTCAGTTTCCTTGCTAACCTTAACCTCCCATCTCAGAGCCATTTGGAAAAAAGTGCACCTTGCTCTCAGAAAAGCGGCCTTTCGAGAGAAATTTTTTTCTGACCGGCTCCGACGTCCTTGCAATTTTAAGGTGGGAGATAGGGTATGGTTGTCGACTCGTAACATTAGACTTCGACAATCCTCAGCTAGGTTGGGACCCAAATTTATTGGACCATTTCATATTATAAAAAAAGTAAACCCAGTTGCTTTCCGGTTACGTTTACCAAGATCTCTCCGGATTGGAAATACGTTTCATTGCTCCCTGTTGAAACCATACATTTCTTCCAGTAAATTTCCTCGGAAGATCTCTCAGGGAAGATCTCCAGTGGACGTACAAGGACAACAGGAGTTCCTGGTGGAGAAGGTTCTCGATTCCAAATTGTCCCGGGGCCGGCTTTATTTTCTGGTTCACTGGAGAGGCTATGGTCCAGAGGAAAGGTCTTGGGTCCTGGATAAGGATCTTCATGCCCCAAGGCTCAAGAGGGCATTTTTTCGGGAATTTCCTTGGAAGCCTGGCTTTAGGGGTTCCTTGACCCCTCCTCAAGGGGGGGGTACTGTTAGGCGCCGGAGTCCGCTCGTCGGTGCGGCCCGGCGCCTAGCAACCAGGGACGCCGTACGCGGACAGCCGCCGGCTCCCTGGCAACGCTGGACGCCGGGCGCACTGAGCCGCACGGACCCTAGCAACGGGGACGCCACTGGCGGACCACGTTCCCCGTTGCTGGGTCCAGGTTTTAATGAATGTGCACCTGTTTCCTGGCCGTGCAGCAAGGCAGCTGCACGGCATTTAGGTAATTAGCCCTGTCAGCACCTGATTGGAGGACTCCTGTTCATATGCACTCTCAGGGCTTCTCACAGACGCCGGTAATAGCTTCCTGCATGCTGTCTCTGTTTGCTGAGAGTCTGTTTCCAGTCTTGCTGTATCCGGTCGTTCCAGTCTTCAGAAGTCCTGTACTCGGAAGTAGTCATCTTGTTCCTGGAGTCCTGACTGATCACCGTTTAACATCCAGTGGTGTTCGTGAGTCGCGGCTTTGCCGTGTGTTGCGGCTTGACCGCTTTACCATTTATTATTTGTGTTTTGGAGCATTCCGCTTTACCATTTATTATTTGTGTTTTGGAGCATTTTGCGGAGGGTTCCGCTTCCACAGGTCCACTCTGGTATCCGGCGGTGCTGGGTAGGAGTATTGGACAAGTGGATTTTGGTTGTCCTTTTCACTGGCGGTTTTTCCGCACATACTTCAGGTTTTTTTAGTTAGCTTGTTGCCCCTGGCCTGTTGTCAGTCAGAGGTCCTCTTGTTATCATCCTGCCTCGGATTTCCCTTTGTCTCTCATTAAGACCGGGGGGCACCGGAGTTGGGCAGACATAATCCGCCCTTCAAACGTGGCTGCCAGGGGCTCAAGAAACCATAGTCTCGCAAGGGATTTCTGATAGCACGGGTGAGACAATAGAGTTAGGGCGCCAGGGGCAACTAGTCTTTCCTGCTCCCGTTACCTGCCTTCCATTCCAGCGCTCTGATAGTTGTCATAAGATCTCCCCTGGTCAGGAGTGCTGGAATCATAACAGTGCCAGCCTCTGACCCCACTCTACAGACATCCCACTGTGCCAGCCTCTGACCCCAATCTACAGACATCCCACTGTGCCAGCCTCTGACCCCACTCTACAGACATCCCACTGTGCCAGCCTCTGACCCCACTCTACAGACATCCCACTGTGCCAGCCTCTGAACCCAATGTACAGACATCCCACTGTGTCAGCCTGATCCCACTCGACAGACATCCCACTGTGCCAGCCTCTGACCCCACTCTACAGACATACCACTGTGTCAGCCTCTGACCCCACTCTACAGACATCCCACTGTGCCAGCCTCTGACCCCACTCTACAGACATCACACTGTGCCAGCCTCTGACCCCACTCTACAGACTTCCCACTGTGCCAGCCTCTGACCCCACTCTACAGACATCCCACTGTGCCAGCCTCTGACCCCACTCTACAGACATCCCACTGTGCCAGCCTCTGACCCCAATCTACAGACATCCCACTGTGCCAGCCTCTGACCCCAATCTACAGACATCCCACTGTGCCAACCTCTGACCCCACTCTACAGACATCCCACTGTGCCAGCCTCTGACCCCACTCTACAGACATCCCACTGTGCCAGCCTCTGACCCCAATCTACAGACATCCAACTGTGCCAGCCTGATCCCACTCTACAGACATCCCACTGTGTCAGCCTCTGACCCCACTCTACAGACATCCCACTGTGCCAGCCTCTGACCCCACTCTACAGACATCCCACTGTGCCAGCCTCTGACCCCAATCTACAGACATCCCACTGTGCCAGCCTCTGACCCCACTCTACAGACATCCCACTGTGCCAGCCTCTGACCCCACTCTACATACATCCCACTGTGCCAGCCTCTGACCCCACTCTACAGACATCCCACTGTGCCAGCCTCTGACCCCAATCTACAGACATCACACTGTGCCAGCCTCTGACCCCAATCTACAGACATACCACTGTGCCAGCCTCTGACCCCACTCTACAGACATCCCACTGTGCCAGCCTCTGACCCCACTCTACAGACATCCCACTGTGCCAGCTTCTGACCCCACTCTACAGACATCCCACTGTGCCAACCTCTGACCCCACTCTACAGACATCCCACTGTGCCAGCCTCTGACCCCAATCTACAGACATCCCACTGTGCCAGCCTCTGACCCCACTCTACAGACATCCCACTGTGCCAGCCTCTGACCCCACTCTACAGACATCCCACTGTGCCAGCCTGATCCCACTCTACAGACATCCCACTGTGCCAGCCTCTGACCCCACTCTACAGACATCCCACTGTGCCAGCCTCTGACCCCAATCTACAGACATCCCACTGTGCCAGCCTCTGACCCCACTCTACAGACATCCCACTGTGCCAGCCTCTGACCCCACTCTACAGACATCCCACTGTGCCACCCTCTGACCCCACCCTACAGACATCCCACTGTGCCAGCCTCTGACCCCACTCTACAGGCATCCCACTGTGCCAGCCTCTGACCCCACTCTACATACATCCCACTGTGCCAGCCTCTGACCCCACTCTACAGACACCCCACTGTGCCAGCCTCTGACCCCACTCTACAGACACCCCACTGTGCCAGCCTCTGACCCCAATCTACAGACATCCCACTGTGCCAGCCTCTGACCCCACTCTACAGACATCCCACTGTGCCAGCCTCTGACCCCACTCTACAGACATCCCACTGTGCCAGCCTCTGACCCCAATCTACAGACATCACACTGTGCCAGCCTCTGACCCCAATCTACAGACATCCCACTGTGCCAGCCTCTGACCCCAATCTACATACTTCCCACTGTACCAGCCTCTGACCCCAGTCTACAGACATCCTACTGTGCCAGCCTCTGACCCCACTCTACAGACATCCCACTGTGCCAGCCTCTGACCCCACTCTACAGACATCCCACTGTGCCAGCCTCTGACCCCAATCTACAGACATCCCACTGTGCCAGCCTCTGACCCCACTCTAGTCATCCCACTGTGTCAGCCTGACCCCACTCTATAGACATCCCACTGTGCCAGCCTGACCGCACTCTATAGACATCCCACTGTGCCAGCCTCTGACCCCACTCTACAGACATCCCACTGTGCCAGCCTCTGACCCCACTCTACAGACATCCCACTGTGCCAGCCTCTGACCCCACTCTACAGACATCCCACTGTGCCAGCCTCTGACTCCACTCTACAGACATCCCACTGTGCCAGCCTCTGACCCCTATCTAAAGACATCTCACTGTGCCAGCCTCTGACCCCACTCTACAGACACCCCACTGTGCCAGCCTCTGACCCCACTCTACATACATCCCACTGTGCCAGCCTCTGACCCCACTCTACAGACATCCCACTGTGCCAGCCTCTGACCCCACTCTACAGACATCCCACTGTGCCAGCCTCTGACCCCACTCTACATACATCCCACTGTGCCAGCCTCTGACCCCACTCTACAGACATCCCACTGTGCCAGCCTCTGACCCCACTCTACAGACATCCCACTGTGCCAGCCTCTGACCCCACTCTACAGACATCCCACTGTGCCAGCCTCTGACCCCACTCTACAGACATCCCACTGTGCCAGCCTCTGACCCCACTCTACAGACATCCCACTGTGCCAGCCTCTGACCCCACTCTACAGACATCCCACTGTGCCAGCCTCTGACCCCACTCTACAGACATCCCACTGTGCCAGCCTCTGACCCCACTCTACAGACATCCCACTGTGCCAGCCTCTGACCCCACTCTACAGACATCCCACTGTGCCAGCCTCTGACCCCACTCTACAGACATCCCACTGTGCCAGCCTCTGACCCGACTCTACAGACATCCCACTGTGCCAGCCTCTGACCCCACTCTACAGACATCCCACTGTGCCAGCCTCTGACCCCACTCTACAGACATCCCACTGTGCCAGCCTCTGACCCCACTCTACAGACATCCCACTGTGCCAGCCTCTGACCCCACTCTACAGACATCCCACTGTGCCAGCCTCTGACCCCACTCTACAGACACCCCACTGTGCCAGCCTCTGACCCCACTCTACAGACATCCCACTGTGCCAGCCTGACCCCACTCTATAGACATCCCACTGTGCCAGCCTGACCGCACTCTATAGACAGAGGATACTGGGGTCCACATTAGTACCATGGGGTATAGACGGGTTACGAGGAGCCATTGGCACTTTAAGAGTTTGAGAGTGTGGGCTGTCTCCTCCCTCTATGCCCCTCCTACAAGACTCAGTCTAGAAACTGTGCCCGAGGAGACGACATACTTTGAGAGAAGGATTATACACAGATAGTGGTGAGATTCATAGCAGCTCACACATACAAGGCAAACCAAGTTAACTAGCCTGAAAACTCAGCAACAGCTGAAACATTACTTACCAAGTAACAACGCAGTACTCAACTAAAACAAAGTTGTACTGAACCAAAAAACATTTGCAGGAAAACGTAGCGCTGGGCGGGCGCCCAGCATCCTCTACAGACTACGAGAAAAGGATTTACCGGTAGGTACCAAAATCCTATTTTTTCTTATGTCCCAGAGGATGCTGGGGTCCACATTAGTACCATGGGGATGTACCAAAGCTGCCAGAATGGGAGCGAGAGCGCGGAGGCTCCTGCAGAACTGATTGGCCTCTGATGATCTGAAGTTCAAAGTATCGAACTTGTAAAACTTTGCAAACGTGTTTGACCCAGACCAAGTTGCAGCTCGGCAAAGCTGTAAAGCCGAGACACCCCGGGCAGCTGCCCAGGAAGAACCCACCTTACGAGTAGAGTCGGCCTTAACCAATTTTGGACACGGCAGTCCTGCTGTAGAATGCGCATGCTGGATAGTGAACCTGATCCAGCGAGAAATCGTCTGCTTAGAAGCAGAACACACAATTTTTTTGGGATCATACAGGACAAACAGAGAGTCAGACTTTCTGTGATGAGAAGGTCTCTTCACATATATCTTCAGAGCTCTCACAACATCCAAGGACTTTGATGAAATTGAGGAGTCAGTAGCTACTGGCACCTCAATAGGCTGTTGATATGAAATGCCGACACAACCTTTGGAAGAAACTGCTGACGTGTCCGGAGCTCAGCTCTATCTTCATGGAATATCAAATAAGGGCTTTTACAGGATAAAGCCCACAGCTCGGACACACGTCTAGCAGAAGCTAAGGCCAACAACATGACAGCCTTCCACGTAAGAAATTTGACCCCTACCTCCTGCAGAGGTTCAAACCAATCCAACTGAAGGAACTGCAACACTACGTTAAGGTCACAAAGCGCCGTAGGCGGTACAAAGGATGGTTGGATATGCAGAACTCCCTTCAAAAAGGTCTGAACCTCAGGGAGGGCAGCCAATTGTTTCTGAAAGAAAATGGATAGGGCCGAAATCTGGACCTTTACAGATCCCAAACGCAGACCCATATCCACTCATGCTTGCAGGAAGAGGAGGAAACGTCCAAGTTGAAACTCCACCGTAGGAAACTTCTTGGATTCACACCGAGACATATTTCTTCCAAATACGATGGTAATGTTTAGATGTTACCCCTTTCCTAGCCTGTATGAGGGTAGGAATAACCTTCTTCGGAATACCCTTCCGAGCAAGAATCAGGCACTCAACTTCCATGCCATCAAACGTAGCCGCGGTAAGTCTTGATAGGCGAATGGTCACTGTTGCAGCAGGTCCTCCCGAAGAGGAAGAGGCCTCGGCTCTTCCTGCAGTAGATTCAGCAGGTCCACGTACCAAGCTCTTCTTGGCCAGTCTGGGGCAATGAGGATCACCTGAACCCTTGTTCTCCTTATGAGCTTTAGGATTCTTGGGATGTGTGTGAGTGATGGAAACACGTACACTGATTGGAACACCCACGGAGACCCCAAGGCGTCCACCGCCACTGGGGTCTCTTAAAGCTTCTTGTTGAGACGAGAGGCCATCATGTCTATTTTGGGTCGTCCCCAAAGGTCTGTTATTTCCTTGAACACCTCCAGATGGAGGCCCCACTTTCCTGGATGGAGGTCGTGTCTGCTGAGGAAGTCTGCTTCCCAGTTGTCTACTCCCAGAATGAAGATGGCTGACAGCATTAATGAGTGTTTTTCTGTCCATAGGAGTATTCTTGTGACCTCTGACATTGCCGCTCTGCTCTTCATTCTGCCTTGTCGGTTTATGTAAGCCACTGTTGTTACGTTGTCTGACTGCACTTGAATGGCCCGATTTCTCAGAAGAGGGGTTGCCTGAATAAGACGGTTGTAGACGGCTCTCAGTTCCAAGATGTTGATGGGCAGGCCGGCTTCCAGGCTTGACTACTGTCCTTGGAAGGTTACTCCTTGAGTGACTGCTCCCCAGCCCCGAAGGCTCGCATCCGTTAGAAGGACCCAATCCTGAATCCCGAACCTGCAGCCCTCCAGAAGGTTAGGTAACTGGAGCCACCAGAGGAGTGACATCCTTGCCCTTGGAGACAGACGAATTCTCTGGTGCATGTGGAGGTGAGATCCCGACCACTTGTCCAGGAGATCCAGTTGGAAGGTCCGAGCATGGAACCTCCCATACTGGAGAGCCTTGTAAATGGTCGCCATCTTTCCCAATGGGTGAATGCATTGATGAACCGACACCCGGGGTGGCTTCAGGACATCCCGGACCATAACTTGTATCATCAACGCCTTTTCCTGCGGAAGAAACACCCTCTATTTTCGTATCTAGGATCATTCCCAGAAATGACAATCTATGGGTTGGTTCCAAATGTGACTTTGGAAGATTCAGAATCCAACCGTGACTCTGGAGCACTCGTGTTGTGAGAACAATGGACTGCAGTACCTTCTCCTTGGACGATGCCTTTATCAGCAGATCATCCAGATATGGAATGATGCTTGTGGAGGAGAATCATCAATTCCGCCAGCACCTTGGTAAACACAATTGGTGCTGTGGAGAGGCCGAATGGCAGGGCCTGGAACCGGAAATGACAGTCCTGCAGTGCAAAGCGGGGATAAGCCTGATGCGCCAGCCAGATCGGAATGTGGAGGTACGCATCCTTGATATCCAGTGATACCAGGAATTCCCCCTCTTCCATACCTGATATCACCGCCCTGAGAGACTCCATCTTGAACTTGAACTCCTTTAAAAAGGGGTTCAATGATTTTAGGTTCAGAATGGGCCTGACCGAACCATCCGGTTTCGGTACCACGAAAAGGTTCGAATAGTAACCTTTGGTCAGCATGTGAGGTGGCACTGGTACAATGACCTGTGCCCCCACCAGCTTTTGGACAGCATCTTGTAGTACTGTGCTGTCCTCTAACAGAGTTGGCAAGCCTGACTTGAAAAAGCGATGAGGAGGAAGACTTTGAAATTCCAACCTGTATCCCTGAGACACAATATCTACCACCCAGGGATCCAGGTCAGACGATAGCCAGACCTGACTGAAGAGTCTCGCTCCCACTGGCCCCACCACCGGGGTGTGCAGTCCACCGTCATGCGGAGGACTTTGGCATACCCAAAACAGGCTTTTGTTCCTGTGAATTTGCAGCGGCAGGTTTCTTAGACTTAATCCGCCCTCCCCTAAAGGAGGTATTGGATGTTCTGGCCTTTCTAGGCTTGTTAGGCCGAAAGCACTGCGGTGCAGCTGAAGAGAAGGATTTCTTCAGAGCAGCTGCTGCTGAGGCTGCTCTGTGGGGCTGGTCTCTTCCAAGTGCTGCTGGGATTTCTAAGTGAGAGTTGGAAACAGTAAAAAGGAGCTGGAAGCTGAGTGAAAAGGAGGAGCAGTGAGCTGGAACAACTGCAACTGCTAAGTGGAGTATAGGTGCCACAGGAGAGAGTACTACGGCTGCATAAAAGAGAAGGACCAAGAACCGCACAAAGATAGATAAGTATAAGCCAGCTTAATTATTGTATAAGTGATATTGCTTGTCTTCTATTTTTTATTTTTGCTGCTTTTTCTTTGAGTGTAACAGGGAGTTAGACCTTGCAAACAATATGGGAGGGGCTGTGATTGAGGACCTCACTCAGTGCATGTCGTGCAAGATGTATGCACACCTGGAGCTACCGGCCCAGTGTGAATACATCTGCACGAGGTGTGTGCGAACGGTTGCCCTGGAAGCCCAGGTAACTGATCTAGAGCAAACCGTTACGCGACTGAGGGAGATTCACAATCTCGAGCGTAGTTTAGACAGAACGGTGGAGGAGTTGCGGGAGGGGTCACTGGTAGAAGAGGATGATGATCAGGTAGCCAGTTGGGTCACAGTTAGAAGGAAGAAAAAGAGGGGGAGGCACGACATCTCCGAACTATCAAACCCGAACAAATTTGCCCGATTGGACGAGGAATCGG
Source organism: Pseudophryne corroboree (assembly GCF_028390025.1). Lineage (NCBI taxonomy): Eukaryota > Metazoa > Chordata > Amphibia > Anura > Myobatrachidae > Pseudophryne > Pseudophryne corroboree. The sequence goes on along the minus strand of NC_086448.1, from coordinate 851,746,515 downwards.
AGGATGATAGCGAAGAAATGACGGTGCCGGAGGAGACTGCTCCCTCTAGCATCCAGAGGTGCGGTCCCTCTGGCGCGGTTGGGATAAAAGATAGAGAGGTACCTAGTCAAATGGTGGTGGTGGTAGGGGATTCTATCATCAGGAAGGCAGATAGGGCAATCTGCTACCGGGACCGTGATCGCCGTACAGTCTGTTGTCTCCCGGGTGCTCGGGTACGGCACATCGCGGACCGGGTAGATAGATTGTTGGGAGGGGCTGGCAAAGACCCGGCGGTCTTGGTGCACGTTGGCACCAATGACAAAGTTAGCGGAAGGTGGGATGTCCTTAAGAAAGACTATAGGGACTTAGGAAAGAAACTGAAGGCAAGGACATCTAAGGTAATATTCTCGGAATTATTACCAGTGCCACGCGCTAGTCCAGGGAGGCAGAGGGAGATTAGGGAGGTAAATGTGTGGCTTAGGGATTGGTGCAGGAAAGAGGGGTTTGTGTTCCTGGAACACTGGGCGGACTTCTCAGTCAGGCGCCATCTCTTTTGTCGTGACGGATTGCACCTGACTGAGGAGGGGGCAGCGGTGCTGGGGGGAAGGATGGTTAGAAGGTTGGAGGAGATTTTAAACTAGGAGCCTGGGGGGAGGGTTTAGCTAGTAACTACGGGTCATGCAGTGAGAATAGTGGGGACGGCAGTAGTAAACGAAATGGGGGAGAAGTTGGGGGGAGGGTAAGAGCAGGCGGTAAGGTTACTAACATGGGTACTAAAAGGGATTTTACCAAAGCACTAACCAATGACGATTACAGGTCATCCTTGCCACATAAGGTGAAAGATGTCCCTAACGCAAGGGAAAATACTTATCTTAGTTGTATGTATGTAAACGCCAGAAGCATTACTGGTAAAAAGGGTGAACTAGAAATACTTGCAGCAAGCAAACAGTATGATATTATAGGCATTACTGAAACTTGGTGGGATGAATCTCATGATTGGACAGTCAATCTAGAGGGCTTTACACTGTTTAGGAGAGACAGACTAAATAAAAAGGGTGGAGGGGTGTGTCTGTACGTAAAGCCGTTTTTAAAACCTAATATATGGGAAGATCGTCAGGAGGGGACTGTAGACACTGTTGAGACATTATGGGTAGAAATTGCATGCGGGAAAAAGGAACAAAAAAGTTAGTATTTGGTGTATGCTATAGGCCGCCTGGTATCAACGCATCTGATGATGAATTGTTACTAAAGCAAATTGAAAAAGCAGCAGGAGTAGGAGACATAGTAGTGATGGGAGATTTTAACTATCCAGAGATAAACTGGAAAAACGATTCATGTGATACTGCTAGGGGCAGTATGTTTTTAAACACACTAAATGATAACTACTTAGTTCAACTAATTGAGGAAACAACTAGGTACAATGCAATCTTAGACCTGGTATTAACAAACAATCAGGATTTGGTATCGGGTATTATAGTAGGGGAACCCATAGGAAACAGCGACCACAATATGGTCACATTCAATATCAGTTTCTACAAACAGCCCTATACTGGCTCAACTAGGACTTTAAACTTTAGCAAAGCCAACTTTGAAATGATGAGGGTATTTTTCAGGGATATTGAATGGGAAGGTTTGTTTGTAGGAAAAAATACTACGGAGAAATGGGAGGTACTAAAATTCCTGCTAGCTAAAAATACACTCAAATATATTCCTATGAGTAGCAAAAAAGGGAATAAAAATCATAAACCGATGTGGCTTAACAAAAAGATTAAGGAACTTATGGGCAAGAAAAGGCGAGCATTTAAAAAATACAAATCTGACGGGGATGCAGAGTCATTTCAGCAATATAAGGAATGTAACAAAAATTGCAAAAAGGAAATAAGAGCGGCTAAAGTAGAAACTGAAAAACTAGTAGCAAAGGAAAGCAAAGCGAATCCCAAAAAATTCTTTAAATACATTAATAGCAAGAGATTAAAAAAGGAGAGTATAGGCCCTTTGAAAGACAAGTTGAGAGTCTTAAGCAAAAATGATAATGACATAGCGGACACACTAAATGAGTTTTTTTCAACAGTATTCACTAGAGAGGACCCAATTCAGGGACTGACACACAATCTCAATAATGACAATATCACACTGATAGGTACTTATTTAAGCGAGGAAGTAGTCTGTGACCGATTAAAACATTTAAAGATTAATAAATCACCAGGGCCCGATGGTATTCATCCAAGGGTTCTAATGGAGCTTCACTCTGAACTGGCAAAACCACTATCTTTGATCTTTGATGATTCAGTTATATCAGGTATGGTTCCCAAAGACTGGCGTATAGCGGAAGTAGTGCCTATATTCAAAAAGGGAAGTAAAGCTGAACCAGGTAATTATAGACCAGTTAGTCTTACATCTATAGTGGGGAAAGTATTGGAAGGTATTCTAAGAGATAGTATTCAGAAGTTCCTTGAAACCAATAAGGTCATTAAAAGGAATCAACATGGGTTTATGAAGGACAGATCCTGTCAAACCAACTTACTTGGCTTTTATGAAACAGTAAGCGCAAACCTAGATCAGGGTAAAGACGTGGATGTAATCTTTTTAGACTTTGCCAAAGCGTTCGATACTGTACCACACATGAGACTTATATACAAGCTACAAGAATCAGGGCTAGGAAGCACAATATGCACTTGGGTCAAAAACTGGTTAGATAATAGGAAGCAGCGCGTTGTGGTTAATGGATCTTTCTCTATCGTCCTAAGTGGATGCTGGGGTTCCTGAAAGGACCATGGGGAATAGCGGCTCCGCAGGAGACAGGGCACAAAAAAGTAAAGCTTTACTAGGTCAGGTGGTGTGCACTGGCTCCTCCCCCTATGACCCTCCTCCAGACTCCAGTTAGATTTTGTGCCCGAACGAGAAGGGTGCAATCTAGGTGGCTCTCCTAAAGAGCTGCTTAGAGAAAGTTTAGTTTAGGTTTTTTTTTTCTTTACAGTGAGTCCTGCTGGCAACAGGATCACTGCAACGTGGGACTTAGGGGGAAAGTAGTAAACTCACCTGCATGCAGAGTGGATTTGCTGCTTGGCTACTGGACACCATTAGCTCCAGAGGGATCGAACACAGGCCCAGCCGTGGAGTCCGGTCCCGGAGCCGCGCCGCCGACCCCCTTGCAGATGCTGAAGCGTGAAGAGGTCCGGAAACCGGCGGCTGAAGACTCCTCAGTCTTCATAAGGTAGCGCACAGCACTGCAGCTGTGCGCCATTTTCCTCTCAGCACACTTCACTGGGCAGTCACTGAGGGTGCAGAGCGCTGGGGGGGGGCGCTCTGAGAGGCAAATATAAACCTTATACAAGGCTAAAAATACCTCACATATAGCCCATAGGGGCTATATGGAGATATTTAACCCCTGCCTGACTGGAAAAATAGCGGGAGAAGAACCCGCCGAAAAAGGGGCGGGGCCTATCTCCTCAGCACACGGCGCCATTTTCTGTCACAGCTCCGCTGGTCAGAACGGCTCCCAGGTCTCTCCCCTGCACTGCACTACAGAAACAGGGTAAAACAGAGAGGGGGGGCACATTAATGGCTATATATATATATATATTAAAGCAGCTATAAGGGAGCACTTAATATAAGGATATCCCTTGTATATATAGCGCTTTGTGGTGTGTGCTGGCAGACTCTCCCTCTGTCTCCCCAAAAGGGCTAGTGGGTCCTGTCTTCATTAGAGCATTCCCTGTGAGTTTGCGGTGTGTGTCGGTACGTGGTGTCGACATGTATGAGGACGATATTGGTGTGGAGGCGGAGCAATTGCCAAATATGCAGATGTCACCCCCCAGGGGGTCGACACCAGAATGGATGCCTTTATTTGTGGAATTACGTGATGGTTTATCTTCCCTTAAACAGTCAGTTGAGGACATGAGGCGGCCGGACAATCAATTAATGCCTGTCCAGGCGCCTCAAACACCGTCAGGGGCTGTAAAACGCCCTTTGCCTCAGTCGGTCGACACAGACCCAGACACGGGCACTGATTCCAGTGACGACGGTAGAAATTCAAACGTATTTTCCAGTAGGGCCACACGTTATATGATTTTGGCAATGAAGGAGACGTTACATTTAGCTGATACTACAGATACCGTAAAACAGGGTATTATGTATGGTGTGAAAAAACTACAAACAGTTTTTCCTGAATCAGAAGAATTAAATGACGTGTGTGATGAAGCGTGGGTTGCTCCTGATAAAAAGTTGATAATTTCAAAAAAGTTATTGGCATTATACCCTTTCCCGCCAGAGGTTAGGGCGCGCTGGGAAACACCCCCTAAGGTGGACAAGGCGCTCACACGCTTATCCAAACAAGTGGCGTTACCCTCTCCTGAGACGGCCGCACTTAAGGATCCATCAGATAGAAAGATGGAAGTTATTCAAAAGAATATATACACACATGCAGGTGTTATACTACGACCAGCTATAGCAACTGCCTGGATGTGCAGTGCTGGAGTAGTTTGGTCAGAATCCCTGATTGAAAATATTGATACCCTAGATAGGGACAATGTTTTACTGTCGTTAGAACAAATAAAGGATGCATTTATCTATATGCGTGATGCACAGAGGGATATTTGCACACTGGCATCTCGGGTGAGTGCTATGTCCATTTCAGCCAGAAGAGCCTTATGGACACGACAGTGGACAGGCGATGCGGATTCAAAACGTCACATGGAGGTTTTGCCGTATAAAGGGGAGGAGTTATTTGGAGTTGGTCTATCAGACTTGGTGGCCACGGCTACTGCCGGGAAATCCACTTTTTTACCTCAAGTCACTCCCCAACAGAGAAAGGCACCGACCTTTCAACCACAGCCTTTTCGCTCCTACAAAAATAAGAGAGCAAAGGGCTTGTCGTACCTGCCACGAGGCAGAGGAAGAGGGAAGAGACACCAACAGGCAGCTCCTTCCCAGGAACAGAAGCCCTCCCCGGCTCCTGCAAAAACCTCAGCATGACGCTGGGGCCTCTACAGTGGGGGGCCGTCTCAAAAATTACAGCGCGCAGTGGGCTCACTCGCAGGTAGACCCCTGGATCCTGCAGATAATATCTCAGGGGTACAGGTTGGAATTAGAGACGGATCCTCCTCATCGTTTCCTGAAGTCTGCCTTACCAACCGTCTCTTCCGAAAGGGAGAGGGTGTTGGAAGCCATTCACAAGCTGTACGCTCAGCAGGTGATAGTCAAAGTACCCCTATTACAACAAGGAAAGGGGTATTATTCCACTCTATTTGTGGTACCGAAGCCGGATGGCTCGGTAAGGCCTATTCTAAATCTGAAGTCCTTGAACCTCTACATAAAAAAGTTCAAGTTCAAGATGGAGTCACTCAGAGCAGTGATAGCGAACCTGGAAGAAGGGGACTTTATGGTATCCTTGGACATCAAGGATGCGTATCTACACGTTCCGATTTACCCCGCACACCAGGGGTACCTCAGGTTCATTGTTCAAAACTGTCACTATCAGTTTCAGACGCTGCCGTTCGGATTGTCCACGGCGCCTCGGGTCTTTACCAAGGTAATGGCCGAGATGATGATTCTTCTTCGAAGAAAAGGCGTATTAGTTATCCCATACTTGGACGATCTCCTAATAAGGGCAAGGTCCAGAGAACAGCTGGAGACAGCTTTAGCACTATCTCAAGAGGTGCTAAGACAACACGGGTGGATTCTGAATATTCCAAAATCCCATTTAATCCCGACAACTCGTCTGCTGTTCCTAGGAATGATTCTGGACACGGTTCAGAAAAAGGTTTTCCTTCCAGAGGAAAAAGCCAAGGAGTTATCCGATCTGGTCAGGAACCTCCTAAAACCAGGAAAAGTGTCAGTACATCAATGCACAAGAGTCCTGGGAAAAATGGTGGCTTCTTACGAAGCAATTCCATTCGGCAGATTCCATGCAAGAATATTCCAAAGGGATCTGTTGGACAAATGGTCAGGGTCGCATCTGCAGATGCACCTGCGAATAACCCTGTCACCAAAGACAAGGGTGTCACTTCTGTGGTGGTTGCAGAAGGCTCACCTATTAGAAGGCCGCAGATTCGGCATTCAGGATTGGATCCTGGTGACCACGGACGCCAGCCTGAGAGGCTGGGGAGCAGTCACACAAGGAAGAAACTTCCAGGGAGTATGGACGAGTCTGGAAAAGTCTCTTCACATAAACATTCTGGAACTAAGAGCAATCTACAATGCTCTAAGCCAGGCGGAACTTCTCCTGCAAGGAAAGCCGGTGTTGATTCAGTCGGACAACATCACGGCGGTCGCCCATGTAAACAGGCAGGGCGGCACAAGAAGCAGGAGTGCAATGGCAGAAGCTGCCAAGATTCTTCGCTGGGCGGAGAATCACGTGATAGCACTGTCAGCAGTGTTCATCCCGGGCGTGGACAACTGGGAAGCAGACTTCCTCAGCAGACACGATCTTCATCCGGGAGAGTGGGGTCTACATCCAGAAGTCTTCAACATGTTAATAGACCGTTGGGAAAGACCAATTGTAGACATGATGGCGTCTCGCCTCAACAAGAAACTGGACAAATATTGCGCCAGGTCAAGAGATCCACAGGCAATAGCTGTGGACGCACTGGTAACTCCTTGGGTGTACCAGTCAGTGTATGTGTTTCCTCCTCTGCCGCTCATACCAAAGGTATTGAAGATCATACGGCAAAGAAGAGTAAGAACAATACTAGTGGTTCCGGATTGGCCGAGAAGGACTTGGTATCCGGAACTTCAAGAGATGCTCACGGACGAACCGTGGCCTCTACCTCTGAGAAGGGACCTGCTACAGCAGGGTCCCTGTCTTTTTCAAGACTTACCGCGGCTGCGTTTGACGGCATGGCGGTTGAACGCCAGATCCTAAAAGGGAAAGGCATTCCAGAAGAAGTCATTCCTACCTTGATTAAGGCACGGAAGGAAGTCACCGTGAAACATTATCACCGCATTTGGCGAAAATATGTAGCGTGGTGCGAGGATCGGAGGGTTCCGACGGAGGAATTCCAACTGGGTCGTTTCCTACATTTCCTGCAATCAGGATTATCTATGGGTCTCAAATTGGGATCCATTAAGGTTCAAATTTCGGCCCTGTCAATATTCTTCCAAAAAGAATTGGCCTCTGTCCCTGAGGTCCAGACTTTTGTCAAGGGAGTACTGCATATACAGCCTCCTGTGGTGCCTCCGGTGGCACCGTGGGATCTAAATGTAGTTTTAGATTTCCTCAAATCCCATTGGTTTGAACCATTGAAAAAGGTGGATTTGAAATATCTCACATTGAAAGTGACTATGTTACTAGCCCTGGCCTCTGCCAGGAGAGTATCTGAATTGGCGGCTTTATCTTATAAAAGTCCTTATCTAATCTTCCATTCGGATAGGGCAGAACTGCGGACTCGTCCGCATTTTCTCCCTAAAGTGGTATCAGCATTTCATCTGAACCAACCTATTGTGGTGCCTGCGGCCACTAGCGACTTGGAGGACTCCAAGTTGTTGGACGTTGTCAGAGCCTTAAAAATATACATTGCAAGGACGGCTGGAGTCAGAAACTCTGACTCGCTGTTTATATTGTATGCACCCAACAAGTTGGGCGCACCTGCTTCTAAGCAGTCGATTGCTCGTTGGATTTGTAACACAATTCAACTTGCACATTCTGTGGCAGGCCTGCCACAGCCTAAAACTGTAAAAGCCCACTCCACAAGGAAGGTGGGCTCATCTTGGGCGGCTGCCCGAGGGGTCTCGGCATTACAACTCTGCCGAGCAGCTACGTGGTCGGGGGAGAACACGTTTGTAAAATTTTACAAATTTGATACCCTGGCAAAGGAGGACCTGGAGTTCTCTCATTCGGTGCTGCAGAGTCATCCGCACTCTCCCGCCCGTTTGGGAGCTTTGGTATAATCCCCATGGTCCTTTCAGGAACCCCAGCATCCACTTAGGACGATAGAGAAAATAAGAATTTACTTACCGATAATTCTATTTCTCGGAGTCCGTAGTGGATGCTGGGCGCCCATCCCAAGTGCGGATTATCTGCAATACTTGTACATAGTTATTGTTAACTAATTCGGGTTATTGTTAAGGAGCCATCTTTAAGAGGCCCTTTCTGTTGTCATACTGTTAACTGGGTTTAGATCACAAGTTGTACGGTGTGATTGGTGTGGCTGGTATGAGTCTTACCCGGGATTCAAAATGCCTCCCTTATTGTGTATGCTCGTCCGGGCACAGTACCTAACTGGAGTCTGGAGGAGGGTCATAGGGGGAGGAGCCAGTGCACACCACCTGACCTAGTAAAGCTTTACTTTTTTGTGCCCTGTCTCCTGCGGAGCCGCTATTCCCCATGGTCCTTTCAGGAACCCCAGCATCCACTACGGACTCCGAGAAATAGAATTATCGGTAAGTAAATTCTTATTTTTTCAACTTGGACTGAAGTGCTAAGTGGTGTGCCGCAAGGCTCAGTATTAGGACCGCTATTGTTCAATATTTTCATTAACGACCTAACAGAAGGTCTAGAGAGCATGGTGTCAATTTTTGCAGATGATACCAAATTGTGTAAGGCTATAAATACAGAGGAGGATGCTGAGTCTCTTCAGAACGACTTAGTTAAATTAGAAGCATGGGCAGCCAAATGGAGAATGCGCTTCAACACAGACAAGTGTAAGGTAATGCACTGTGGTAACAAGAACAAAAATTACACCTACCTACTAAATGGGGTAAAATTAGGGGATTCTGTACTGGAAAAGGACTTAGGTGTCCTCATAGATAGCAAGCTAAGAAGTAGTATCCAAAGTAGGACTGCAGCAAAGAAGGCTAATAAGATATTAGCATGCATAAAACGGGGTATTGATGCTAGGGACGAGAGTATTATACTCCCGTTATATAAATCACTAGTGAGGCCACACCTTGAATACTGTGTACAGTTCTGGGCACCGTACTACAAAAAGGATATCCTGGAGCTTGAAAAGGTACAGAGGAGGGCGACCAAACTAATTAAGGGCATGGAGACGATGGAATACAAGGAAAGGCTTGAAAGACTAGGCATGTTTACATTGGAAAAGCGGAGACTAAGAGGGGATATGATCAACATCTACAAATATATAAGGGGACAATACACAGAGCTTGCGCGGGACCTGTTTTTGGTTAGATCAACACAGAGGACTCGTGGACACTCGCTCAGGTTAGAGGAGAGGAGATTCCGCACAATACGGCGTAAAGGCTTTTTCACGGTAAGGACAATACGTGTTTGGAATTCCCTGCCCGAGGGAGTTGTAATGGCGGAATCTGTCAACACCTTTAAGAATGGGTTAGATAAATTCCTATTGGAAAAGGATATCCAGGGGTATGGTGCATAGTCATGCATTATAGTTACTATAAATAGGGATTAAATGCAATGGCTGACAGCAGCATCAGTCAGAAATTTTAGTCAAATCATCATGCATAGGACACCACAAATAGGTTGAACTCGATGGACAATTGTCTTTTTTCAACCTCAGATACTATGTTACCCGTTGTAGCGGTGGATATCCACGTGTCTAGAGCTTCCCCAAATAGAGCCTGACCTGTATAGGGTAGGGACTCCACACTCTTTCTAGATTCCGCGTCGGCCGACCACTGGCGCAGCCACAGTTCCCGACGAGCTGAAACAGACATGGAAGAGATTCCTGCAGCCATGGAACCCAGGTCTTTCATGGATTCTATCATAAAACCTGCAGAATCATGTATGTTGCGTAAATATAAAATGCAACGTCATCCCTATCCATCGTATCCAAATCCTCAAGTAAGGTAGCCGACCACTTCACTATTGCTTTTGCAATCCATGCACTAGCAATAGTGGGACGTGATATTGGCCCCAGAAGCAGTGTACATTGATTTAAGCGTGTTATCAATCTTCCTATCTGCCAGCTCCTTTAAGGCGGTAGATCCTGGAACAGGCAAAACCACCTTCTTTGAGAGTCTGGACACAGATGCGTCAACAATCAGAGGGTTTCCCCACTTTTTCCTATCCTCCTCAGGTAAAGGAAAAGCCACCTGGACCCTTTTAGGGATCTGGAACTTTTTCTCAGGGTTTTCCCATGCTTTTTCAAATATAGCATTCAACTCCTTTGACGTAGGGAAGGTTAGAAAGGCTTTTTTATTTTCAGTGAAAAAAGCCTCAACCTGCTCAGGTGTGGTATCATTAACATTCAACACATCCCTGATAGCCTCTATCAACAATTGCACCCCCTTTGCAAGAGATGCGGACCCCCGTCTGTAGTGTCTGTAGAGTCAGATCAATATCCATGTCGTCTTGTGTGACATGCACAAGCGCACGTTTGTGGAGGTATATAGCGGGGCGTCATGATGTGCCAGAAAGAGGCCATACAGCCATAGAGCTCTGTAATACCTGGGTTGCAGATTCATTACTAGCAACTCTGGTTCCCTTGCCGGTATCTATGCTAAACCAGTGCTATCCTGATTACATGGAATGGGATCATCCTGGGAGGATAAATCCTCTACAGCATATGACACATTGTCCCTGGACATAACTAAAGGTGACCATCAAACACTCCACACACACACACACACACACACACACACACACACACACACACACACACACACACACACACACACACACACGTGGGGGCAGACAGTCCCCCCCCCCCCAAGAAAGGCGAGAGACACAGAGATCGGAGCCAATCCATAGTACAGCGCTTTCAGTAAAAGACCTCTTACCAGCGCAGACTGTGTCACTTAATAGGAGACACAGCCGTTTTAACAGCCTCCCCTCCCTTCTACAACCCCTTGGTACCGTGTACTGACAGTTGGATCTGCTGTGGAGGGACCTGATCTTCCATCCAGCGCTGTGCAGGCGGGAAAATTGTGCTGGAACGCTGCTGGGTCTGCTCTGAGGAGAAGCTCCACTCCCTTAATGGCGCTTCCCGCTCTTCAAATTTTTATACTGGCCTGAGGAAATTTGCTGGCTGAGATCCGCGGACCCTGACAGGCTTGCTGACCAGTGTGGGGGTAAGCGCTTGCCCCGGGCGCCCCTCACAGCGCCGCACTATGTGCCTCTGGACCTTCCCAGGAGTGCAGTTAGTACTGCGCTCCCTCCCCGTTGCTGCCATCTTCACACCGGCCCCCTGCTTGCTAGGGGTGTCGGTGTCTCACTCAACACTCTTCAGCATCTGTAAGGGGTTGGCGGCATGCTGCTGGGGTGAGTGGACCCTGTGGTGGAGACCAATCCGACCCCTTTGGAGCTCAGTGTCCAGTCAGCGGAGTCAGTGGCTCAGACCCCGGGTGGACACTGCTACCCCCCTTAGTCCCTCGCTGTAGGCAGGCTGTTGCCAACAGCCTCCTGTAAAAAAACAAAAAAACTCTAAAAACAACTTTTACCAGAAAAGCTCAGGAGAGCTCATCTAGCTGTGACTGGCTCCTCCGGGCACATTTTCTAAACTGAGTCTGGTAGAAGGGGCATAGAGGGAGGAGCCAGCCCACACTCTCAAACTCTTAAAGTGCCAATCGATCCAGGTGGACCCGTCTATACCCAATGGTACTTTGGACCCCAGAATCCTCTAGGATGTCAGAGAAACAATGATACACACTGAATGAATACAAAATGCAACAATATACAGGGTGGAATAATAATCAACACAGATGATATGTAAATGCAACAATGCACAGGATGATATAAGCAACTCAACTAAATATAAATGCAACAATGCACAAGGTAGTAATAATAATGAATAAATGCAAAGGCAAAAATCTGTGTAGAGTTCCACACAAAACCTGAATTCTAGGAGAACTGATTCCAGTAGGGTAATTAACAAGGCAAGGTATCTGAATTTCAGGAGTTCACAGATCGGACAGGTTCACACAGGTAGCAGGAACTATCACCAGTGATTTGGGAGTGAACAGGAAGTGAATAAATACAAGCTATATCCAATCAGGATCCTGATGGCTAAGTAAGTGCAGCTGTCCTGCTGCACATATCTATCCTAAACAGGGAACTCCGTCTACCAGAGGTGTCCCCGTTGTTAGGAGTCAGGCAGCTCCCAGCATCTGGTTTCAGCCTGTTGCTAGGCGCAAGGTGGGGGACCAGGAGACCTTGTGTCCGGCATCCGCCTTTTGCTAGGCGCCGGGCGGGGGGCAGCGGGAGATGCAGCGTCCCGGCTCCTAGGCAACGGCCAGGACGTGTGCCTCCCGATTCTAACAGTACCCCGCTTGAAGAGGGGTTAAGAAACCCCTAGAGCCAGGTTTCTAGGGATATTTCTTGAAGAATCCTTTCTTTAATTCAGGAGCATGGAGGAACTTCCCAGACACCCAGGCTCTCTCCTCAGGACCGTAGCCTTTACAATGAACTAAATAATGTACTTGACCCTGCACAAACTTGGGAGTCCAGGATTCTCTCTACAACAAACTCTTGACATCCCCGAATCATGACTGGAGAAGGTCTCCTGAAACCTCTTACTTTAATTTTTTTAGAAACAAATGCCGGTTTAAACAAAGGACAATTGAAGGTATTATTGATTCTCAAAGATCTGGGTAATTGAAGATGGAAAGCAACAGGATTTATTTTCTAGAGGATTTGAAATGGCCCAATGTAACGGACCCAATTTCTGAGATGTCTGGCGGAGCTTGATGTTCCGGGCAGATAACCACACCACGCCGTTTATTTACTAATATTCATGTTTGAATCTATTTGTGTTGAGTTTAAATTTGAATTTGGTCGAACGTATTTTTATGCAACTTTTTGAAACCATCTACACTAATTTTACTGTGCTGTCAAGTTTGTTGTTTTCATATTTTCCGATGGCGATGTTTTTCATATTTTTTTGTTATTTTGCGGCCGCAATTCACTTGTTCAGTCGGGTTTTTTTTTTTTTTTACACGGATTGTGACTATTTTAAACGTGGCAGGGTTTTAGTTGAACTACGGCCACGTTTCCACTTTTAGTTTTGATTTTGTCCTTCGTTCGTGATTGTTTGTGTTTCCGATGTATGAGTGTCTGCGCGCAACCATGTAAATACGCCCCAAACCGTCTGCACCTCGTGGGTTTAGTTACTGGTGAGGAGAGAGATTGTGGTGTTGAGGTTGGTGAGTACTGTAGGTTGCATTTTGAGGAGTTTTTTAGGCGAGTTCTGAGTGTAGTATTGTGTTTGAAAGTAGTCTTGTTATTCTTGTAGTCTTGTTTATTTTTTGTTTGTCTAAATTTTTGTCCTTGTATTTTTTTTTGCAGTGTGTGTGTGTTGTGTATTGTGTAGTGGTAGTGGAGGAGTGTGTTGTTTTTTTTTCAGTGTTGTTTGTCCAAATTATGTCCGACTCAGAGATGGGTGAGGTGAGTGAGGTTGAGGAGGCGGGTGAGGTGGAGGAGGTGGGTGAGGTGAGTAAGAGGGAAGTTAGTGAGGTGGAGGAAGTGGGTGAGGTTGGTGCTGCATCCTCTAGTGACAGTGAAGCAGCTCCGCAGCCACGCACCACTACTAAGACTGACCGTAATGCCAAGTTTAGTTATGCTGAGAATGTGGCTTTGGTGCGTGAGCTGATGAAATATCAGTATTACCTATTTGGGCCAGAGTCCACAAAGGTGGCATCACGGAAGAAGACAGTGTTGTGGGCCAAAGCTGCTGCTGCTGTAAATAGTGAGCGGGTGGTCAAGCGGACAGAGGACACGTGCCGCAAATGGTACTATGATATAAAGCACCGTGTGAAGTCCAAAATGGCCAGAGAGGCGAAGTTGGCTCGTCAGGCCAGTGGGGGTTTGCCCTTCAGTGCCAGATATCTGGACTATGATGAGCCCATGTGGAGCTTAATACCTCCTGAAGTTGTGGCAGCAACACATGTCCGTGTTTCTGATCGGCCCAGGCACGGTTTTTGTTAATCACATACTCTGTTTTGTTTGGTGTTATCTTTTGGTTTGGTTAATGTGTGTCATGTGGTCTAGGACGTTACTCGCTGCTTGGACTACATGGCACCAAAACCATTGGCATTGTTGATGGATAACACAAAAGCAAATGTAGCACATAACAGTATTGTATGTGGAATCAGACTTAAAATGTGTTTATATTTTTGGAAAGTTAAGTTGTGTTTGTGGACGACCTTTAATTTGCAAACACCAAGCTTCCCCTTCATTACATTGTACTCTGTATTTTGTGCCAGTTTGCCCGGTGCAAGGTATCACAGACAGTGGTTCAGATGTAATAGGCTGGAGAAGGCATAAGTAAATGAAAAAGCAGTAACATGTGCAAGGTAATTAAAGCACCATCTAATTAGGCCAAAAAATAATCCACCATATTGGTGATGCTTGGCTGCTGCATTTCTCACCTTAGACAACACTGCTTTATCAGTGACTTATGTCATTGTCAGGTTAATAAATGTCTTCAATGTGTAACTTAGTTTTGTTGTTATGTTGGACTAGTGTGTGTTTATTGTGCCACATCACACAGGTTGACACAAATATTCTCTTATTAGTGAAACTTGCATTTAAAAACAATGGGGTATATTTACTAAGGTCCCGATTCTGACCGAGATGCCGTTTTTTCTTCAAAGTGTCATCTCGGGAATTTACTAAACTCAAATCACGGCAGTGATGAGGGCATTCGTATTTTTTTGGAAGTCAAAGTAAAAAAATACGAATGAATACACCATCGGTCAAAACGCGACTGTTTAAGTATGAATCTCGGTCATTTACTAAGAAGTGCAAAGCAAAAAAAAATCAAACACTGCCGTGATAAATTACAAATCGTAAAAAAGTGCTAAAAAAAACCAGACCTGCTTTTTTGAGCCGTGATTGGATAGGCATGCACGGATCCATGAGATCCGTGCATGTATATCTGTGGGAAGGGGTGGGAAAGTGTTAATTTACCCAAAAAAAATTGTGTGGGGTCCCCCCTCCTAAGCATAACCAGCCTCGGGCTCTTTGAGCCGGTCCTGGTTGCAGAATTAAAAAATGAGCGCCGGAAATTTTTCGGGTTTTGTGTTTTGGTTTTGGGTTCGGTTCCGCGGCCGTGTTTTGGGTTCGACCGCGTTTTGGCAAAACCTCACCGAATTTTTTTTGTCGGATTCGGGTGTGTTTTGGATTCGGGTGTTTTTTTCAAAAAACCCTAAAAAACAGCTTAAATCATAGAATTTGGGGGTCATTTTGATCCCAAAGTATTATTAACCTCAAAAACCATAATTTACACTCATTTTCAGTCTATTCTGAATACCTCACACCTCACAATATTATTTTTAGTCCTAAAATTTGCACCGAGGTCGCTGTGTGAGTAAGATAAGTGACCCTAGTGGCCGACACAAACACCGGGCCCATCTAGGAGTGGCACTGCAGTGTCACGCAGGATGTCCCTTCCAAAAAACCCTCCCCAAACAGCACATGACGCAAAGAAAAAAAGAGGCGCATTGAGGTAGCTGTGTGAGTAAGATAAGCGACCCTAGTGGCCGACACAAACACCGGGCCCATCTAGGAGTGGCACTGCAGTGTCACGCAGGATGTCCCTTCCAAAAAACCCTCCCCAAACAGCACATGACGCAAAGAAAAAAAGAGGCGCAATGAGGTAGCTGACTGTGTGAGTAAGATAAGCGACCCTAGTGGCCGACACAAACACCGGGCCCATCTAGGAGTGGCACTGCAGTGTCACGCAGGATGGCCCTTCCAAAAAACCCTCCCCAAACAGCACATGACGCAAAGAAAAAAAGAGGCGCAATGAGGTAGCTGACTGTGTGAGTAAGATAAGCGACCCTAGTGGCCGACACAAACACCGGGCCCATCTAGGAGTGGCACTGCAGTGTCACGCAGGATGGCCCTTCCAAAAAACCCTCCCCAAACAGCACATGACGCAAAGAAAAAAAGAGGCGCAATGAGGTAGCTGACTGTGTGAGTAAGATAAGCGACCCTAGTGGCCGACACAAACACCGGGCCCATCTAGGAGTGGCACTGCAGTGTCACGCAGGATGGCCCTTCCAAAAAACCCTCCCCAAACAGCACATGACGCAAAGAAAAAAAGAGGCGCAATGAGGTAGCTGACTGTGTGAGTAAGATAAGCGACCCTAGTGGCCGACACAAACACCGGGCCCATCTAGGAGTGGCACTGCAGTGTCACGCAGGATGGCCCTTCCAAAAAACCCTCCCCAAACAGCACATGACGCAAAGAAAAAGAAAAGAAAAAAGAGGTGCAAGATGGAATTGTCCTTGGGCCCTCCCACCCACCCTTATGTTGTATAAACAGGACATGCACACTTTAACCAACCCATCATTTCAGTGACAGGGTCTGCCACACGACTGTGACTGATATGACGGGTTGGTTTGGACCCCCCCCAAAAAAGAAGCAATTAATCTCTCCTTGCACAAACTGGCTCTACAGAGGCAAGATGTCCACCTCATCATCATCCTCCGATATATCACCGTGTACATCCCCCTCCTCACAGATTATCAATTCGTCCCCACTGGAATCCACCATCTCAGCTCCCTGTGTACTTTGTGGAGGCAATTGCTGCTGGTCAATGTCTCCGCGGAGGAATTGATTATAATTCATTTTAATGAACATCATCTTCTCCACATTTTCTGGATGTAACCTCGTACGCCGATTGCTGACAAGGTGAGCGGCGGCACTAAACACTCTTTCGGAGTACACACTTGTGGGAGGGCAACTTAGGTAGAATAAAGCCAGTTTGTGCAAGGGCCTCCAAATTGCCTCTTTTTCCTGCCAGTATAAGTACGGACTGTGTGACGTGCCTACTTGGATGCGGTCACTCATATAATCCTCCACCATTCTTTCAATGTTGAGAGAATCATATGCAGTGACAGTAGACGACATGTCCGTAATCGTTGTCAGGTCCTTCAGTCCGGACCAGATGTCAGCATCAGCAGTCGCTCCAGACTGCCCTGCATCACCGCCAGCGGGTGGGCTCGGAATTCTGAGCCTTTTCCTCGCACCCCCAGTTGCGGGAGAATGTGAAGGAGGAGATGTTGACAGGTCGCGTTCCGCTTGACTTGACAATTTTCTCACCAGCAGGTCTTTCAACCCCAGCAGACTTGTGTCTGCCGGAAAGAGAGATCCAAGGTAGGTTTTAAATCTAGGATCGAGCACGGTGGCCAAAATGTAGTGCTCTGATTTCAACAGATTGACCACCCGTGAATCCTTGTTAAGCGAATTAAGGGCTCCATCCACAAGTCCCACATGCCTAGCGGAATCGCTCCGTGTTAGCTCCTCCTTCAATGTCTCCAGCTTCTTCTGCAAAAGCCTGATGAGGGGAATGACCTGACTCAGGCTGGCAGTGTCTGAACTGACTTCACGTGTGGCAAGTTCAAAGGGCATCAGAACCTTGCACAACGTTGAAATCATTCTCCACTGCACTTGAGACAGGTGCATTCCACCTCCTATATCGTGCTCAATTGTATAGGCTTGAATGGCCTTTTGCTGCTCCTCCAACCTCTGAAGCATATAGAGGGTTGAATTCCACCTCGTTACCACTTCTTGCTTCAGATGATGGCAGGGCAGGTTCAGTAGTTTTTGGTGGTGCTCCAGTCTTCTGTACGTGGTGCCTGTACGCCGAAAGTGTCCCGCAATTCTTCTGGCCACCGACAGCATCTCTTGCACGCCCCTGTCGTTTTTAAAAAAATTCTGCACCACCAAATTCAAGGTATGTGCAAAACATGGGACGTGCTGGAATTTGCCCATATTTAATGCACACACAATATTGCTGGCGTTGTCCGATGCCACAAATCCACAGGAGAGTCCAATTGAAGTAAGCCATTCTGCGATGATCTTCCTCAGTTGCCGTAAGAGGTTTTTAGCTGTGTGCGTATTCTGGAAAGCGGTGATACAAAGCGTAGCCTGCCTAGGAAAGAGTTGGCGTTTGCGAGATGCTGCTACTGGTGCCGCCGCTGCTGTTCTTGCGGCGGGAGTCCATACATCTACCCAGTGGGCTGTCACAGTCATATAGTCCTGACCCTGCCCTGCTCCACTTGTCCACATGTCCGTGGTTAAGTGGACATTGGGTACAACTGCATTTTTTAGGACACTGGTGAGTCTTTTTCTGACGTCCGTGTACATTCTCGGTATCGCCTGCCTACAGAAGTGGAACCTAGATGGTATTTGGTAACGGGGGCACACTGCCTCAATAAATTGTCTAGTTCCCTGTGAACTAACGGCGGATACCGGACGCACGTCTAACACCAACATAGTTGTCAAGGCCTCAGTTATCCGCTTTGCAGCAGGATGACTGCTGTGATATTTCATCTTCCTCGCAAAGGACTGTTGGACAGTCAATTGCTTACTGGAAGTAGTACAAGTGGGCTTACGACTTCCCCTCTGGGATGACCATCGACTCCCAGCAGCAACAACAGCAGCGCCAGCAGCAGTAGGCGTTACACGCAAGGATGCATCGGAGGAATCCCAGGCAGGAGAGGACTCGTCAGAATTGCCAGTGACATGGCCTGCAGGACTATTGGCATTCCTGGGGAAGGAGGAAATTGACATTGAGGGAGTTGGTGGGGTGGTTTGCGTGAGCTTGGTTACAAGAGGAAGGGATTTACTGGTCAGTGGACTGCTTCCGCTGTCGCCCAAAGTTTTTTAACTTGTCACTGACTTATTATGAATGCGCTGCAGGTGACGTATAAGGGAGGATGTTCCGAGGTGGTTAACGTCCTTACCCCTACTTATTACAGCTTGACAAAGGGAACACACGGCTTGACAAATGTTGTCCGCATTTCTGGTGAAATACTTCCGCACCGAAGAGCTGATTTTTTTGGTATTTTCACCAGGCATGTCAACGGCCATATTCCTCCCACGGACAACAGGTGTCTCCCCGGGTGCCTGACTTAAACAAACCACCTCACCATCAGAATCCTCCTGGTCAATTTCCTCCCCAGCGCCAGCAACACCCATATCCTCCTCATCCTGGTGTACTTCAACACTGACATCTTCAATCTGACTATCAGGAACTGGACTGCGGGTGCTCCTTCCAGCACTTGCAGGGGGCGTGCAAATGGTGGAAGGCGCATGCTCTTCACGTCCAGTGTTGGGAAGGTCAGGCATCGCAACCGACACAATTGGACTCTCCTTGTGGATTTGGGATTTCGAAGAACGCACAGTTCTTTGCGGTGCTTTTGCCAGCTTGAGTCTTTTCAGTTTTCTAGCGAGAGGCTGAGTGCTTCCATCCTCATGTGAAGCTGAACCACTAGCCATGAACATAGGCCAGGGCCTCAGCCGTTCCTTGCCACTCCGTGTGGTAAATGGCATATTGGCAAGTTTACGCTTCTCCTCCGACAATTTTATTTTAGGTTTTGGAGTCCTTTTTTTACTGATATTTGGTGTTTTGGATTTGACATGCTCTGTACTATGACATTGGGCATCGGCCTTGGCAGACGACGTTGCTGGCATTTCATCGACTCGGCCATGACTAGTGGCAGCAGCTTCAGCACGAGGTGGAAGTGGATCTTGATCTTTCCCTAATTTTGGAACCTCAACATTTTTGTTCTCCATATTTTAATAGGCACAACTAAAAGGCACCTCAGGTAAACAATGGAGATGGATGGATACTAGTATACAATTATGGATGGACTGCCGAGTGCCGACACAGAGGTAGCTACAGCCGTGGACTCAGTGCCGTTTCTAGCGGCGGGCGAGCCGTGCAACCGCACGGGGCGCCCGCCGCGGCACTTTCAGTGTTATTATTTCCCCTCTCCTCCCTCTCCCCGAGCGCTCCTGCTCGAGGGGGCGGAGTTTCGCGAAATGACGCGTTTGCGTCGTGACGTCATGACGCAAACGCGTCATTCCACGAAACTCCGCCCCCTCGAGCAGGAGCGCTCGGGGAGAGGGAGGAGAGAAGCCTGGAAGGAGGCGGCGGCGGCGGCCGGCGCGAGGGACGTCCGGCGGCGGGATCCGAAGAGCGGAACATGTAAGTATATCTCTCTCTCTCCCCCTTCCTTCCCCCCCCACCACTTGACACCTGCCTGCCACACTGGGGATACCTGCCTGCCACACTGGGATACCTGCCTGCTGCACTGTGTAAAATGGGGACACCTGCCTCACTGTGTAAAATGGGGACACCTGCCTCACTGTGTAAAATGGGGACACCTGCCTCACTGTGTAAAATGGGGACACCTGCCTGCCGCACTGTGTAAAATGGGGACACCTGCCTGCCGCACTGTGTAAAATGGGGACACCTGCCTGCCGCACTGTGTAAAATGGGGACACCTGCCTGCCGCACTGTGTAATATGGGGATATCTGCCTGCCGCACTGTGTAAAATGGGGATATCTGCCTGCCACACTTTGTAAAATGGGGATACCTGCCTGCCGCGCTGTGTAATATGGGGATATCTGCCTGCCGCACTGTGTAAAATGGGGATATCTGCCTGCCACACTTTGTAAAATAGGGAAACCTGCCTGCTGCGCTGTGTAAAATGGGGATATCTGCCTGCCGCACTGTGTAAAATGGGGATACCTGCCTGCGTACTGTGTAAAATGGGGATATCTGCCTGCCACACTTTGTAAAATGGGGATACCTGCCTGCCGCGCTGTGTAAAATGGGGATATCTGTCTGCCGCACTGTGTAAAATGGGGATACCTGCCTGCGTACTGTGTAAAATGGGGATACCTGCCTGCGTACTGTGTAAAATGGGGACACCTGCCTGCCGCACTGTGTAATATGGGGATATCTGCCTGCCGCACTGTGTAAAATGGGGATATCTGCCTGCCACACTTTGTAAAATGGGGATACCTGCCTGCCGCGCTGTGTAAAATGGGGATATCTGCCTGCCGCACTGTGTAAAATGGGGATACCTGCCTGCGTACTGTGTAAAATGGGGATATCTGCCTGCCACACTTTGTAAAATGGGGATACCTGCCTGCAGCGCTGTGTAAAATGGGGATATCTGTCTGCCGCACTGTGTAAAATGGGGATACCTGCCTGCGTACTGTGTAAAATGGGGATACCTGCCTGCGTACTGTGTAAATGGAGATATCTGCCTGCTGCGCTCTGTAAAATGGGGACACCTGCCTGCCGCACTGTGTAAAACGGGGACACTTAGCTGCTGTAATGTGTAAAATGGGGACTTTTTTTATTTTCCCCCCCCTGTGGTGGGCGTGATGATATCAGATGAGGCCACGCCTTGTCGGGAGCGCGCGCATACTTTTTCTTTTTATAGCTATATGGGGGGACGCAATTTTTTTTATAGCAATGGGGGGGGCGCATTTTTAAATCTCGCACTGGGAGCCAAATTGTCTAGAAACGGCCCTGCGTGGACTATTGTACTGTACTGTGTCTGCTGCTAATATAGACTGGATGATAATGAGATGTAGTATGTATATATAAAGAAGAAAGAAAAAAAAACCACGGGTAGGTGGTATACAATTATGGATGGACTGCCGAGTGCCGACACAGAGGTAGCTACAGCCGTGGACTACTGTACTGTGTCTGCTGCTAATATAGACTGGTTGATAAAGAGATGTAGTATGTATGTATAAAGAAGAAAGAAAAAAAAACCACGGGTAGGTGGTATACAATTATGGATGGACTGCCGAGTGCCGACACAGAGGTAGCTACAGCCGTGGACTACCGTACTGTGTCTGCTGCTAATATAGACTGGTTGATAATGAGATGCAGTATGTATAAAGAAGAAAGAAAAAAAAACCACGGGTAGGTGGTATACAATTATGGACGGACTGCCAAGTGCCGACACAGAGGTAGCTACAGCCGTGGACTACCGTACTGTGTCTGCTGCTAATATAGACTGGTTGATAATGAGATGTAGTATGTATAAAGAAGAAAGAAAAAAAAAAACCACGGGTAGGTGGTATACAATTATGGATGGACTGCCGAGTGCCGACACAGAGGTAGCTACAGCCGTGGACTACTGTACTGTGTCTGCTGCTAATATAGACTGGTTGATAAAGAGATGTAGTATGTATGTATAAAGAAGAAAGAAAAAAAAACCACGGGTAGGTGGTATACAATTATGGACGGACTGCCGAGTGCCGACACAGAGGTAGCTACAGCCGTGGACTACCGTACTGTACTGTGTCTGCTGCTAATATAGACTGGTTGATAAAGAGATGTAGTATGTATGTATAAAGAAGAAAGAAAAAAAAAACCACGGGTAGGTGGTATACAATTATGGATGGACTGCCGAGTGCCGACACAGAGGTAGCTACAGCCGTGGACTACTGTACTGTGTCTGCTGCTAATATAGACTGGTTGATAAAGAGATGTAGTATGTATGTATAAAGAAGAAAGAAAAAAAAACCACGGGTAGGTGGTATACAATTATGGACGGACTGCCGAGTGCCGACACAGAGGTAGCTACAGCCGTGGACTACCGTACTGTACTGTGTCTGCTGCTAATATAGACTGGTTGATAAAGAGATGTAGTATGTATGTATAAAGAAGAAAGAAAAAAAAACCACGGGTAGGTGGTATACAATTATGGATGGACTGCCGAGTGCCGACACAGAGGTAGCTACAGCCGTGGACTACTGTACTGTGTCTGCTGCTAATATAGACTGGTTGATAAAGAGATGTAGTATGTATGTATAAAGAAGAAAGAAAAAAAAACCACGGGTAGGTGGTATACAATTATGGATGGACTGCCGAGTGCCGACACAGAGGTAGCTACAGCCGTGAACTACCGTACTGTGTCTGCTGCGACTGGATGATAAATAATGATATAAAAAATATATATATATCACTACTGCAGCCGGACAGGTATATATTATATAATGACGGACCTGCTGGACACTGTCTGTCAGCAGAATGAGTTTTTTATAGAATAAAAAAAAAAACACCACACAAGTCACACGACGAGTGTTTAACTTTTTCAGGCAATCACAATATAGTATACTACTAACTATACTGGTGGTCAGTGTGGTCAGGTCACTGGTCAGTCACACTGGCAGTGGCACTCCTGCAGCAAAAGTGTGCACTGTTTAATTTTAATAATATGTACTCCTGGCTCCTGCTATAACCTATAACTGGCACTGCTCCCCAGTCTCCCCCACAATTATAAGCTGTGTGAGCACAGTCAGATATATACATAGATGATGCAGCACACTGGGCTGAGCAGTGCACACAGATATGGTATGTGACTGAGTCACTGTGTATCGTTTTTTTCAGGCAGAGAACGGATTATATTAAATAAAACTGCACTGTCTGGTGGTCACTGTGGTCAGTCACTACTAAACTCTGCACTCTCTACAGTACTCCTAAGCTCCAGTAAATCAAGTGTCTCTGTCTCAAAT
This sequence comes from Pseudophryne corroboree, assembly GCF_028390025.1. NCBI lineage: Eukaryota > Metazoa > Chordata > Amphibia > Anura > Myobatrachidae > Pseudophryne > Pseudophryne corroboree. The sequence continues at coordinate 851,723,340 of NC_086448.1, read as the reverse complement.
CAATCTCACTCTCTCTCTTCTAATCTAAATGGAGAGGACGCCAGCCACGTCCTCTCCCTATCAATCTCAATGCACGTGTGAAAATGGCGGCGACGCGCGGCTCCTTATATAGAATCCGAGTCTCGCGAGAATCCGACAGCGTCATGATGACGTTCGGGCGCGCTCGGGTTAACCGAGCAAGGCGGGAAGATCCGAGTCGCTCGGACCCGTGAAAAAAAACATGAAGTTCGGGCGGGTTCGGATTCCGAGGAACCGAACCCGCTCATCTCTAAGAAATATGGGGAAAAATTGGACAGGGGTTCCCCCATATTTAAACAACCAGCACCGGGCTCTGTGCCTGGTCCTGGTTCCCAAAATACAGGGGACAAAAAGAGTAGGGGTCCCCCGTATTTTAGAAACCAGCACCGGGCTCCACTAGCTGGACAGATAATGCCACAGCCGGGGGTCACTTTTATACAGTGCCCAGCGGCCGTGGCATCAAATATCCAACTAGTCACCCCTGGCCGGGGTACCCTGGGGGAGTGGGGACCCCTACAATCAAGGGGTCCCCCCCCAGCCACCCAAGGGCCAGGGGTGAAGCCCGAGGCTGTCCCCCCCATCCAATGGGCTGCGGATGGAGGGCTGATAGCCTTTGATGAAAAGTGAAAGATATTGTTTTTTGTAGCAGTACTACAAGGCCCAGCAAGCCTACCCCGCAAGCTGGTACTTGGAGAACCACAAGTACCAGCATGCGGCGGAAAAACGGGCCCGCTGGTACCTGTAGTACTACTACTAAAAAAATACCCAAAAAAAGACAAGACACACACACCTTGAAAGTAAAGTTTTAATACATCCATCCACACAAACATATACACATACTTACCTATGTCCCCACGCAGGTCGGTCCACTTCTCCTGTAGAATCCATGGTGTACCTGTTGAATAAATTATACTCACCAAATCCTGGGTAGAAGGCTCCTCGGATAATCCAGTTGTAATCCACGTACTTGATAAAAATAAAAAAACGGAGACCCGATCCTCACACTGAAAGGGGCCCCATGTTTTCACATGGGTCCCCTTTCCCCGAATGCCAGAAACCCCCTCTGACTTATGTCTAAGTGGGTTTCTTCAGCCAATCAGGGAGCGCCACGTTGTGGCACCCTCCTGATCGGCTGTGTGCTCCTGTACTGACTGACAGGCGGCACACGGCAGTGTTACAATGTAGCGCCTATGCGCTCCATTGTAACCAATGGTGGGAACTTTCTGCTCAGCGGTGAGGTCACTTTCGGTCAACCGCTGAGCAGAAAGTTCCCACCATTGGTTACAATGGAGCGCATAGGCGCTACATTGTAACACTGCCGTGTGCCGCCTGTCAGTCAGTACAGGAGCACACAGCCGATCAGGAGGGTGCCACAACGTGGCGCTCCCTGATTGGCTGAAGAAACCCACTTAGACATAAGTCAGAGGGGGTTTCTGGCATTCGGGGAAAGGGGTCCCATGTGAAAACATGGGGCCCCTTTCAGTGCGAGGATCGGGTCTCCGTTTTTTTATTTTTATCAAGTACGTGGATTACAACTGGATTATCCGAGGAGCCATTAACACTGGATTTGGTGAGTATAATTTATTCAACAGGTACACCATGGATTCTACTGGACAAGAGGACCGACCTGCGTGGGGACATAGGTAAGTATGTGTATATGGAGGTGTGGATGGATGCATTAAAGTTTTACTATCAAGGTGTGTGTGTAATGTCTTTTTTTGGGTATTTTTTTAGTAGTAGTACTACAGGTACCAGCGGGCACATTTTTCCGCCGCATGCTGGTACTTGTGGTTCTCCAAGTACCAGCTTGCGGGGGAGGCTTGCTGGGCCTTGTAGTACTGCTACTAAAAACAATATCTTTCACTTTTCATCAAAGGCTATCAGCCCCCCATCCGCAGCCCATTGGATGGGGGGGACAGCCTCGGGCTTCACCCCTGGCCCTTGGGTGGCTGGGGGGGGACCCCTTGATTGTAGGGGTCCCCACTCCCCCAGGGTACCCCGGCCAGGGGTGACTAGTTGGATATTTGATGCCACGGCCGCTGGGCACTGTATAAAAGTGACCCCCGGCTGTGGCATTATCTGTCCAGCTAGTGGAGCCCGGTGCTGGTTTCTAAAATACGGGGGACCCCTACTCTTTTTGTCCCCCGTATTTTGGGAACCAGGACCAGGCGCAGAGCCCGGTGCTGGTTGTTTAAATATGGGGGAACCCCTGTCCAATTTTTCCCCATATTTCTGCAACCAGGACCGGCTCAAAGAGCCCGAGGCTGGTTATGCTTAGGAGGGGGGACCCCACGCAATTTTTTTGGGGATTTTACACAATTTAATTAATAAAAAAAAAAGCACAATGAACCCCAGCACGGATCTCACAGATCCGCCCGGGATTCATTGTGTTAAAGTCGGCAGTGTTTTGCTAATCACTGCCGTAAAACACAGGGAAAAAATACGAATGACATCGACATCGGAAAAAACGAAAATGCAGAATACGACAGCTTAGTAAATTAGTCGTAATCAATTCAAAAAGTTGCAATTTTACACTTTCGATGTCATTCGTGATTGAACTTTGACCTCTTTTAGAAAATTACGAATGTTAGTAAATATACTCCCATATGTGTGTGTTTTGTATAGTTGTAATGTAGGCCCATGTTTGTGTCCTCTCCATTTTGTCATGCGTTGCACTTTCCTCACTGCACATGGCCTATTGGGCAGTATTGTTTTGCTAATGGCTGTGGGTCTGGGGGCCACATCAGCTGTTTTTTTAAGATGTCCCAATGATGTTTATATTACAACCACACGAACTAAAAAGTGTTTATTATCTTTATAATGATAATGTTACAAACGCTTAGCAACTGCATTGTAAAATTTCAACATTTCTATAATTTCTTATCTGGTTGTACAGTGTTGAAAAAGTCCAAAACTGCCCGACCTCCAGTCAGTCCAACTACATCTGATGAAGATGACGCTGCGGCAGCAGGTAAAGTGTCCAATGCAGTACATGTTATGTTTAAGGAACGGCCCTACAATCATTCTTTCTTTACCAATAGGTCACTGAACACAAGGCACTGCGAGCAGAAGATGCCCTCCTGAACCCCACAAAAAGCCACCACATGTGGCACCCAAGAGACCAAGGTCGGATGTCCAGTCCAAACCACAGAAGTCTCCACCACAACAAAGAATTTCGATAGTGTCTTCTAAACCACCTTGCCAAATTTTGGACTCTCCACCATGATGCCAACCACACTCCCCTCATCTGGATGGTGATTAGGAATCTAAAAAACAAGAACTGATTAATCATATATAAATGACCCATTTTTTAACATTCATAAACTAGAGACACACCACAAACAACAATACGTACAGAAGAACACCAACCACAAAATGGCCACAAAGTGGAAGGTAGATTCCCGCCTCCAGTAAGGATATGTATGTCCACTTCAGCCAAACAGTAGCAGATTGTCTGGAAGATGCTGCAATAGAAACAGATGGCCAAGCTTGACAAGGAGTTAGGCTGTACACATTGTTGTGTGTTGATGCTTTTGCTTACATTGTTTACAACATGCAAAATCATATAGATGTTTGACTCGCACTAAAAGACTCATTTTTTTTATTTACAACTGACACATCTCTCGTGGAGTATGTAGGATATAACAACTAAAGTGCTTGCTCTTACATTGATGTACACAGCAAAGCAACAATGAGAGAGGCATGTGTAGCTTTTAAAGGCAGTAGTGATGTTGTTGCAATGCAGAATATGTACAATATGCGTTCACATGTGTACAGTCGCCTTTGTTTGTCAAACATTTGAAAAACATATATGGAAACCTAACCAAAAATGCTTTGTCCTTCCAGAAACAACTAATGAGCCCAGCAGCCCTCCGACACTCCAGCAAGACAGTGACATGGATGAGACATTTGTTTTATAACTTCAGCCAATCAATGAAGCAAACACACACCCAGCACCTGTGATTACTCCTCCCCCGCTAAACACACCACCACCACAACACAGCCCAACAACACCAGTAGCACAAGGGCCTGATCAACTGTTTTAGCACAATTGGGCTACCCAGCAGGCCACTAATCAGGATTCCTGTGTAGACAGACACAAATTTTCTCAAGCCTGCCTAATCACCTCAGGAGAATAAGCCGCCATATAAGCCAACAAAATGAACCAATTACGCGAATGGCAAACACCATGGAAATAATGCGGACAGACATGACACATGTAAAGGGCAACTTACAACGCCTAATGGGTGAACATCACAGACAACAGCAAAGCTACCTAAACATTTTAGAAACAAATCAAATGCTCATTGAATCAATAACCCGCATTATGGAGAATCACACTGCAGCAACACGTGAACTCACTAACCTCAATGAAACACTCAGTTCCCAGCAGCAAAACCAACAAAGCACCAGTTCTGGGACGACAACCCCACTTGTATCATCAATGGCCTCACCACCAAGGCGCTCCAGCAGAACACGGACACACGACAGTGGTAAAGGCAAAGCAGCATCTAAGCAGCCGCCCCCAAAAATGAAGAAACGGATGTAGTGGTTTCTGTTTGGAGAAAAAGAAACAATGAGTTACTAAGTGTATGATGGGCACTATAGATTGTCCTGTTAGCAGCGTACACATTTATACAACATCATTAATTACCCGTAAACTAAGTTTACAAGTGCAGTTGTTCTTCACACTGCTATTTACTGGTCTTTGCAAAAATGAATAGAGTGTAATGTAATCTGTGCTACACATTGTGAGGTGCATGCATTAATGAGCCCACAGTCTTTGATTATCTAATTACTTATTTCAGATTCTAATCACTCTCATGCAGATTAACACATGACCCATACAACCTAATGTTTAGGGTTGTGAGAAAGGTTTATTGTTTAGTACTTTATGCCATTAGTGTATAGAATATGGACAAACAATAACGGGAGGTTTCTCAGTATATTTTGTTGTCCGGTTTGTCATTACTGTCCTGCCATGTTTGTGTGTTTTAAAAAGGCGTTGTGGGAGCATTTCTTTGGATGGTTCAAAATAAGCTCAGTTCTCCTTGCAACAACAAAAGTAATGTGGGTAATAATGGATACATATTGTTTCATGTGTTTTGTCTATAAAACATGCTGAATTTAACAATCAATCCACAACAAATAAATCATTTTGGATGGAACGAGGTTTGTGTCCCTTAAACACCACACATAGGGCCAGATGTATTCAGCATAAAGAAAAGGCATTGCTAAGTGGAAAGTGAATACGTAGCAGGCATTCAGATAGTAACAAGCATTTACAAAAGCAGTCAGGATTACCTCATACTTGCCTACCTGACCCTCTCCATGAGGGAGAAAATGCTCTGTTCCTGGACTTTCCTGGTAATGTATGATTGCCATCACCTGTGGTGAAACACCTTTCTTATCAATTAACTAGCTCACCACAGGTGATGGCAATCATACATTACCAGGAAAGTCCAGGAACAGAGCATTTTCTCCCTCATGGAGAAGGTCAGGTAGGCAAGTATGGATTACCTAGTGCATACCTCCCAACATGACCCTCTCCAGGAGGGACAAAAAGCCCTGTTCCTAGACTTTTCTCTTAATATATGATTGCCGGCACCTGTTTTGAACAGGTTAATGGAGAAAAAAGATATTTCACTACAGGTGATGGCAATCATACATTAGGAGGGAAGACCAGGAACAGAGCATTGTGTCCCTCCTGGAAAGGGTCATGTTGGGAGGTATGCTAGTGCTTTATCACTGGCCACTTATCACTGCTTAATGACTCCGCCAGCCTTAACACATCTGCATCATAATATGATGTGTACTCAAAACAACAACACACAATACACATGCTGCATTTGTATGCCACTAAGCCAGTGTTTGTTTGTATGTCTTTGCAATCATACACATTCTGTAGAAGTAACATGTTTGAGTTGGTTACAAATCTTAATTATGGGCCAAACAAAAAATGCAAATAATTCAGATACACATATACTTACCTTAAAAATGAAAATTTATTATAAGTTTTTGCCTTACCTGCCTCCCTACATCTGTACTCCAAGTGTCACCAGATATATCTACCTCCTCTGCTTGCTGACTGTTTTCTTCATCCTCCTCCTCCTCATCAACATGAGGCAGATGTTATTGCAAACACATGTTATGATGAAAACAGCAGAACACAATCCTGGTCACCTTTAAGGAACTATACAACAAAAGTCCACCAGACTTTTCCAGGCACCGAAACCTAGATTTCAGCAACCCAAAACATCTTTCTATCACACTCTGCGTGGACTTGTATGCATTATTGTAACTGTGTTCAGCAGGGGAATCAGGGCAGTACAATGGAGTCAGAATCCAAGAGAAACAGCCATATCCCCATCACCTGAAAGACATATATACCTGTAGTAACATGTGTAAAGTACATATACAGCAACACATAATTAACACAGTGGATTTGGCCCTAGTATACAAAGTCCGACACATATCAAGTCACATCATACCCAGCAGCCATCCATCTGGCATTTGTCCATCTTTATCAAAGAGGGATGACTGACTGAGGATGAAGGAGTCATGGCAGCCACCAGGGTAACCAGCAACAACACTCATGATTTTGAGTTTTGCATCACAAACCACCTGTACATTTGTAGAGTGGTCAAGATGTCTATTGGTATATATATGTTGTCTGCCCCTAGGTGGTCTCAGCTGAAAGTGTGTGCAATCTATGGCTCCCAGCACATTGGGCATGCCAATAAGGCCATAGAAAGCTACCCTGATGGCATGCCATTGAGACTCCTGGGTAGGGAAGCAGATTGAGGCATCGATGTGGGGTTGCAAAGCATCCAACAACTGTGTGTATGTTTACGAAAAAAACAGGGTAGTGAGATGTAATTACAGAACATCAGCACTGTGTACTGACATTACTACAACAACAACAACAACAAAATAACAACAGATGAGGATGTTAGGTATACGTCACCTGTGTTAGGATTCTGGAAAAGGAGAGTTGTGAGATCCCAATAACATCGCCAGACAGCCTGAAGGCTATCAGTAGCCATAAAGTGCAATGCAGCCAGGAGTTTGTGTATGCCTGAAACAGGGTGAGAGCGTGCTGTCTCAGGGTCTAGGTCCAGTTTGACAAGGTCATACAGACAGAAAATGTTTGCTCGATTTAAATGGAACATCTGTATGACCTTGTCATCGGCCAATGCGTTTAAGTTTAAATGCCCCCTAAAAAAATGAGGCCTGCGCAGCCTCCGTGGCACCTGGACAACCTGCTGACCATGTTTAGTTTCCTGGCCTTGGTTTCTTCCAGGCTGATGTCTGAGTCTCAGGAATCCCACAGCACACAAAACATCACTGCACCATAGTACACCAGCCATTTCTGGGTGAGGGATGTTTCAAATGGGCCTGGGGTCCTTTTATAGGCATCCTACTTCAGGTGTGATTGATGTGGAAGTTGCCACACATGTAAACATGCCAGGAAAAAGCAGGTCTATTTCTTTGGTGCTTTTTTTGCGACTTGTAAAAAAAACACGAATGCAATTGAGCTTTCACGGTCGACATACAAAATACAAATGAATAGTAAATTACCGTTTTGTATGAACAAACAGCCGCATTTGACCGATGATCTATTCCAGTGGTTCTCAAACTCGGTCCTCAGGACCCCACACAGTGCATGTTTTGCAGGTAACCCAGCAGGTGCACAGGTGTATTCATTATTCACTGACACATTTAAAAGGTCCACAGGTGGAGCAAATTATTTCACTTGTGATTCTGTGAGGAGACCTGGAAAACATGCACTGTGTGGGGTCCTGAGGACCGAGTTTGAGAACCTGCGGTCTATTCATTTGTATTTCTGCCCTCTGCCGTGAAAAATATTACGAATAGCTCCAACACTGCTGAGATTTGTGCTTAGTAAATTCCCATGTTGCCACTTAGAAAAAAACAAACTCTGACAAAATCGGGACTTAAGTAAATAAACCCCCACGTCTCCTGCTTTGAAAGAGCAAGTTTCCGAAATCTGTCAGCAAATCTTTTAGACCAGGCTGCAGCATCCCACAAGGCTTGATGTACTACCCTTCAAATCCTCCTGAGGCGAGACAAGGGAGAAAAAGAAGAACTAGACTGTTGTGGTGAAGCGAAAGTATTAAATTTAGGATGAAAACCGGAAACACAAATAAAGGAGACATGGAAGTTGAAGAATGTTCAGCATTATTATACGCAAATTCTGCAAAGGGTAGGTGGTCAACCCAATCATCCTGGCATTTAGAGATGTAGCACTATAGATATTGCTCCAACGATTGATTAACCCGCTCTGTCTGCCTATTGGACTGTGGATGATACCCTGACGAGAGACTGACATCAATCCCCAGTTCTGTACAAAAAGACCTCCTGAAATGGGCTACAAACTGAGAGCCTCTATCCGAGACGATGTTTTGAGGTAAGCCATGAATACGAAATATGTGTTGAATGAACAATGAAGCAAGATCCTTAGCATTAGGCAGTTTAGACAGGGGAATGAAATTAACTATTTTAATGAAACGGTCAACTACTACCCAGATGCCCGAGCATTTGGAAGATCTTGGCAGGTTCATAATAAAGTCCATAGACAAATGGATCCAAGGCTTGGAAGGTAGTAACAGAGGAAGTAGTTGTCCAGAAAGAAGAACACGTGACTTGTTTTTGGCACAGACATGACAGGCCCTAAAAAACTGTTGAAGGTCTGTCTTGATAGTTGACCACCATACTGAGCGAGAGAGGTGTAAAGTCTTAGTAACCCCTGGATGTCCTGAGGTCTTGTTGAAATGGAACTCAGATAACACAACAGGCCTGAGTTTCTCTGGAATGAACAGGAGTCCTGAAGGAGTCTCAGATGGGGCCTGCGTCTGTGCTGACTGGACTTGAGAGGCAAGATTCATGGTGAGACCAGCAAGAATACATCCTGGGTAAGAATTGGCTCCAGAAGCTTAGAGACTTCATGGTTAGACAAAAACCTCCGCGATAAAGCATCAGCTTAGATGTTTTTGGAGCTGGGCCTTTAGGTAATTACAAAATTGAACCTAGCAAAGAACAATGCCCATCTGGCTTGCCGAGAGTTCAATCTTTTATAAGATTCAAGATAAACGAAAAAAAAATTTTTTCAACATTTAATTTTTATTAAAAGGTTTTTCACACAGAAATGGGGAACAGAAAAAAAGAAATGAGGGAAACATAGGAGCAGTCCGGAATGGTTACCAGAATTAAAACACAAATAATGTACAGTTGGTTGAATATACGATTAGTTACATTGGGCATACAAAAAGAAAAAAACAAAAACACCGAAGAGACATAGCAAAGTCAGTGAAAAATCTGATATCACAACATTCTTGAAAAGGTCAGTCTACGTGGGATGAAGCACAGATACATCAATTGGAGAGCTATAAATGGTTAGCTTGCCTTCTCTTTCCCAACCAAACCATTTCATATGGATAGAGTTAGCTGAGGAAGAATATTTAGTTTCCGCTGTTTCGAAAATGAAATGTTTGTGAATCTTATTTTGAATAGTCACTAAAGAAGGAAGGTTCTCAGATTTCCACAATTGGGCAATAGCGGCTTTAGTGGTCTATGTACAAATGGAATAACGCTAAACCTGGGTCCAAGGGTATGGTGAACCCTAAAACCATGCTAATCATATTGAAAACATCTCTCCAAAGTGGTTGTATAAGTGGGCATGCCCAGAAAATATGAAAGATATCCCCCGTGGAGCCACATTGTTTCCAACATAATTTAGATTGTGAAGGCCAGATTCTATGTTGCTTTTCAGGGGTGAAGTAGTCCCTCTGTATAAGTTTATAGAACATTTCGGAGTGGTTAACACATTTTGAGACTTTAAAACAAGACCTAAATATACTGTCCCATTCTTCATCAATAAAGGATCTATTTAAATCTCTTTCCCATAGAGTCTGAGCTTTTAATTCAGTCTGTTTGCTGTTTGTTAATTGAAATTGATACCACCACGTGATCCCACATTTATGCGAGGACGTCTCTAGTCGACTTTTAATATGAGCCGGAAGAGAGGGTTTGTGAAGATGTGGTGGAGTAAATGAGTGTAACCAACTTCTCACCTGCAAATATTTTAAAAAGTCTTGAGTCCGAATCTCAAATATCTCTTGTAATTGAGAAAAGGACATCAAGTCGTCGCCTAAAAATAAATCACCCAAGGTGGAGAGCCCCTTCCAAATCCAATCTTCTAGGGTAATATTAGGAATCAAAGACATAAGAGCGTTTAACAATAAACAGGGGGACGGTAAACTAATCTCATCCGAAGAGGACACTAGTTTATGCCATGATTCTAGGGTAGTATTAATAGACTTGCAGGATCCGGACCTACTTCGTGCTGCAGAAAGTGGTATCCAAAATAAATCAGGGAGAGTATTAGCGTTCAAATAAGAAGCTTCCAGAGAAACCCATGGTTTCAGGCTCGAGTTATCAAACCAGTCTCTAGACTGACTTAACAGACATGCAACGTGGTACTTTTCAATGTCTGGGAAAGCTACCCCACCAGTTTGTTTGGGCAGAATTAGAATATTTTTAGCAATTTTCGGCTTACAGCCTCCCCACACGTACCTAGTTAAGCGTTGATTAAATTTATTATATAAAAGTTTGGGAAGGGGTCTTGGTATGGCGCAAAACAGGTACATTAGTTTCAGCAATAAAACCATTTTAGCCGCAGCGATCCGATCTATCCAAGACACCTCCTGCAGCATCCACTCCCCAGTCAGCTCCGCAAAAGATTTTAATAACGGGACATAGTTACACTCGATTAAATTATCTTCACTGGACAGATTAATACCGAAATATCTCAAGGAGCAGGACTTACAGGCATATTTATACGATTCCTTCAGCCTAGAGACCACAACAGGAGGTATATTAAGTGGGAGGGCCTCAGTTTTATTAGGGTTACATTTATAGAAAGAAACATCCGAATAGTATTGAAGAACGTTATGAAGAACTGGCAAGGAAGTCTCAGGGTCAGATAGACATAATAAAATATTGTCAGCAAACAAGCTGATTTTGTGAGATAATCCCCCAATAACAGGGCCACTAATCGATTCCTGGGATCTAATGCAAGCAGCCAAGTGTTCTATTGCCAATGCAAAAATAACGGGCAGCCCTGATGTGTGCCATTGGAGATATTAAAGGTTGAAGAAAGACATCCGTTTACAAAGACCCTCGCACAAGGTGTGTAATAAAGTGCCAGTATAGAGTCTAGTATCCTCCTAGAGAAGACAAATTTGTTCAACGCTAATCTCATGAAGTCCCAGTTCAATCTATCGAATGCCTTTTCGGCGTCCAAAGACAAAACTAAGAGGGGTTCTTTTCTACAGGCATAATGTTCAATAACATTGATCACCCTTCGCGTAATATCCGGAGCATGTCTATTTAACACGAAGCCAACCTGATCAGGGCTAATAAGGGAAGGTAGAAGGGAACTAATACAGTTGGCAACTAATTTGGCATAAATTTTGAGATCCGTATTTTATAGAGCAATTGGTCTAAAATTTTGGACTGAGGTGGGAAGTTTCCCCGGTTTGGGGAAGGCGATGATTTGTGCTTCCAACATCTCTTTGGGGAAGTGCCTAACTTCTGAAGCTTTATTAAACACTGATGAAAGCACCAGGGCTAAACTCTCCTTTAAAGGATTTATAGAAACCAGAAGGATAACCGCCGGGCCCCAGGGCCTTATCCGCTGGGAGGGAGTCTATGGCTTTTTCGACTTCAGCTAGAAACACTAAGAGAACTACAAGACTCTGATGACAGCGAAGGGAGATCAAAATTGCCCAGAAAATTCCGAATATCCATGCCTGTATATTGAAAGGTGGAGGAATCATAAATTATAAAGGTGGAGGAATCAAGTTATAAAGTTTAGAGTAATAAGATGCAAAGACATTTGCAATTTCGTCAGGATCATAGACTCTTTTCCCCTAATCTGAGTGAATAATAGTGATGAGCGGGTTCGGTTCCTCGGTTCCCATTTTACACGGGTCCGAGGCATACTCGGATTCTCCCATATAGCTCGGTTAACCCGAGCGCGCCCGAACGTCATCATCCCGCTGTCGGATTCTCGCGAGATTCGGATTCTATATAAGGAGCCGCGCGTTGCCGCCATTTTCACTCGTGCATTGGAAATGTAAGGGAGAGGACGTGGCTGGCGTCCTCTCCGTTTATTAATAATATTTGTGCTTATTGCTTAATTGTTGGGACTGGGGACCAGCAGTATTATATAGGAGGAGTACAGTGCAGAGTTTTGCTGACCAGTGACCACCAGTATTATACGTTGTCTGCCTGAAAAATGCTCCATATCTGTGCTCAGTGTGCTGCATATATCTGTGCTCACACTGCTTTATTGTGGGGACTGGGGACCAGCAGTATTATATAGGAGGAGTACAGTGCAGAGTTTTGCTGACCAGTGACCACCAGTATACGTTGTCTGCCTGAAAAACGCTCCATATCTGTGCTCAGTGTGCTGCATATATCTGTGCTCACACTGCTTTATTGTGGGGACTGGGGACCAGCAGTATTATATAGGAGGAGTACAGTGCAGAGTTTTGCTGACCAGTGACCACCAGTATTATATGTTCTCTGCCGGAAAAACGCTCCATATCTGTGCTGCATTGTAGTATATAGTAGGAGTACAGTGCATAATTTTGCTGACCACCAGTATATAATATATAGGAGTACGGTACAGAAGGCCACTGCTCTACCTACCTCTGTGTCGTCAAGTATACTATCCATCCATACCTGTGGTGCATTTCAGTTTTGCACAGTTTGCTGACCACCAGTATATAATATATATAGCAGTACGGTACAGAAGGCCACTGCTCTACCTACCTCTGTATCGTCAAGTATACTATCCATCCATACCTGTGGTGCATTTAAGTTTTGCACAGTTTGCTGACCACCAGTATATAATATATAGCAGTACGGTACAGTAGGCTCTACCTACCTCTGTGTCGTCAAGTATACTATCCATCTAGATTCTATACCTGTGGTGCAATTTAGTTTTGCAGTTTGCGGACAGTGACCACCAGTATATATAGCAGTACGGTACGGAAGGCCACTGCTCTACCTACCTCTGTGTCGTCAAGTATACTATCCATCTAGATTCTATACCTGTGGTGCATTTTAGTTTTGCAGTTTGCGGACAGTGACCACCAGTATATATAGCAGTACGGTACGGAAGGCCACTGCTCTACCTACCTCTGTGTCGTCAAGTATACTATCCATCTAGATTCTATACCTGTGGTGCATTTTAGTTTTGCAGTTTGCGGACAGTGACCACCAGTATATATAGCAGTACGGTACGGAAGGCCACTGCTCTACCTACCTCTATGTCGTCAAGTATACTATCCATTCATACCTGTGGTGCATTTCATTTGTGCGCAGTATATATAGTAGTAGGCCATTGCTATTAATAATGGCATATAATTCCACACATTAAAAAATGGAGAACAAAAATGTGGAGGTTAACATAGGGAAAGATCAAGATCCACTTCCACCTCGTGCTGAAGCTGCTGCCACTAGTCATGGCCGAGACGACGAAATGCCATCAACGTCGTCTGCCAAGGCCGATGCCCAATGTCATAGTAGAGAGCATGTAAAATCCCAAAAACAAAAGTTCAGTAAAATGACCCAAAAATCAAAATTGAAAGCGTCTGATGAGAAGCGTATGTTAGGGTCTCCTGCCCTGTGCTGCCACGTCGTCATGGCAACCGGGAGGCAAGTGCTAGCGGAGTAACCTGAGCGCACCTGATACTCCGGTTCGGGTCTTTTGCTGTGCAGTGGTTACAGGCTCTGTGCACGGCAGGGGATCCGGTGCTGGTTTTTGTGCTCACAGTCTGTGAGGTCTGAGTGGGGCGTGGACAGCACCTGCTATATAAACCCTCTTCTCAGGTTAGGCAGATGCTGCTGAATCTTTGTTGGTTAGTCAGTTCCTGAAAGTTAGCTAGTACTGTGTAACTTTGTATTTGCTTGTTGCTTACTGCAAATAGGCCTTGGGATTTGGTACTACACTCTGCCAATCCAGACCTAGCAGTAAGACTGGAGTCAGTCGTTTAACCTGCTGGGGTTCTTTTGCTACTCTGTGAACCTAGCAAGTTTGCGGCTGTATTCTCAGACTTGCCTGCCAAAATCCTTTCTCACTGTGCAAGGTGTCCAGGTGTCAGTTTAGTGGCAGTAAGCTGAACCGGTGCACTGCAAGTGAGGACTAGGATTGTGGAGACTCTCCATGGGGTAAATTTACTAAGATTCGTATTTTCCCGTTTCAGGTCAAAGTTCAATCACGAATGACATCGAAAGTGTAAAACTGCAACTTTTTGAATTGATTACGACTAATTTACTAAGCTGTCGTATTCGGGTTTTTCTTTTGTTCCGATGTCGATGTCATTCGTGGTTTTCAGCTGTAGAATGCGGCCGATTTTGTTGTTTTGCGGCCGTGTTTGTGGGTTTTTTTTACGACTGCGTCACATGTCTGTTACGGCAGTGATTTTGATATTGCGGCCGCGTTTTTAGTCCTAAGTTTCGTTTTTGTCACGCGTCCGTGATTGGTTGTATTCGTGAAGGAGGAGTGTCTGTGCATATTACTATAAAACCGCCCCAAACACACCGCACCTCGTGGGTTTAGCTAGTGGAGAGGAGAGAGGAAGGTGTATTTGGAGTTGGTGAGTTTGGTGGTGTTTTTGGTGGATTTGGAGAGGAGTTTTGTGATTGTTGAGTGCTGTACTGTGTGTGTAAGTAGTCTTGTCATATTTGTAGTATTGTTTTTTCACAGTTTGTCAACTTTTTTGTCCTTGTTTTTTTTTTATAGTCTTTTGTCATTGTTTGTGAGTGAGTGAGTGAGCGTGTGTGTTGGCTGTGTGGTGTGTAGTAGTAGTAGTAGTAGTGGAGGAGTGTGTTTTTTGTATTGATTTTTCTGTGTTTTGTGTCGTTTGTCCTCATGTCAGACTCAGAGGTCAGTGTGGTGGCGGAGGTTAGTGAGGTGGAGGCTGGTAGTGAGGTGGAGGCTGTTAGTGAGGTGGAGGCTGTTAGTGAGGTGGAGGGGGTTAGTGAGAGGGAGGAGGTTAGTGAGGAGGAGGAGGAGGGGGTGCCTGTTGCTGCATTCTCCAGTGATAGTGATGGTGTTGTGGCTCCGCAGCCACGCACCACTACCAAGACTGGCAGGAATATTAAGTTCAGCTATGCTGAAAACATGGCGTTGGTGCGTGAGCTGATGAAGCACCATCGCCAATTGTTTGGTCAGGATGCTGGCAAGGTGTCCTCCCGCAGGAAGTCTGTCCTGTGGGGGCAAGTAATAGTTGCCGTCAATAGTGAGGGTGTGGTGAGGCGGACTGAGGACACGTGTCGCAAGAGGTTCTATGACATAAAGCGGCGTGTCAAGGCCAAGATGGCCAAAGAGGCAAAATCAGCCCGCAAAACCGGAGGTGGCCCCCCTTTCCGGGCAACCTATCGGGAGTGGGAGGAGCCTGTGCGGGCACTGATTCCTGCAGAAGTGGTGTCTGCAACTCATGTCCGGGATTCGGACCGACCCACGCAGGATGGTGAGTTGGATATTTGTTAAATATTGTAAATTGTCCTCAAAATGATAATGTTGTTTTTTTTAAAGGTTAAAGGATGCAAAAATTGTTGGTCATGTATTGCAGGCCTATGCACCCTTAAGGTGTGTTTGTGATTAGAAACTGCATTTTCCATCTTGCCTTGGCTGTAGCTTTTTATTTTTTATTGGCAAAAACAGGTGCAATGCCTGCTGGTATGTGTATTTGCAATAATTATTATGAGATATTGCTTGGACATCGGTGTTGTATCTAATAGCATTTTTTTTAATTTTATTTAAAAAAAAAAAAAAAAAGGTTTCTACAAATTCAAATAAACATTTTGGTTCAATTTGCAAGTATTCAATCTATGCAATATCTGACACATAATTCTCAAATGTAACAGATTTATTTGGTGCAACACCATGTACATTTTGATATACACCACAAATTAAGGAAGCACGAAGATCTTAAGCAGAAATTAGTTTAATTTACAATACCTAATAGATGGTTACAGTACACTAAGGCTTTGCAGTTAGAATTTTTACACAAAGTATGGTAATAATGTTTTCGCCACTTTTTAAACAGTCCGACAGACCAGCCGGCCAGACAGGCCTCAGACAACTCAGGATGATGCTGGGATTGCAGGTAAGAATTCACTGTAGTCACATATTCTGCAAACACATAGAAGTACAAAATATTAATGTTTATATATTCTCATAGGTTCTGCTTCTGTAAGCCTACCTCCTCTAAGGCGCCCATCACAGGGCTCGGGGCACTTACCCAGGAGGCCAAGTAAGACACGGCGTCTTGGCACGGAATCTGCGGCTCCATCTTCCCCACCCAGGCGGCGCATTTCTGCAGTGTCACCCCAGCCACCACTGGCACTATTGGCGAGTCCACAGAGTGATGAGCCCCGATCACCTCAGTTATCTGGTGAGTCAAAACAGAAACTAAACACATAGCAAATAATCTACACAGTACAGTTACTATGTTGTGAGTTGGAGTTGAGATTACATGTTTGCCATAACAAGCAATGTGATGTTACGTCTTCAATTGTTAAAGGTGCAAATGCTTAATTTTTCAATGTCTTAGTGGTTGATATCGCCAACATCATTTTTAAAAAAGAACATACATTTGTAAATATTTTGACCACACACGTGCACATAAAAATTAAAAAAAAAAAATGACTTTTTTCAAAAACACCCTCCACAACATTATAGTGTTCACACACCTCCCCTGTCCGGTATGTAGACTGCTTACTTGCTCCGCTCCTCTGGACTATCCAGGTAAGCAGTCTATATCGTGGACAGGGGAGGTGACATAACACTGTAATGCTGTGGAGGGGAGGTAGTTAGGTGAGGATTCCGCAAGTCTGTCTATGTGCACGCCTGTGATGGTATATATGTTTTTTGAGAACAAACAAATTATAAGTTAAGAAAAACAACTCTAAAAACTTGAGAAATGGAGTATTATGAATGTAGTAATGTTTAGAACTAGCAAATATATTTTTAGAAAAGTAAACATTGCATGTTGGCCACCCCATACAGAGCCAAGCTTGATGGCCGACGTGGACCAGCAGGGACAAGACCAACAGGCAACCTTCACACTGCAACTAACACCTGTTGACCCGAGCCAGCCAATACAGCTGCAGGATATCCCCCAAGCCTCCATGAGTCCACAACTGGCACAAGCTCCACCCCAGCCACAAATACCAGATGACTTTTGGTCCAGTTGGACAAGCCAACAGGCCCAAAGCAATGCCAGCCTGACCGCACATACCCAACACCTTGCCAGTCTGCCCCATCATCTACCGCGCATTAGTCGCAACTCGGGCAGACTGATTGTCCAAGTAGGCCGAATCGCAACATCGATGGAGCAAATACGGGCAGACAACAACCAAATGCTGGCTCATTTAACGCGCATCATTGATGAGCAACAGCGCCACCAACAAACACTCGTACAACTAATACAGCACAACCAGGTTGTGAATGAGTCTTTATCCCGGATTGTAGCCAGCCACACTGCAACCAACACACAACTGAATGCAAGCATAAATAATTTGAGCAACAACATAACATTGATGGCAGCTCAACAAGTGACCTCCAGCTCTGGAACCACGACCCCTATCCAAACGCCAGTAACCTCCCCTGTTCGGCGTTCCTCCCGAGCACGTGCCAGTGAGCCAGCACAAAGCACAGCACCCAGCACACACAAGCGGAAAAAATAAGACTTTTGAAAAATTTGAGTAACGCAATAAAAATTTAGTTTTGTCAAACACACAACTTCCTGTGTCCGTCTCAAACATTGTAGAAGCTGCTATGTATGTATGTATGTTTTTCATGGGTAATGTCTGAAAATGTATTGATAACATAAACTAAGTACAATGTACACACCACTATAAACAACAAACAGTAAGTAACAAAACACACAATTGATTGTATTGCAAAGTGTTTAGTCAAGGATAATTACATCCTACAAAAACTTACCAGAAAAATACCGCTGGATCACTTCTTGCCGTACCTGCCTCCCTACATATGTACTCACACTGTCACCAGATGTTTCTAACTCCTCTGCTTGCTGACTGCTTTCTCCCTCATCATGTGCCAGATGTTGACTTAAACACAGATTATGGAGAAAACAGCAGCAGAACACAATTCTAGTCACCTTTGAGGGACTATACAACAAAAGGCCTGCAGATTTATCCAGACACCGAAACCGTGACTTCAGCACACCAAAACATCTTTCTATCACATTCCGCGTAGCCTTATGTGCATGATTGTAACTGTGTTCAGCAGGAGAATCAGGTTGGGACAATGGAGTAAGGAGCCAAGAGTAGCAGCCGTAACCCCCATCACCTGAAAAACAGATATAGTCAACATTAGTACATGTGTTAGATTATTCATTCCCCTAGTCAAAACTCGAGTTTGTGGTTAAAAGACATACACACAAAACATTTTAAACATACCCAACAGCCAGCCATCAGGCATTTGTCCGTCCTCAAATTTATCGAAGAGCGATGACTGACTGAGGATGAAGGAGTCATGGCAGCCACCAGGGTAACCTGCAACAACACTCATAATTTTAAAGTTTGCATCACAGACCACCTGGACATTAGTTGATTGGGCCAGATGTCTATTCGTATATATGTATTGGCGGCCCCTAGGTGATCTCAGCTGAACGTGTGTGCAATCTATGGCCCCCAGCACATTGGGCATGCCAGCAAGCTCATAGAAAGCTACCCTGACAGCACGCCACTCCGACTCCTGGGTAGGGAAGCAGATTGAGGCATTAATATGTGGATCCAAGACATCCAAAACCTGAGTGGACATTAAACAAGCTAAGGTGAGTGTCATGTTAGGTATTCTATACAATACTGTGTTGTTTGTACTTACAGAAGCAACACTTAGACATAACCGGCTATGTATTTTTTGACTCACCTGATTCAAATATCTTGAAAAGGTGGGCTGTGAGATACCAATCACGTCGCCTGCCACAGCCTGGAAGCTCCCAGTAGCCATAAAGTGTAACACAGCCAGGAGTTTGTGTAGGCCTGAGACAGAGCGAGAGCGTGCTGTCTCAGGGTCTAGGCCCAGTTTGACAAGGTCATAAAGGCGGAAAATGTTGGTTCTATTTAGGCGGAACATCTGTATGACCCTATCATTGGACAATGCGTTTAAGTTTAAACGACCTCTAAAAAAACGAGGCTGGCGCAGCCTCCGCGGCACCTGGACAACCTGCTGACCATGTTCACTTACCTGGGCCTGATTTCTGGAAGCCTCATGGAGCAGTCTAAGGTATCCCACAGCAAACATAAATTAATTGGCACACACCACAGCCGCCATTTCAGAGTGAGAGAATTTCAAAATGTGCCTGGAACACTTTTATAGGGCCAAACATTCAGGTGTGAGTAATGGATAATTGAGTACACATGTAAACACGCTTTTCAAAAGCAGCCGCGTTTTTTTTTAGGACTTTTTTACGAATTGTATTTTTTCACGGCCGCAAATGCATTTTCACGGCAGATATTACAATTACGAATGGTTAGTAAATGACCGAGATTCATATCTAAACAGGCGTATTTTGACCGATGGTGTATTCATTCGTGATTTTTACCTTGAACTTCCAAAATATTACGAATGCCCACATCACTGCCGTGATTTGAGTTTAGTAAATTACCGAGATGACACTTTGATGAAAAAACGGCATCTCGGTCAAAATCGGGAGCTTAGTAAATTTACCCCCTTGTGTCTATTATTCCATCTCTGACCAAGGAGTTTACTGCCACACCCGTTGGTAACCCTTTAGGGTTTTGCTGTTGCCCTTAGCAACAGCATTTCGGGTTCTCTACGTATTAAATCACAACATCTCGCTTCTTTCCATCTGAGCATTCCTTATACTAGGGAGACACCCAGTTTCTTAGCCTTTGGGCTTCTCTGTTCACTTTGTGTTTATTTTGTTACCCTATCACCTTCTGTGTATGTAATGTCATATTCCCCAGTCTGTCTGTGAGTTCATTTGTTTTGCATCCCTCTCCGTTCAGACACCAGTACATTCCTGCTGGCACTGGTGTGCATAACAGCGTAAACTTGCCAATATGCCATTTACGACACGGAGTGGCAAGGAACGACTGAGGCTCTGGCCTATGTTCATGGCTAGTGGTTCAGATTCACATGAGGATGGAAGCACTCATCCTCTCGCTAGAAAAATTAAAAGACTTAAGCTGGCAAAAGCACAGCAAAGAACTGTGCGTTCTTCTAAATCACAAATCCCCAAGGAGAGTCCAATTGTGTCGGTTGCGATGCCTGACCTTCCAAACACTGGACGGGAAGAGCTTGCGCCTTCCACCATTTGCACGCCCCCTGCAAGTGCTGGAAGGAGCACCCGCAGTCCAGTTCCTGATAGTCAAATTGAAGAAGATGTCACTGTTGAAGTACACCAGGATGAGGATATGGTTTTGCTGGCGCTGGGGAGGAAATTGACAAGGAGGATTCTGATGGTGAGGTGGTTTGTTTAAGTCAGGCACCCGGGGAGACACCTGTTGTCCGTGGGACGAATATGGCCTGTCACGATCCGGGTATCTGGACGCTATTTCTTACCCATCAGATGCCTCCTAAGGCTGGCTCAGCGCTCCAGCACCGGATCCCATCTGTTATCCTAATGTTCACATTCCTGCATCCTCTCCTGTCTCTCTGAGACGCTGTCACAGTAACGCCATAATACATCTGGCATGGCGTCTCCCGCGGCCTCCGCCGCCGTCCCTGAGCTTCTGCATGCAGAGTGTCAGAGTGGATTACGTCAGCCGCGGCCTCCGCTGTGTCCGCGTGGTTGGATGTGCACTTGTCTGCCTGGCGTCTCCTGTCTCCAGTGGCCGGCGCCGCCATTACTGTTTTCATTACCACATGGATTACAAACCAAACTTCCCTCCAAGTGTCTGCATGGGCGCAGCCATCTTGGATTCTGTCAGCTGATCATTTCCTCCAATCTGTTGTCAGTATTGTTAATCTGCATAATTGCCTAGCCAATCCCTTCCTTGCTGCAGGTATAAATACACTGTGCCTGAGCAAGGAAGGCGTCAGTGCTTTGGTTGTCAAACCTAGTTCCTGTTTGTCTCTCTCCTGTGATTGTCTTCCAGGTTCCAGCTCCTGTCTCAAGACTTCCACCATAGAGACCCGCACCAGCATTCCACCTGCGGTGTAGCCTGACTCTCCGATCCATTTTGGATTCATCTGTTTCCAGCCACAACTTTACCTGCTTCCAGCCCAGCTTCCAGCAGAGTACAGCTTCTCTTAAAGGGCCGGTGTCCTTTCTACAGTTTACCACTCTCCACCGGTATTATTATTTCTCCGCTCTCAAACTCTACATTTCATTCATATTGCATCGCTCTCAAGCTTCATTTATTATTTAACTGGTTCCAGCCAGTATCCACTCCGTGCCAACATCTGTCTGGTTCCAACCAGAACCCACAGCAGCTATTTTATTTACAGCAGTCCAGCTTTCCCTGGAACACCAGCTGGTACGATCCTGGGCTTTCTTCATTTCTACAGTCGGGCCTGGTAAGGACTTTCCAACTCGCAGATAATAAGAACTGTCTCATACTACCAGAGCTCTGTGGCCCCTGCCACCGTGTAGTACCCAGGAACTGTATTATTTCTCTGCTGATTTTATGTTTCTTTTACTGCTACTGTGATGCATGGAGTTTGTCATAAATAAACATCATTGACTTTTATTCAAGTTGTCGTGGTCACGCCTTCGGGCGGTTATTCTTCATGTTACTTACATGTCCAGGGGTCTGATACAACCTCCCAGGTTCCGGTACATCTCAGCCCCTACAACTGAGGCTGCCTCCCGTCAGCTCAGGCCCTCAGTTGTGACAGTAAGCACTGACCTAATGAATCCAGCCGGAGACCAGGATCAAGCGGCCAGGCCGATGCAAGAACTGGCAGCCCGACTAGAACATCAGGAGGCTGCACAGGGCCACATCATCCGCTGTCTCCAGGATCTCTCTACTCGGCTGGATGGGATTCAGACAACTCTCCGTGGATCAGGCGCGTCTGGTGTGTCAACCACAGTGACTCCAGCTATAACCCCACCCACCTTACCCATTTCTGCTCCACGTCTTCACCTTCCAACGCCAGCAAAATTTGACGGATCTCCAAGATTCTGCAGGGGATTTCTCAACCAGTGTGAGATTCAGTTTGAGCTACAACCTGGCAATTTTCCCAGTGACCGTACAAAAATTGCCTACATTATTTCTCTTCTCAGTGGCTCAGCCCTTGATTGGGCATCACCGTTATGGGAGAGGTCCGACACCCTGCTATCTTCTTACACTGCATTCGTGTCAACATTCAGGCGCATCTTCGACGAGCCAGGCCGGGTAACCTCAGCTTCATCCGAGATTCTCCGTTTACGCCAGGGGTCACGTACTGTAGGACAATATCTGATACAGTTCCAGATCCTGGCGTCCGAACTGGTCTGGAACGACGAGGCCCTGTATGCTGCATTCTGGCATGGCTTATCTGAGCGTATTAAAGATGAGTTAGCTACCAGAGACTTACCCTCTAAGTTAGATGAGCCCACTGGGTAGATGTATTGCCTCCCACAGCAAGAACAGCAGCGGCGGCACCAGTAGCAGCATATCGCAAACGCCAACTCGTTACTAGGCAGGCTACGCTTTGTATCACCGCTTTCCAGAAGAGGCACACAGCTGACAACCTCTTACGGAAACTGAGGAACATCATCGCAGAATGGCTTACGCCAATTGGACTCTCCTGGGGATTTGTGACACCGGACAACGCCACCAATATTGTGCGTGCATTACATCTGGGCAAATTCCAGCACGTCCCATGTTTTGCACATACATTGAATTTGGTGGTGCAGAATTATTTAAAAAACGACAGAACCTTCCCTGCCATCATCTGTAGCAAGAGGTGGTAACGAGGTGGAATTCAACCCTCTATATGCTTCAGAGGATGGAGGAGCAGCAAAAGGCCATTCAAGCCTATACATCTGCCCACGATATAGGCAAAGGAGGGTGAATGCACCTGACTCAAGCGCAGTGGAGAATGATTTCAACGTTGTGGAAGGTTCTGCAACCCTTTGAACTTGCCACACGTGAAGTCAGTTCAGACACTGCCAGCCTGAGTCAGGTCATTCCCCTCATCAGGCTTTTGCAGAAGAAGCTGGAGACATTGAAGGAGGAGCTAAAACAGAGCGATTCCACTAGGCATGTGGGACTTGTGGATGGAGCCCTTAATTCGCTTAACCAGGATTCACGGGTGGTCAATCTGTTGAAATCAGAGCACTACATTTTGGCCACCGTGCTCGATCCTAGATTTAAAACCTACGTTGTATCTCTCATACCAGCAGACACAAGTCTGCAGAGGTTCAAAGACCTGCTGGTGAGAAAATTGTCAAGTCAAGCGGAACGTGACCCGTCAACAGCTCCTCCTTCGCATTCTCCCGACACTGGGGGTGCGAGGAAAAGGCTAAGAATTCCGAGCCCACCCGCTGGCGGTGATGCAGAGCAGTCTGGAGCGAGTGCTGACATCTGGTCCGGACTGAAGGACCTGCCAACGATTACTGACATGTCGTCTACGGTCACTGCATATGATTCTGTCACCATTGAAAGAATGGTGGAGGGTTATATGAGTGACCGCATCCAAGTAGGCACGTCAGACAGTCCGCACGTATACTGGCAGGAAAAAGAGGCAATTTGGAGGCCCTTGCACAAACTGGCTTTATTCTACCTAAGTTGCCCTCCCTCCAGTGTGTACTCCGAAAGAGTATTTAGTGCAGCCGCTCACCTTGTCAGCAATCGGCGTACGAGGTTACTTCCAGAAAATGTAGAGAAGATGATGTTCATCAAAATGAATTATAATCAATTCCTCCGTGGAGACATTCACCAGCAATTGCCTCCAGAAAGTACACAGGGATCTGAGATGGTGGATTCGAGTGGGGACGAATTAATAATCTGTGAGGAGGGGGATGTACACAGTGAAAGGGGTGAGGAATTGGAGGATGATGATGAGGTGGACATCTTGCCTCTGAAACCAACCAGTCATTTCAGTCACAGTCGTGTGGCAGACCCGGTCGCTGAAATTATGGTTTCGTTAAAGTGTGCATGTCCTATTTATACAACATAAGGGTGGGTGGGAGGGCCCGGGTGGGTGGGAGGGCCCAAGGACAATTCCATCTTGCACCTCTTTTTTCTTTCATTTTTCTTTGCTTCATGTGCTGTTTGGGGACTATTTTTTTAAGTGCCATCCTGTCTGACACTGCAGTGCCACTCCTAGATGGGCCAGGTGTTTGTGTCGGCCACTTGTGTCGCTTAGCTTAGTCACACAGCGACCTTGGTGCGCCTCTTTTTTTCTTTGCATCATGTGCTGTTTGGAGACTATTTTTTTGAAGTGCCATCCTGCCTGACACTGCAGTGCCACTCCTAGATGGGCCAGGTGTTTGTGTCGGCCATTTGGGTCGCTTAGCTTAGCCATCCAGCGACCTTGGTGCAAATTTTAGGACTAAAAATAATATTGTGAGGTGTGAGGTGTTCAGAATAGACTGAAAATTAGTGGAAATTATGGTTATTGAGGTTAATAATACTATGGGATCAAAATGGCCCATCAGCGAAATTCAGTACAATAGTACCTGGGCAGAATTTCTCCCTTGCTTAAAGGAACAAAGATGGGCCTCCACGGATGCTGCCCAATCTGGGTCATCATAGAGTATTCCTAGGGCTTTAAAGAAGGAATCCACAGAATGCAGACTGGGGTGATATGCTGAAAGGCCAAAGGCCCAAGATCATGGGTCGCCCTGCAACAAGGAAATTATGATTCCTACTTGCTGGGTCTCAGAACCTGAAGAGTAAGACCTGAGCTTGAAATACAGCTTACAACTTTCCCAGAAGTTCACAGAAGTGTAAGGTCCCGTAGCTGCTGGGTCAAACCCTGGATCTGGCCCACATTTTGCACTGGATCCATCCGGAATCGAACAACCCATGGAGCTATGGTTTGCTTGGCTCGCGATACTGTTACGTAGACTACTTAGGTATCTGGGTTACCAGATGACGCAAACGCAATAACCCCTTGCCCAGCAGTCATTTTCCCTCCTGCAATGCTAGACTTTGCCTTTAGCAGCCGTCTTTCCAGGATGAAATAGATCCACCCTGTACTCAGATGCCCCCAGGTCTTATGTAAGGACAAGGTGACTATTGGAGGCTCGGCAAGAGTAAATGCAGTACAGTGAGACGTTCACTGGACACGGCCTTGATAACCCTGCTCAGACTCAGACAGAGACAATTAACCAATTGTATGTAGGTGCAACAATGCACAGGGTGATATAATGATACACACTGAATGAACACAAAATGCAACAATGCACAGGGTGGAATAATAATAAACACAGATGATGTGTAAATGCAACATTGCACAGGATGATATAAGCAACTTAACGTAAATGCAACAATGCTCAAGGTGGTAATAATAATGAGTAAATGCACACAAAACCAGAATTCTAGGAGAGATGGTTCCAGTAGATAAACGAACAAGGCAAGGTATCTGAATTTCAGGAGTTCACAGAGCTGACATGTTCACACAGGTAGCAGGAACTATTACCAGCAATTTGGGAGTGAACAGGAAGTAAATTAATACGGCTATACCAAATCAGGATCCTGATGGCTAAGTGCAGCTGCCCTGCTGATGTATCTACCCTAAACAACGGTGAATGCTGTCTATCTGCTGCGTCTCCATTGCCCTGCGTCAGCCTGTTGCTAGGCGCCAAACAGGGGACAAGGATATCTTGCGCCCGCTATCTGCCTGTTGCTAGTCAGCGGGAGATGTGGCATCTCGGCTCCTAGACAACGGTGCTAACAGTGTACCAGTAAGTCTCTCCCCTGTGTCAGCCCATCCTTTCCACATGTATATCACGGGAGGTACTCGATATCCCAGCTGTCGGGACTCCGGTGCTCTGCATACTGGCGCCGGGATACCGACAACTATTCTCCCTCTTGGGGTGTCCACGACACCCCTGGAGGCAGAATAAATAGTGTGGGGCTCTTTTGCGGTCGCCCCACTGCCGGGATCCCGAGCACCGGTATATCGTAGTACACCCGTATATCACACAGTGCCAGTGTTCATGCTGATCGGACACATGGGACATACACTGCAGAGTACTTATACCAATTACAGCGTCATTATTTGTTTTTTGTACTAATTGCACCAGATTATAGCAGATTTATATGCCAGACACGCACAGATCAATATACCAATAATGTATGCCAGGCACACAGCATTTATTCCATATTTGTATTTAATTTCTGTATGCTCAGATTTAGCATTTACACATATAATGCACATACATTGCTGCAGATTGCCTGTTCCAACATCAAGTCATACAATACAGAACCAATAATCTTCGGACAATTTAACATATACAAGGAATATCATTTATTATTAAACATTGCACTCTGCTCAGTAGCAGCTATAACTATAATCTACAGACTCCCACAGAACATATACAGAGATATTGCTCTTATACTGGTTGTATATACTGTATATTGGTCCTTGGGAAGAGTGAGATGGACAGGTGAGGGCACGCCTGGCTACATAGAGTGCACATACCTTTACGGGGAAAAGCAGAAATCAGGTTTCATGTTGCATAGTAAGATTAGTGGAATTCGGTATAGCGATAGGGAGGATTTTAGCTTTCAGGAATTTGTGCCTTCATGTTACACTTCTGCAGAGGAGTCCAGGGGCCTAGCTCAGACCTGGCGTTCGCAGGCTGAATACTGGTGAAGTGTGCGTGTGCATCTCACTTGTGCGATCGCCTCTTCCTGATTCACAGGCAGAGGCGGCGGCATTGGGTAGGTGCGTTCCAAACAACAGATGTGATCGAACCGATTGCGGGGCGGGAAGCGGCGTGACATTACACGCAGCTGCTGTGTCCCTAAACATGGCGGGTAGCAATCTGCTTTCGCAGCTAGGCTGCACAGGCCGAGGGCTATTCAACAGGTGCGAAAGCATCGCCGCCGTAGGATGATGTCGCATGTCTGTGTGAGCGTCCCCCCACTTGTCAAAGATTTTTTTTCCGCACATCAATAATCAGGTCTGAATTAGGCCCCATATCCTCCAATGTAATAATAACACAGAGCACGCCTAAGCAGTATTACAGGAGAAAAGTCTAATATAGGTAAATATAGGAGAGAAGGTGAAGAGGTCAGAGACTCAACCGTACTGTGAAGTCTACACTTTGCACAGTGGCCCCACTCATGGTTGTAAGCGAACCCCATGGTCAGCGTAGAACTGGGATGGTGGGAAGACGGTGCACGAGCAGAACATGTCTTGCATAGTCAGACACAGTGCCCTTACGACAGTCTGATTGACAGGTTGAAGCTGTTTGGGGGCAGGAAGTGGGCGACGTTACCGAAAAGAGATGTGCCAAGGGCAGTGTCTGCATCTACCAATGCAGACTTACTGACCCCGGAAGCCTGAACAGCCCTGAGTGACCGGATGATCTAATGCTGCGGATGCAGCAGCAGGTGACAGATTCCGGCAGGAGCAGCTACAACGATGAATCAGGCCCAGTGTGTGTACAAAGATGTTACTGGCTCTCGGGAGACAGGAGATGGGTGGGATTGATGGCCGCATTATGGACCACTGAGGTGTAGCGGATTCAGAATTGTGTGACTCATACAGTGTATACTGGGTACATACACATATAGCCCGTCACTACCCATATACACCATATACAGCCCGTCTCCCCATATACACCTCACTGTGACAGCCCGTCTCTCCCCATATACACCACACTGTGCCAGCCCGTCTCCCCATATACACCTCACTGTGCCAGCCCGTCTCTCCCCATATACACCTCACTGTGCCAGCCCGTCTCTCCCCGTATACACCACACTGTGCCAGCCCGTCTCTCCCCATATACACCACACTGTGCCAGTCCGTCTCTCCCCATATACATCACACTGTGACAGCCCGTCTCTACCCATATACACCACAGTGTGCCAGCCCGTCTCTCCCCATATAGACCTCACTGTGCCAGCCCGTCTCTCCCCATATACACCACACTGTGCCAGCCCGTCTCCCTATATACACCTCACTGTGCCAGCCCGTCTCTCCCCATATACACCTCACTGTGCCAGCCCGTCTCTCCCCGTATACACCACACTGTGCCAGCCCGTCTCTCCCCATATACACCACACTGTGCCAGTCCGTCTCTCCCCATATACATCACACTGTGACAGCCCGTCTCTACCCATATACACCACAGTGTGCCAGCCCGTCTCTCCCCATATAGACCTCACTGTGCCAGCCCGTCTCTCCCCATATACACCACACTGTGCCAGTCCGTCTCTCCTCATATACATCACACTGTGACAGCCCGTCTCTACCCATATACAGCCCGTCTCCCCATATACACCTCACTGTGCCAGCCCATCTCTCCCCATATACACCACACTGTGCCAGTCCGTCTCTCTCCATATACACCACACTGTGCCAGTCCGTCTCTCTCCATATACACCACACTGTGCCAGTCCGTCTCTCCCCATATACACCACACTGTGCCAGCCCGTCTCTCCCCATATACACCACACTGTGCCAGTCCGTCTCTCCCCATATACATCACACTGTGACAGCCCGTCTCTACCCATATACACCACAGTGTGCTAGCCCGTCTCTCCCCATATAGACCTCACTGTGCCAGCCCGTCTCTCCCCATATACACCACACTGTGCCAGTCCGTCTCTCCCCATATACATCACACTGTGACAGCCCGTCTCTACCCATATACACCATATACAGCCCGTCTCCCCATATACACCTCACTGTGCCAGCCCATCTCTCCCCATATACACCACACTGTGCCAGCCCATCTCTCCCCATATACACCACACTGTGCCAGTCCGTCTCTCTCCATATACACCACACTGTGCCAGCCCGTCTCTCCCCATATACATCACACTGTGCCAGCCCGTCTCTCTCCATATACACCACACTGTGCCAGCCCGTCTCTCTCCATATACACCACACTGTGCCAGCCCGTCTCTCCCCATATACACCACACTGTGCCAGTCCGTCTCTCTCCATATACACCACACTGTGCCAGCCCGTCTCTCTCCATATACACCACACTGTGCCAGCCCGTCTCTCTCCATATACACCACACTGTGCCAGCCCGTCTCTCTCCATATACACCACACTGTGCCAGCCCGTCTCTCCCCATATACACCACACTGTGCCAGCCCGTCTCTCTCCATATACACTACACTGTGCCAGTCCGTCTCTCTCCATATACACCACACTGTGCCAGTCCGTCTCTCTCCATATACACTACACTGTGCCAGTCCGTCTCTCTCCATATACACCACACTGTGCCAGTCCGTCTCTCCCCATATACACCACACCGTGCCAGCCCGTCTCTCCCCATATACACCACACTGTGCCAGCCCGTCTCTCTCCCTATATACACCACACTGTGACAGCCCGTCTCTCTCCATATACACCACACTGTGCCAGCCCGTCTCTCCCCATATACACCACACTGTGCCAGCCCGTCTCTCCCCATATACACCACACTGTGCCAGCCCGTCTCTCTCCATATACACCACACTGTGCCAGCCCATCTCTCCCCATATACACCACACAGTGACAGCCCGTCTCTCCCCATATACACCACACTGTGCCAGCCCGTCTCTCCCCATATACACCACACTGTGCCAGCCCGTCTCTCCCCATATACATCACACTGTGCCAGCCCGTCTCTCTCCATATACACTACACTGTGCCAGTCCGTATCTCCCCATATACACCACACTGTGCCAATCCGTCTCTCTCCATATACACCACACTGTGCCAGCCCGTCTCTCTCCATATACACCACACTGTGCCAGCCCGTCTCTCCCCATATACACCACACTGTGCCAGCCCGTCTCTCCCCATATACACCACACTGTGCCAGCCCGTCTCTCTCCATATACACCACACTGTGCCAGCCCGTCTCTCTCCATATACACCACTGTGCCAGCCCGTCTCTCCCCATATACACCACACTGTGCCAGCCCGTCTCTCTCCATATACACCACTGTGCCAGTCCGTCTCTCTCCATATACACCACACTGTGCCAGTCCGTCTCTCTCCATATACACCACACTGTGCCAGCCCGTCTCTCCCCATATACACCACACTGTGCCAGCCCGTCTCTCCCCATATACACCACACTGTGCCAGCCCGTCTCTCCCCATATACATCACACTGTGCCAGCCCGTCTCTCCCCATATACACCACACTGTGCAAGCCCGTCTCTCTCCCCATATACACCACACTGTGCCAGCCCGTCTCTCCCCATATACACCACACTGTGCCAGCCCGTCTCTCCCCATATAGACCACTGTGCCAGCCCGTCTCTCCCCATATACACCACACTGTGCCAGCCCGTCTTTCTCCATATACACCACACTGTGACAGCCCGTCTCTCCCCATATAGACCACTGTGCCAGCCCGTCTCTCCCCATATACACCACACTGTGCCAGCCCGTCTCCCCATATACACCACACTGTGCCAGCCCGTCTCTCCCCATATACACCACACTGTGCCAGCCCGTCTCTCCCCATATACACCACACAGTGACAGCCCTTCTCTCCCCATATACATCACACTGTGCCAGCCCGTCTCTCCCCATATACACCACACTGTGCCAGCCAGTCTCTCCCCATATACACCACACAGTGACAGCCCTTCTCTCCCCATATACACCACACTGTGCCAGCCCATCTCTCCCCATATACATCACACTGTGCCAGCCCGTCTCTCCCCATATACACCACACTGTGCCAGTCCGTCTCTCTCCATATACACTACACTGTGCCAGCCCGTCTCTCCCCATATACACCACACTGTGCCGTCCGTCTCTCCCCGTATACACCACACTGTGACAGCCCGTCTCTCTATATACACCACACTGTGCCAGCCCGTCTCTCTCCATATACACCACACTGTGCCAGCCCGTCTCTCCCCATATAGACTAAACTGTGCCAGCCCGTCTCTCTCCATATACACCACACTGTGCCAGCCCGTCTCTCCCCATATACACCACACTGTGCCAGCCCGTCTCTCCCCATATACACCACTGTGCCAGCCCGTCTCTCTCCATATACACCACACTGTGCCAGCCCGTCTCTCCCCATATACATCACACTGTGCCAGTCCGTCTCTCTCCATATACACTACACTGTGCCAGCCCGTCTCTCCCCATATACACCACACTGTGCCGTCCGTCTCTCCCCGTATACACCACACTGTGACAGCCCGTCTCTCTATATACACCACACTGAGCCAGCCCATCTCTCTCCATATACACCACACTGTGCCAGCCCGTCTCTCCCCATATAGACTACACTGTGCCAGCCCGTCTCTCTCCATATACACCACACTGTGCCAGTCCGTCTCTCTCCATATACACTACACTGTGCCAGCCCGTCTCTCCCCATATACACCACACTGTGCCGTCCGTCTCTCCCCGTATACACCACACTGTGACAGCCCGTCTCTCTATATACACCACACTGTGCCAGCCCGTCTCTCTCCATATACACCACACTGTGCCAGCCCGTCTCTCCCCATATAGACTACACTGTGCCAGCCCGTCTCTCCCCATATACACCACACTGTGCCGTCCGTCTCTCCCCGTATACACCACACTGTGCCAGCCCGTCTCGCCCCATATACACCACACTGTGCCAGCCCGTCTCTCCATATACACCACACTGTGCCAGCCCGTCTCTCCCCATATACACCACTGTGCCAGTCCATCTCTCTCCATATACACCACACTGTGCCAGCCCGTCTCTCCCCATATACACCACACTGTGCCAGCCCGTCTCTCTCCATATACACCACACTGTGCCAGCCCGTCTCTCCCCGTATACACCACACTGTGCGGTCCGTCTCTCCCCGTATACACCACACTGTGCCAGCCCGTCTCTCCCCATATACACCACTGTGCCAGCCCGTCTATCCCCTTATACACCACACTGTGCCAGTCCGTCTCTCTCCATATACACCACACTGTGCCAGCCCGTCTCTCCCCATATACACCTCACTGTGCCAGCCCGTCTCTCTCCCCATATACACCACACTGTGCCAGTCCGTTTCTCTCCATATACACCACAGTGTGCCAGCCCGTCTCTCCCCATATACACCACACTGTGCCAGCCCGTCTCTCTCCGTATACACCACACTGTGACAGCCCGTCTCTCCCCGTATACACCACACTGTGCCAGCCCGTCTCTCTCCTTATACACCACACTGTGCCAGCCCGTCTCTCCCCATATACACCACACTGTGCCAGCCCGTCTCTCTCCATATACACCACTGTGCCAGCCCGTCTCTCTCCATATACACCACACTGTGCCAGCCCGTCTCTCCCCGTATACACCACACTGTGCTAGCCCGTCTCTCCCCGTATACACCACACTGTGCCAATCCGTCTCTCTCCATATCCACCACACTGTGCCAGCCCGTCTCTCCCCATATACACCACACTGTGCCAGCCCGTCTCTCCCCATACACACCACTGTGCCAGCCCGTCTCTTCCCATATACACCACACTGTGCCAGCCCGTCTCTCCCCATATACACCACACTGTGCCAGCCCGTCTCTCCCCATATACACCACACTGTGTCAGCCCGTCTCTCCCCATATACACCACACTGTGCCAGCCCGTCTCTCTCCATATACACCACACTGTGACAGCCCGTCTCTCCCCGTATACACCACACTGTGCCAGCCCGTCTCTCCCCGTATACACCACACTGTGCCAGTCCGTCTCTCTCCATATACACCACACTGTGCCAGCCCGTCTCTCCCCATATACACCACACTGTGCCAGCCCGTCTCTCCACATATACAACACACTGTGACAGCCCGTCTCTCTCCCCATATACACCACACTGTGCCAGCCCGTCTCTCCCCATATACACCACTGTGCCAGCCCGTCTCTCCCCATATACACCACACTGTGCCAGCCCGTCTCTCCCCATATACACCACACTGTGCCAGCCCGTCTCTCCCCATATACACCACACTGTGCCAGCCCGTCTCTCCCCATATACACCACACTGTGCCAGCCCGTCTCTCCCCATATACACCACTGTGCCAGCCCGTCTCTCCCCATATACACCACACTGTGCCAGCCCGTCTCTCCCCATATACACCACTGTGCCAGCCCGTCTCTCCCCATATACACCACACTGTGCCAGCCCGTCTCTCCCCATATACACCACACTGTGCAAGCCCGTCTCGCTCTATATACACCACACTGCGCCAGTCCGTCTCTACCCATATACACCACACTGTGCC
Source organism: Pseudophryne corroboree (assembly GCF_028390025.1). Taxonomy (NCBI): domain Eukaryota; kingdom Metazoa; phylum Chordata; class Amphibia; order Anura; family Myobatrachidae; genus Pseudophryne; species Pseudophryne corroboree. The sequence continues at coordinate 851,689,900 of NC_086448.1, read as the reverse complement.
AGCCCGTCTCTCTCCATATACACCACACTGTGCCAGCCTGTCTCTCCCCATATACACCACACTGTGCCAGCCAGTCTCTCCCCATATACACCACACTGTGCCAGCCCGTCTCTCCCCATATACACCACACTGTGCCAGCCCGTCTATCCCCATATACATCACTGTGCCAGCCCGTCTTTCCCCATATACACCACACTGTGCCAGCCCGTCTCCCCATATACACCACACTGTGCCAGCCCGTCTCCATATACACACTGTGCCAGCCCATCTCTCTCCCCATATACACCACACTGTGCCAGCCCGTCTCCATATACATCACACTGTGCCAGCCCGTCTCTCTCCATATACACCACACTGTGCCAGCCCGTCTCTCCCCATATACACCACACCGTGCCAGCCCGTCTCTCTCCCCATATACACCACACTGTGCCAGCCCGTCTCTCTCCATATACACCACACTGTGCCAGCCAGTCTCTCCCCATATACACCACACTGTGCCAGCCCGTCTCTCCCCATATACATCACACTGTGACAGCCCGTCTCTCCCCATATACACCACACCGTGCCAGTCCGTCTCTCCCCATATACACCACACTGTGCCAGCCCGTCTCTCTCCATATACACCACACCGTGCCAGCCCGTCTCTCCCCATATACACCACACCGTGCCAGCCCGTCTCTCTCCGTATACACCACACTGTGACAGCCCGTCTCTCCCCATATACACCACTGTGCCAGCCCGTCTCTCCCCATATACACCACACTGTGCCAGTCCATCTCTCCCCATATACACCACACTGTGCCAGCCCGTCTCTCCCCATATACACCACACTGTGCCAGCCCGTCTCTCTCCATATACACCACACTGTGCCAGCCCGTCTCTCCCCATATACACCACACTGTGCCAGCCCGTCTCTCCCCATATACACCACACTGTGCCAGCCCGTCTCTCTCCATATACACCACACTGTGCCAGCCCGTCTCTCCCCATATACACCACACTGTGCCAGCCCTTCTCTCCTCATATACACCACACTGTGCCAGCCCGTCTCTCCCCATATACACCACACTGTGCCAGCCCTTCTCTCCTCATATACACCACACTGTGCCAGCCCGTCTCTCCCCATATACACCACACCGTGCCAGCCCGTCTCTCCCCATATACACCACACTGTGCCAGCCCGTCTCTGCCCATATACTCCACACTGTGCCAGCCCGTCTCTCTCCATATAGACTACACTGTGCCAGCCCGTCTCTCCCCATATACACCACACTGTGCCTGCCCGTCTCTCCCCATATACACCACACTGTGCCAGCCCGTCTCTCTCCATATAGACTACACTGTGCCAGCCCGTCTCTCTCCATATACACCACACTGTGCCAGCCCGTCTCTCCCCATATACACCACACTGTGCCAGCCCGTCTCTCCCCATATACACCGCACTGTGCCAGCCCGTCTCTCCCCATATACACTGCACTGTGCCAGCCCGTCTCTCCCCATATACACTGCACTGTGCCAGCCCGTCTCTCCCCATATAGACCACACTGTGCCAGGCCGTCTCTCCCCTTATACACCACACTGTGCCAGTCCGTCTCTCCCCATATACACCACACTGTGCCAGCCCGTCTCTCCCCATATACACCACACTGTGCCAGGCCGTCTCTCCCCTTATACACCACTCTGTGCCAGCCCGTCTCTCCCCATATACACCACACTGTGCCAGGCCGTCTCTCCCCTTATACACCACACTGTGCCAGGCCGTCTCTCCCCATATACACCACACTGTGCCAGCCCGTCTCTCCCCATATACACCACACTGTGCCAGGCCGTCTCTCCCCATATACACCACACTGTGCCAGCCCGTCTCTCCCCATATACACCACACTGTGCCAGGCCGTCTCTCCCCATATACACCACACTGTGCCAGCCCGTCTCTCCCCATATACACCACACTGTGCCAGGCCGTCTCTCCCCATATACACCACACTGTGCCAGCCCGTCTCTCCCCATATACACCACACTGTGCCAGGCCGTCTCTCCCCATATACACCACACTGTGCCAGGCCGTCTCTCCCCATATACACCACACTGTGCCAGCCCGTCTCTCCCCATATACACCACTGTGCCAGCCGTCTCTCCCCATATACACCACACTGTGCCAGCCCGTCTCTCCCCATATACACCACACTGTGCCAGGCCGTCTCTCCCCATATACACCACACTGTGCCAGCCCGTCTCTCCCCATATACACCACACTGTGCCAGCCCGTCTCTCCCCATATACACCACACTGTGCCAGCCCGTCTCTCCCCATATACATCACACTGTGACAGCCCGTCTCTCCCCATATACACCACACCGTGCCAGTCCGTCTCTCCCCATATACACCACACTGTGCCAGCCCGTCTCTCTCCATATACACCACACCGTGCCAGCCCGTCTCTCCCCATATACACCACACCGTGCCAGCCCGTCTCTCTCCGTATACACCACACTGTGACAGCCCGTCTCTCCCCATATACACCACTGTGCCAGCCCGTCTCTCCCCATATACACCACACTGTGCCAGTCCATCTCTCCCCATATACACCACACTGTGCCAGCCCGTCTCTCCCCATATACACCACACTGTGCCAGCCCGTCTCTCTCCATATACACCACACTGTGCTAGCCCGTCTCTCCCCATATACACCACACTGTGCCAGCCCGTCTCTCCCCATATACACCACACTGTGCCAGCCCGTCTCTCTCCATATACACCACACTGTGCCAGCCCGTCTCTCCCCATATACACCACACTGTGCCAGCCCTTCTCTCCTCATATACACCACACTGTGCCAGCCCGTCTCTCCCCATATACACCACACTGTGCCAGCCCTTCTCTCCTCATATACACCACACTGTGCCAGCCCGTCTCTCCCCATATACACCACACCGTGCCAGCCCGTCTCTCCCCATATACACCACACTGTGCCAGCCCGTCTCTGCCCATATACTCCACACTGTGCCAGCCCGTCTCTCTCCATATAGACTACACTGTGCCAGCCCGTCTCTCCCCATATACACCACACTGTGCCTGCCCGTCTCTACCCATATACACCACACTGTGCCAGCCCGTCTCTCTCCATATAGACTACACTGTGCCAGCCCGTCTCTCTCCATATACACCACACTGTGCCAGCCTGTCTCTCCCCATATACACCACACTGTGCCAGCCCGTCTCTCCCCATATACACCGCACTGTGCCAGCCCGTCTCTCCCCATATACACTGCACTGTGCCAGCCCGTCTCTCCCCATATACACTGCACTGTGCCAGCCCGTCTCTCCCCATATAGACCACACTGTGCCAGGCCGTCTCTCCCCTTATACACCACACTGTGCCAGTCCGTCTCTCCCCATATACACCACACTGTGCCAGCCCGTCTCTCCCCATATACACCACACTGTGCCAGGCCGTCTCTCCCCTTATACACCACTCTGTGCCAGCCCGTCTCTCCCCATATACACCACACTGTGCCAGGCCGTCTCTCCCCTTATACACCACACTGTGCCAGGCCGTCTCTCCCCATATACACCACACTGTGCCAGCCCGTCTCTCCCCATATACACCACACTGTGCCAGGCCGTCTCTCCCCATATACACCACACTGTGCCAGCCCGTCTCTCCCCATATACACCACACTGTGCCAGGCCGTCTCTCCCCATATACACCACACTGTGCCAGCCCGTCTCTCCCCATATACACCACACTGTGCCAGGCCGTCTCTCCCCATATACACCACACTGTGCCAGCCCGTCTCTCCCCATATACACCACACTGTGCCAGGCCGTCTCTCCCCATATACACCACACTGTGCCAGCCCGTCTCTCCCCATATACACCACACTGTGCCAGCCCGTCTCTCCCCATATACACTGCACTGTGCCAGCCCGTCTCTCCCCATATACACTGCACTGTGCCAGCCCGTCTCTCCCCATATAGACCACACTGTGCCAGGCCGTCTCTCCCCTTATACACCACACTGTGCCAGTCCGTCTCTCCCCATATACACCACACTGTGCCAGCCCGTCTCTCCCCATATACACCACACTGTGCCAGGCCGTCTCTCCCCTTATACACCACACTGTGCCAGCCCGTCTCTCCCCATATACTCCACACTGTGCCAGGCCGTCACTCCCCATATACACCACTGTGCCAGCCCGTCTCTCCCCATATACACCACACTGTGCCAGCCCGTCTCTCCCCATATACACCACTGTGCCAGCCCGTCTCTCCCCATATACACCTCACTGTGCCAGGCCGTCTCTCCCCATATACACCACACTGTGCCAGCCCGTCTCTCCCCATATACACCACTGTGCCAGCCCGTCTCTCCCCATATACACCACACTGTGCCAGGCCGTCTCTCCCCATATACACCACACTGTGCCAGCCCGTCTCTCTCCATATACACCACACCGTGCCAGCCCGTCTCTCCCCATATACACCACACCGTGCCAGCCCGTCTCTCTCCGTATACACCACACTGTGACAGCCCGTCTCTCCCCATATACACCACTGTGCCAGCCCGTCTCTCCCCATATACACCACACTGTGCCAGTCCATCTCTCCCCATATACACCACACTGTGCCAGCCCGTCTCTCCCCATATACACCACACTGTGCCAGCCCGTCTCTCTCCATATACACCACACTGTGCCAGCCCGTCTCTCCCCATATACACCACACTGTGCCAGCCCGTCTCTCCCCATATACACCACACTGTGCCAGCCCGTCTCTCTCCATATACACCACACTGTGCCAGCCCGTCTCTCCCCATATACACCACACTGTGCCAGCCCTTCTCTCCTCATATACACCACACTGTGCCAGCCCGTCTCTCCCCATATACACCACACTGTGCCAGCCCTTCTCTCCTCATATACACCACACTGTGCCAGCCCGTCTCTCCCCATATACACCACACCGTGCCAGCCCGTCTCTCCCCATATACACCACACTGTGCCAGCCCGTCTCTGCCCATATACTCCACACTGTGCCAGCCCGTCTCTCTCCATATAGACTACACTGTGCCAGCCCGTCTCTCCCCATATACACCACACTGTGCCTGCCCGTCTCTCCCCATATACACCACACTGTGCCAGCCCGTCTCTCTCCATATAGACTACACTGTGCCAGCCCGTCTCTCTCCATATACACCACACTGTGCCAGCCCGTCTCTCCCCATATACACCACACTGTGCCAGCCCGTCTCTCCCCATATACACCGCACTGTGCCAGCCCGTCTCTCCCCATATACACTGCACTGTGCCAGCCCGTCTCTCCCCATATACACTGCACTGTGCCAGCCCGTCTCTCCCCATATAGACCACACTGTGCCAGGCCGTCTCTCCCCTTATACACCACACTGTGCCAGTCCGTCTCTCCCCATATACACCACACTGTGCCAGCCCGTCTCTCCCCATATACACCACACTGTGCCAGGCCGTCTCTCCCCTTATACACCACTCTGTGCCAGCCCGTCTCTCCCCATATACACCACACTGTGCCAGGCCGTCTCTCCCCTTATACACCACACTGTGCCAGGCCGTCTCTCCCCATATACACCACACTGTGCCAGCCCGTCTCTCCCCATATACACCACACTGTGCCAGGCCGTCTCTCCCCAAATACACCACACTGTGCCAGCCCGTCTCTCCCCATATACACCACACTGTGCCAGGCCGTCTCTCCCCATATACACCACACTGTGCCAGCCCGACTCTCCCCATATACACCACACTGTGCCAGGCCGTCTCTCCCCATATACACCACACTGTGCCAGCCCGTCTCTCCCCATATACACCACACTGTGCCAGGCCGTCTCTCCCCATATACACCACACTGTGCCAGGCCGTCTCTCCCCATATACACCACACTGTGCCAGCCCGTCTCTCCCCATATACACCACTGTGCCAGCCCGTCTCTCCCCATATACACCACACTGTGCCAGCCCGTCTCTCCCCATATACACCACACTGTGCCAGGCCGTCTCTCCCCATATACACCACACTGTGCCAGCCCGTCTCTCCCCATATACACCACACTGTGCCAGCCCGTCTCTCCCCATATACACCACACTGTGCCAGCCCGTCTCTCCCCATATACACCACACTGTGCCAGCCCTTCTCTCCTCATATACACCACACTGTGCCAGCCCGTCTCTCCCCATATACACCACACTGTGCCAGCCCTTCTCTCCTCATATACACCACACTGTGCCAGCCCGTCTCTCCCCATATACACCACACCGTGCCAGCCCGTCTCTCCCCATATACACCACACTGTGCCAGCCCGTCTCTGCCCATATACTCCACACTGTGCCAGCCCGTCTCTCTCCATATAGACTACACTGTGCCAGCCCGTCTCTCCCCATATACACCACACTGTGCCTGCCCGTCTCTCCCCATATACACCACACTGTGCCAGCCCGTCTCTCTCCATATAGACTACACTGTGCCAGCCCGTCTCTCTCCATATACACCACACTGTGCCAGCCCGTCTCTCTCCATATACACCACACTGTGCCAGCCCGTCTCTCCCCATATACACCACACTGTGCCAGCCCGTCTCTCCCCATATACACTGCACTGTGCCAGCCCGTCTCTCCCCATATACACTGCACTGTGCCAGCCCGTCTCTCCCCATATAGACCACACTGTGCCAGGCCGTCTCTCCCCTTATACACCACACTGTGCCAGTCCGTCTCTCCCCATATACACCACACTGTGCCAGCCCGTCTCTCCCCATATACACCACACTGTGCCAGGCCGTCTCTCCCCTTATACACCACACTGTGCCAGCCCGTCTCTCCCCATATACTCCACACTGTGCCAGGCCGTCACTCCCCATATACACCACTGTGCCAGCCCGTCTCTCCCCATATACACCACACTGTGCCAGCCCGTCTCTCCCCATATACACCACTGTGCCAGCCCGTCTCTCCCCATATACACCTCACTGTGCCAGGCCGTCTCTCCCCATATACACCACACTGTGCCAGCCCGTCTCTCCCCATATACACCACTGTGCCAGCCCGTCTCTCCCCATATACACCACACTGTGCCAGGCCGTCTCTCCCCATATACACCACACTGTGCCAGGCCGTCTCTCCCCATATACACCACACTGTGCCAGCCCGTCTCTCCCCATATACACCACACTGTGCCAGGCCGTCTCTCCCCATATACACCACACTGTGCCAGGCCGTCTCTCCCCATATACACCACACTGTGCCAGCCCGTCTCTCCCCATATACACCACACTGTGCCAGCCCGTCTCTCCCCATATACACCACACTGTGCCAGGCCGTCTCTCCCCATATACACCACACTGTGCCAGGCCGTCTCTCCCCATATACACCACACTGTGCCAGGCCGTCTCTCCCCATATACACCACACTGTGCCAGCCCGTCTCTCCCCATATACACCACTGTGCCAGCCCGTCTCTCCCCATATACACCTCACTGTGCCAGGCCGTCTCTCCCCATATACACCACACTGTGCCAGCCCGTCTCTCCCCATATACACCACTGTGCCAGCCCGTCTCTCCCCATATACACCACACTGTGCCAGGCCGTCTCTCCCCATATACACCACACTGTGCCAGCCCGTCTCTCTCCAAATACACCACACTGTGCCAGCCCGTCTCTCCCCATATACACCACACTGTGCCAGCCCTTCTCTCCTCATATACACCACACTGTGCCAGCCCGTCTCTCCCCATATACACCACACTGTGCCAGCCCTTCTCTCCTCATATACACCACACCGTGCCAGCCCGTCTCTCCCCATATACACCACACCGTGCCAGCCCGTCTCTCCCCATATACACCACACTGTGCCAGCCCGTCTCTGCCCATATACTCCACACTGTGCCAGCCCGTCTCTCTCCATATAGACTACACTGTGCCAGCCCGTCTCTCCCCATATACACCACACTGTGCCTGCCCGTCTCTCCCCATATACACCACACTGTGCCAGCCCGTCTCTCTCCATATAGACTACACTGTGCCAGCCCGTCTCTCTCCATATACACCACACTGTGCCAGCCCGTCTCTCCCCATATACACCACACTGTGCCAGCCCGTCTCTCCCCATATACACCGCACTGTGCCAGCCCGTCTCTCCCCATATACACTGCACTGTGCCAGCCCGTCTCTCCCCATATACACCGCACTGTGCCAGCCCGTCTCTCCCCATATAGACCACACTGTGCCAGGCCGTCTCTCCCCTTATACACCACACTGTGCCAGTCCGTCTCTCCCCATATACACCACACTGTGCCAGCCCGTCTCTCCCCATATACACCACACTGTGCCAGGCCGTCTCTCCCCTTATACACCACTCTGTGCCAGCCCGTCTCTCCCCATATACACCACACTGTGCCAGGCCGTCTCTCCCCTTATACACCACACTGTGCCAGGCCGTCTCTCCCCATATACACCACACTGTGCCAGCCCGTCTCTCCCCATATACACCACTGTGCCAGCCCGTCTCTCCCCATATACACCACACTGTGCCAGCCCGTCTCTCCCCATATACACCACACTGTGCCAGGCCGTCTCTCCCCATATTCACCACACTGTGCCAGCCCGTCTCTCCCCATATACACCACACTGTGCCAGCCCGTCTCTCCCCATATACACCACACTGTGCCAGCCCGTCTCTCCCCATATACACCACACTGTGCCAGCCCTTCTCTCCTCATATACACCACACTGTGCCAGCCCGTCTCTCCCCATATACACCACACTGTGCCAGCCCTTCTCTCCTCATATACACCACACTGTGCCAGCCCGTCTCTCCCCATATACACCACACCGTGCCAGCCCGTCTCTCCCCATATACACCACAATGTGCCAGCCCGTCTCTGCCCATATACTCCACACTGTGCCAGCCCGTCTCTCTCCATATAGACTACACTGTGCCAGCCCGTCTCTCCCCATATACACCACACTGTGCCTGCCCGTCTCTCCCCATATACACCACACTGTGCCAGCCCGTCTCTCTCCATATAGACTACACTGTGCCAGCCCGTCTCTCTCCATATACACCACACTGTGCCAGCCCGTCTCTCCCCATATACACCACACTGTGCCAGCCCGTCTCTCCCCATATACACCACACTGTGCCAGCCCGTCTCTCCCCATATACACTGCACTGTGCCAGCCCGTCTCTCCCCATATACACTGCACTGTGCCAGCCCGTCTCTCCCCATATAGACCACACTGTGCCAGGCCGTCTCTCCCCTTATACACCACACTGTGCCAGTTCGTCTCTCCCCATATACACCACACTGTGCCAGCCCGTCTCTCCCCATATACACCACACTGTGCCAGGCCGTCTCTCCCCTTATACACCACACTGTGCCAGCCCGTCTCTCCCCATATACACCACACTGTGCCAGGCCGTCTCTCCCCATATACACCACACTGTGACAGCCCGTCTCTCCCCTTATACACCACACTGTGCCAGGCCGTCTCTCCCCATATACACCACACTGTGCCAGCCCGTCTCTCCCCATATACACCACACTGTGCCAGGCCGTCTCTCCCCATATACACCACACTGTGCCAGCCCGTCTCTCCCCATATACACCACACTGTGCCAGGCCGTCTCTCCCCATATACACCACACTGTGCCAGCCCGTCTCTCCCCATATACACCACACTGTGCCAGGCCGTCTCTCCCCAAATACACCACACTGTGCCAGGCCGTCTCTCCCCATATACACCACACTGTGCCAGCCCGTCTCTCCCCATATACACCACTGTGCCAGCCCGTCTCTCCCCATATACACCTCACTGTGCCAGGCCGTCTCTCCCCATATACACCACACTGTGCCAGCCCGTCTCTCCCCATATACATCACACTGTGCCAGGCCGTCTCTCCCCATATACACCACACTGTGCCAGCCCGTCTCTCCCCATATACACCACACTGTGCCAGGCCGTCTCTCCCCAAATACACCACACTGTGCCAGGCCGTCTCTCCCCATATACACCACACTGTGCCAGCCCGTCTCTCCCCATATACACCACTGTGCCAGCCCGTCTCTCCCCATATACACCTCACTGTGCCAGGCCGTCTCTCCCCATATACACCACACTGTGCCAGCCCGTCTCTCCCCATATACACCACTGTGCCAGCCCGTCTCTCCCCATATACACCACACTGTGCCAGGCCGTCTCTCCCCATATACACCACACTGTGCCAGCCCGTCTCTCCCCATATACACCACACTGTGCCAGGCCGTCTCTCCCCATATACACCACACTGTGCCAGGCCGTCTCTCCCCATATACACCACACTGTGCCAGCCCGTCTCTCCCCATATACACCACACTGTGCCAGCCCGTCTCTCCCCATATACACCACACTGTGCCAGGCCGTCTCTCCCCATATACACCACACTGTGCCAGGCCGTCTCTCCCCATATACACCACACTGTGCCAGGCCGTCTCTCCCCATATACACCACACTGTGCCAGCCCGTCTCTCCCCATATACACCACTGTGCCAGCCCGTCTCTCCCCATATACACCTCACTGTGCCAGGCCGTCTCTCCCCATATACACCACACTGTGCCAGCCCGTCTCTCCCCATATACACCACTGTGCCAGCCCGTCTCTCCCCATATACACCACACTGTGCCAGCCCGTCTCTCCCCATATACACCACACTGTGCCAGGCCGTCTCTCCCCATATACACCACACTGTGCCAGCCCGTCTCTCCCCATATACACCACTGTGCCAGCCCGTCTCTCCCCATATACACCACACTGTGCCAGCCCATCTCTCTCCCCATATACACCACACTGTGCCAGCCCGTCTCTCCCCATATACACCACTGTGCCAGCCCGTCTCTCCCCATATACACCACACTGTGCCAGCCCGTCTCTCCCCATATACATCACACTGTGCCAGCCCGTCTCTCCCCATATACACCACACTGTGCCAGGCCGTCTCTCCCCATATACACCACACTGTGCCAGCCCGTCTCTCCCCATATACACCACACTGTGCCAGGCCGTCTCTCCCCATATACACCACACTGTGCCAGCCCGTCTCTCCCCATATACACCACACTGTGCCAGCCCGTCTCTCCCCATATACACCACACTGTGCCAGCCCGTCTCTCTCCATATACACCTCACTGTGCCAGCCCGTCTCTCCCCATATACACCACACTGTGCCAGCCCGTCTCTCCCCATATACACCACACTGTGCCAGGCCGTCTCTCCCCATATACACCACACTGTGCCAGCCCGTCTCTCTCCATATACACCACACTGTGCCAGGCCGTCTCTCCCCATATACACCACACTGTGCCAGCCCGTCTCTCCCCATATACACCACTGTGCCAGCCCGTCTCTCCCCATATACACCACACTGTGCCAGCCCGTCTCTCCCCATATACACCACACTGTGCCAGCCCATCTCTCCCCATATACACCACACTGCCAGCCCGTCTCTCCCCATATACACCACACTGTGACAGCCCGTCTCTCCCCATATACACCACACTGTGCCAGCCCGTCTCTCTCCATATACACCTCACTGTGCCAGCCCGTCTCTCCCCATATACACCACACTGTGCCAGCCCGTCTCTCCCCATATACACCACACTGTGCCAGGCCGTCTCTCCCCATATACACCACACTGTGCCAGCCCGTCTCTCCCCATATACACCACACTGTGCCAGGCCGTCTCTCCCCATATACACCACACTGTGCCAGCCCGTCTCTCCCCATATACACCACTGTGCCAGCCCGTCTCTCCCCATATACACCACACTGTGCCAGCCCGTCTCTCCCCATATACACCACACTGTGCCAGCCCGTCTCTCCCCATATACACCACACTGCCAGCCCGTCTCTCCCCATATACACCACACTGTGACAGCCCGTCTCTCCCCATATACACCACACTGTGCCAGCCCGTCTCTCCCCGTATACACCACACTGCTTCTATGAGAAGACAGATCTTATCTCCTTTACAATTTGTCACATGACCAAATATATTGTATGTTGTTCTGGTCTTTCCCATTATAATCAATATACGAGCACTGTCCTCTGTCCAGTTCAATCCTCACATCATGTAACAGTCTTTTTGGCTTATTACCAGCTTTGTCTGTTACTGGTTTCATGGCACGCATTTCGCCAGCTGTGTAGCCTCCAGAACCTGTCAGTCCCTCACTTCTCCGTGCGCGTACGATTACAGCAGACATTCTTGCACGGGTTTTCAGCTGGCTGTGCGTCATTTGGACACCCCTCACCTGCCCCCTCAGACACCACTATGGGTTGTTTTACTGGCTGGGATACTTTGCAGCTGAAATGCAGCCTCTCTCCAGTGTGTATGCGCTGGTGTCGCACAAGGTTGTGTTTTTTGTAGAAGCTGCCGCCACACACCAGACAGGGGAAAGGTCGATGGCCGCTGTGGATGCCTTTATGCCGCTCTAGGTTGGGCTTCTGAATGAAACTGTCCCCACACACGTTGCATCGAAAAGGGCGTTCCCCAGTGTGTATTTTTTGGTGCCGGCTCAAGAATTGTCTGCTTTTAAATCCTTTCCCACAGACAGTGCAAGTATAGGGTCTCTCACCTGGGACCCCACTGTGAATTTTCTGATGGGCCTGCAGGTGAGGCTGTGCCACAAAGCTTTTCCGGCACTGGTCACAGGAGAATGGTTTTCCCCCAATCCCGCAGCTACCACCGCCATTTTGGTGAGCACGCTGATGAGTCAGTAGATGGGAGCGACATGCAAATCCTTTCCCGCACTCGGGACAGCTGTATGGTCGCTCTGCACTGTGAACCAATTCCTGGTGCCTCAGCAACGCCTTGCGCTGGGCAAAACTTTGCTGACATTGGTCACAAGGAAATGGAGTCTCGCCAGTGTGCCTACGTCGATGAGTGACCAGGTGCTGTTTACGGCTGAAGCTCTTGCCGCAGTCAGAACAAGTAAAAGGCCTTTCTCCAGTGTGTACGCGGCAGTGTGTGATCAGATCAGCCTTGCGGTTAAAGCTTTTACCACAACGTTCACAAGAGAACGGTCGCTCCCCAGTGTGCAAACGCTGATGAGTCTGGTAGTTTCCTTTATGGTTAAATTTGATACCGCAGTGTTCACAGGAGAAGAGCTTTTCTCCAGTATGTATTCGCTTGTGACCAACCAGGTGGTGGCGGTAGTGGAATCTCTTGCCACACACCTCACAGGGGTATGGACGTTCTCCGCGGTGCGTACGCTGGTGGCTGGTCAGGTGTGACTTGCGAATGAAGCTCCGATGACAGTCTGAACATGAGTATGGTCTTTCCACAGATATTTGTGACACTTGCTGGGAATCATGTGCCACAGGATGGATGATGTGGTGAGATGACAAACGGGCATCGGATGTGACCCGGAAATCCGTGCCTGCAACAAAGACCAGACAGAATGTATATACATTATACAGGGTTTTTTTTTTAAATAAAAAAGGTAAGTGAACGTTATACAGTATGTGTATCTTATGTATCTTTTGTGTTACAATAGATGTTGAGTGACAGCCGGCATACCACAGTACGCCATCCAGGAACATGCATGGTGGAACATTATTTCTGAAGTTGCGGGACAGGATGGAATGGTGGGCCTTCCCTGGCACACGTAACAACTGCGTTCCAGGACAATTTCCGGACAACTGCACTACCCAAAAAAACTATCCTGTCTTGGATGGAAATGTTCAGGCAAACAGGGTCCGTGGCAAATCATAATAAAGGCTGACCACATGGAGTACGTGGTGAAGAACGACGGACGCTATGTGCAGCATATACTGGAGCTGTGTGAGCATGGAAATAAGTTTCAGCTACCTTTCCTGTGAAACACCCTGTATGATACTTGTTCATTTTCAAATACTATTTCTACTTAAATACTGATGTCTGACTGTCAGACACCACAGTCTGTATTATTATTATTATTATTCACACACCAAAGTCTGTATTATTATTATTATTATTATTATTCACACACCACAGTCTGTATTATTATTATTATTATTATTATTCACACACCAAAGTCTGTATTATTATTATTATTCACACACCAAAGTCTGTATTATTATTTATTATTAGTAGTCAGACACTAAACCCTGTAGTATTATTATTATTATTATTCAGACACTAAACCCTGTAGTATTATTATTATTATTATTCAGACACCAAAGTCTGTATTATTATTATTATTATTATTATTATTATTATTATTCTTCAGACACCAAAGTCTGTATTATTGTTATTATTTAGACACCACAGGCTGTATTATTAATTATTATTCTTATTATTCTTCAGACACCAAAGTCTGTATTATTGTTATTATTTAGACACCACAGGCTGTATTATTAATTATTATTATTATTCTTCAGACACCAAAGTCTGTATTATTGTTGTTATTATGATTATTAGTCAGACACTAAACCCTGTAGTAGTATTATTATTATTATTATTATTGTTAGTCAGACAGACACAAAAGTCTGCATTATTGTTATTATTCTTATTCAGACACCAAAGTCTGTATAATAAAAATAAAAATAATAATAATACAGACTTTGATGTCGGACTAATAATAATAATACTAATAATAATAATAATAATAATAATAATACTTAGTCAGACACCAAACTCTGTAGTATTATTATTTAGACACCACAGTCTGTATTATTATTATTATTCAGACACCACAGTCTGTATTATTATTTATTATTATTAGTCAGACACCAAAGTCTGTATTATTATTAATTATTATTATTATTATTAGTCAGACACCAAAGTCTGTATTATTAACATTATTATTTGTCAGATACCAAACCCTGTAGTATTATTATTATTCAGACACCACAGTCTGTATTATTGTTATTATTATTATTATTATTATTATTCACACACCAAAGTCTGTATTATTATTATTATTATTATTCAGAAACCAAAGTTTGTAGTATTATTATTATTATTATTATTATTCAGAAACCAAAGTCTGTATTATTATTATTATTATTATTCACCACATACCAAAGTCCGTATTATTATTATTATTATTATTATTATTCAGAAACCAAAGTCTGTATTATTATTATTATTATTATTATTCACACACCAAAGTCTGTAGTATTCTTCTTCTTCTTATTATTATTATTATTATTCAGAAACCAAAGTCTGTATTATTATTATTATTATTATTATTCAGAAACCAAAGTCTGTATTATTATTATTATTATTATTATTCAGAAACCAAAGTCTGTATTATTATTATTATTCAGACACCAAACCCTGTAGTATTATTATTATTGTTAGTCAGACAGACAGACACAAAAGTCGGAATTATTGTTATTATTCTTATTCAGACACCACAGTCTGTATAATAAAAATAATAATAATAATAATAATAATAATACTACAGACTTTGATGTCTGACTAATAATGATAATAATACAGATTGGAGACTAAGTAACAATAATTATACAGACTTTGATGCTGGACTAATAATAATAATAATACTTAGTCAGATGCCAAAGTCTGTATTATTATTATTATTCAGACACCAAACCCTGTAGTATTATTATTATTATTATTATTCAGACACCAAACCCTGTAGTATTATTATTATTATTAGTCAGACACCAAAGTCTGTATTATTATTATTATTATTATTATTCAGTGTCACGATCCATCATGATTGGATCCCAGAATATGATATTTCTCCTATTATGTGTGATATAAAAAGGAGATTTATCGTAAGACTTACCATTGCTAAATCTCTTTCTGCGAGGTACACTGAATTCCACAGGGAATAACATCGGGTGTAGAGTTGGATCTTGATCCGAGGCACCAACAGGCTAAAGCTTTGACTGTTCCCAGGATGCACTGCACCGCCTCCTCTATAACCCCGCCTCCAGGCACTGGAGCTCAGTTTTGTTAACCAGTCCAATGTAGTAGCAGATAAGATAGACGGTAGATGTTAGTCACATAGAACCACATTCTCACGACAGGAGAAGGTACCAGCGGCTACTGCCATACAAACCCAAAGACGCGTCAGGGTGGGCGCCCTGTGGAAGTCAGTGTACCTCGCAGAAAGAGATTTAACAATGGCAAGTCTTACCATAAATCTCCTTTTCTGCAGCGGGGTACACTGGTATTCCACAGGGAATAACATCAGGGATGTCCTAAAACAGTTCCTCATGGGAGGGGACACACTGTAGCGGGCACAAGAACCCGGCATCCAAAGGAAGCATCCTCTGGAGACAACCTCTGGGGAGTTCGCCAGAATCAGCAAGTCATCCAGATACGGCAGGATTCTGACACCCTGACGGCGTAGAAGGGCCGTCATGACTACCATGACCTTGGTGAAGATCCGAGGAGCCGTGGTCAGTCCGAAAGGCAAGGCCTGGAATTGATAATGTAGGTTGCCAATAGCAAACCATAGGTATTGCTGATGCGACATGGCAATAGGTATGTGCAGGTAAGTATCCTGTATGTCCAGGGATACCATATAGTCCTTGGGTTCCATGGCCAGAACAATAGAGCACTGAGTCTCCACACAGAATTTGGATACCCTCACAAATTTGTTCAAAAATTTGAGGTTGAGTATAGGCCGGGAGGAGCCATTTGGTTTCGGGACTAGAAACAGGGTCGAATAGTATCCCCTGCCTCTTTGAGACAGAGGTACTGGCACAATCACTCCGGTATCCAGGATAGATTGTACAACCAAGTGTAAAGTCTGAGCTTTCAACGGATCCGAAGGGATAACCTTGTTTGGAAGCAGGCTGACGGGCGGCCCAAGATTGTTTAGAATTGGGCTTGTTGGTTTTGGAAGCACAAGCCTGTCTCGGGTACGCCTGACCTTTCGCTTTACCTGGAGGTCGAAAGGAACGAAAAGCGGTACTCTCAGCCTTCAGAGCAGAAGGATTAGTACTTGGGAGAAACGCAGTCTTAGCATTAGCCATGTCAGTCACGATCTTGTTCAGATCCTCCCCAAATAGGATGTCTCTCTTAAAAGGGAGCACCTCCAAGATCTTTTTGGAGTCCAGGTCCACTTTCCAGGACCTTAACCACAAAATGCGGTGAGCCAGATTAGACGTAGTAGACACCTTGGCCGCCATTACGCCTGCATCAGAGGCCGCCTCCTGCATGTAGTGAGAGGCTGTGGTAGTGTCAGAGAAATTTAGGGGTAGCTCATCCTCCAATGCCTGAACCCATGCCTCAATAACCTTTGCAGCCCAAGAGGCTGCCATAGTGCGTCTATGTACAGCACCAGTAAGTGTATAGATAGACTTCAGGCATCCCTCCACACGCTTATCCGTCGGTTCCTTCAGTGAAGTGACAGCGGTGACAGGCAGAGTAGAAGACACCACTAGACGGGCGACATGAGAGTCCACCGGCAGTGGAGTTTCCCACTTGTTACTCAACTCCGCAGGCTTAGGATAACGAGCCAACATCCTTTAAGACAGGGGACAGGGAAAATTTCTTTCCTGGAGATGACCAGGATTCCTGACGTATGTCAATTAAGAGGTCAGAATGAGGTAAAACTACTTTAGCAACCTTCTGACGTTTAAACTTATCAGGTTTCTTAGACGTAGCAGGAGTTTCAATCTCATCATCAATCTGGAGAATCAGCTTGATAGCCTCCACTAGGTCAGGGACATCAACTTGAGATGTAGATTCCTCATCAGAAACAACTGTACCAGTATCTCAAGGGCCAGTATAATCCCCATCCTCATCGGAAGAATCATCCGACATATCAGTGGATTGCGAGAAAGAAATGGCCCGCTTAGATGACCCTTTGGTCCCAGCAGGGCGAGGGTTAGGTTTTTGTTTAACTAAGGACTGATTTAATTGCTGTAACTGGGTTGACAGAGTATCCACCCAAGGCGGATTAACTACAGGGACAATATGTGGCTGTAATGGCACAGGAGGTCCAACAGGGGGCATAAGCCGTGTTACAAGCGTAGTCAGCATATTTGAAAATGCAGCCCAGGGTGGATCCTGATTTGCCACAGGTGCTGCGGGCTGACTGGAAGGTGCAGAGCACCCAGTACCTGAATCCTCGGATGAAATGTTTTCCTCAGGCAAATCCGTGGCGCCAACACTACATGATGCAGGAGCGTCTGCGGATTTCCAGCCCTGTGTAGCAGACATTATTGGGAATGTAGCCTTAGGGAGTAACAGTACAATATAGCCAGACAAACACAATACCTGCACAAACAGAGGATTTAAGCGGTGTGAGGTGACTGAAACACAGTGAAAAATACAAAACAGTATATCCTGTGGAACACTATATGGTATATGAGACCCTGATGCACTTAGCCCCCCAGGGTATAGAATATAGTGATAGCAAGATGTGTGATACACAGAATAGAATCCATACAGCAGCTATAGGCACACACAGTCACATGTACAATGCAGAAATTATTACTTGGAAACAATAAAACAGCACTGGATTAGTAAATCTACATATAGATATGTATGTATACAGATATAACAATGCACTGTAAACACTGGATGTATATCACAGAACTCTTGTACTATATATTCCTATAGCAGTACACTTGTTCTGAACTAACAATGTCTAAAATGACATGTAGAATACTTAAGTGTCTGTAAATACACAGCGCTGAAACATAAAAGGAATGGGGACATGGGATATGCTTTGCACTAGCTAAAAAATTCTTATAGTACTATCTGCAAGAGGAACCCCGACTAATATCCATCAATGAGTCGTGTATCTCCTACTGGACATTCGGGGGTGCTACCAGAGACAAATTTCTCTCTCTCCTTTAATACACAGTGCTGACAAGGCAGGCAGGCGGTTTTACAGAGGAGACATTGCCCAGTAGTCCCGGAGATCAGCCCAGCTAGTAGTGAAGATGGCACCAAAATCTCAGCAGGGAGTGAGGGAGAGAGAAATGCAGCTCCAGGGTGGGAACACTAGCAGTAGATGGTGCCCGGAGCTGGGGGAGGGGCTGCAGGTCAGCGTCTTATCCCCTCTGCTGGACTTTACCACCGGGTGTTGTGGAGCCCATTGGATTTTAGTAAATCCTACCTGTGCTCCCTCCCCTGGAGGATATAGTGGGGCCCCTGTACGGCCACAGTGTCCACGCCAGCGGCGCGGTCTGTCTCCTGGGACCGCGATAAGATCACGATTTGCCGGCGGGTCCCAACTGGGGGACCCTCTTACCTCATCTCTGTCGTTGCAGCCACCCGATCCAGATTAGCAGCGGTGGTGTGCCTAGAAACCGGTGCATGGGGAGATGCAGTGCCGCTGAGGAAGATTATGGAGCCACAGCACAAAATGTCAGAATTACATAAAAGTGCTGCGGCCCTTGAAGTCTTCTTAAAAAAGCTCTTTTCAAGGCTGTCTAGCGCAGCCCCACCTGTTAGTGACCTGCACTGCAGGCACCAACTTTTAAACTGAGCTCCAGTGCCTGGTGGTGGGGCTAATATAGAAAAGGTGGTGCAGTGCGTCCTGGGAACAGTCAAAGCTTTAGCCTGTTGGTGCCTCGGATCAAGATCCAACTCTACACCCTGTCATTCCCTGTGGAATACCAGTGTACCCCGCTGCAGAAATGGTATTTTCCTGTGAACTGCCTGTGGACATAACCCCAGGGAGGCTAAGAGGTCTGCCAGCCATTCCCCTCTGCTAGGTAGTAAATATTGTGGACATAACCCCAGGCGGGGCCAGGAGGTTATCACTGATTGCATTTCACCAAGCCACTATGTCATGAGGCCATAAATGTGTTTAGTAGTAACAAGTTCAAAACCCAGCAAAGAAGTGGGAGAATAAATTTATGTTCGAGGTTCTGGTCTCTCATCCGGTCATAAATGTTTGGGGGATGGAAGACTGCATCAGTCAGTTCCCATTTTTCAAACAACCTGATCAGAGAATGGAATGTCTGTGTGTCCCCTCCCAACTGTGTTTGCAAGACAGCTACATGGAAAGCACATGATCCCCCTCCCTGTCCAGCATTGAGCTGGTTAAAAATCCCAAGGATGGGGAGGAGTGAGTGCAGCTGAAGGGTATAACTATATCTTCCATAGTAAAATTATTGCTCAGTTTCACGGGACGTAGCTTTAGCTAGAAGCTAGAAATGAAATGATCAAGTCATCTGTGTCATCCCCACAACTGGATTCTAGATTTGTAAGTCTAGGCTTCGGAATTATTATCTCCTTTTTTTGTTTGAGATCGTACTGTACTGTG
Organism: Pseudophryne corroboree; assembly: GCF_028390025.1. NCBI lineage: Eukaryota > Metazoa > Chordata > Amphibia > Anura > Myobatrachidae > Pseudophryne > Pseudophryne corroboree. Next base: position 851,669,648 of record NC_086448.1, on the reverse strand, counting down.
TATTTTTAAAATATTCTTAATAATCTTTGTAACACTTTTTATAATTAAAGCTCTGAAGTATTCTTGGAATTAAACTTACATATTCTAGTCTTGATTCTGTGATTTTTAGAACCCAAGGCCTTGTGTGGCCAACATCTACCTATTTTTTCTAAGTATTGCAGTGTGTTTGCAAGTAAAAGCAAAAGTGTACTTTGCGCACAGCGCTACATCAGACTGTTTGTATAATCCCTTGTGTCCATAGTGACCCCCACGTCACAGGCGGTACTTTTCAGATTGGCGTATCTGGAGAAGCGACCGGCAGGTCCGTGACATTTGGTGGCGAACGGTGGGATTGAGAATTGTTTTCTTTATAAGAACTTTCAGGTGAAACTCAGAAAATTAGAATATCGGAATATGCTGTGCTATATAAGTAACTGTTAATAATAATATCGTGCAAAAGTAAATTTATTTCAGTAATTCAACTTAAAAAGGTGAAACTAATATATTATATAAACTCATTATATGCAAAGTGAGATATTTCAATCCTTTATTTGTTAAAATTTTGATGATTGTGGTTTACAGCTTAAGAAGCCCCCAAATCCAAAATCTCAGAAAATTAGAATATTACTGTACATAAAACTAATACAAAAAAAAAATAAAAAAATTTAAATACAGAAATGTCGTCCCTCTAAAAAGTATAATAATGCATATGTACTCAGTACTTGGTTTGGCCCGCTTCTGCGTGAATTACTGCCTCAATGCAGCGTGGCATGGATTCTATCAGCCTGTGACACTGCTGATGTGTTATGGAAGACCAGGATGCTTCAATATCGGCCTTCAGCTCTTCTGCATTGTTTGGTCTCCTATCTCTCATCTTTCTCTTGTCAATGGGGTTCAGGTCAGGCGAGTTTGCTGCCCAATCCAGCACAGTAATCTCATAGTCATTGAACCAGGTTTTGGTACTTTTGGCAGTGTGGCCAGGTGGCAAGTCCTGCTGGAAATGAAGTCAGCCTCTCCATAAAGCTTGTCTGCTGAAGGAAGCATGAAGTGCTCTAAAATGTCCTGGTAGACGGCTGTGTTGACTCTGGACTTAATAAAGCACAGTGGACCAACACCAGATGACATGGCTCCCCAAATCAACAAAGACTGTGTAAACTTCACACTGGACTTCAAGCATCTTGGATTGTGTGCCTCTCCATTCTTCCTCCATACACTGGGACCTTGGTTTCCAAATGAGGTGCAAAATTTGCTCTCATCAGAAAAGAGGACTTTGGACCACTGAGCAACACACCAGTTCTTTTTTTCTTTAGCCCAGGTAAGACGCTTCTGACGTTTGTTGTTCAGGAGCGCTTGACTAGAGGAATATGACATTTGAAGCCTATGTCCAGGATCCGTCTGTGTGGTGGCTCTTGATGCACTAACTCCAGCCTCAGTCCACTCCTTGTGAAGCTCCCCCATACTTTTGAATGGCCTTTTCCTGACAATCCTCTCCAGGCTGCGGTCATCCCTGCTGCTTGTGCACCTTTTTCTTCCACACTTTTCCATTCCACTTAACTTCTATTAATGTGCTTTGATACAGCACTTTGAGAACATCCAACTTCTTTTGCAATTTCCTTTTGAGGCTTTCCCTCCTTGTGGACTGTGTCAATGATGGTTTTCTGCACAACTGTCAGGTCAGCAGTCTTCCCCATGATTGTGAATTGTATTGAACAAGACAGAGGCCATTTAAAGTGTCAGGAAACCTTTGCAGGTGGTTTGGATTAATTAGCTGATTAGGGTGTGACACTTGGAGCCAACAACATTGAACCTTTTCACAAAATTCTAATTTTCTGAGATTTTGGATTTGGGGTTATCTTAAACTGTAAGCCACAATCATCAAAATTATAACAAATAAAGGCTTAAAATATCTCACTTTGCATGTAATGAGTCTATATAATATATTAGTTTCACCTTTTAAGTTGAATTACTGAAATAAATAAACTTTTGCACAATATTCTAATTTTCTGAGTTTAACCTGTATTGCAAATGTACCGTTACCAGGGGTTGGGGAGAATACTATATGCAACCCGGTATCCTAGGCAACTTCTGTGCTAGCAATCCTGACAAGGAAGGCAGCAGCCCAGAAAATCTGTGATTTGACCCCTGCAAGTGGGGAGGGTGGCTCAAAAGCTAGAGTTCCCCCTCCACCCCCTCCCTCCCTGTAGAAGTTGCAAGCTCAGACACTGTCCTGGGGGAGGGAGCCAATGAGGAAACCCTGGGAAATGAATCAGAATGGACAATGGACCGTCTCCTTTCCATTTAGCAATGAAAGTAGGAATCTTATCAGGGTCAGGAATTGCTGGGCGTGATATGGTTGATTTGTCTATGATGAGCCATGACCCTGTGAAGCTGCAAGGTGCTCAGCCAGAGCCATGTAAAAAGTGTGAGGTTGCGTTTAATCAGGATGAGATACCTGTGGATAAAATGGAGGGTTATAATCCCCATTTACAAGTGCCAGGGGGTTATATGAACAAAAGGTTTGGAATGGAGTATGATGCACGTCATGCCATGCAAACCCCCCTCTGCCCTGGCAGAGAGCAGGGGTGGGGCCCTTCAGAGAGAGCCACAGTCAGATACTGTTTAATCTCTGAGGGGGAGGCCTATCAACCATTACCTGAGGCTGAGCCAGGAAAGGAACATGTTACACTCTTCAATAATGTCTACAGGGAGAGAGGTGCCACAGAGGTACCAGAAACTGTGGTGACTGAGGGACAACGGGCACTGGCCCAGGCTGTTAGGAGAGGGCCCGCCCTTTCCATCCCTCTACCTCCCAGAGCAGAGCCCATTAGGCCGGTTACCAGTAGTACTGTGGAGCCTGGTACTTAGTCCTGGGTCAGAATCCTCCCTTGATTATTTGGAGATCGCCGGTGTAAAAATAGGGACAGAGGGGTGTGGTCCCCAAGTTATAATGTCTGACCATATGCTGAACACGTTATGTCCCCAATATGTTCCTGATAGAGGATGTAGAATTTGCGAGTGTCAGACACGGCAGATGGTCAGATGTTGCCTTTTGCTGCAGGGGTTAATGACCATGCATCGGGTGCTGCTGTAAGGAGAGGGGCTGTGTCAGAGTCTCAGCTTACACAACTGAAAGCCCCTCCCCTTGCGCTGGCGACCCTGAATGATGAACACAAGTTTAAAAATCTGGTGTCCGATGGTACTCTCTCTCCAGATGAAGGTAACAGGGGAGTAGAGGTATACACTGTTAGTTCACAGAGGCTGTGTATGGAGGTGAGTGACCCCAGCCTTGTGGAGATGGGGCAGAGTGACAAAGGCCCTAGCTGTGACACAGCTATAACACACAACAGCAGAGATAGCAACACAGGGAGCACAGTGTACGAAGGAGACTGTTTCCACAACAAAACACATATTTGCCCTGACAGGTGGGACGTTAACCAATGCCACTATAGAAAGGAAGTAACTGGGGTGCAGAGGGGGCAGGTAGCGGACGCACTGCATCCCTACTAGGCACCTTTCCCAGGGAAACTAGAGAAATGCCCGTTTGGAATGAGAGAGGTGAAATATCCAGGGCTCTGTGTAGGAGGGGGTGCCCTTCCCCCACAACCAAGACAAAGTAGAGGCTAGCTAAAAAGCAGGTAACGTCACTTTTAGAGACTGCAGGGTACTACCAACCATTTGTACTGCACTACAGCAAACTAGCCAACCCCTTCACAGATTTGATCAAAAAGAAATTGCCCCAGGTGGTTAGCTGGACCGAGGACTAAGATGGCCTACAGAGCTTTAAAGTCTGTATTAGCCCAGTCCCCTGTGCTGCAGGCCCCAGACTGTGAAAAGAGGTTCATGGTACAGACTGATGCGTGCTGTGCTCAGCCAGGTTAATGAGTAGGGGGAAGAATATCCTGTCTTTTTCTGAAGTAATAAATTGTATTATTATTATTATTGTTCTTAGTCAGACACCAAAGTCTGTATTATTATTATTAGTCACCAGTCTGTAGTATTACTATTATTATTCTTAGTCAGACACCAAAGTCTGTATTATTATTAGTTAGTCACCAGTCTGTAGTATTACTATTATTATTATTCTTAGTCAGACACCAAAGTCTGTATTATTAGTCACCAGTCTGTAGTATTATTATTATTATTATTATTCTTAGTCAGACACCAAAGTCTGTATTATTATTAGTTAGTCACCAGTCTGTAGTATTACTATTATTATTATATTATTCTTAGTCAGACACCAAAGTCTGTATTATTATTATTAGTTAGTCACCAGTCTGTATTATTATTATTATTATTATTATTATTCTTAGTCAGACACCGAAGTCTGTATTATTATTAGTTAGTCACCAGTCTGTAGTATTACTATTATTATTATATTATTCTTAGTCAGACACCAAAGTCTGTATTATTATTATTAGTTAGTCACCAGTCTGTATTATTATTATTATTATTATTATTCTTAGTCAGACACCGAAGTCTGTATTATTATTAGTTAGTCACCAGTCTGTAGTATTACTATTATTATTATTATATTATTCTTAGTCAGACACTAAAGTCTGTATTATTATTATTATTAGTTAGTCACCAGTCTGTAGTATTGCTATTATTATTATTGTTATTCTTAGTCAGACACCAAAGTCTGTATTATTATTAGTTAGTCACCAGTCTGTAGTATTACTATTATTATTATTATATTATTCTAAGTCAGACACCAAAGTCTGTATTATTATTATTATTATTAGTTAGTCACCAGTCTGTAGTATTATTATTATTATTATTATTAGTCAGACACCAAAGTCTGTATTATTATTAGTTAGTCACCAGTCTGTAGTATTACTATTATTATTAGTCAGACACCAAAGTCTGTATTATTATTAGTTAGTCACCAGTCTGTAGTATTACTATTATTATTATTCTTAGTCAGACACCAAAGTCTGTATTATTATTATTAGTCACCAGTCTGTAGTAGTATTATTATTATTCTTATTCTTATTCTTAGTCAGACACCAAAGTCTGTATTATTATTAGTTAGTCACCAGTCTGTATTATTATTCTTAGTCAGACACCAAAGTCTGTATTATTATTAGTTAGTCACAAGTCTGTATTATTATTATTAGTCAGAAACAAAAGTCTGTATTATTAGTCACTAGTCTGTAGTATTATTAGTTAGTCACCAGTCTGTAGTATTACTATTATTATTATTCTTAGTCAGACACCAAAGTCTGTATTATTATTAGTTAGTCACCAGTCTGTATTATTATTATTATTAGTCAGAAACAAAAGTCTGTATTATTAGTCACTAGTCTGTAGTATTATTATTATTATTATTATTATTATTATTAGTTAGTCACCAGTCTGTAGTACAGGTTGAGTATCCCATATCCAAATATTCTGAAATACGGAATATTCCGAAATACGGACTTTTTTGAGTGAGAGTGAGATAGTGAAACCTTTGTTTTTTGATGGCTCAATGTACACAAACTTTGTTTAATACACAAAGTTATTAAAAATATTGTATTAAATGACCTTCAGGCTGTGTGTATAAGGTGTATATGAAACATAAGTGAATTGTGTGAATGTACACACACTTTGTTTAATGCACAAAGTTATAAAAAAATATTGGCTAAAATTACCTTCAGAATGTGTGTATAAGGTGTATATGTAACATAAATGCATTCTGTGCTTATATTTAGGTCCCACCACCATGATATCTCATTATAGTATGCAATTATTCCAAAATACGGAATAATCCCATATCCAAAATACCTCTGGTCCCAAGCATTTTGGATAAGGGAGACTCAACCTGTATTACTATTATTATTATTATTAAATTTATTCTTAGTCAGACACCAAAGTCTGTATTATTATTAGTCAGTCACCAGTCTGTAGTATTACTATTATTATTATTCTTAGTCAGACACCAAAGTCTGTATTATTATTAGTTAGTCACCAGTCTGTAGTATTACTATTATTATTATTCTTAGTCAGACACCAAAGTCTGTATTATTATTAGTCAGTCACCAGTCTGTATTATTATTAGTCAGTCACCAGTCTGTATTATTATTAGTTAGTCACCAGTCTGTAGTATTACTATTATTATTATTATTCTTAGTCAGACACCAAAGTCTGTATTATTAGTCACTAGTCTGTAGTATTATTATTATTAGTCAGAAACAAAAGTCTGTATTATTATTAGTCACCAGTCTGTATTATTATTATTATTATTAGTCAGAAACAAAAGTCTGTATTATTAGTCACTAGTCTGTAGTATTATTATTATTATTATTAGTTAGTCACCAGTCTGTAGTATTATTATTATTTATATTATTATTAGTCAGAAACCAAAGGCTGTATTATTATTATAATTATTATTATTAGTAGTAGTAGTAGTAGTAATAATAATAATAGTTATACTCCACAGTCTGTATTATTATGATGATTATTATTACTATTATTATTATTAGTAGTAGTAGTTGTTATACACCACAGTCTGTATTATTATTATTATTATTATTATTATTATTAGTAGTAGTAGTAGTAGTAGTAGTAGTAGTTATACACCACAGTCTGTATTATTATTATTATTATTATTAGTCAGACACCAAAGTCTGTATTATTATTAGTAGTATTAGTTAGTCAGTCACCAGTATGTATTATTATTATTAGTTATTATTATTAGTTATTACTGTGTTCAATAGTTCGATGCACAGAACGATGTCCGGTCCCTTAAAAAGTGGATGATTAGAGAGAAATCTTCTCACCGCGGCAACTCCTATTTCATTAGGGATCACCGTATATAGACTATTGAACACAGTACTGACTAAAAATTATTTTCTGCATGATGGCAAGTTTTACTTGCAATGTAAAGGGTGTGCGATGGGGTCTAGTGTGGCCCCGTCATACTCAGACATGTATATGTTTGAAGTTGAGAACGATATATTTTTTTCAGACAAATACATTTCCGATAAAATCTCCTTGTACTGTCGTTATATAGACGACTTGTTCCTGATATGGAGAGGGACGAAGCAGGAACTTATTGATGTGATCGAGAAGCACAATCTACGTTTACATCCAGTTAAGTTTACATATGAAGTCTATAATAGTAAAATTAACTATTTGGATGTACAGATTAGTATGTTAAATGGGCAGATTAAGACATCATTATACTCCAAGGAGACAGAAATAATCTGTTACATTTTAACAGTGCTCATCCCAAACCCCTTAAACTTGGGCTGCTCTATTCACAATTAATAGGCATTAGGCGGATCACATCAGACCCAATTTTGGCGGAACAAGAAATGGATAAGATAATTCTGTCAGCGTGGCTACCCGTTAAAACTATTACAAGAAGCCAAAATGAAAGCCCTTAGACAGGACAGACATACCCTTCTTAAAGTTAAGGAATCAACGACACAAAGGTCTATAATACCCTGGCTCAATGTCTGTAATACAGCAAGCAAAGGAATTAACAGCATTTCTAAAAAGCTGTGGCCTGTAGTACAAACGGATAATGAGTTAGAGCTTGAGAACACGTCATTAATGTCATGTTATAGTCAGAACTTACGTGACATAACTAGTACAAGGGATCGTACAACATTTTTAGCACAGAAGAAGGGATGTATCAGGTGCACTTGCACCACGTGCCAATATATGATAGCAGGGGATACTTTTCAGCACCCTCTATCATGCAAGACGTATACTACACGTCATCGACTAACATGCAATTCCAGATTGGTAATCTATCAGTTGGTATGCCCCTGTGGGCTGTCATACACTGGTAAAACTGAAAGGACATTTACGGAACATATGACAGCCCACAGGAGTGAGATTAGAGCGGCCAGTGGCACCAGCGACCAACCTGTTGCCCGGCATCTTCTATCAAGCAAAACATCCACTAGTTTCCTTACGTTATTGTATGATAGATCACGTGCCAGCATCATTGCGGGGTGGCGACAGGGACGCTAAGGTGCTGCGGATCCAATCCGGATGGATTATAGATTAGGTCAGGCATTCCCAACCACGGTCCTCAAGGCACACCAACAGTGCAGGTGTTAGTGACATTCAGGCTTCAGCACAGGTGACTTAATTAGTAGCTCAGTTATTTTGATTTAACCATCTGTGCTGCAGCCTGGATATCACTAAAACCTGCCCTGTTGGTGTGCCTTGAGGACCGTGGTTGGGAATGCCTGGATTAGGGACTTTAACTCCCAGAGGTCTAAATGACCATTTGGGATTGCGGAATTATCTATAACTTTTTTATATATTATATGTATGGGGATTTGTATGTATTATATGTATGGGGATTTGTAGATCAAATCTATATCGGTCGTGTGGTGTCAGTAGCTTGATGCTTAGGTTACTTGTTCTATTATTCTATTTTATTATATTATGGATTATTAATCTATTGATGTATTAAGTACATAAAGGAGGCAGCCATAATCCTGGTAGGTATCTATGCCTTAAATCTAAAATTGTGAATAAGGTAAAGTATATCTGAGCTTGTGAGGGTGAAAGCTCTGCATGATCACAGTATTGCGCTCTGTAGGGTTACTGTGCAGTGCTAATACAGTTACCAATAAGAGTCACTTGTACATCCAAATAATTAACTCCAGTATCACTGACGTTATATGTAAATGTGACAGGTTGGTCGGATATATTACGCTATTCTATAATCCGTATCAACAAATCTTTGGAGCCAGACCAAATCACGAATAGGTCATCTGTATATCTTGTATACATAACCGCATTGGCACAAAAACAAGGATTATTGAATAAGACTTCCTGTTCGGTCATGATCATGTACGCGTTAGCCGACCTATTCGTGATTTGGTCTGGCGCCAAAGATTTTTTTGCGGGCAGTCCGTATTTGTAGTGACAGCGAGACAAAATGGTTCAACAATTTATGCAACGTGGATACAAGCATGATTTCTCTATCGTCCTAAGTGGATGCTGGGGTTCCTGAAAGGACCATGGGGAATAGCGGCTCCGCAGGAGACAGGGCACAAAAAAGTAAAGCTTTACTAGGTCAGGTGGTGTGCACTGGCTCCTCCCCCTATGACCCTCCTCCAGACTCCAGTTAGATTTTGTGCCCGAACGAGAAGGGTGCAATCTAGGTGGCTCTCCTAAAGAGCTGCTTAGAGAAAGTTTAGTTTAGGTTTTTTTTTTCTTTACAGTGAGTCCTGCTGGCAACAGGATCACTGCAACGTGGGACTTAGGGGGAAAGTAGTAAACTCACCTGCATGCAGAGTGGATTTGCTGCTTGGCTACTGGACACCATTAGCTCCAGAGGGATCGAACACAGGCCCAGCCGTGGAGTCCGGTCCCGGAGCCGCGCCGCCGACCCCCTTGCAGATGCTGAAGCGTGAAGAGGTCCGGAAACCGGCGGCTGAAGACTCCTCAGTCTTCATAAGGTAGCGCACAGCACTGCAGCTGTGCGCCATTTTCCTCTCAGCACACTTCACTGGGCAGTCACTGAGGGTGCAGAGCGCTGGGGGGGGGCGCTCTGAGAGGCAAATATAAACCTTATACAAGGCTAAAAATACCTCACATATAGCCCATAGGGGCTATATGGAGATATTTAACCCCTGCCTGACTGGAAAAATAGCGGGAGAAGAACCCGCCGAAAAAGGGGCGGGGCCTATCTCCTCAGCACACGGCGCCATTTTCTGTCACAGCTCCGCTGGTCAGAACGGCTCCCAGGTCTCTCCCCTGCACTGCACTACAGAAACAGGGTAAAACAGAGAGGGGGGGCACATTAATGGCTATATATATATATATTAAAGCAGCTATAAGGGAGCACTTAATATAAGGATATCCCTTGTATATATAGCGCTTTGTGGTGTGTGCTGGCAGACTCTCCCTCTGTCTCCCCAAAAGGGCTAGTGGGTCCTGTCTTCATTAGAGCATTCCCTGTGAGTTTGCGGTGTGTGTCGGTACGTGGTGTCGACATGTATGAGGACGATATTGGTGTGGAGGCGGAGCAATTGCCAAATATGCAGATGTCACCCCCCAGGGGGTCGACACCAGAATGGATGCCTTTATTTGTGGAATTACGTGATGGTTTATCTTCCCTTAAACAGTCAGTTGAGGACATGAGGCGGCCGGACAATCAATTAATGCCTGTCCAGGCGCCTCAAACACCGTCAGGGGCTGTAAAACGCCCTTTGCCTCAGTCGGTCGACACAGACCCAGACACGGGCACTGATTCCAGTGACGACGGTAGAAATTCAAACGTATTTTCCAGTAGGGCCACACGTTATATGATTTTGGCAATGAAGGAGACGTTACATTTAGCTGATACTACAGATACCGTAAAACAGGGTATTATGTATGGTGTGAAAAAACTACAAACAGTTTTTCCTGAATCAGAAGAATTAAATGACGTGTGTGATGAAGCGTGGGTTGCTCCTGATAAAAAGTTGATAATTTCAAAAAAGTTATTGGCATTATACCCTTTCCCGCCAGAGGTTAGGGCGCGCTGGGAAACACCCCCTAAGGTGGACAAGGCGCTCACACGCTTATCCAAACAAGTGGCGTTACCCTCTCCTGAGACGGCCGCACTTAAGGATCCATCAGATAGAAAGATGGAAGTTATTCAAAAGAATATATACACACATGCAGGTGTTATACTACGACCAGCTATAGCAACTGCCTGGATGTGCAGTGCTGGAGTAGTTTGGTCAGAATCCCTGATTGAAAATATTGATACCCTAGATAGGGACAATGTTTTACTGTCGTTAGAACAAATAAAGGATGCATTTATCTATATGCGTGATGCACAGAGGGATATTTGCACACTGGCATCTCGGGTGAGTGCTATGTCCATTTCAGCCAGAAGAGCCTTATGGACACGACAGTGGACAGGCGATGCGGATTCAAAACGTCACATGGAGGTTTTGCCGTATAAAGGGGAGGAGTTATTTGGAGTTGGTCTATCAGACTTGGTGGCCACGGCTACTGCCGGGAAATCCACTTTTTTACCTCAAGTCACTCCCCAACAGAGAAAGGCACCGACCTTTCAACCGCAGCCTTTTCGCTCCTACAAAAATAAGAGAGCAAAGGGCTTGTCGTACCTGCCACGAGGCAGAGGAAGAGGGAAGAGACACCAACAGGCAGCTCCTTCCCAGGAACAGAAGCCCTCCCCGGCTCCTGCAAAAACCTCAGCATGACGCTGGGGCCTCTCAAGCGGACTCGGGGACAGTGGGGGGCCGTCTCAAAAATTACAGCGCGCAGTGGGCTCACTCGCAGGTAGACCCCTGGATCCTGCAGATAATATCTCAGGGGTACAGGTTGGAATTAGAGACGGATCCTCCTCATCGTTTCCTGAAGTCTGCCTTACCAACCGTCTCTTCCGAAAGGGAGAGGGTGTTGGAAGCCATTCACAAGCTGTACGCTCAGCAGGTGATAGTCAAAGTACTCCTATTACAACAAGGAAAGGGGTATTATTCCACTCTATTTGTGGTACCGAAGCCGGATGGCTCGGTAAGGCCTATTCTAAATCTGAAGTCCTTGAACCTCTACATAAAAAAGTTCAAGTTCAAGATGGAGTCACTCAGAGCAGTGATAGCGAACCTGGAAGAAGGGGACTTTATGGTATCCTTGGACATCAAGGATGCGTATCTACACGTTCCGATTTACCCCGCACACCAGGGGTACCTCAGGTTCATTGTTCAAAACTGTCACTATCAGTTTCAGACGCTGCCGTTCGGATTGTCCACGGCGCCTCGGGTCTTTACCAAGGTAATGGCCGAGATGATGATTCTTCTTCGAAGAAAAGGCGTATTAGTTATCCCATACTTGGACGATCTCCTAATAAGGGCAAGGTCCAGAGAACAGCTGGAGACAGCTTTAGCACTATCTCAAGAGGTGCTAAGACAACACGGGTGGATTCTGAATATTCCAAAATCCCATTTAATCCCGACAACTCGTCTGCTGTTCCTAGGAATGATTCTGGACACGGTTCAGAAAAAGGTTTTCCTTCCAGAGGAAAAAGCCAAGGAGTTATCCGATCTGGTCAGGAACCTCCTAAAACCAGGAAAAGTGTCAGTACATCAATGCACAAGAGTCCTGGGAAAAATGGTGGCTTCTTACGAAGCAATTCCATTCGGCAGATTCCATGCAAGAATATTCCAAAGGGATCTGTTGGACAAATGGTCAGGGTCGCATCTGCAGATGCACCTGCGAATAACCCTGTCACCAAAGACAAGGGTGTCACTTCGGTGGTGGTTGCAGAAGGCTCACCTATTAGAAGGCCGCAGATTCGGCATTCAGGATTGGATCCTGGTGACCACGGACGCCAGCCTGAGAGGCTGGGGAGCAGTCACACAAGGAAGAAACTTCCAGGGAGTATGGACGAGTCTGGAAAAGTCTCTTCACATAAACATTCTGGAACTAAGAGCAATCTACAATGCTCTAAGCCAGGCGGAACTTCTCCTGCAAGGAAAGCCGGTGTTGATTCAGTCGGACAACATCACGGCGGTCGCCCATGTAAACAGGCAGGGCGGCACAAGAAGCAGGAGTGCAATGGCAGAAGCTGCCAAGATTCTTCGCTGGGCGGAGAATCACGTGATAGCACTGTCAGCAGTGTTCATCCCGGGCGTGGACAACTGGGAAGCAGACTTCCTCAGCAGACACGATCTTCATCCGGGAGAGTGGGGTCTACATCCAGAAGTCTTCAACATGTTAATAGACCGTTGGGAAAGACCAATTGTAGACATGATGGCGTCTCGCCTCAACAAGAAACTGGACAAATATTGCGCCAGGTCAAGAGATCCACAGGCAATAGCTGTGGACGCACTGGTAACTCCTTGGGTGTACCAGTCAGTGTATGTGTTTCCTCCTCTGCCGCTCATACCAAAGGTATTGAAGATCATACGGCAAAGAAGAGTAAGAACAATACTAGTGGTTCCGGATTGGCCGAGAAGGACTTGGTATCCGGAACTTCAAGAGATGCTCACGGACGAACCGTGGCCTCTACCTCTGAGAAGGGACCTGCTACAGCAGGGTCCCTGTCTTTTTCAAGACTTACCGCGGCTGCGTTTGACGGCATGGCGGTTGAACGCCAGATCCTAAAAGGGAAAGGCATTCCAGAAGAAGTCATTCCTACCTTGATTAAGGCACGGAAGGAAGTCACCGTGAAACATTATCACCGCATTTGGCGAAAATATGTAGCGTGGTGCGAGGATCGGAGGGTTCCGACGGAGGAATTCCAACTGGGTCGTTTCCTACATTTCCTGCAATCAGGATTATCTATGGGTCTCAAATTGGGATCCATTAAGGTTCAAATTTCGGCCCTGTCAATATTCTTCCAAAAAGAATTGGCCTCTGTCCCTGAGGTCCAGACTTTTGTCAAGGGAGTACTGCATATACAGCCTCCTGTGGTGCCTCCGGTGGCACCGTGGGATCTAAATGTAGTTTTAGATTTCCTCAAATCCCATTGGTTTGAACCATTGAAAAAGGTGGATTTGAAATATCTCACATTGAAAGTGACTATGTTACTAGCCCTGGCCTCTGCCAGGAGAGTATCTGAATTGGCGGCTTTATCTTATAAAAGTCCTTATCTAATCTTCCATTCGGATAGGGCAGAACTGCGGACTCGTCCGCATTTTCTCCCTAAAGTGGTATCAGCATTTCATCTGAACCAACCTATTGTGGTGCCTGCGGCCACTAGCGACTTGGAGGACTCCAAGTTGTTGGACGTTGTCAGAGCCTTAAAAATATACATTGCAAGGACGGCTGGAGTCAGAAAATCTGACTCGCTGTTTATATTGTATGCACCCAACAAGTTGGGCGCACCTGCTTCTAAGCAGTCGATTGCTCGTTGGATTTGTAACACAATTCAACTTGCACATTCTGTGGCAGGCCTGCCACAGCCTAAAACTGTAAAAGCCCACTCCACAAGGAAGGTGGGCTCATCTTGGGCGGCTGCCCGAGGGGTCTCGGCATTACAACTCTGCCGAGCAGCTACGTGGTCGGGGGAGAACACGTTTGTAAAATTTTACAAATTTGATACCCTGGCAAAGGAGGACCTGGAGTTCTCTCATTCGGTGCTGCAGAGTCATCCGCACTCTCCCGCCCGTTTGGGAGCTTTGGTATAATCCCCATGGTCCTTTCAGGAACCCCAGCATCCACTTAGGACGATAGAGAAAATAAGAATTTACTTACCGATAATTCTATTTCTCGGAGTCCGTAGTGGATGCTGGGCGCCCATCCCAAGTGCGGATTATCTGCAATACTTGTACATAGTTATTGTTAACTAATTCGGGTTATTGTTAAGGAGCCATCTCTAAGAGGCCCTTTCTGTTGTCATACTGTTAACTGGGTTTAGATCACAAGTTGTACGGTGTGATTGGTGTGGCTGGTATGAGTCTTACCCGGGATTCAAAATGCCTCCCTTATTGTGTATGCTCGTCCGGGCACAGTACCTAACTGGAGTCTGGAGGAGGGTCATAGGGGGAGGAGCCAGTGCACACCACCTGACCTAGTAAAGCTTTACTTTTTTGTGCCCTGTCTCCTGCGGAGCCGCTATTCCCCATGGTCCTTTCAGGAACCCCAGCATCCACTACGGACTCCGAGAAATAGAATTATCGGTAAGTAAATTCTTATTTTATTAATGCAGGCAACGGAAAGGGCATTAAAGAATAGAAGGGCACAGTTATTGGTACCCAAGGTTAAACCAGAATTGGAAGAGCGCTCCCCCTGGGTAAATCACTATAATACATCACGTGTGAATATTGTACAAGCTGCAGAGAGATTATGGCCCGTTCTCTCTTCTGATAAGGATCTGAATGTAGAAGGAACAAGTGTGATGCCATGCTTCCCCAGGGGCAGAACCATAAGAGATTGGGCTGTGCGGTCCGATATTACAGAAATACAATCTAAAAATAGCAAACAAAGCAATTTTCTTTCATTACAAAAGGGTTGTTATAGATGCATTAATTGCTCTACCTGTAGTGCTCTTTCTGCCATCCCAGAAGTGGAAAATAGGATTTTGGTACTTACCGGTAAATCCTTTTCTCCTAGTCCGTAGAGGATGCTGGGGACTCCAAAAGGACCATGGGGTATAGACGGGATCCGCAGGAGCTTGGGCACACTGAAAAGACTTAAGACTGGGTGTGAACTGGCTCCTCCCTCTATGCCCCTCCTCCAGACCTCAGTTATAGGAATTGTGCCCAGGAGAGACGGACATTTTGAGGAAAGAATTTTTGTGTAAACTAAGGGCTACAAACATACCAGCCCACACCCCAAACATACCGTACAACCGGAGTAACAGTAAACCAGAGAACAGTATGAAAAAACAACAGCAACAAGCTGAAACCAGAAATACACAACCCGTGTATAAACTAAGTGAACCGACAAAAGAACACTACAAGAACAGTCCGCACTGGGACGGGCGCCCAGCATCCTCTACGGACTAGGAGAAAAGGATTTAACGGTGAGTACCAAAATCCTATTTTCTCTTACGTCCTAGAGGATGCTGGGGACTCTAAAAGGACCATGGGGTTTATACCAAAGCTCCAGACCGGGCGGGAGAGTGCGGACGACTCTGCAGCACTGACTGAGCAAACGCAAGGTCCTCATCAGCCAGGGTATCAAACTTATAGAACTTGGCAAACGTGTTTGAACCAGACCAAGTAGCCGTTCGGCAGAGCTGTAGAGCCGAAACGCCCCGGGCAGCCGCCCAAGACGAGCCCACCTTCCTGGTAGAATGGGCTTTCACCGACTTCGGCACCGGTAATCCGGCCGAAGAATGAGCCTGCTGAATCGTACTACAAATCCAGCGTGCAATAGTCTGTTTTGAAGCAGGATTACCAATCTTGTTGGAAGCGTACAGGACAAACAGTGCCTCAGTTTTCCTGGCAACCACCGTACGTGCGACGTAGATCTTCAACGCCCTCACTACATCCAGAGACCTGGGAACTGTCCCAGCATCCCTGGCCACCGGTACCACAATAGGTTGATTAATGTGAAACGAGGAGACCACCTTTGGTAAAAATTGTTGCCGAGTCCTCAATTCTGTCCTATCCGAATGAAAGACCAAGTACGGGCTTTTATGAGATAAGGCCGCCAACTCAGACACCCGCCTGGCAGAAGCCAGTGCCAACAACATGACTACCTACCAGGTGAGAAACTTCAACTCAACCTTACGCAAAGGCTCAAACCAGGAAGACATGAGAAACTGTAAGACCACGTCCAGATCCCATGGGGCCACAGGAGGCACAAACGGAGTATTGATATGCAAAACTCCCTTCACGAACGTCTGAACCTCTGGGAGGGCCGCCAGTTCTCTTTGAAAGAAAATAGACAATGCCGAAATCTGCACCTTGATGGAGCCCAACTTCAGGCCTGCATCCACACCAGCCTGCAAAAAGTGGAGAAAACGCTCCAAGTTAAATTCTTCCGCAGGAGCCATCTTAAACTCACACCAGGAAACATACTTCTTCCAAATACGGTGATAATGCTTCGCCGTAACCTTCTTCCTAGCCCTGAGGAGAGTAGGTATGACCTCTCCTGGAATACCTTTACGAGCTAAGATCTGGCGCTCAACTTCCATGCCGTCAAACGCAGCCGCGGTAAGTCTGGAAACACGCATGGACCCTGCAACAACAGGTCCTCTCTTAGAGGCAGCGGCCAAGGATCTTCCACTAGTAATTCCTGAAGGTCCGGATACCAGGCCCTTCTTGGCCAATCTGGAACTACGAGAATCGCCTGAACCCTTGCTCGCCGAATGATCCCCAGTACCTTTGGAATGAGAGGAAGTGGAGGGAACACATACACCGACTTGAACACCCACGGAGACACCAGGCATCCACCGCTCTGGCTTGGGGGTCCCTTGACCTGGAACAATACCTCGGAAGCTTCTTGTTGAGACGAGACGCCATCATGTCTATCAGAGGGAGTCCCCAACGCTTTGTCACGTCTGCAAACACCTCTTGATGAAGAGCCCACTCTCCCGGATGGAGATCGTGTCTGCTGAGGAAGTCTGCTGCCCAGTTGTCTACTCCCGGAAGGAAGACTGCTGACAGGGCGCTCAGGTGTTGTTCCGCCCAGCGAAGGATTCTTGTGGCCTCCGCCATTGCCGCTCTGCTCCTTGTACTGCCTTGACGGTTGATATGTGCCACCGCTGTGACGTTGTCTGACTGTACCAGGACAGGTCGACCCTAAAGAAAGCTTCTTGCCTGTAGCAGGCCGTTGTAAATGGCTTTTAACTCGAGGACATTTATGTGAAGACAGGCTTCCTGGAACGACCATTTCCCCTGGAAGATACTGCCTTGGGTGACTGCACCCCAGCCACGGAGACTCGCATCTGTCATCAGAAGTACCCAATCCAGGATACCGAACCGGCATCCCTCTAGAAGGTGAGACTCTTGTAGCCACCACAGGAGGGAAATCCTGGCTCTGGGAGATAAACTTATCTTCCGGTGCATGTGCAGGTGAGACCCGGACCATTTGCTCAGTAAGTCCCACTGAAACACTCGGGCATGAAACCTGCCAAACGGAATGGCTTCGTACGTCGCCACAATCATCCCCAGAACGCGTGTACATTGATGGATGGACACAGTCTTCGGCTTCAGAAGTTCCCTGACCAACAACTGCAGTTCCAGAGCCTTTTCTTGTGGAAGAAAAACTCTCTGTAATTCCGTGTCGAAAACCATGCCCAGAAAGGACAGCCGGGTGGTCGGAATCAACTGAGATTTTGGTAAATTTAGCAGCCAACCGTGCTGTCGAAGCACCGACAGCACCAAGTCCACACTCATTAGCAACCTTTCCTTGGACCTCGCCTTTATCAGGAGATCATTCAAGTACGGGATAATTGAAACCCCCTGCTTGCGAAGGAGAACCATCATTTCCTCCACGACCTTGGTGAACACTCTCGGGGCCGTGTAAAGGCCAAACGGCAACGTTTGAAATTGGTAATGAGAGTCCCGTATCGCAAACCTGAGGAAGGCCTGATGTGTAAGTAGGCATCCTTTATGTCGACTGACGCCATACAATCCCCCCCTTCTAGGCTGGAAATCACAGCTCGAAGAGATTCCATCTTGAACTTGAAAACTTTCAAGTATGGATTTAGGGATTTTAGATTCAGAATCGGTCTGACCGAACCGTCCGGTTTCGGCACCACAAATAGGCTTGAGTAGAACCCCTCCCCCCGTTGTGACGGGGGAACTGGAACAATGACCTTCTGATGACACAATTTTTGTATCGCTGCCAATACCAGCTCCCTGTCCGGAAGAGACGCTGGTAAGGGCGAAACGAAAAACCGGTGAGGGGGGCACCTCCCGAAACTCCAGCTTGTATCCCTGAGATACAATCTCTAGGACCCAAGGATCGAGGCCTGAACGAATCCAGACCTGACTGAAGACTCGGAGACGCCCCCCCCACCGGTCCGGACTCCCCCAGGGAAGCCCCAACATCATGCGGTGGACTTGGTAGAGGCAGGGGAGGACTTTTAGTCCTGGGCGCCTGACACGGCAGGCGACTTCCTACCTCTTCCTTTACCCTTTGAAGCGAGGAAGGACGAACCCTTTCCACGCCTGTATTTATTAGGACGAAAGGACTGCATCTGCTGATGCGGTGCCTTTTTGTGCTGTGTGGGAACATAGGGAAGAAAAGAGGACTTACCCGCCGTTGCGGTAGAGACCAGGGCCAGTATTTACTAAAAATCCGAGTTTTGCCGATTTGTGTTTTTTTTTCGAAGTCCCAATCCCGGAATTCACTAAGCAGAAAACTCGGCAGTGTCTGGTCTATTTGTAATGGTTTGATTGGCAAAGTTCAGAAATACGAATTAATAGACCATCAGTCAAACGCGGCTGTTATTCCATACAATACGGGCATTCACTATTCATTCGTATTTGGGTGTTAGTCTCCGAGTGCGGGTCTGTTTTTTTTCGATTCGTTAAAAAGAGCAGCAAAAAAATAGACCTGATTTTTCCAGTCGAGTTTGGATAACCATGCACGGATCAGTGAGATCTGTGCATGGTTATCTATGGGAAAGGGTCTGTTTAGTGTAAAAAACAGAAAAAAAAATTGCGTGGGGTCCCCCCTCCTAAGCATAACCAGCCTCGGGCTCTTTGAGCCGGTCCTGGTTAACAAAATATGGGGGGAAAAATGACAGGGGTTCCCCCATATTTCATCAACCAGCACCGGGCTCTGCGCCTGGTCCTGGTTCCAAAAATACGGGGGACAAAAAGCGTAGGAGTCCCCCGTATTTTTGAAACCAGCACCAGGCTCCACTAGCCAGGTACATAATGCCACAGCCGGGGGACACTTTTATACTGGTCCCTGCGGCCCTGGCATTACATACCCAACTAGTCACCCCTGGCCGGGGTACCCTGGAGGAGTGGGAACCCCTTAAATCAAGGGGTCCCCCCCTCCAGCCACCCAAGGGCCAGGGGTGAAGCCCGAGGCTGTCCCCCCCATCCAAGGGCGGCGGATGGGGGGCTGATAGCCATGTGTAAAAAATGTGAATATTGTTTTTAGTAGCAGTACTACAAGTCCCAGCAAGCCTCCCCCGCAATCTGATACTTGGAGAACCACAAGTACCAGCATGCGGTGGAAAACCTAGCCCGCTGGTACCTGTAGTACTACTACTTAAAAAATACCCCCCAAAAAACAGGACACACACACACCGTGAAAGTATAAGTTTATTACATACATGCACACCTCCATACATACATACTTACCTATGTTCCCACGAGGCTCAGTCCTCTTCTCCATGTAGAATCCTTGGGGGACCTGTGAAAAAAATTATACTCACATAATCCAATGTAGATTGTGTCCAATGTATAATCCACGTACTTGGCAAAACAAAAAAACGGAAACCCGACCACGCACTGAAAGGGGTCCCATGTTTACACATGGCACCCCTTTCCCCGACTGCCAGGACCCCCCCTGACTCCTGTCAAAGAGGGTCCCTTCAGCCAATCAGGGAGCGCCACGTCGTGGCACTCTCCTGATTGGCTGTGTGCTCCTGTAGTGTCTGTGAGGCAGCACACGGCAGAGATACAATGTAGCGCCTATGCGCTCCATTGTAGCCAATGGTGGGAACTTTGCGGTCAGCGGTGAGGTTACTTTCGGTCATAACCCGTTAAA
The DNA here is from genome assembly GCF_028390025.1 of Pseudophryne corroboree. Taxonomy (NCBI): domain Eukaryota; kingdom Metazoa; phylum Chordata; class Amphibia; order Anura; family Myobatrachidae; genus Pseudophryne; species Pseudophryne corroboree. Next base: position 851,649,578 of record NC_086448.1, on the reverse strand, counting down.
TTGGCTAAATAGAACCTCAGGGGAAAATGGGAGGTTGTTGAGGTGGAGTTTGGCGTTACAAGGTATCAACTTTTCTATTTCTCACAAAAAGGGACGAGACAATCACAACGCTGACGGGTTATCCAGACGTGAGGAAACAAATGCCAGACTTCGCAGACCTTCGGGCCGAGACAACAGTCAGGACTCCATCATTGGGATCATGCCGGTCTCCTCGATTTAAGAAGGGGGAGGTATGTGAGGAGACCAGGGAAAGGGATGTCTAGGACATGCTTTCATGTTAAAAAGGAAAGAGTTAATCCTATGGCCCAAGTTCTGAGTTCTTAAATTGAAGCCCTCAGTCTGCAGAAGTCACACACAGGAAGTATCCCAGAAGCAGACAGCAAGGGAGTGTTCCTTTTAGAAAAGCCCTCATTCTTCCCCTCTGGAAAGACTGACAGCATGATCCACCAATCACAAAGGAGGAGGGAGAAGGAACCAGCAAGGGAGAATTGTGGGAGGCAGGAAGTGGCTGGGAGAAGGAGACTGTGTGTGTGTGGAGGTGATGGTGCACAGCTAGACTCACTGGAGGTTGGGGTGTCATCCCCTCTCAGTGTCATCAGCGACCAGCCACTCTGTGTGCCCTGCTACAGCTGTCATTGCTTCCCAGGCCTGGATGAGATATACAGCAGCTGGTAAGGACTTTGTTGAACTCTGAATGGACATTATTAGTATAACCCTGCTTGCTGTTCACTGGATTTCTGGGTCTCCTTGAATAAAGATCACCTTTTTTCCATTATAACCGGCTCCACAGTGTGATCCCTGAACCCCAGGATACCCAGGTCACCCGGTATCCTCACAACCGCGAAGAAGATGTTCCACTTGTAGAATGCCGTTGTACATGGCCCTTCATTCCAGGATGTTTATGTGTAGACAAGCTTCCTGGCTTGACCATTTTCCCTGAAAATTTCTCCCCTGTGTGACTGCTCCCCAGCCTCGGAGACTTGCATCTGTGGTCACCAGGATCCAATCCTGAATCCCGAACCTGCGTCCCTCCAGAAGGTGATAACTGTGCAGCCACCACAGGAGGGAGATCCTGGTCCTGGAAGATAGGATTATTTTCCGGTGTATGTCCAGGTGAGACCCGGACCACTTGTCCAACAGGTCCCACTGAAACACCCTGGCATGGAACCTGCCACACTGAATGGCCTCGTAGGCCGCCAACATCTTCCCCAGCAACCGAGTGCATTGAAGAATCGATACTCTTGCCGGTTTCAGAATCTGTTTCACCATGTTCTGTATTTCCAGAGCCTTTTCCACTGGAAGAAAAACTCTCTGTAATTCTGTATCGAGAATCATACCCAGGAACGACAGCCGTGTCGTCGGAACCAACTGTGACTTTGGCAAGTTTAGGAGCCAACCATGCTGTTGCAGAATTGTCAGTGAGAGCGTAACGTTTTTCAGCAATTGCGCCTTGGATCTCGCCTTTATGAGGAGATCGTCCAAGTACGGGATAATTGTGATTCCCTGCTTATGCAGGAGAACCATCATTTCCGCCATAACCTTGGTGATAATCCTCGGAGCCGTGGACAGACCAAACGGCAACGTCTGAAATTGGTAATGACAATCCAGAACAGCAAACCTCAGGTAAGCCTGATGTTGAGGATATATGGGGACGTGTAAGTAGGCATCCTTTATGTCGACCGACACCATAAAATCCCCCTCCTCCAGACTGGTGATCACTGCTCGGAGAGATTCCATCTTGAATTTGATTTTTTTTTTTAAAGAAATTGAGGGATTTTAAGTTCAGAATCGGTCTGACTGAACCATCCGGCTTCGGGACAACGAACAGACTCGAATAAAAGCCTTCCCCCTGTTGTGACGGGGGTACCGTGACAATGACTTGATTTTGACACAGCTTTAGTATTGCAGCGCAAACTACCTCCCTTTCTGGAAGAGAAGCTGGCAAGGCCGATTTGAAAAATCGGCGAGGGGGCACACCTTGAAACTCTAATTTGTACCCTTGGGTTACTATTCCTAATATCCAAGGATCCAGGGCCGAGTGAACCCAGACCTGACTGAAGAGTTTGAGACAAGCCCCCACTGGTGCCGACTCCTGCAGAGGAGCCCCAGCGTCATGCTGTGGATTTGGTAGAAGCCGGGGAGGACTTCTGTTTCTGGGAACTTGCCACAGACTGTGACCTTTTTCCCTTTCCTCTCCCCCTTGCAGCAAGGAAGGAGGACCCTCGTCCTTTTTTGTATTTATTGGACCGAAAGGACTGCACCTGATAGTGAGGCGATTTCTTCTGCTGCGCAGGGACATAAGGTAAAAATGAAGACTTACCCGCGGTAGCCGTAGACACCAGGTCATTGAGGCCGTCGCCAAACAAAACCCTACTGTTAAACGGTAGAGCCTCCATCGCCTTCTTAGAGTCAGCATTAGCATTCCATTGATGTAACCACAATGCTCTCCTTGCTGAGACGGCCATGGCATTGGCCCTTGATCCCATAAGGCCAATATCCCTTACAGCTTCTTTTAAATATGCTGCAGCGTCCCTGATGTGACCCAGAGTCAAAAGCACACTATCCCTGTCTAGGGAATCTACCTCAGATGACAAGTTATCTGCCCACTTTTCAATAGCGCTACTCACCCATGCCGAAGCAACGGCAGGCCTGAGCAGCGACCCTGTAGTGACATAAATGGATTTTAGTGTATTTTCCTGCTTACGATCCGCAGGATCCTTTAGGGCTGCCATGTCAGGGGACAGAAGCGCCACCCTTTTGGACAGACGCGATAGAGCTTTGTCCACCGTGGGGGTTGACTCCCACTTTTCCCTGTCCCCAGGGGGGAACGGATATGCCACTGGAATTCTTTTGGGAACCAGTACCTTCTTGTCAGGATTTTCCCAAGCCTTTTCAAAAAGAGCGTTCAGTTCATGAGAGGGAGGAAACGTTACCTCAATTTCTTTCCTTTATACATACAGACCCTTGTATCAGGAACAGCTGGGTCTTCCGTGATATGCAATACATCTTTCTCGAACGTCCTAGTGGATGCTGGGGACTCCGTAAGGACCATGGGGAATAGACGGGCTCCGCAGGAGACTGGGCACTCTAAGAAAGATTTAGTACTACTGGTGTGCACTGGCTCCTCCTTCTATGTCCCTCCTCCAGACCTCAGTTAGAATCTGTGTCCGGACGAGCTGGGTGCAATTTAGTGAGCTCTCCTGAGCTTGCTAATAAGAAAGTATTTTAGTTAGGTTTTTTATTTTCAGAGAGCTTCTGCTGGCAACAGACTCTCTGCTACGAGGGACTGAGGGGAGAGAAGCAAACCTACTAACTGCGGCTAGGTTGTGCTTCTTAGGCTACTGGACACCATTAGCTCCAGAGGGATCGAACACAGGACCTGACCTTGTCGTCCGTTTCCGGAGGCGCGCCGCCGTCCCCCTCGCAGAGCCAGAAGACAGAAGCCAGCGGGTGAAGCAAGAAGACATCAAAATCGGCGGCAGAAGACTCCTGCCTTCATATGAGGTAGCGCACAGCACTGCAGCTGTGCGCCATTGCTCCCACATTAACCCACACACTCCGGTCACTGTAGGGTGCAGGGCGCAGGGGGGGGCTTTGGCAGCAATTATGATACCTCTTGGCAAAAGTAACATATATACAGCTGGGCACTGTATATATGTATGAGCCCCCGCCATTATTTTTACACAGAAAGCGGGACAGAAGCCCGCCGCTGAGGGGGCGGGGCTTCTTCCTCAGCACTCACCAGCGCCATTTTCTCTCCACAGCTCCGCTGAGAGGAAGCTCCCCAGGCTCTCCCCTGCAGTCTCAAGGTAGAAAGAGGGTAAAAAGAGAGGGGGGGCACATAAATTTAGGCGCATTAATCATATATACAGCAGCTACTGGGTAAACACTAAGTTACTGTGTGATTCCTGGGTTATATAGCGCTGGGGTGTGTGCTGGCACACTCTCTCTCTGTCTCTCCAAAAGGCCTTGTGGGGGTCCTGTCTTCAAAAAGAGCAGTCCCTGTGTGTGTGGTGTGTCGGTACGCGTGTGTCGACATGTTTGACGAGGAGGGCTATGTGGAGGCAGAGCAGGTGCAGATGGATGAGGTGTCTCCGCCGACGGCGCAGACACCTGATTGGATGGATATGTGGAAGGTGTTAAATGATAATGTAAACTCCTTGCATAAACTGAAGCCTTGGGACAGTCGGGGTCTTAGCCCATGCCTGATTCTACAGCGCAGAGGCCGTCAGGGTCTCAGAAGCGCCCACTATCCCAAATTGTTGACACAGATATCGACACGGATTCTGACTCCAGTGTCGATGATGATGATGCAAAATTGCAGCCTAAAATGACAAAAGCTATACGTTACATGATTATAGCGATGAAGGATGTTTTACACATATCAGAGGTAAACCCTGTCCCTGACACGAGGGTTTATATGTTTGGGGAGAAAAAGCAAGAGGTGACTTTTCCCCCTTCACATGAGTTAAATGAGTTATGTGAAAGAGCGTGGGATTCCCCAGATAAGAAAGTCCTGATTTCCAAAGGTTACTTATGGCATACCCTTTCCCGCCAGAGGACAGGGTGCGCTGGGAATCCTCCCCTAGGGTAGATAAAGCTCTGACACTCTTATCTAAGAAGGTGGCCCTGCCGTCACAGGATACGGCTTCCCTAAAGGATCCTGCGGATAGGAAGCAGGAAGGTATTCTGAAGTCTGTTTATACACATTCCGGTACCATACTGAGGCCGGCAATTGCGTCGGCCTGGATGTGTAGTGCTGTAGCAGCATGGACAGATACTCTGTCTGAGGAACTGGATACCTTGGACAAGGATACTATTTTACTGACCCAGGGGCATATAAAAGACGCTGTCCTATATATGAGGGATGCCCAGAGGGACATTTGCCTACTGGGCTCAAGAATAAATGCAATGTCGATTTCTGCCAGAAGGGTCCTGTGGACTCGGCAGTGGACAGGTGATGCCGATTCAAAAAAGCACATGGAGGTTTTACCTTATAAGGGTCAGGAATTGTTTGGGGACGGTCTCTCGGACCTAGGTTCCACAGCTACGGCCGGGAAGTCAAATATTTTGCCATATATTCCCTCACAACCAAAGAAAGCACCGTATTACCAAATGCAGTCCTTTCGATCACAAAAAAGCAAGAAAGTCAGAGGTGCGTCCTTTCTTGCCAGAGGCAGGGGTAGAGGAAAGAAGCTGCACCATACAGCTAGTTCCCAGGAACAGAAGTCCTCCCCGGCTTCCACTAAATCCACCGCATGACGCTGGGGCTCCACAGGTGGAGCCGGGAGCGGTGGGGGCGCGTCTCCGAAATTTCAGCCACCAGTGGGTTCGCTCACAGATGGATCCCTGGGCTATACAGATTGTGTCTCAGGGATACAAGCTGGAATTCGAAGTGATGCCCCCTCACCGTTACCTAAAATCGGCCCTGCCAGCTTCCCCCATGGAAAGGGAGGTAGTGTTAGCGGCAATTCACAAGTTATATCTCCAGCAGGTGGTGGTAAAGGTTCCCCTCCTTCAACAGGGAAGGGGTTACCATTCCACAATGTTTGTGGTACCGAAACCGGACGGTTCGGTCAGACCCATTTTGAATTTAAAATCCCTGAACATTTATCTGAAGACATTCAAGTTCAAAATGGAATCGCTCAGAGCGGTCATTGCAAGCCTGGAAGAGGGGGATTTTATGGTGTCTCTGGACATCAAGGACGCTTACTTGCATGTCCCCATTTATCCACCTCATAAGGAGTACCTCAGGTTTGTGGTACAGGACTGTCATTACCAATTCCAGACGTTGCCGTTTGGCCTATCCACGGCACCGAGAATATTTACCAAGGTAATGGCGGAAATAATGGTGCTCCTTCGAAAGCAAGGAGTCACAATTATCCCATACTTGGACGATCTCCTCATAAAGGCGAGGTCCAGAGAGCAGTTGCTGATCAGCGTAGCACACTCTCGGGAAGTGTTGCTACAGCACGGCTGGATTCTGAATATCCCAAAGTCGCAGCTGATTCCTACGACGCGTCTGCCCTTCCTGGGCATGATTCTGGACACAGATCAGAAAAGGGTGTTTCTCCCGGCGGAGAAGGCTCAGGAGCTTGTGACTCTCGTCAGAAACCTATTAAAACCAAAACAGGTGTCGGTGCATCACTGCACGCGAGTCCTGGGAAAGATGGTGGCGTCATACGAGGCCATTCCCTTCGGCAGGTTCCATGCGAGGATCTTTCAGTGGGATCTGTTGGACAAGTGGTACGGATCGCATCTTCAGATGCATCGGCTGATCACCCTATCCCCCAGGACCAGGGTGTCTCTTCTGTGGTGGCTGCAGAGTGCTCACCTTCTCGAGGGCCGCAGGTTCGGCATACAGGACTGGGTCCTGGTGACCATGGATGCAAGCCTCCGAGGATGGGGGCAGTCACTCAGGGAAGAAACTTTCAAGGGTTGTGGTCAAGTCAGGAGGCTTGTCTGCACATCAATATCCTGGAACTAAGGGCCATATACAACGCCCTGAGTCAAGTGGAGCCTCTGCTTCGCAACCAACCGGTGCTGATTCAGTCAGACAACATCACCGCAGTGGCTCATGTAAACCGCCAGGCGGCACAAGAAGCAGGGTGGCGATGGCGGAAGCCACCAGGATTCTTCGTTGGGCGGAGAATCACATGCAAGCACTGTCAGCAGTGATCATTCCGGGAGTGGACAACTGGGAAGCAGACTTCCTCAGCAGACACGACCTCCACCCGGGAGAGTGGGGACTTCATCAAGAAGTCTTCACGCAGATTACAGATTGATGGGAACTGCCACAGGTGGACATGATGGCATCCCGCCTCAACAAAAAGCTAAAAAGGTATTGCGCCAGGTCAAGGGACCCTCAGGCGATAGCTGTGGACGCACTGGTGACGCCGTGGGTGTTCCAGTCGGTTTATGTATTTCCTCCTTTTCCTCTCATACCCAAGGTACTGAGAATCGTAAGAAAAAGAGGAGTGAGAACAATACTCATTGTTCCGGATTGGCCAAGAAGGACTTGGTACCCGGAACTGCAAGAAATGCTCACAGAGGACCCATGGCCTCTGCCTCTCAGACAGGACCTGTTGCAACAGGGGCCCTGTCTGTTCCAAGACTTACCGCGGCTGCGTTTGACGGCATGGCGGTTGAACGCCGGATCCTAGCGGAAAAAGGCATTCCGGATGAAGTTATTCCTACGCTGATAAAGGCTAAGAAGGACGTGACAGCAAAACATTATCACCGTATATGGCGAAAATATGTTGCTTGGTGTGAGGCCAGGAAGGCCCCAACAGAGGAATTCGAGCTGGGCCGGTTCCTGCACTTCCTACAGTCAGGAGTGACTATGGGCTTGAAATTGGGGTCCATAAAGGTCCAGATTTCAGCCCTATCCATTTTCTTTCAGAAAGAACTAGCTTCTCTTCCTGAGGTTTAGACATTTGTTAAGGGAGTGCTGCATATTCAGCCCCTTTTTGTGCCACCAGTGGCACTTTGGGATCTCAACGTGGTGTTGGGTTTCCTGAAATCCCACTGGTTTGAGCCACTTAAAACCGTGGAACTAAAGTATCTCACGTGGAAAGTGGTAATGCTATTGGCCTTGGCTTCGGCTAGGCGTGTGTCAGAATTGGCGGCTTTGTCATGTAAACGCCCCTATCTGGTTTTTCATATGGACAGGGCAGAATTGCGGACTCGTCCCCAATTTCTGCCAAAGGTGGTGTCATCTTTTCATTTGAACCAACCTATTGTGGTGCCTGCGGCTACTCGTGACTTGGAGGATTCCAAGTTGCTTGATGTAGTCAGGGCTTTGAAGATTTATGTGACCAGAACGGCTGGAGTCAGGAAAACTGACTCGCTACTTATCCTGCATGCACCCAACAAGCTGGGTGCTCCTGCTTCAAAGCAAACCGTTGCTCGCTGGATCTGTAACACGATTCAGCAGGCTCATTCTGCGGCTGGACTGCCGCATCCAAAATCAGTAAAAGCACATTCCACGAGGAAGGTGGGCTCTTCTTGGGCGGCTGCCCGAGGGGTCTCGGCATTACAGCTTTGCCGAGCAGCTACTTGGTCAGGTTCAAACACCTTTGCAAAATTCTACAAGTTTGATACCCTGGCCGAGGAGGACCTTGTGTTTGCCCATTCGGTGCTGCAGAGTCATCCGCACTCTCCCGCCCGTTTGGGAGCTTTGGTATAATCCCCATGGTCCTTACGGAATCCCCAGCATCCACTAGGACGTTAGAGAAAATAAGATTTTACTCACCAGTAAATCTATTTCTCGTAGTCCGTAGTGGATGCTGGGCGCCCGTCCCAAGTGCGGACTTTCTGCAATACGTGTATATAGTTATTGCTTAATAAAGGGTTATGTTATGTGGCATCCGTTGAGTGATGCTCGATTGTTGTTCATACTGTTAACTGGGTATGTTATCACAAGTTGTACGGTGTGATTGGTGTGGCTGGTATGAATCTTACCTTGGATTCCAAAATCCTTTCCTTGTAATGTCAGCTCTTCCGGGCACAGTTTCCTTAACTGAGGTCTGGAGGAGGGGCATAGAGGGAGGAGCCAGTGTACACCAGTAGTCCTAATTCTTTCTTAGAGTGCCCAGTCTCCTGCGGAGCCCGTCTATTCCCCATGGTCCTTACGGAGTCCCCAGCATCCACTACGGACTACGAGAAATAGATTTACCCGTGAGTAAAATCTTATTTTTATCGCCGCAATCATGTACTGAATACTCTTAGCCAGCTTTGGATGTAATCTGGCATCACTATAGTCGACACTGGAATCAGAGTCCGTGTCGGACTCTGTATCTGCTATCTGGGTAAATGCACGTTTCTGTGACCCCGAAGGGGTCTGAGCTTGCGACAATGCATCCTCCATGGATTTCCTCCATGTCTGGTTCTTAGACTCAGATTTATCTAATCTCTTAGTCAACCAAGCCACATTTTCATTCAAAACACTCAACATATTTACCCAGACGTCGGCGGTGCCGACACGGTCACTCCCACAGCCTTTTCTGTCCCCACTCCAGCCTCCTCCTGGGAAGAGCACTCAGCCTCAGACATGTCGACACGCGTACCGACACCCACAAACACACTGAGGATATAGGGGACAGACCCACAACAAAGCCTGTAAGAGAGACACAGAGGGAGTTCTGCCAGCTCACACCCAGCGCCTATCCCGGTACTGGGGCCAGTAATATACTGTCCAGACCTGTTAGCGCTTTTCAATTCAATAAAATAGCACCAAATCTCTTGTGCCCCCCCCTCCCCCGTTTTGCACCCTGTTACTTGTACAGCAGCGTGGGAGGCCAGGCTCAGCGTCTCTGCAGCTGTGAAGAGAAAATGGCGCTAGTTAGAGCTGTGAGGGCTAAGCCAAGCCCCCTTAATGGCGCGCTTCAATCCCGCTTATTTTTACATATTTATACTGGTGGGGGTCTGTATGTAGTGCCCAGGCACTTGTGCCAGTCGCTATTTGAGGTTTTATGCTGCCCAGGGCGCCCCCCCTGCGCCCAGCACCCTGCAGTGCCATTTTGTCTGTGGGAGGATGGCGCACAGCGCGCCCACTGCGCGGCACCTCAAAAGCCGTCACTGAAATATTCTGCCATCACTGAAGTCTTCTGATCTTCTTCTACTCACCCGGCTTCTGACTTCTGGCTCTGCAAGGGGGTTGACGGCGCGGCTCCGGGAACGAGCATCTAGGCGTACCTAGCGATCAGACCCTCTGGAGCTAATGGTGTCCAGTAGCCTAAGAAGCAGAGCCCTTGAACTCACAGAAGTAGGTCTGCTTCTCTCCCCTCAGTCCCATGATGCAGGGAGCCTGTAGCCAACAGGTCTAGCTGAAAATAATAAACCTAACAAAAAGTATTTTTCTGAGAAATTCTGGAGAGCTCCTCAGTGTGTGACCAGTCTCACTGTGCACAGAATCTAACTGGAGTCTGGAGGAGGGGCACAGAGGGAGGAGCCAGTTCACACCCCTTTTAAAGTCTTAAAGTGCCCATGTCTCCTGCGGATCCCGTCTATACCCCATGGTTCTTGAAGCATCCCCAGCATCCTCTAGGACGTATGAGAAATGGAGGGTGTACTCTGAGGACACCTTGCAGGAGTGTGTGAACTGTTGGCAAAAGAGCCAAACGCCTTTGAAAGTAAATTGACAAGGCAGAGACCAGCAGCTTTAGTGTAGGTAAACGTAGTCCTCCATATAATCCAGTCTGTAAAAATAGCAAAAGACGGGATAACTTGAAAGATGATGTCGGAAACTTCCGAGCTTCACACCAACCTATATAGGCACGCCAAATTCTGTAATAATGAGCTGCCGTAACTGGCTTCCTAGCACGTAACATGGTTGGTATAAAAGATTCTGGAATGCCCTCTCTTCTTAAGAGGGCGGTCTCAACAGCCACCCCGTCAAATGCAGCCGCACTAAATCGGGGTAAAGGAATGGACCCTGTTGTAACGGTTCCGGACGTAGCGGGAACGGCCAAGGATCGTCTGCGAGTAGCCCGCGGCGATCCGAGAACCAAGCTCTCCGAGGCCAATGAGGCGCCACTAGGATGACTGTGGTGGGACTCTCGTTTGATCCGCTTTAGCAACAGAGGAAGCAGCGGAAACGGTGGAAACAGATACACGAGGCTGTACGGCCACACGATCGTGAGAGCATCCACTGTCACTGCCTTTGGATCTCGTGTTCTGGACACATACTGGAGTGTTTGATGATTTGGGGGAGATGCCATTAGATCCACCTGTGGGTAACCCCACCGCTGGACCAGCATGTGAAACACTTCTGGATGTAATGCCCATTCTCCTGGATGAAAATCCTGACGGCTGAGATAATCCGCCTCCCAGTTGTCCACTCCCGGAATGAACACTGCCGACAATATCACCTGGTGATGCTCGGCCCAATTGAGGATTCAAGCAACCTCCAGCATGGCCATGCGGCTTCGAGTTCCTCCTTGTTTGTTGATGTATGCGACCGCCGTCGCGTTGTCTGACTGCACCTGGACAGTCTGAGACCGGAGTATGTGCACTGCTTGTTGCAGCGTGTTGTAAATTGCCCTGAGTTCCAGGACATTTATTGACAGCAATCTTTTGTGATCTGACCAGAGACCCTGAAGCTGACAATTTTGGACCACAGCTCCCCAACCTCTGAGGCTCACGTCCGTCGTTAGAATTATCCAATTCCAGACGCCGAACCTTTTCCCTGCGGTGAGATTGCGTACTTGTAGCCACCAGAGTAGTGACACTCTGGCCCGTGGAGACAACCGCACCATCTGGCGAATTTGTAGATGCGAGCCTGACCACTGTGCGAGAACATCCAGTTGAAAAGGATGTGAGTGAAATCTTCCAAACTGTAGCGCTTCGAAAGACGCCACCATCTTTCCTAATAGTCGAATGCACAAATGTACCGAGACTGTGCGTGGCTTGAGCACTAACTGTACCAGATGACGAATACTCTGTACCTTCTGTTCTGGCAGGTAAATTCTTTCATTCACTCTATCGAGAATCATTCCTAGGAATTGAAGTCGTTGAGACGGAATCAGGTTTGATTTCTTGAAATTGACAATCCAACCGTGCTGAACTAGCACACTGTATGCCAGCAAGGCATGTTGGAGGAGTATCTGTTGAGACGGAGCTTTGATGAGCAGATCGTCTAAGTACGGAACTATTATCACTCCCAGGGATCTGAGATGTGCTATCATCACAGACATCACTTTGGTGAATACCTGAGGCGCAGACGAGAGGCCAAACGGTAGAGCCTGAAATTGATAATGGTTTTGCTGTATTGCAAACCTTAAGTACATCTGATGAGGTGGCCAAATTGGAATGTGTAAGTACGCATCCTTGAGATCCAGTGCAATCATGAATTCCTGTGGCTCTAAACCTGCAATTACTGTCTGCAGGGATTCCATCTTGAATCTGTAGTAAATGACGAACTGATTGAGCCCCTTTAGGTTCAATATCGGTCTGACCGAGCCATCCGGTTTTGGTACTACAAAAAGACTGGAATAATAACCTTGACCTTGTTGGTGGACTGGGACCGGAATCAAAACTTCTGAATCTAGCAGACACGATCTGCAGAACCGCCTTCTTGTCTTCTGACACAGGCAGTCCTGTCTTGAAAAAATAAGAATTTACTCACCGGTAATTCTATTTCTCGTAGTCCGTAGTGGATGCTGGGGACTCCGTCAGGACCATGGGGAAAAGCGGCTCCGCAGGAGACAGGGCACAAAATTAAAAGTTTGACCACTAGGTGGTGTGTACTGGCTCCTCCCCCTATGATCCTCCTCCAAGCCTCAGTTAGGATACTGTGCCCGGACGAGCGTACACAATAAGGAAGGATTTTGAATCCCGGGTAAGACTCATACCAGCCACACCAATCACACCGTACAACTTGTGATCTGAACCCAGTTAACAGTATGATAACCGAAAAGAGCCTCTGAAACGATGGCTCCCAACAATAATAACCCGATTTTTGTAACAATAACTATGTACAATTATTGCAGACAATCCGCACTTGGGATGGGCGCCCAGCATCCACTACGGACTACGAGAAATAGAATTACCGGTGAGTAAATTCTTATTTTCTCTGACGTCCTAAGTGGATGCTGGGGACTCCGTCAGGACCATGGGGATTATACCAAAGCTCCCAAACGGGCGGGAGAGTGCGGATGACTCTGCAGCACCGAATGAGAGAACTCCAGGTCCTCCTTAGCCAGGGTATCAAATTTGTAGAATTTTACAAACGTGTTCTCCCCTGACCACGTAGCTGCTCGGCAGAGTTGTAATGCCGAGACCCCTCGGGCAGCCGCCCAAGAGCAGCCCACCTTCCTTGTAGAGTGGGCATTGACAGATTTAGGCTGTGGCAGGCCTGCCACAGAATGCGCAAGTTGAATTGTGCTGCAAATCCAACGAGCAATCGTCTGCTTAGACGCAGGAGCACCCAGCTTGTTGGGTGCATACAGTATAAACAGCGAGTCAGACTTCCTGACTCCAGCCGTCCTTGAAATATATATTTTTAATGCTCTGACAACGTCCAGCAACTTGGAGTCCTCCAAATCGCTAGTAGCCGCAGGCACCACAATAGGCTGGTTCAGGTGAAACGCTGACACCACCTTAGGGAGAAACTGAGGACGCGTCCGCAGTTCTGCCCTGTCCGAATGGAAAATCAGATATGGGCTTTTATACGATAAAGCCGCCAATTCTGACACTCTCCTGGCTGAAGCCAGGGCCAGTAGCATGGTTACTTTCCATGTAAGATATTTCAAATCCACCGATTTGAGTGGCTCAAACCAATGGGATTTGAGAAAATCCAAAACTACATTGAGATCCCACGGTGCCACTGGAGGCACAACCGGGGGCTGTATATGTAGTACTCCTTTGACAAAAGTTTGGACTTCAGGAACTGAAGCCAATTCTTTCTGGAAGAAAATCGACAGGGCCGAAATTTGAACCTTAATGGACCCCAATTTGAGGCCCATAGACAATCCTGTTTGCAGGAAATGTAGGAATCGACCCAGTTGAAATTCCTCCGTGGGGGCCCTCCTGGCCTCACACCACGCAACATATTTTCTCCAAATGCGGTGATAATGCTGTGCGGTCACTTCCTTCCTGGCTTTAATCAGGGTAGGAATGACTTCTTCCGGAATGCCTTTTTCCTTCAGGATCCGGCGTTCAACCGCCATGCCGTCAAACGCAGCCGCGGTAAGTCTTGGAATAGACAAGGTTCCTGCTGAAGCAGGTCCCTTCTTAGAGGTAGAGGCCATGGATCTTCCGTGAGCATCTCCTGAAGTTCCGGGTACCAAGTCCTTCTTGGCCAATCCGGAGCCACGAGTATCGTTCTTACTCCCCTTTGCCGTATAATTCTCAGTACCTTGGGTATGAGAGGCAGAGGAGGGAACACATACACTGACTGGTACACCCATGGTGTTACCAGAGCGTCCACAGCTATTGCCTGAGGGTCTCTTGACCTGGCGCAATACCTGTCCAGTTTTTTGTTGAGGCGGGATGCCATCATGTCCACCATTGGTCTTTCCCAACGGACCACAATCATGTGGAAGACTTCTGGATGAAGTCCCCACTCTCCCGGGTGAAGATCGTGTCTGCTGAGGAAATCTGCTTCCCAGTTGTCCACTCCCGGGATGAACACTGCTGACAGTGCTATCACATGATTTTCCGCCCAGCGAAGAATCCTTGCAGCTTCTGCCATTGCCCTCCTGCTTCTTGTGCCGCCCTGTCTGTTTACGTGGGCGACTGCCGTGATGTTGTCCGACTGGATCAACACCGGCTGACCCTGAAGCAGAGGTTTTGCCAGGCTTAGAGCATTGTAGATTGCTCTTAGTTCCAGTATATTTATGTGAAGAGACGTCTCCAGGCTTGACCACACGCCCTGGAAGTTTCTTCCCTGTGTGACCGCTCCCCAGCCTCTCAGGCTGGCATCCGTGGTCAATAGGACCCAGTTCTGTATGCCGAATCTGCGGCCCTCTAACAGATGAGCACTCTGCAACCACCATAGCAGAGACACCCTTGTCCTTGGCGACAGGTTTATCCGCTGATGCATCTGCAGATGCGATCCGGACCACTTATCCAGCAGATCCCACTGAAAAATTCGTGCATGGAATCTGCCGAATGGAATCGCTTCGTAAGAAGCCACCATTTTTCCCAGGACTCTTGTGCATTGATGCACAGACACTTTTCCTGGTTTTAGGAGGTTCCTGACGAGTTCGGATAACTCCCTGGCTTTCTCCTCCGGAAGAAACACCTTTTTCTGAACAGTGTCCAGAATCATCCCTAGGAACAGCAAACGTGTCGTCGGGATCAGTTGGGATTTTGGAAAATTCAGAATCCACCCGTGCTGTTGGAGCACTACTTGAGTTAGTGCTACTCCGACCTCCAGCTGTTCTCTGGACCTTGCCCTTATCAGGAGATCGTCCAAGTAAGGGATAATTAATACGCCTTTTCTTCGAAGAAGGATCATCATTTCGGCCATTACCTTGGTAAAGACCCGGGGTGCCGTGGACAATCCAAACGGCAGCGTCTGAAACTGATAATGACAGTTTTGTACCATAACCTGAGGTACCCTTGGTGTGAAGGGCAAATTGGGACATGGAGGTAAGCATCCTTGATGTCCAAGGACACCATAAAGTCCCCTTCTTCCAGATTCGCTATCACTGCTCTGAGTGACTCCATCTTGAACTTGAATTTTTGTATGTACAGGTTCAGAGATTTCAGATTTAGAATAGGTCTTACCGAGCCGTCCGGCTTCGGTACCACAAATAGCGTGGAGTAATACCCCTTTCCCTGTTGTAAAAGGGGTAACTTGACTATCACCTGCTGAGAATACAGCTTGTGAATGGCTTCCAATACCGTCGCCCTGTCGGAGGGAGACGTTGGCAAAGCAGACTTTAGGAACCGGCGAGGGGGAGACGTCTCGAATTCCAACCTGTAACCCTGAGATACTACCTGCAGGATCCAGGGGTCCACCTGCGAGTGAGCCCACTGTGCGCTGAAATTCTTGAGGCGACCCCCCACCGCCCCTGAGTCCGCTTGTAAGGTCCCAGCGTCATGCTGAGGCCTTTGCAGAAGCCGGGGAGGGCTTCTGCTCCTGGGAGGGAGCTGCTTGCTGCAGTCTCTTACCCTTTCCTTTGCCTCGGGGCAGATATGAATGTCCTTTTGCCCGCTTGTTCTTATAGGAACGAAAGGACTGCGGCTGAAAAGACTGCGTCTTTTTCTGCTGGGAGGTGACCTGAGGTAAAAAGGTGGATTTCCCGGCTGTTGCCGTGGCCACCAAATCCGATAAACCGACCCCAAATAATTCCTCCCCTTTATACGGCAATACTTCCATATGCCGTTTGGAATCCGCATCACCTGACCACTGTCGCGTCCATAAACTTCTTCTGGCAGATATGGACATCGCACTTACTCTTGATGCCAGAGTGCAAATATCCCTCTGTGCATCACGCATATAAAGAAATGCATCCTTTAAATGCTCTATAGTCAATAAAATATTGTCCCTATCCAGGGTATCAATATTTTCAGTCAGTGATTCCGACCAAGCCACCCCAGCACTGCACATCCAGGCTGAGGCGATTGCTGGTCGCAGTATAACACCAGTATGTGTGTATATACGTTTTAGTGTATTCTCCAGCCTCCTATCAGCTGGGTCCTTGAGGGCGGCCGTTTCTGGAGACGGTAACGCCACTTGTTTTGATAAGCGTGTGAGCGCCTTATCTACCCTAGGGGGTGTTTCCCAGCGCGCCCTAACCTCTGGCGGGAAAGGGTATAACGCCAATAACTTCTTTGAAATTAGCAGTTTTCTATCGGGGGTAACCCACGCTTCATCACACACTTCATTCAATTCCTCTGATTCAGGAAAAACTACAGGTAGTTTTTTCACACCCCACATAATACCCCTTTTCGTGGTACCTGCAGTATCAGAGATATGCAAAGCCTCCTTCATTGCCGTGATCATATAACGTGTGGCCCTACTGGAAAATACGTTTGTTTCTTCACCATCGACACTAGATTCGGTGTCCGTGTCGGTGTCTGTGTCGACCGACTGAGGTAAAGGGCGTTTTACAGCCCCTGACGGTGTTTGAGACGCCTGGACAGGTACTAACTGGTTTGCCGGCCGTCTCATGTCGTCAACCGACTTTTGCAGCGTGTTGACACTATCACGTAATTCCATAAACAAAGCCATCCATTCCGGTGTCGACTCCCTAGGGGGTGACATCACCATTACAGGCAATTGCTCCGCCTCCACGCCAACATCGTCCTCATACATGTCGACACACACGTACCGACACACAGCAGACACACAGGGAATGCTCTGATAGAAGACAGGACCCCACTAGCCCTTTGGGGAGACAGAGGGAGAGTTTGCCAGCACACACCCAAGCGCTATAAATATATAGGGACAACCTTAAATAAGTGTGTTCCCCTTATAGCAGCTTAAATATTATTAATATCGCCAAATAAGTGCCCCCCCTCTCTGTTTTTACCCTGTTTCTGTAGTGCAGTGCAGGGGAGAGCCTGGGAGCCTTCCTAGCAGCGGAGCTGTGTAGGAAAATGGCGCTGTGTGCTGAGGAGAATAGGCCCCGCCCCCTTTTCGGCGGGCTTCTTCTCCCGTTTTTCTGACAACCTGGCAGGGGTTAAATACATCCATATAGCCCCAGGGGCTATATGTGATGTATTTTTAGCCAGAATAGGTACTTTCATTGCTGCCCAGGGCGCCCCCCCAGCGCCCTGCACCCTCAGTGACCGTTGGTGTGAAGTGTGCCGAGAGCAATGGCGCACAGCTGCAGTGCTGTGCGCTACCTCATGAAGACTGAGAAGTCTTCAGCCGCCGGTTTCTGGACCTCTTCTCTCTTCGGCATCTGCAAGGGGGTCGGCGGCGCGGCTCCGGTGACCCATCCAGGCTGTACCTGTGATCGTCCCTCTGGAGCTAGTGTCCAGTAGCCTAAGAAGCCAATCCACTCTGCACGCAGGTGAGTTCACTTCTTCTCCCCTAAGTCCCTCATTGCAGTGAGCCTGTTGCCAGCAGGACTCACTGAAAATAAAAAACCTAACAAACTTTTTCTAAGCAGCTCTTTAGGAGAGCCACCTAGATTGCACCCTGCTCGGACGGGCACAAAAACCTAACTGAGGCTTGGAGGAGGATCATAGGGGGAGGAGCCAGTACACACCACCTAGTGGTCAAACTTTTAATTTTGTGCCCTGTCTCCTGCGGAGCCGCTATTCCCCATGGTCCTGACGGAGTCCCCAGCATCCACTTAGGACGTCAGAGAAAACTATTTTGTAACCTTTTAACACTAAATTGTGGATCCACCCATCTGTGGATGTCTGGAACCACGCCAAATGGAACGTCTGAAGGCGTACCCCCACCACTGAAGATCCGAGATGGGCTGGGAGCCCGTCATGCCACTGGCTTGTCGGTGGTCTTAGCGTCCTGACGACGGGTGATGCTTTGTTGAAAACCACATCCTCTACCACATCTTCCGTGTGTGGTTGTTCCTCTACCACGGCCTCAAAAGGGCTGAGGTCTAAAGGTTTTGAACGCTGGTCCAGAGTATTTCCGTCTAGGCACCTGTGTAGGCAATGGTAGAAAACAGACTTTCCCACCGTGGCCTCACAAATCTATTTGTCCAATTCAGGACCAATCAACTTCTCGCCAGCGTAAGGTAACGCTTCTATTCGTTTGACCTCTGCCTCCGCCTGCCAAGAACGCAGCCAGAGTGCCCGTCGTGCCAAAACTAGTGACGCTGAAAGGCGAGAACTGACCTGGCAGACGTCCATAGAAGCTGTACATAGATACTCAGCAGATTCACAGATGTGATCAGCGAGAAGTATAAGATGGTCGTCTTGTAGGGCGGACCAGAGCTGTTATCCATATAATCATAGCCTTAGTTACGCAAATTCCAACCAAACCAGGTCTAAGCAGCACCCCTGCTGCTGTAT
Source organism: Pseudophryne corroboree (assembly GCF_028390025.1). Lineage (NCBI taxonomy): Eukaryota > Metazoa > Chordata > Amphibia > Anura > Myobatrachidae > Pseudophryne > Pseudophryne corroboree. The sequence goes on along the minus strand of NC_086448.1, from coordinate 851,631,137 downwards.
ACATTGACTTTAGCATAGCTTCTAGCTTACGCTCTGACGGGTCTTTAAGCGTAGTAGCAGTTGGTACTGGAATGGTTAACTTTTTAGAAAGTTCTTCCATGCCTCTATTAACTGCTTATTAAACGATTCTGAAAAAGGAAAACACACCGGAGATCTCTGTCTTTTAGCAAATATCACCTCATCATTTGAAAGAGGTTCTTCAGTCTCTGTAAAATTCAGAGACTGACGTACCGCCCTGATGAGATTATCAATGCCCGGGCTGTCAATATCCTCACTATCTGACTCCTGGCCCACCTCACCTTCCTCATGTTCATCTTGCGAAGTGAATTCTGGCATTAAATCGTCAGAATACAACATAGCAGAAACTGGTAAATTATAAGACCAATGATAATTATCTTTGTGACCCGAACTAGACTTGGACCTTTGTAAGGACCTAGACATGTCCCGAGACGCTTCCGGTATCTCTGGCGGTCTCACCCGAACCTCAGATCTAGCCGTCTCACGCTCCTTTCAAGCGGCGGCCAATTCCGATTGTAACCCAGACATTATATCCGCCAGCATTGCCCATTGAGGATCAGGAGAAGAAATCGTATTTGTAGCTGTATTTACAAAACATACTGTGCATGTAGTAGACCCATCAGGTAACACACTCGCACAGACACTGCAGTAAAGCTGCTTTTTGGATTTTGCTGGTGTCAAACTCATTGTGTACACAGACAAACAAATAGACAAAGACAGACAAGTCCCACGACTCAGTAAAATGTTAATAAAGTGTGTATACGGCCGAAGTGCAGTGCACGTGGCCAGACTATATGAAACCTGATTTAAATTCCTACTAACACCCCTGCTCCATCCGGTGGAAGTATGGTTAAAATGGCCACTAGCCATGTGCTTATATCATATGTATAACACAGCAACATGTCAGAATATAATTATGTGTAGCTGATATATTCCATACAGCTATATGTTGTAATATAGGCTAAACAGCCTGTTGCAGGTGCTAGTATAGTGCTGCTGCATTATCTTGCAGGGGCGCTGTCTTTATGGAGACAGACCGCGGGAGCAGTGAACGCTGTCCGCGGTCTGAGTGAGGCAAAGCCGCCAGACATTTATGATCTCCCTTCAGCGAGCGATATCAGCGGCGGGACCCGGGGAGCGCGGCGGCGGGCGGCAGCCTCTATCACTATCAGCGGCGGTTCTGGGAGCGCGGTGGCGGCAGTATCTCACCCCTCAATTACTATCAGCGGCCGGGAGCAGCGGCCTCTCACCCTCTTCTATAACTGTCAGTGGCCAGGATCTGGGAGCGGCGGCGGCAGCGTTACCTCCATCAGTGGACGAAAACCGGAAGCAGATGTGTGGCAGTGCGTTACGCGGCAGGGCTGGGGAATAGGCAGCGGGAGTGATAGTAGTATGTAGCAATCCCCACACAATCTTACCCGAGGCTGATGTTATAGTCTATGACGGGCTTCTGGTGTAAGCTCCGCCCAGCTCCTTCCTGCAGCTCAGTGAGTGTGCTGAGCTGCTTGTGGTCTATGGCGGTGCTCCTCTCTGAGCACTGACAAGCCAATAGCTGCACCAGCAGCTTTCACAATCCCGGACCCAAGCTTCTTTATAAGCTGGGAAGGGATTGTGAGTAAAAAGTAAAAGTATAATTTAAAAGTAAAAAATAGAAAAAATGTGGAGAAACTCCACGTGTGCTTCTATCCTGAGTGAGCACAGAAAAAACACTGAGGTACTATGGGAGTATGGAGGAGTTACTAATTTAAAAATTTAAATTGTGCCTATCCTGCTAACGCCCTGTCCATATCCCAAGAGTACTCCAGTGACCCCTAGTGGATAAAAAAGAAAATACAACTGGATGTTGTTTCATTATTCATCTGAGTGCCTACTCAGCGACTGTCTATACCAGCATCTCCTCTGGCTCGTTACTGTCTATCTCTTACAGTGGCTGCCTGCTCCTAGTAGTACACTGATTACCCCTGTGCTTCCTGACATCTCCCCTGTAGTGTGTACTGAGACCTGTGCTGCTGATTGTTACCTGTGCTCTGTTGTAGCTTCTCAGTGACTGTCTATACCCGCATCTCCTCTGGCTCGTTACTGTCTATCTCTTACAGTGGCTGCCTGCCCCTAGTAGTACGCTGATTACCCCTGTGCTTCCTGACATCTCCCCTGTACTGTGTACTGAGACCTGTGCTGCTGATTGTTACCTGTGCTCTGTTGTAGCTTCTCAGTGACTGTCTATACCCGCATCTCCTCTGGCTCGTTACTGTCTATCTCTTACAGTGGCTTCCTGCTCCTAGTAGTATGCTGATTACCCCTGTGCTTCCTGACATCTCAGCTGTAGTGTGTACTGAGACCTGTGCTGCTGATTGTTACCTGTGCTCTGTTGTAGCATCTCAGTGACTGTCTATACCTGCATCTCCTCTGGCTCGTTACTGTCTATCTCTTACAGTGGCTGCCTGCTCCTAGTAGTACTCTGATTACCCCTGTGCTTCCTGACATCTCCCCTGTACTGTGTACTGAGACCTGTGCTGCTGATTGTTACCTGTGCTCTGTTGTAGCTTCTCAGTGACTGTCTATACCCGCATCTCCTCTGGCTCGTTACTGTCTATCTCTTACAGTGTCTGCCTGCTCCTAGTAGTACTCTGATTACCCCTGTGCTTCCTGACATCTCCCCTGTAGTATGTACTGAGACCTGTGCTGCTGATTGTTACCTGTGCTCTGTTGTAGCTTGTCAGTGACTGTCTATACCCGCATCTCCTCTGGCTCGTTACTGTCTATCTCTTACAGTGGCTGCCTGCTCCTAGTAGTACGCTGATTACCCCTGTGCTTCCTGACATCTCAGCTGTAGTGTGTACTGAGACATGTGCTGCTGATTGTTACCTGTGATCTGTTGTAGCTTCTCAGTGACTGTCTATACCCGCATCTCCTCTGGCTCGTTACTGTCTATCTCTTACAGTGGCTTCCTGCTCCTAGTAGTATGCTGATTACCCCTGTGCTTCCTGACATCTCCCCTGTAGTATGTACTGAGACCTGTGCTGCTGATTGTTACCTGTGCTCTGTTGTAGCTTCTCAGTGACTGTCTATACCCGCATCTCCTCTGGCTCGTTACTGTCTATCTCTTACAGTGGCTTCCTGCTCCTAGTAGTATGCTGATTACCCCTGTGCTTCCTGACATCTCAGCTGTACTGTGTACTGAGACCTGTGCTGCTGATTGTTACCTGTGCTCTGTTGTAGCTTCTCAGTGACTGTCTATACCCGCATCTCCTCTGGCTCGTTACTGTCTATCTCTTACAGTGGCTGCCTGCTCCTAGTAGTACGCTGATTACCCCTGTGCTTCCTGACATCTCAGCTGTAGTGTGTACTGAGACCTGTGCTGCTGATTGTTACCTGTGATCTGTTGTAGCTTCTCAGTGACTGTCTATACCTGCATCTCCTCTGGCTCGTTACTGTCTATCTCTTACAGTGTTTGTCTGCTCCTAGTAGTACGCTGATTACCCCTGTGCTTCCTGACATCTCAGCTGTACTGTGTACTGAGACCTGTGCTGCTGATTGTTACCTGTGCTCTGTTGTAGCTTCTCAGTGACTGTCTATACCCGCATCTCCTCTGGCTCGTTACTGTCTATCTCTTACAGTGGCTGCCTGCTCCTAGTAGTACGCTGATTACCCCTGTGCTTCCTGACATCTCAGCTGTAGTGTGTACTGAGACCTGTGCTGCTGATTGTTACCTGTGCTCTGTTGTAGCTTCTCAGTGACTGTCTATACCCACATCTCCTCTGGCACGTTACTGTCTATCTCTTACAGTGGCTGCCTGCTCCTAGTAGCACTCTGATTACCCCTGTGCTTCCTGACATCTCCCCTGTAGTGTGTACTGAGACCTGTGCTGCTGATTGTTACCTGTGCTCTGTTGTAGCTTCTCAGTGACTGTCTATACCCACATCTCCTCTGGCACGTTACTGTCTATCTCTTACAGTGGCTGCCTGCTCCTAGTAGTACGCCGATTACCCCTGTGCTTCCTGACATCTCAGCTGTAGTGTTTACTGAGACCTGTGCTGCTGATTGTTACCTGTGCTCTGTTGTAGCTTCTCAGTGACTGTCTATACCCGCATCTCCTCTGGCTCGTTACTGTCTATCTCTTACAGTGGCTTCCTGCTCCTAGTAGTATGCTGATTACCCCTGTGCTTCCTGACATCTCAGCTGTACTGTGTACTGAGACCTGTGCTGCTGATTGTTACCTGTGCTCTGTTGTAGCTTCTCAGTGACTGTCTATACCTGCATCTCCTCTGGCTCGTTACTGTCTATCTCTTACAGTGGCTGCCTGCTCCTAGTAGTACTCTGATTACCCCTGTGCTTCCTGACATCTCCCCTGTAGTATGTACTGAGACCTGTGCTGCTGATTGTTACCTGTGCTCTGTTGTAGCTTCTCAGTGACTGTCTGTACCCGCATCTCCTCTGGCTCGTTGCTGTCTATCTCTTACAGTGGCTTCCTGCTCCTAGTAGTACGCTGATTACCCATGTGCTTCCTGACATCTCAGCTGTAGTGTGTACTGAGACCTGTGCTGCTGATTGTTACCTGTGATCTGTTGTAGCTTCTCAGTGACTGTCTATACCCGCATCTCCTCTGGCTCGTTACTGTCTATCTCTTACAGTGGCTGCCTGCTCCTAGTAGTACGCTGATTACCCCTGTGCTTCCTGACATCTCAGCTGTACTGTGTACTGAGACCTGTGCTGCTGATTGTTACCTGTGCTCTGTTGTAGCTTCTCAGTGACTGTCTATACCCACATCTCCTCTGGCTCGTTACTGTCCATCTCTTACAGTGGCTTCCTGCTCCTAGTAGTACGCTGAATACCCATGTGCTTCCTGACATCTCCCCTGTAGTGTGTACTGAGACCTGTGCGGCTGATTGTTACCTGTGCTCTGTTATAGCTTCTCAGTGACTGTCTATACCCGCATCTCCTCTGGCTCGTTACTGTCTATCTCTTACAGTGGCTGCCTGCCCCTAGTAGTACGCTGATTACCCCTGTGCTTCCTGACATGTCCCCTGTAGTGTGTACTGAGACCTGTGCTGCTGATTGTTACCTGTGCTCTGTTGAAGCTTCTCAGTGACTGTCTATACCCGCATCTCCTCTGGCTCGTTACTGTCTATCTCTTACAGTGTCTGCCTGCTCCTAGTAGTACTCTGATTACCCCTGTGCTTCCTGACATCTCCCCTGTAGTGTGTACTGAGACCTGTGCTGCTGATTGTTACCTGTGCTCTGTTGTAGCTTCTCAGTGACTGTCTATACCCGCATCTCCTCTGGCTCGTTACTGTCTATCTCTTACAGTGGCTGCCTGCTCCTAGTAGTACACTGATTACCCCTGTGCTTCCTGACATCTCCCCTGTAGTGTGTACTGAGACCTGTGCTGCTGATTGTTACCTGTGCTCTGTTGTAGCTTCTCAGTGACTGTCTATACCCGCATCTCCTCTGGCTCGTTACTGTCTATCTCTTACAGTGGCTGCCTGCTCCTAGTAGTACGCTGATTACCCCTGTGCTTCCTGACATCTCCCCTGTAGTATGTACTGAGATCTGTGCTGCTGATTGTTACCTGTGCTCTGTTGTAGCTTCTCAGTGACTGTCTATACCCGCATCTCCTCTGGCTCGTTACTGTCTATCTCTTACAGTGGCTGCCTGCTCCTAGTAGTACGCTGATTACCCCTGTGCTTCCGGACATCTCAGCTGTACTGTGTACTGAGACCTGTGCTGCTGATTGTTACCTGTGCTCTGTTGTAGCTTCTCAGTGACTGTCTATACCCGCATCTCCTCTGGCTCGTTACTGTCTATCTCTTACAGTGGCTGCCTGCTCCTAGTAGTACGCTGATTACCCCTGTGCTTCCTGACATCTCAGCTGTAGTGTGTACTGATACCTGTGCTGCTGATTGTTACCTGTGCTCTGTTGTAGCTTCTCAGTGACTGTCTATACCCGCATCTCCTCTGGCTCGTTACTGTCTATCTCTTACAGTGGCTTCCTGCTCCTAGTAGTACGCTGATTACCCCTGTGCTTCCTGACATCTCCCCTGTAGTGTGTACTGAGACCTGTGCTGCTGGTTGTTACCTGTGCTCTGTTGTAGCTTCTCAGTGACTGTCTATACCCGCATCTCCTCTGGCTCGTTACTGTCTATCTCTTACAGTGGCTGCCTGCTCCTAGTAGTACGCTGATTACCCCTGTGCTTCCTGACATCTCCCCTGTAGTGTGTACTGAGACCTGTGCTGCTGATTGTTACCTGTGCTCTGTTGTAGCTTCTCAGTGACTGTCTATACCCGCATCTCCTCTGGCTCGTTACTGTCTATCTCTTACAGTAGCTGCCTGCTCCTAGTAGTACGCCGATTACCCCTGTGCTTCCTGACATCTCAGCTGTAGTGTTTACTGAGACCTGTGCTGCTGATTGTTACCTGTGCTCTGTTGTAGCTTCTCAGTGACTGTCTATACCTGCATCTCCTCTGGCTCGTTACTGTCTATCTCTTACAGTGGCTGCCTGCTCCTAGTAGTACTCTGATTACCCCTGTGCTTCCTGACATCTCCCCTGTAGTATGTACTGAGACCTGTGCTGCTGATTGTTACCTGTGCTCTGTTGTAGCTTCTCAGTGACTGTCTATACCCGCATCTCCTCTAGCTCGTTACTGTCTATATCTTACAGTGGCTGCCTGCTCCTAGCAGTACGCTGATTACCCCTGTGCTTCCTGACATCTCAGCTGTAGTGTGTACTGAGACCTGTGCTGCTGATTGTTACCTGTGCTCTGTTGTAGCTTCTCAGTGACTGTCTATACCCGCATCTCCTCTGGCTCGTTACTGTCTATCTCTTACAGTGGCTTCCTGCTCCTAGTAGTACGCTGATTACCCCTGTGCTTCCTGACATCTCAGCTGTACTGTGTACTGAGACCTGTGCTGCTGATTGTTACCTGTGCTCTGTTGTAGCTTCTCAGTGACGGTCTATACCCACATCTCCTATGGCTCGTTACTGTCTATCTCTTACAGTGGCTGCCTGCTCCTAGTAGTACGCTGATTACCCCTGTGCTTCCTGACATCTCAGCTGTACTGTGTACTGAGACTTGTGCTGCTGATTGTTACCTGTGCTCTGTTGTAGCTTCTCAGTGACTGTCTATACCCACATCTCCTCTGGCTCGTTACTGTCTATCTCTTACAGTGGCTTCCTGCTCCTAGTAGTACGCTGATTACCCATGTGCTTCCTGACATCTCAGCTGTAGTGTGTACTGAGACCTGTGCTGTTGATTGTTACCTGTGATCTGTTGTAGCTTCTCAGTGACTGTGTATACCCGCATCTCCTCTGGCTCGTTACTGTCTATCTCTTACAGTGGCTGCCTGCTCCTAGTAGTACGCTGATTACCCCTGTGCTTCCTGACATCTCCCCTGTAGTATGTACTGAGATCTGTGCTGCTGATTGTTACCTGTGCTCTGTTGTAGCTTCTCAGTGACTGTCTATACCCGCATCTCCTCTGGCTCGTTACTGTCTATCTCTTACAGTGGCTGCCTGCTCCTAGTAGTACGCTGATTACCCCTGTGCTTCCTGACATCTCAGTTGTAGTGTGTACTGATAACTGTGCTGCTGATTGTTACCTGTGCTCTGTTGTAGCTTCTCAGTGACTGTCTATACCCGCATCTCCTCTGGCTCGTTACTGTCTATCTCTTACAGTGGCTGCCTGCTCCTAGTAGTACGCTGATTACCCCTGTGCTTCCTGACATCTCAGCTGTAGTGTGTACTGATACCTGTGCTGCTGATTGTTACCTGTGCTCTGTTGTAGCTTCTCAGTGACTGTCTATACCCGCATCTCCTCTGGCTCGTTACTGTCCATCTCTTACAGTGGCTTCCTGCTCCTAGTAGTACGCTGATTACCCCTGTGCTTCCTGACATCTCCCCTGTAGTGTGTACTGAGACCTGTGCTGCTGGTTGTTACCTGTGCTCTGTTGTAGCTTCTCAGTGACTGTCTATACCCGCATCTCCTCTGGCTCATTACTGTCTATCTCTTACAGTGGCTGCCTGCTCCTAGTAGTACGCTGATTACCCCTGTGCTTCCTGACATCTCCCCTGTAGTGTGTACTGAGACCTGTGCTGCTGATTGTTACCTGTGCTCTGTTGTAGCTTCTCAGTGACTGTCTATACCCACATCTCCTCTGGCACGTTACTGTCTATCTCTTACAGTGGCTGCCTGCTCCTAGTAGTACGCCGATTACCCCTGTGCTTCCTGACATCTCAGCTGTAGTGTTTACTGAGACCTGTGCTGCTGATTGTTACCTGTGCTCTGTTGTAGCTTCTCAGTGACTGTCTATACCCGCATCTCCTCTGGCTCGTTACTGTCTATCTCTTACAGTGGCTTCCTGCTCCTAGTAGTATGCTGATTCCCCCTGTGCTTCCTGACATCTCAGCTGTACTGTGTACTGAGACCTGTGCTGCTGATTGTTACCTGTGCTCTGTTGTAGCTTCTCAGTGACTGTCTATACCCGCATCTCCTCTAGCTCGTTACTGTCTATATCTTACAGTGGCTGCCTGCTCCTAGTAGTACTCTGATTACCCCTGTGCTTCCTGACATCTCCCCTGTAGTATGTACTGAGACCTGTGCTGCTGATTGTTACCTGTGCTCTGTTGTAGCTTCTCAGTGACTGTCTATACCCGCATCTCCTCTAGCTCGTTACTGTCTATATCTTACAGTGGCTGCCTGCTCCTAGTAGTACGCTGATTACCCCTGTGCTTCCTGACATCTCAGCTGTAGTGTGTACTGAGACCTGTGCTGCTGATTGTTACCTGTGCTCTGTTGTAGCTTCTCAGTGACTGTCTATACCCGCATCTCCTCTGGCTCGTTACTGTCTATCTCTTACAGTGGCTTCCTGCTCCTAGTAGTACGCTGATTACCCCTGTGCTTCCTGACATCTCAGCTGTACTGTGTACTGAGACCTGTGCTGCTGATTGTTACCTGTGCTCTGTTGTAGCTTCTCAGTGACGGTCTATACCCACATCTCCTATGGCTCGTTACTGTCTATCTCTTACAGTGGCTGCCTGCTCCTAGTAGTACGCTGATTACCCCTGTGCTTCCTGACATCTCAGCTGTACTGTGTACTGAGACCTGTGCTGCTGATTGTTACCTGTGCTCTGTTGTAGCTTCTCAGTGACTGTCTATACCCACATCTCCTCTGGCTCGTTACTGTCTATCTCTTACAGTGGCTTCCTGCTCCTAGTAGTACGCTGATTACCCATGTGCTTCCGGACATCTCAGCTGTACTGTGTACTGAGACCTGTGCTGCTGATTGTTACCTGTGCTCTGTTGTAGCTTCTCAGTGACTGTCTATAACCGCATCTCCTCTGGCTCGTTACGGTCTATCTCTTACAGTGGCTGCCTGCTCCTAGTAGTACGCTGATTACCCCTGTGCTTCCTGACATCTCAGCTGTAGTGTGTACTGAGACCTGTGCTGCTGATTGTTACCTGTGCTCTGTTGTAGCTTCTCAGTGACTGTCTATACCCACATCTCCTCTGGCACGTTATTGTCTATCTCTTACAGTGGCTGCCTGCTCCTAGTAGTACGCTGATTACCCCTGTGCTTCCTGACATCTCAGCTGTAGTGTTTACTGAGACCTGTGCTGCTGATTGTTACCTGTGCTCTGTTGTAGCTTCTCAGTGACTGTCTATACCCGCATCTCCTCTGGCTCGTTACTGTCTATCTCTTACAGTGGCTTCCTGCTCCTAGTAGTATGCTGATTACCCCTGTGCTTCCTGACATCTCAGCTGTACTGTGTACTGAGACCTGTGCTGCTGATTGTTACCTGTGCTCTGTTGTAGCTTCTCAGTGACTGTCTATACCTGCATCTCCTCTGGCTCGTTACTGTCTATCTCTTACAGTGGCTGCCTGCTCCTAGTAGTACTCTGATTACCCCTGTGCTTCCTGACATCTCCCCTGTAGTATGTACTGAGACCTGTGCTGCTGATTGTTACCTGTGCTCTGTTGTAGCTTCTCAGTGACTGTCTATACCCGCATCTCCTCTAGCTCGTTACTGTCTATATCTTACAGTGGCTGCCTGCTCCTAGTAGTACGCTGATTACCCCTGTGCTTCCTGACATCTCAGCTGTAGTGTGTACTGAGACCTGTGCTGCTGATTGTTACCTGTGCTCTGTTGTAGCTTCTCAGTGACTGTCTATACCCGCATCTCCTCTGGCTCGTTACTGTCTATCTCTTACAGTGGCTTCCTGCTCCTAGTAGTACGCTGATTACCCCTGTGCTTCCTGACATCTCAGCTGTACTGTGTACTGAGACCTGTGCTGCTGATTGTTACCTGTGCTCTGTTGTAGCTTCTCAGTGACGGTCTATACCCACATCTCCTATGGCTCGTTACTGTCTATCTCTTACAGTGGCTGCCTGCTCCTAGTAGTACGCTGATTACCCCTGTGCTTCCTGACATCTCAGCTGTAGTGTGTACTGAGACCTGTGCTGCTGATTGTTACCTGTGATCTGTTGTAGCTTCTCAGTGACTGTCTATACCCGCATCTCCTCTGGCTCGTTACTGTCTATCTCTTACAGTGGCTGCCTGCTCCTAGTAGTACGCTGATTACCCCTGTGCTTCCTGACATCTCAGCTGTACTGTGTACTGAGACCTGTGCTGCTGATTGTTACCTGTGCTCTGTTGTAGCTTCTCAGTGACTGTCTATACCTGCATCTCCTCTGGCTTGTTACTGTCTATCTCTTACAGTGTCTGTCTGCTCCTAGTAGTACGCTGATTACCCCTGTGCTTCCTGACATCTCCCCTGTAGTGTGTACTGAGACCTGTGCTGCTGATTGTTACCTGTGCTCTGTTATAGCTTCTCAGTGACTGTCTATACCTGCATCTCCTCTGGCTCGTTACTGTCTATCTCTTACAGTGGCTGCCTGCCCCTAGTAGTACGCTGATTACCCCTGTGCTTCCTGACATGTCCCCTGTAGTGTGTACTGAGACCTGTGCTGCTGATTGTTACCTGTGCTCTGTTGAAGCTTCTCAGTGACTGTCTATACCCGCATCTCCTCTGGCTCGTTACTGTCTATCTCTTACAGTGTCTGCCTGCTCCTAGTAGTACGCTGAATACCCCTGTGCTTCCTGACATCTCCCCTGTAGTATGTACTGAGATCTGTGCTGCTGATTGTTACGTGTTCTCTGTTGTAGCTTCTCAGTGACTGTCTATACCCGCATCTCCTCTGGCTCGTTACTGTCTATCTCTTACAGTGGCTGCCTGCTCCTAGTAGTACGCTGATTACCCCTGTGCTTCCGGACATCTCAGCTGTACTGTGTACTGAGACCTGTGCTGCTGATTGTTACCTGTGCTCTGTTGTAGCTTCTCAGTGACTGTCTATAACCGCATCTCCTCTGGCTCGTTACTGTCTATCTCTTACAGTGGCTGCCTGCTCCTAGTAGTACGCTGATTACCCCTGTGCTTCCTGACATCTCAGCTGTAGTGTGTACTGATAACTGTGCTGCTGATTGTTACCTGTGCTCTGTTGTAGCTTCTCAGTGACCGTCTATACCCGCATCTCCTCTGGCTCGTTACTGTCTATCTCTTACAGTGGCTTCCTGCTCCTAGTAGTACGCTGATTACCCATGTGCTTCCTGACATCTCAGCTGTAGTGTGTACTGAGACCTGTGCTGCTGATTGTTACCTGTGATCTGTTGTAGCTTCTCAGTGACTGTCTATACCCGCATCTCCTCTGGCTCGTTACTGTCTATCTCTTACAGTGGCTGCCTGCTCCTAGTAGTACGCTGATTACCCCTGTGCTTCCTGACATCTCAGCTGTACTGTGTACTGAGACCTGTGCTGCTGATTGTTACCTGTGCTCTGTTGTAGCTTCTCAGTGACTGTCTATACCTGCATCTCCTCTGGCTTGTTACTGTCTATCTCTTACAGTGTCTGTCTGCTCCTAGTAGTACGCTGATTACCCCTGTGCTTCCTGACATCTCCCCTGTAGTGTGTACTGAGACCTGTGCTGCTGATTGTTACCTGTGCTCTGTTATAGCTTCTCAGTGACTGTCTATACCTGCATCTCCTCTGGCTCGTTACTGTCTATCTCTTACAGTGGCTGCCTGCCCCTAGTAGTACGCTGATTACCCCTGTGCTTCCTGACATGTCCCCTGTAGTGTGTACTGAGACCTGTGCTGCTGATTGTTACCTGTGCTCTGTTGAAGCTTCTCAGTGACTGTCTATACCCGCATCTCCTCTGGCTCGTTACTGTCTATCTCTTACAGTGTCTGCCTGCTCCTAGCAGTACGCTGATTACCCCTGTGCTTCCTGACATCTCCCCTGTAGTATGTACTGAGATCTGTGCTGCTGATTGTTACGTGTTCTCTGTTGTAGCTTCTCAGTGACTGTCTATACCCGCATCTCCTCTGGCTCGTTACTGTCTATCTCTTACAGTGGCTGCCTGCTCCTAGTAGTACGCTGATTACCCCTGTGCTTCCGGACATCTCAGCTGTACTGTGTACTGAGACCTGTGCTGCTGATTGTTACCTGTGCTCTGTTGTAGCTTCTCAGTGACTGTCTATAACCGCATCTCCTCTGGCTCGTTACTGTCTATCTCTTACAGTGGCTGCCTGCTCCTAGTAGTACGCTGATTACCCCTGTGCTTCCTGACATCTCAGCTGTAGTGTGTACTGATAACTGTGCTGCTGATTGTTACCTGTGCTCTGTTGTAGCTTCTCAGTGACTGTCTATACCCGCATCTCCTCTGGCTCGTTACTGTCTATCACTTACAGTGGCTGCCTGCTCCTAGTAGTACGCTGATTACCCCTGTGCTTCCTGACATCTCCCCTGTAGTGTGTACTGAGACCTGTGCTGCTGGTTGTTACCTGTGCTCTGTTGTAGCTTCTCAGTGACTGTCTATACCCGCATCTCCTCTGGCTCGTTACTGTCTATCTCTTACAGTGGCTGCCTGCTCCTAGTAGTACGCTGATTACCCCTGTGCTTCCTGACATCTCAGCTGTAGAGTGTACTGATACCTGTGCTGCTGGTTGTTACCTGTGCTCTGTTGTAGCTTCTCAGTGACTGTCTATACCCGCATCTCCTCTGGCTCGTTACTGTCTATCTCTTACAGTGGCTGCCTGCTCCTAGTAGTACGCTGATTACCCCTGTGCTTCCTGACATCTCAGCTGTACTGTGTACTGAGACCTGTGCTGCTGATTGTTACCTGTGCTCTGTTGTAGCTTCTCAGTGACTGTCTATACCCGCATCTCCTCTGGCTCGTTACTGTCTATCTCTTACAGTGGCTGCCTGCTCCTAGTAGTACGCTGATTACCCCTGTGCTTCCTGACATCTCCCCTGTAGTATGTACTGAGATCTGTGCTGCTGATTGTTACGTGTTCTCTGTTGTAGCTTCTCAGTGACTGTCTATACCCGCATCTCCTCTGGCTCGTTACTGTCTATCTCTTACAGTGGCTGCCTGCTCCTAGTAGTACGCTGATTACCCCTGTGCTTCCGGACATCTCAGCTGTACTGTGTACTGAGACCTGTGCTGCTGATTGTTACCTGTGCTCTGTTGTAGCTTCTCAGTGACTGTCTATAACCGCATCTCCTCTGGCTCGTTACTGTCTATCTCTTACAGTGGCTGCCTGCTCCTAGTAGTACGCTGATTACCCCTGTGCTTCCTGACATCTCAGCTGTAGTGTGTACTGATAACTGTGCTGCTGATTGTTACCTGTGCTCTGTTGTAGCTTCTCAGTGACTGTCTATACCCGCATCTCCTCTGGCTCGTTACTGTCTATCTCTTACAGTGGCTGCCTGCTCCTAGTAGTACGCTGATTACCCCTGTGCTTCCTGACATCTCCCCTGTAGTGTGTACTGAGACCTGTGCTGCTGGTTGTTACCTGTGCTCTGTTGTAGCTTCTCAGTGACTGTCTATACCCGCATCTCCTCTGGCTCGTTACTGTCTATCTCTTATAGTGGCTGCCTGCTCCTAGTAGTACGCTGATTACCCCTGTGCTTCCTGACATCTCAGCTGTAGAGTGTACTGATACCTGTGCTGCTGGTTGTTACCTGTGCTCTGTTGTAGCTTCTCAGTGACTGTCTATACCCGCATCTCCTCTGGCTCGTTACTGTCTATCTCTTACAGTGGCTGCCTGCTCCTAGTAGTACGCTGATTACCCCTGCGCTTCCTGACATCTCAGCTGTAGAGTGTACTGATACCTGTGCTGCTGGTTGTTACCTGTGCTCTGTTGTAATTTTGTGTAATGATAAGCTCTGTGCCCCCTGTATTGTTCTAATGTCTGCCGTATGTACGGCGCTGCCAAACACTTGTGGCGCCTTATAAATAAATTGTAATAATAATAATAATAATCATATTAAACACACAGAGAATCCCAAATAAATCCAATGACGTGGCAGATGCGACTACGCCAGAAGACACAACTGTGCAACTCAGAATCAGACCCTCTATGTTCTCATATTCCAGACATTTCTGATAATGTGTATGAGGCATCGTGTGAATGACCACCATATGCTATACCGATGTTTGCGCAGCTGAGCCTACTCTGATGAATCACCGACTGTAGTCGCAGTGGGAGTGACTGACATCAGTGTGCAGGTCTGGGAGGTAACAGGGAGCGGACAGCGTGTAACGGATGTTGCCGATGGTGCGTCTCTGTACACATCCAGCTGCTGCGTCCTGCGCAGTAATGCTGCACATTTTTTTATCCACCTCTGAATCAGTCTGCTTATCTGTGGAGATTTACAGGATCTGCAGAAATACCAGGAGAGAACTGGAGCGCGCTCGCCATGTCTTACCAATATAGCTGTACTCCTTCAAGACAGATGGCGGGAGAGACGCTACATTGTCCTCTTCCTCTTCTTTTATAACAATATTCAACACAGGTTTATCTGATGAAGGATAAAACCATGAGATTCACATATGTCCTGTCATCAGACTGGCGTCCAATCAACAATTCCCTCCATAAAATGTCAGTAACTGGCCCTCTCACACTCCCCATCACCCTCCATCCCTCTCACACTCCCCATCACCCTCCCCATCCATTCCTCTCACACTCCCCATCGCCCTCCATCCCTCTCACACTCCCCATCGCCCTCCATTCCTCTCACACTCCCCATCCCCCTCCAACCCACTCATACTCCCCATCCCCCTCACAATCCCCATCGCCCTCCATCCGTCTCACACTCCCCATCCCCCTCATACTCCCCATCGCCCTCCATCCCTCTCATACTCCCCATCACCCTCCATCCCTCTCGTACTCCCCATCTCTCTCACACTACCCATCTCCCACCATCCCTCTCATACTCCCCATCTCTCTCCATCCCTCTCATACTCCCCATCTCTCTCCACCCCTCTCACACTCCCAATCACCCTCCATCCATCCCTCTCATACTCCCCATCCCACTCTATCCCTCTCATACTCCCCATCGCCCTCCATCCCTCTCATACTCCCCATCTCTCTCCATCCCTTTCACACTACCCATCTCCCTCCATCCCTCTCATACTCCCCATCTCTCTCCATCTCTCTCATACTCCCCATCCCTCTCGTACTCCCCATCACCCTCCATCCCTCTCATACTCCCCATCGGCCTCCATCCCTCTCATACTCCCCATCTCTCTCCATCTCTCTCATACTCCCCATCCCTCTCGTACTCCCCATCACCCTCCATCCCTCTCATACTCCCCATCGGCCTCCATCCCTCTCATACTCCACATCCCCCTCCAACCCACTCACACTCCCCAACCCCCTCACAATCCCCATCGCCCTCCATCCCTCTCACACTCCCCATCCCCCTCATACTCCCCATCGCCCTCCATCCCTCTCATACTCCCCATCGCCCTCCATCCCTCTCGTACTCCCCATCTCTCTCCATCCCTCTCATACTCCCCATCTCTCTCACACTCTTCATCACCCTCCATCCCTCTCACACTCCCCATCCATCCCTCTCATACTCCCCATCGCCCTCCATCCCTCTCATACTCCCCATCCCCCTCCATCCCTCTCATACTCCCCATCCCCCTCTATCCCTCTCATACTCCCCATCGCCCTCCATCCCTCTCATACTCCCCATCCCCCTCCATCCCTCTCATACTCCCCATCCCCCTCTATCCCTCTCATACTCCCCATCGCCCTCCATCCCTCTCATACTCCCCATCGCCCTCCATCCCTCTCACACTCCCCATCCATCCCTCTCATACTCCCCATCGCCCTCCATCCCTCTCATACTCCCCATCTCTCTCCATCCCTCTCACACTACCCATCTCCCTCCATCCCTCTCATACTCCCCATCTCTCTCCATCCCTCTCATACTCCCCATCTCTCTCCATCCCTCTCATACTCCCCATCTCTCTCCATCCCTCTCGTACTCCCCATCACCCTCCATCCCTCTCATACTCCCCATCGGCCTCCATCCCTCTCATACTCCCCATCCCCCTCCATCCCTCTCGTACTCCCCATCCCCCTCCATCCCTCTCGTACTCCCCATCTCTCTCATACTCCCCATCTCTCTCCATCACTCTCATAATCCCCATCCCTCTCATACTCCCCATCCCCCTCCAACCCTCTCACACTCCCCATCCCCCTCCAACCCTCTCACACTCCCCATCCCCCTCCAACCCTCTTCATACACCCCATCCCCCTCCATCCCTCTCATACTCCCCATCCCTCTCATACTCCCCATCCCCCTCCATCCCTCTCACACTCCCCATCGCCCTCCATCCCTCTCACACTCCCCATCGCCCTTCATCCCTCTCACACTCCCCATCGCCCTCCATCCCTCTCACACTCCCCATCCATCCCTCTCATACCCCCCATCCCCCTTCATCCCTCTCATATTCCCCATCTCTCTCATACTCCCCATCACCCTCCATCCCTCTCATACTCCCCATCGCCCTCCATCCCTCTCATACTCCCCATCTCTCTCATACACCCCATCCCCCTCCATCCCTCTCATACTCCCCATCCCCCTCCATCCCTCTCATACTCCCCATCGCCCTCCATCCCTCTCATACTCCCCATCCCCCTCATACTCCCCATCGGCCTCCATCCCTCTCATACTCCCCATCGGCCTCCATCCCTCTCATACTCCCCATCCCCCTCATACTCCCCATCGCCCTCCATCCCCCTCATACTCCCCATCGCCCTCCATCCCTCTCATACTCCCCATCGCCCTCCATCCCTCTCATACTCCCCATCGCCCTCCATCCCTCTCATACTCCCCATCGGCCTCCATCCCTCTCATACTCCCCATCGGCCTCCATCCCTCTCATACTCCCCATCGGCCTCCATCCCTCTTATACTCCCCATCCCCCTCCATCCCTCTCATACTCCCCATCCCCCTCCATCCCTCTCATACTCCCCATCGCCCTCCATCCCTCTCACACTCCCCATCCCTCTCACACTCCCCATCTCTCTCCATCCCTCTCACACTCCCCATCTCTCTCCATCCCTCTCACACTCCCCATCTCTCTCCATCCCTCTCACACTCCCCATCCCCCTCCAACCCACTCACACTCCCCATCTCTCTCCATCCCTCTCATACTCCCCATCGGCCTCCATCCCTCTCATACTCCCCATTGCCCTCCATCCCTCTCACACTCCCCATCCCCCTCCAACCCACTCACACTCCCCATCTCTCTCTGCATCCCTCTAATACTCCCCATCGCCCTCCATCCCTCTCATACTCCCCATCTCTCTCCATCCCTCTCATACTCCCCATCTCCCTCCATCCCTCACATACTCCCCATCTCCCTCCATCCCTCTCATACTCCCCATCCCCCTTCATCCCTCTCATATTCCCCATCTCTCTCCATCCCTCTCATACTCCCCATCGGCCTCCATCCCTCTCACACTCCACATCGCCCTCCATCCCTCTCATACTCCCCATCTCCCTCCATCCCTCTCATACTCCCCATCGGCCTCCATCCCTCTCATACTCCCCATCTCCCTCCATCCCTCTCATACTCCCCATCCCCCTTCATCCCTCTCATATTCCCCATCTCTCTCCATCCCTCTCATACTCCCCATCGGCCTCCATCCCTCTCACACTCCCCATCTCTCTCATACTTCCCATACCCCTCCATCCCTCTCACACTCCCCATCTCTCTCCATCCCTCTCGTACTCCCCATCCCCCTCCATCCCTCTCATACTCCCCATCGCCCTCCATCCCTCTCACACTCCCCATCTCTCTCCATCCCTCTCACACTCCCCATCTCTCTCCATCCCTCTCACACTCCCCATCTCTCTCCATCCCTCTCACACTCCCCATCTCTCTCCATCCCTCTCACACTCCCCATCTCTCTCCATCCCTCTCACACTCCCCATCGCCCTCCATCCCTCTCACACTCCCCATCGCCCTCCATCCCTCTCACACTCCCCATCCCCCTCCAACCCACTCACACTCCCCATCCCTCTCATACTCCCCATCGGCCTCCATCCCTCTCATACTCCCCATTGCCCTCCATCCCTCTCACACTCCCCATCCCCCTCCAACCCACTCACACTCCCCATCTCTCTCTGCATCCCTCTAATACTCCCCATCGCCCTCCATCCCTCTCATACTCCCCATCTCTCTCCATCCCTCTCATACTCCCCATCTCCCTCTCATACTCCCCATCCCCCTTCATCCCTCTCATATTCCCCATCTCTCTCCATCCCTCTCATACTCCCCATCGGCCTCCATCCCTCTCACACTCCCCATCGCTCTCCATCCCTCTCATACTCCCCATCTCCCTCCATCCCTCTCATACTCCCCATCGGCCTCCATCCCTCTCATACTCCCCATCTCCCTCCATCCCTCTCATACTCCCCATCCCCCTTCATCCCTCTCATATTCCCCATCTCTCTCATACTCCCCATCGTCCTCCATCCCTCTCATACTCCCCATCGGCCTCCATCCCTCTCACACTCCCCATCTCTCTCATACTCCCCATCTCTCTCCATCACTCTCATAATCCCCATCCCTCTCATACTCCCCATCCCCCTCCAACCCTCTCACACTCCCCATCCCCCTCCAACCCTCTCACACTCCCCATCCCCCTCCAACCCTCTTCATACACCCCATCCCCCTCCATCCCTCTCATACTCCCCATCCCTCTCATACTCCCCATCCCCCTCCATCCCTCTCACACTCCCCATCGCCCTCCATCCCTCTCACACTCCCCATCGCCCTTCATCCCTCTCACACTCCCCATCGCCCTCCATCCCTCTCACACTCCCCATCCATCCCTCTCATACCCCCCATCCCCCTTCATCCCTCTCATATTCCCCATCTCTCTCCATCCCTCTCATACTCCCCATCACCCTCCATCCCTCTCATACTCCCCATCGCCCTCCATCCCTCTCATACTCCCCATCTCTCTCATACACCCCATCCCCCTCCATCCCTCTCATACTCCCCATCCCCCTCCATCCCTCTCATACTCCCCATCGCCCTCCATCCCTCTCATACTCCCCATCCCCCTCATACTCCCCATCGGCCTCCATCCCTCTCATACTCCCCATCGGCCTCCATCCCTCTCATACTCCCCATCCCCCTCATACTCCCCATCGCCCTCCATCCCCCTCATACTCCCCATCGCCCTCCATCCCTCTCATACTCCCCATCGCCCTCCATCCCTCTCATACTCCCCATCGCCCTCCATCCCTCTCATACTCCCCATCGGCCTCCATCCCTCTCATACTCCCCATCGGCCTCCATCCCTCTCATACTCCCCATCGGCCTCCATCCCTCTTATACTCCCCATCCCCCTCCATCCCTCTCATACTCCCCATCCCCCTCCATCCCTCTCATACTCCCCATCGCCCTCCATCCCTCTCACACTCCCCATCCCTCTCACACTCCCCATCTCTCTCCATCCCTCTCACACTCCCCATCTCTCTCCATCCCTCTCACACTCCCCATCCCCCTCCAACCCACTCACACTCCCCATCTCTCTCCATCCCTCTCATACTCCCCATCGGCCTCCATCCCTCTCATACTCCCCATTGCCCTCCATCCCTCTCACACTCCCCATCCCCCTCCAACCCACTCACACTCCCCATCTCTCTCTGCATCCCTCTAATACTCCCCATCGCCCTCCATCCCTCTCATACTCCCCATCTCTCTCCATCCCTCTCATACTCCCCATCTCCCTCCATCCCTCACATACTCCCCATCTCCCTCCATCCCTCTCATACTCCCCATCCCCCTTCATCCCTCTCATATTCCCCATCTCTCTCCATCCCTCTCATACTCCCCATCGGCCTCCATCCCTCTCACACTCCACATCGCCCTCCATCCCTCTCATACTCCCCATCTCCCTCCATCCCTCTCATACTCCCCATCGGCCTCCATCCCTCTCATACTCCCCATCTCCCTCCATCCCTCTCATACTCCCCATCCCCCTTCATCCCTCTCATATTCCCCATCTCTCTCCATCCCTCTCATACTCCCCATCGGCCTCCATCCCTCTCACACTCCCCATCTCTCTCATACTTCCCATACCCCTCCATCCCTCTCACACTCCCCATCTCTCTCCATCCCTCTCGTACTCCCCATCCCCCTCCATCCCTCTCATACTCCCCATCGCCCTCCATCCCTCTCACACTCCCCATCTCTCTCCATCCCTCTCACACTCCCCATCTCTCTCCATCCCTCTCACACTCCCCATCTCTCTCCATCCCTCTCACACTCCCCATCTCTCTCCATCCCTCTCACACTCCCCATCTCTCTCCATCCCTCTCACACTCCCCATCTCTCTCCATCCCTCTCACACTCCCCATCGCCCTCCATCCCTCTCACACTCCCCATCGCCCTCCATCCCTCTCACACTCCCCATCCCCCTCCAACCCACTCACACTCCCCATCCCTCTCATACTCCCCATCGGCCTCCATCCCTCTCATACTCCCCATTGCCCTCCATCCCTCTCACACTCCCCATCCCCCTCCAACCCACTCACACTCCCCATCTCTCTCTGCATCCCTCTAATACTCCCCATCGCCCTCCATCCCTCTCATACTCCCCATCTCTCTCCATCCCTCTCATACTCCCCATCTCCCTCCATCCCTCTCATACTCCCCATCCCCCTTCATCCCTCTCATATTCCCCATCTCTCTCCATCCCTCTCATACTCCCCATCGGCCTCCATCCCTCTCACACTCCCCATCGCTCTCCATCCCTCTCATACTCCCCATCTCCCTCCATCCCTCTCATACTCCCCATCGGCCTCCATCCCTCTCATACTCCCCATCTCCCTCCATCCCTCTCATACTCCCCATCCCCCTTCATCCCTCTCATATTCCCCATCTCTCTCATACTCCCCATCGTCCTCCATCCCTCTCATACTCCCCATCGGCCTCCATCCCTCTCACACTCCCCATCCCCCTCCATCCCTCTCACCGTCCCCATCTCTCTCGTACTCCCCATCGGCCTCCATCCCTCTCACACTACCCATTCCCCTCCATCCCTCTTACACTCCCCATCGCCCTCCATCCCTCTTCATACACCCCATTCCCCTCCATCCCTCTCACACTCCCCATCGCCCTCCATCCCTCTCATACTCCCCATCGCCCTTCATCCCTCTCACACTCCCCCATCCCCCTCCATCCCTCTCACACTCCCCATCCCCCTCACACTCCCCATCCCCCTCACACTCCCCATCCCCCTCCATCCCTCTCACACTCCCCATTCCCCTCCATCCCTCTCACACTCCCCATCATCCACCATCCCTCTCACACTCCCCATCATCCACCATCCCTCTCATACTCCCCATCGCCCTCCATCCCTCTCATACTCCCCATCGCCCTCCATAGATTTCATAATCCCGATTCCCCTCCAACTCCGTCGCCCTCCATCCCTCTCATACTCCCAATCATCCACCATGCCTCTCATACTCCTTATCGCCCTCCATCCCTCTCATACTGCCCATCGCCCTCCATCCCTCTCATACTCCCCATCCCCCACCATAGCTCTCACTCTCCCTGCTTCCCTCCATCCCTCTCACACTCCCCATCTCTCTCCATCCCTCTCGTACTTCCCATCGCCCTCCATCCCTCTCGTACTTCCCATCGCCCTCCATCCCTCTCATACTCCCCATCTCCCTCCATCCCTCTCATACTCCCCATTCCCCTCCATCCCTCTTACACTCCCCATCGCCCTCCATCCCTCTTCATACACCCCATCGCCCTCCATCCCTCTCATACTCCCCATTCCCCTCCATCCCTCTCACACTCCCCATCTCTCTCCATCCCTCTCGTACTTCCCATCGTCCTCCATCCCTCTCATATTCCCCATCGCCCTCCATCCCTCTCATATTCCCCATCGCCCTCCATCCCTCTCATATTCCCCATCGCCCTCCATCCCTCTCATATTCCCCATCGCCCTCCATCCCTCTCACACTCCCCATCGCCCTCCATCCCTCTCACACTCCCCATCTCCCTCCATCCCTCTCATACTCCCCATCATCCACCATTCCTCTCATACTCCCCATCCCCCTCCATCCATCTCATACTCCCCATCCCCCTTACACTCCCCATCTCCCTCCATCCCTCTCAGACTCCCCATCATCCACCATCCCTCTCACACTCCCCATCTCCCTCCATCCCTCTCACACTCCCCATCTCCCTCCATCCCTCTCATAGTCCCCATCGCCCTCATACTCCCCATCATCCACCATCCCTCTCACACTCCCCATCTCCCTCCATCCCTCTCATCATCGCTCTTACACTCCCCATCTCCCTCCATCCCTCTCATACTCCCCATTGCCCTCCATCCCTCTCATACTCCGCATCGCCCTCCATAGATCTCACGCTCCCTGTCTCCCTCCATCCCTCTCATACTCCCCATCGCCCTCCATTTCTCTCATACTCCCCATCGCCCTTCATCCCTCTCATACTCCCCATCGCCCTCCATCCCTCTCATACTCCCCATCGCCCTCCATCCCTCTCATACTCCCCATCTCCCTCATACTCCCCATTGCCCTCCATCCCTCTCATACTCCGCATCGCCCTCCATAGATCTCACGCTCCGTCTCCCTCCATCCCTCTCATACTCCCCATCGCCCTCCATACCTCCCATACTCCCCATCGCCCTCCATAGATCTCACTCTCCCTGTCTCTCTCCATCTTTCTCATAATCCCCATCTTCCTCCATCCCTCTCATTCTCCCCATCACCCACCCATCCCCCTCCATCCCTCTCATACTCCCTATCACCCACCATCGCTCTCACATTTCTACCACCCACCATCCCTCTCATACTCCCCATTGCCCTCCATACCTCTCATACTCCTCATCCATCCCTCTCACATTTCTCATCCCCCTCCATCCCTCTCATACTCCCCATCGCCCTCCATCCCTCTCATACTCCCCATCGCCCTCCATCCCTCTCACATTCCCATCATCCACCATCCCTCTCATACTCCCTATCATCCACCATCCCTCTCATACTCCCCATCATCCACCATCCCTCTCATACTCCCCATCATCCACCATCCCTCTCATACTCCCCATCGCCCTCCATAGATCTCACTCTCCCTGTCTCTCTCCATCCCCCTTATACTCCCCATCATCCACCATCACCCTCACACTCCCCATCGCCCTCCATCCCTCTCATACTCCCCATCGCCCTCCATAGATCTCACTCTCCCGGTCTCTCTCCATCCCCCTCATACTCCCCATCATCCACCAACACCATCACACTCCCCATCGCCCTCCATCCCTCTCATACTCCCCATCGCCCTCCATCCCTCTCATACTCCCCATCATCCACCATCACCCTCACACTCCACATCGCCCTCCATCCCCCTCATACTCCCCATCCCTCTCATACTCCCCATCTCTCTCCATCCCTCTCATACTCCCCATCTCTCTCCACCCCTCTCACACTCCCAATCACCCTCCATCCCTCTCACACTCCCCATCCATCCCTCTCATACTTCCCATCCCACTCCATCCCTCTCATACTCCCCATCCCACTCTATCCCTCTCATACTCCCCATCGCCCTCCATCCCTCTCATACTCCCCATCTCTCTCCATCCCTTTCACACTACCCATCTCCCTCCATCCCTCTCATACTCCCCATCTCTCTCATACTCCCCATCCCTCTCATACTCCCCATCCCTCTCCATCCCTCTCGTACTCCCCATCACCCTCCATCCCTCTCATACTCCCCATCGGCCTCCATCCCTCTCATACTCCCCATCCCCCTCCAACCCACTCACACTCCCCATCCCCCTCACAATCCCCATCGCCCTCCATCCCTCTCACACTCCCCATCCCCCTCCATCCCTCTCATACTCCCCATCGCCCTCCATCCCTCTCATACTCCCCATCGCCCTCCATCCCTCTCGTACTCCCCATCTCTCTCCATCCCTCTCATACTCCCCATCTCTCTCCATCCCTCTCACACTCTTCATCACCCTCCATCCCTCTCACACTCCCCATCCATCCCTCTCATACTCCCCATCGCCCTCCATCCCTCTCATACTCCCCATCGCCCTCCATCCCTCTCGTACTCCCCATCTCTCTCCATCCCTCTCATACTCCCCATCTCTCTCCATCCCTCTCACACTCTTCATCACCCTCCATCCCTCTCACACTCTTCATCACCCTCCATCCCTCTCACACTCCCCATCCATCCCTCTCATACTCCCCATCGCCCTCCATCCCTCTCATACTCCCCATCCCCCTCCATCCCTCTCATACTCCCCATCCCCCTCTATCCCTCTCATACTCCCCATCGCCCTCCATCCCTCTCATACTCCCCATCGCCCTCCATCCCTCTCACACTCCCCATCCATCCTTCTCATACTCCCCATCGCCCTCCATCCCTCTCATACTCCCCATCTCTCTCCATCCCTCTTACACTACCCATCTCCCTCCATCCCTCTCATACTCCCCTTCTCTCTCCATCCCTCTCATACTCCCCATCTCTCTCCATCCCTCTCGTACTCCCCATCCCCCTCCATCCCTCTCATACTCCCCATCGGCCTCCATCCCTCTCATACTCCCCATCCCCCTCCATCCCTCTCGTACTCCCCATCCCCCTCCATCCCTCTCGTACTCCCCATCTCTCTCCATCCCTCTCATACTCCCCATCTCTCTCCATCACTCTCATAATCCCCATCTCTCTCCATCCCTCTCATACTCCCCATCCCTCTCACACTCCCCATCACCCTCTATCCCTCTCACACTTCCCATCCCCCTCCAACCCTCTCACACTCCCCATCCCCCTCCAACCCTCTTCATACACCCCATCCCCCTCCATCCCTCTCATACTCCCCATCCCCCTCCATCCCTCTCATACTCCCCATCCCCCTACATCCCTCTCACACTCCCCATCGCCCTACATCCCTCTCACACTCCCCATCGCCCTTCATCCCTCTCACACTCCCCATCGCCCTCCATCCCTCTCACACTCCCCATCCATCCCTCTCATACCCCCCATCCCCCTTCATCCCTCTCATATTCCCCATCTCTCTCCATCCCTCTCATACTCCCCATCACCCTCCATCCCTCTCATACTCCCCATCGCCCTCCATCCCTCTCATACTCCCCATCTCTCTCATACACCCCATCCCCCTCCATCCCTCTCATACTCCCCATCCCCCTCCATCCCTCTCATACTCCCCATCGCCCTCCATCCCTCTCATACTCCCCATCCCCCTCCATCCCTCTCATACTCCCCATCGGCCTCCATCCCTCTCATACTCCCCATCCCCCTCATACTCCCCATCGCCCTCCATCCCCCTCATACTCCCCATCGCCCTCCATCCCCCTCATACTCCCCATCGCCCTCCATCCCTCTCATACTCCCCATCGGCCTCCATCCCTCTCATACTCCCCATCGGCCTCCATCCCTCTCATACTCCCCATTGGCCTCCATCCCTCTTATACTCCCCATCCCCCTCATACTCCCCATCTCCCTCCATCCCTCTCATACTCCCCATCCCCCTCCATCCCTCTCATACTCCCCATCGCCCTCCATCCCTCTCATACTCCCCATCTCTCTCTGCATCCCTCTAATACTCCCCATCGCCCTCCATCCCTCTCATACTCCCCATCTCTCTCCATCCCTCTCATACTCCCCATCTCCCTCCATCCCTCTCATACTCCCCATCTCCCTCCATCCCTCTCATACTCCCCATCCCCCTTCATCCCTCTCATATTCCCCATCTCTCTCCATCCCTCTCATACTCCCCATCGGCCTCCATCCCTCTCACACTCCACATCGCCCTCCATCCCTCTCATACTCCCCATCTCCCTCCATCCCTCTCATACTCCCCATCGGCCTCCATCCCTCTCATACTCCCCATCGGCCTCCATCCCTCTCATACTCCCCATCTCCCTCCATCCCTCTCATACTCCCCATCCCCCTTCATCCCTCTCATATTCCCCATCTCTCTCCATCCCTCTCATACTCCCCATCGGCCTCCATCCCTCTCACACTCCCCATCTCTCTCATACTCCCCATACCCCTCCATCCCTCTCACACTCCCCATCTCTCTCCATCCCTCTCGTACTTCCCATCCCCCTCATACTCCCCATCGCCCTCCATCCCCCTCATACTCCCCATCGCCCTCCATCCCTCTCATACTCCCCATCGCCCTCCATCCCTCTCATACTCCCCATCGCCCTCCATCCATCTCATACTCCCCATCGCCCTCCATCCCTCTCATACTCCCCATCGGCCTCCATCCCTCTCATACTCCCCATCGGCCTCCATCCCTCTCATACTCCCCATCGGCCTCCATCCCTCTCATACTCCCCATCCCCCTCCATCCCTCTCATACTCCCCATCGCCCTCCATCCCTCTCACACTCCCCATCTCTCTCCATCCCTCTCACACTCCCCATCTCTCTCCATCCCTCTCACACTCCCCATCTCTCTCCATCCCTCTCACACTCCCCATCTCTCTCCATCCCTCTCACACTCCCCATCGCCCTCCATCCCTCTCACACTCCCCATCCACCTCCAACCCACTCACACTCCCCATCTCTCTCCATCCCTCTCATACTCCCCATCGGCCTCCATCCCTCTCATACTCCCCATTGCCCTCCATCCCTCTCACACTCCCCATCCCCCTCCAACCCACTCACACTCCCCATCTCTCTCTGCATCCCTCTAATACTCCCCATCGCCCTCCATCCCTCTCATACTCCCCCTCTCTCTCCATCCCTCTCATACTCCCCATCTCCCTCCATCCCTCTCATACTCCCCATCCCCCTTCATCCCTCTCATATTCCCCATCTCTCTCCATCCCTCTCATACTCCCCATCGGCCTCCATCCCTCTCACACTCCCCATCGCCCTCCATCCCTCTCATACTCCCCATCTCCCTCCATCCCTCTCATACTCCCCATCGGCCTCCATCCCTCTCATACTCCCCATCTCCCTCCATCCCTCTCATACTCCCCATCCCCCTTCATCCCTCTCATATTCCCCATCTCTCTCATACTCCCCATCGTCCTCCATCCCTCTCATACTCCCCATCGGCCTCCATCCCTCTCACACTCCCCATCCCCCTCCATCCCTCTCATACTCCCCATCTCTCTCCATCCCTCTCACCGTCCCCATCTCTCTCGTACTCCCCATCGGCCTCCATCCCTCTCACACTACCCATTCCCCTCCATCCCTCTTACACTCCCCATCGCCCTCCATCCCTCTTCATACACCCCATTCCCCTCCATCCCTCTCACACTCCCCATCGCCCTCCATCCCTCTCATACTCCCCATCGCCCTCCATCCCTCTCACACTCCCCCATCCCCCTCCATCCCTCTCACACTCCCCATCTCTCTCCATCCCTCTCACACTCCCCATCTCTCTCCATCCCTCTCACACTCCCCATCTCTCTCCATCCCTCTCACACTCCCCATCGCCCTCCATCCCTCTCACACTCCCCATCCACCTCCAACCCACTCACACTCCCCATCTCTCTCCATCCCTCTCATACTCCCCATCGGCCTCCATCCCTCTCATACTCCCCATTGCCCTCCATCCCTCTCACACTCCCCATCCCCCTCCAACCCACTCACACTCCCCATCTCTCTCTGCATCCCTCTAATACTCCCCATCGCCCTCCATCCCTCTCATACTCCCCCTCTCTCTCCATCCCTCTCATACTCCCCATCTCCCTCCATCCCTCTCATACTCCCCATCCCCCTTCATCCCTCTCATATTCCCCATCTCTCTCCATCCCTCTCATACTCCCCATCGGCCTCCATCCCTCTCACACTCCCCATCGCCCTCCATCCCTCTCATACTCCCCATCTCCCTCCATCCCTCTCATACTCCCCATCGGCCTCCATCCCTCTCATACTCCCCATCTCCCTCCATCCCTCTCATACTCCCCATCCCCCTTCATCCCTCTCATATTCCCCATCTCTCTCATACTCCCCATCGTCCTCCATCCCTCTCATACTCCCCATCGGCCTCCATCCCTCTCACACTCCCCATCCCCCTCCATCCCTCTCATACTCCCCATCTCTCTCCATCCCTCTCACCGTCCCCATCTCTCTCGTACTCCCCATCGGCCTCCATCCCTCTCACACTACCCATTCCCCTCCATCCCTCTTACACTCCCCATCGCCCTCCATCCCTCTTCATACACCCCATTCCCCTCCATCCCTCTCACACTCCCCATCGCCCTCCATCCCTCTCATACTCCCCATCGCCCTCCATCCCTCTCACACTCCCCCATCCCCCTCCATCCCTCTCACACTCCCCATCCCCCTCCATCCCTCTCACACTCCCCATCCCCCTCCATCCCTCTCACACTCCCCATCCCCCTCACACTCCCCATTCCCCTCCATCCCTCTCACACTCCCCATCATCCACCATCCCTCTCACACTCCCCATCATCCACCATCCCTCTCATACTCCCCATCGTCCTCCATCCCTCTCATACTCCCCATCGCCCTCCATAGATTTCATAATCCCGATTCCCCTCCAACTCCGTCGCCCTCCATCCCTCTCATACTCCCAATCATCCACCATCCCTCTCATACTCCTTATCGCCCTCCATCCCTCTCATACTGCCCATCGCCCTCCATCCCTCTCATACTCCCCATCCCCCACCATAGCTCTCACTCTCCCTGCTTCCCTCCATCCCTCTCACACTCCCCATCTCTCTCCATCCCTCTCGTACTTCCCATCGCCCTCCATCCCTCTCGTACTTCCCATCGCCCTCCATCCCTCTCATACTCCCCATCTCCCTCCATCCCTCTCATACTCCCCATTCCCCTCCATCCCTCTTACACTCCCCATCGCCCTCCATCCCTCTTCATACACCCCATCGCCCTCCATCCCTCTCATACTCCCCATTCCCCTCCATCCCTCTCACACTCCCCATCTCTCTCCATCCCTCTCGTACTTCCCATCGTCCTCCATCCCTCTCATATTCCCCATCGCCCTCCATCCCTCTCATATTCCCCATCGCCCTCCATCCCTCTCACACTCCCCATCGCCCTCCATCCCTCTCACACTCCCCATCTCCCTCCATCCCTCTCATACTCCCCATCATCCACCATTCCTCTCATACTCCCCATCCCCCTCCATCCCTCTCATACTCCCCATCTCCCTCCATCCCTCTCAGACTCCCCATCATCCACCATCCCTCTCACACTCCCCATCTCCCTCCATCCCTCTCATCATCGCTCTTACACTCCCCATCTCCCTCCATCCCTCTCATACTCCCCATTGCCCTCCATCCCTCTCATACTCCGCATCGCCCTCCATAGATCTCACGCTCCCTGTCTCCCTCCATCCCTCTCATACTCCCCATCGCCCTCCATTCCTCTCATACTCCCCATCGCCCTTCATCCCTCTCATACTCCCCATCGCCCTCCATCCCTCTCATACTCCCCATCGCCCTCCATCCCTCTCATACTCCCCATCTCCCTCCATCCCTCTCATACTCCCCATTGCCCTCCATCCCTCTCATACTCCGCATCGCCCTCCATAGATCTCACGCTCCGTCTCCCTCCATCCCTCTCATACTCCCCATCGCCCTCCATACCTCCCATACTCCCCATCGCCCTCCATAGATCTCACTCTCCCTGTCTCTCTCCATCTTTTTCATAATCCCCATCTTCCTCCATCCCTCTCATACTCCCCATCACCCACCCATCCCCCTCCATCCCTCTCATACTCCCTATCACCCACCATCGCTCTCACATTTCTACCACCCACCATCCCTCTCATACTCCCCATTGCCCTCCATACCTCTCATACTCCTCATCCATCCCTCTCACATTTCTCATCCCCCTCCATCCCTCTCATACTCCCCATCACCCTCAATCCCTCTCATACTCCCCATCGCCCTCCATCCCTCTCACATTCCCATCATCCACCATCCCTCTCATACTCCCCATCATCCACCATCCCTCTCATACTCCCCATCATCCACCATCCCTCTCATACTCCCCATTGCCCTCCATACCTCTCATACTTCTCATCCATCCCTCTCACATTTCTCATCCCCCTCCATCCCTCTCATACTCCCCATCATCCACCATCCCTCTCATACTCCCCATCGCCCTCCATAGATCTCACTCTCCCTGTCTCTCTCCATCCCCCTTATACTCCCCATCATCCATCACCCTCACACTCCCCATCGCCCTCCATCCCTCTCATACTCCCCATCGCCCTCCATAGATCTCACTCTCCCTGTCTCTCTCCATCCCCCTCATACTCCCCATCATCCACCAACACCCTCACACTCCCCATCGCCCTCCATCCCTCTCATACTCCCCATCGCCCTCCATCCCTCTCATACTCCCCATCATCCACCATCACCCTCACACTCCCCATCGCCCTCCATCCCCCTCATACTCCCCATCATCCACCATCACCCTCACACTCCCCATCACCCTCCATCCCTCTCATACTCCCCATCGCCCTCCATAGATCTCACTCTCCCTGTCTCTCTCCATCCCCCTCATACTCCCCATCATCCACCATCGCTCTCACACTCCCCATCACCCTCCATTCCTCTCATACTCCCCATCGCCCTCGATCCCTCTCATACTCCCCATCGCCCTCCATCCCTCTCATACTCCCCATCGCCCTCCATCCCTCTCATACTCCCCATCACCCTCCATAGATTTCAGGCTCCCTGTCTCCCTCCATCCCTCTCATACTCCCCATCATCCTCCATCGCTCTCACACTCCCCATCGCCCTCCATTCCTCTCATACTCCCCAATGCCCTTGATCCCTCTCATACTCCCCATCGCCCTCCATCCCTCTCACACTCCCCATCGCCCTCCATCCCTCTCATACTCCCCATCATCCACCATCCCTCTCACACTTCCCATCGCCCTCCCTCCCTCCCTCTCACGCTCCCCGTCTCCCTCCCTCGCTCTCACACTCCCCATCTCCCTCCCTCCCACCCTCCCCGTCTCCCTCTCTCGCTCCCACCCTTCCCTTCTCCCTCCCTCGCTCTCACACTCCCTGTCTCCCTCCCTCGCTCTCACACTCACCGTCTCCATCCCTCGCTCTCACACTCCCTGTCTCCCTCCTTCACTCTCATGCTCCCAGTCTCCCTCCCTCGCTCTCACGCTCCCCGTCTCCCTCCCTCACTCTCATGCTCCCAGTCTCCCTCCCTCGCTCTCACGCTCCCCGTCTCCCTCCCTCGCTCTCACACTCCCCGTCTCCCTCCCTTGCTCTCACACTCCACGTCTCCGTCTCCCTCCCCGTCTCCCTCCCTCCCTCACACTCACTCACTCTCCCCGTCTCCCTCTCACACTCCCCGTCTCCCTCCCTCTCACACTCTCCGTCTCCCTCCCTCTCACACTCTCCGTCTCCCTCCCTCTCACACTCTCCGTCTCCCTCCCTCTCACACTCTCCGTCTCCCTCCCTCTCACACTCTCCGTCTCCCTCCCTCTCACACTCTCCGTCTCCCTCCCTCTCACACTCTCCGTCTCCCTCCCTCTCACACTCTCCGTCTCCCTCCCTCTCACACTCCCCGTCTCCCTCCCTCTCACACTCCCCGTCTCCCTCCCTCTCACACTCCCCGTCTCCCTCCCTCTCACACTCTCCGTCTTCCTCCCTCACACTCTCCGTCTTCCTCCCTTACACTCTCCGTCTTCCTCCCTCACACTCTCCGTCTCCCTCCCTCTCACACTCCCTCTCCCTCCCTCACTCTCATGCTCTCTGTCTCCCTCCCTCACACTCTCCGTCTCCCTCCCTCTCACACTCCCCGTCTCTCTCGCACAGTCCCCCTCTCCCTCCCTCCCTCTCACACTCCCCCTCTCCCTCTCACAGTCCCCCTCTCCCTCCCTCTCACATTCTCTGTGTCCCTCCCTCACACTCTCCGCCTCCCTCCCTCTCACACTCCCCGTCTCCCTCCCTCTCACACTCCCCCTCTCCCTCCCTCCCTCCCTCCCTCTCACACTCTCCGTCTCCCTCCCACTCACTCTCCCTGTCCATCTTGCTCACCGTCATAGGATTTCTGAGGTAACTTTTCTCTCTTCAGTGATTGTGATATCTGTTTTGATTCCAGGTCTGACCACTTTATGGTTTTTATGAGGAGACCTGTGAAGGAAGCGCAGAGAAATGAAAGTGATAACGGGACGCTTTGTTATTACCATACAGATGTGTATGCTTCAGCATTAATATAGTGTCCATATACGTACTATTGCACAACACAGCCTGCAGTACACCTTCCTCTCCCTGTGCCAGCTGATACAGTGTGTTCTATTTAACACCATATTGGGGCCATTCCATGAAAATGAGTAAAAATGTCCCATACGTGGTGGGCGTGGCTACGCGGACATGGAGTAGCAGCTTATAGACAGAGCTCTCCGTTCTACATATCCTGTACGCCTATCCTGGTGTCCCTCCTGTGCTCTAAAAGTAGCTAAAGTGGTGGGGGAACTTCTGCTGCGCACCTTGATCCTGCTCTGGACCGCGGGCTGCAGCCGCCTCGCTTGCAGGGACCCGGACATCACTGAGGGGATTGGAGCGGAGGGAGGAGGACGGCGCCATTACGGGACGAATGTGGTAGAAGCTGGGACTCGCGTGCTGGGAGAAGCCGTGCGTGGAGGAAGACGAAGGCCGTGAGGGGTAAGACCTACACTCTGCCCGTGCCCTGCTGTCTGGTACACTCGACCTCTTGATCTGGGGGGGTGACATAAGAAGCTGCTGGAGGGGGGGGGGGGGGGGTGGGGGAACCAGGGCTGTGCCTGAGCTCAGATGTCCGCTTTATCTGCTCTGGAGAACCCTCTGCTTTGCACCCTGTACATGGAGACTGCCATTTCCTGCTGGGATACTTCGGTGCCTGTGTTATCCCCACTGTACATGCTGTGAGGATGGCTAGGGCGGGAAACGCCGCCATTTTATCCCCGCAGTGTATACTGATATCCGTGTGGCCAGGGCTCGCGGGCACTTTTTCCTGTCTAGTCATTGTATGGTCTGGCCTAAATCCTGCGTATTGCCTCCGCTATTATATATTACTACTCTCTGTCTGAGTGACTCTCTTTATACTACAGCATAATGGTGAGACCCCAGCAGTCAGCAGTACTCCAGATCATCAAACCCTAACCGTAAAGAGGTGACCCCGATCCCTCTCCTCCGCCACCTCTGATACTCCCCCTGACGCTGCCCTTCAGAGAGTCCTGGATGCTGTGGCTGCTAGAGAGGCCAGGTTGGCGGATAAAATTGGTCAGGTTCAATCTGACCTCTCTTTTATACATCATGACCTTCAGAAAGTTGGGGAACGTGTGGGTGAGGTGGAGGCCCGCACGTCCACTCTTGAAGATTCTCTGCCGTTACTGTTCAACTGACGGATGTACAACATAAATTGTTGGATATGGAAGGGCGTTTGAGGAGATGTAATGTCCGATTTGTGGGTCTGCCTGCACGTGAAGAAGGCCAGACTCCTGATAAATTCTTAGACAAATGTCTCTCTGATAGCTATGGGATTGACTCCTTCTCGCCCTTTTTCACTGTGGAAAGAGCTCATAGAGTCCCCTCTCGTCCTCTCCACCGGGGGCGCCACCCCGGACCTTGATAGCTAAACTCCTTAATTACCGTGACAGAGATGCTATCCTACGGTTGAACCGCACTAAGGGCCCACTGTTATGGAATGGCTCATGAGTGTCTATGTTCCCGGACTCTGCGGTTGAGGTCCAGAAAGATAGGGCCCAGTTTACTCCTGTTAAGAGACGTCTCCGTGAACTGAATATATCCTATGCTATGTTGTTCGCTTCTAAGCTCAGAATTGTTGTGGATAGAGAGATTAAATTTTTTCCACTCCTCGGGAGGCTTCCATGTGGCTGGGTACTGCTAGACAAGCAAGACGAGCTATGGTCGCAGACTGAAGATATGGGACCATCCTTTTTATATGGACGCTCTTACCTTCATTTATTGTTGACTTGATTTTCATTCTGTTACTGTGTTGGGGGTAATGTATCGGGTAATAGATACCGCTTTCCACCCTGCGTGACCACTGTACTTATAGGTTTTGGTGTACGCATGGGGACTTGTTCTCCTAGTGGTGGACGGATGGGTGAATTTATTGTGGGGTTTATGGTTGTGCTTACTGGGCATCTGCCTAGAGTTTCCCCTGGGACAGACTCGGGGGCTGGGACCACTTTAGAGATAGTGTTCCATACCGGAATGTTTCTCTAAGTATACTCCTGAAGTTTCTGCACTGGGGGATGCCTTTCTTAAACGGGGTCGCTGCGACATGTCTAGTCGCCACTGAATTTTTTGACCGCCAGTATTAGTACTAGGTATAAGAAATTTAGGTTAGTTTTTTGGTAAAGGAGGGGGGGGGGGTGTATAGTTGCATTGTATGGATCCAAGTATGCCAATGTTTGGGGTGGTATACAGGGTGGGGGGTTTGGGGGCCAAGGTATGCCAAAGAAGGTTCAGGGAAGCATACAGGGGGGGAGGGGGCAGGGGGATTAGCTTGAAACTATGGAAATATATTTGTTCTTTTTTTCTATTGCATTATGTTTTGGGGAAAGTGCTGGTTGTTTGTGTGATTTTGGGGGTGTACTGTGTTGTCTGGTACTAGAATACTAGCGGAGTCACTGATATATGAAACACTAGGACTTAATGGCGACTAATTTAGTTAAATTCCTCTCTTGGAATGTGCGAGGTCTCAGTGACAAAGTTAAGAGAGAGCTCGATCTCAGACAGCTCAAATACTACGGGGCGGATGTCATCTGTCTAATGGAGACCCATCTGGCCGGGGCTAAAGTTATGTCTCTAAGAAAACCCTGGGGGGGCTAACCACTCGACCCATACCTCCTCCACTAGAGGGGTCTCCGTCCTAGTCAGGAAACAGGTTCCGTTTGTCAAAGTCAGAAAAATGTCTCAATGCACGTTGCCATATTTGCACCGCACACTGGTCCGCGCTGCGCGTGCGTGCGCTCTCCCGTGGATGCGCATACCCGCAATACCGTGCACTCGCAGGCGCGGTATGCGTATTTACGGTAGAGTCTATGTAGTCGTAGCGTGCGACTCATTCGTTACAAATGTTCACAATTAATGTAGTTTATAGATCATGGTCCCTTTGATAGATTCTGAAAGTTTGGTTAAAATACAATGTCCCAGAGCTGAGGAATCCCTCTTTATATCGTACGAAGGGTCTAACAGGAATCATACAGCAGTGTTTGGTACCCATCGGAAGAGTATTTAATTAGCAATATTCCGGTGTTGGTTTGGAGCGTATTAATCGCTCGTGCGAATAGTTATGGACATAAGAAGTTTATGTCCATTTCTATTAATTACACATACTCAGGTATGCGGCGGGAAACCCAGTTTCCCACCCACCTGAGCTGTTGGAAATCGTCACAGCCCACCTGTATGAATCACCCTATGACCTTTTGTTATGATGCAGGGCCGAATTCCTTCGGCCAATGGACAATGGGATTGTAGGACCAGGAGATTGCATTGTGTGTGGGGCATAAATAGGCAGGCCGACCACATCCAGCTCTCACTCTCTCATCAACGGTTATCTGCTGATAACCGGGAGCTGGATATCGAGGCGCAGGCGATCATACCCTTTGTGCGTAAGTTTTCTCTCCGTTATCATTGTCTCTCTGTGAGCCAATTTCTCTCATCTCATCTCTCTCTCTCTCTCTCTCTCTGTTCTGTTCTCTCATATCTCCCCTAGACTAGGCTAGTATTGTATTGTATTAGATAGTATTGTATTGTATTGCATTTAGGTCAGTGTAGTATTGTCTTTTTGTATTTATTGTTTAGTTCTGTGGTTAGGAAGTCTCTGTTATATTGTAGTGTATCATATGTACTGTTATCCCCTTTTACAAGTATATTAGACATAATACAGTTAATAGGCCTTGGAACCTAAACCAGTATCTGTGTATTTTCTATAGTGATAAGTGTTCACTTGAGCGTCGGTGACGCTCAAGCAGCTTTGTAGATAGTCAGGTTACACAAGGTTGCACTTACACCCTGTACTCACATTAAGGTATTCAGTGTATTTAATTGGTATAAGGTTTTAACATAAAGGTATAGTGTTGTAAGCGTCTGCATCGCTGGTGACCTCCTCGTGGTCTCGAGCGTATGCTACGCTACAGCGAATCATTCCCCTAGACATAACCAATAACGTGTCCTGTGATCACTGGGCCGTGAGCGAACGTGACGCTTGAGCGTCTCGCCTACGGCTGAGCGATCGTTACGCCAATAGCGTACCATTACGGTACTTCTTAAGTAAACAGCGTACAGTGTTCTTAGCTTCATAAAGGGTTGTTTATACGACAAAGGAATTTAGCATTCTCAATTGCGGGCTCGTCCTATACTTCTCACATCTGCACTAGGTAGATCAGCAGACATTATCCCCCAGCAAAGGGTGGGAGATTGTCTCATAGTGCTGGCGGGATAAGCGTCTGCTTCGCTTAGACAAAGAGTGCTGAAGGAACCCGGTAACCGGAAGTAAGAACAAAACGCTTGTGTCTTTTAAAACTGTTTATTTTTCTTTTGTCTTGCGTACGCATACATTTATCTGCATTTCTTTTTCAAATTTCGTATATCACTATTCCTGTTTGCCAATTTTATAGTTGATAGAAAGTGCTAAAAAGAGATTTGCTGTTATTTCATAGTAGAGGTAATAGTTAAAGTATAGAACAAACACACGGTTTGTCTGAGATACAAGGCAGTCAGTGTGGATTGCGGTAGATGATCAGGGATCATTTACATTGATAAAAATATATTGTGTTACGGTGGATCCTTTGCATTGCGTACACGTGTCGCTAACAAAGACTAGCGTACGCAATCCAAAAGGCAGACGCACGCAGCGTACATTACGCAACGTAGCGTCCGGTTACGCTCACGTAGCTCAAGTCACGAAAAAGTTGAATTAGCGCAAAGCGATAATTAGCGCAAGGCGATAAATAACGCACAGCGGTAAATAACGCAAATCTATTTTTGGAAAATCTGAAATTTAGTTTAACAGATCCTGCTCCTAATTGGTAACACTCTTG
Organism: Pseudophryne corroboree; assembly: GCF_028390025.1. Lineage (NCBI taxonomy): Eukaryota > Metazoa > Chordata > Amphibia > Anura > Myobatrachidae > Pseudophryne > Pseudophryne corroboree. Next base: position 851,593,718 of record NC_086448.1, on the reverse strand, counting down.
GCCTGAAGACAATTTCTGCGCAGAAATAGACACAGAAACAAAGTGTACTTGTGTTGAGTGAGTGTGTTTTGTATACAAAAGTTTATATAACTTTAAGGTGGAACCAAAAGGAAAGCCGGGTACTCGTCAAGGGACATACGTGTAAGTGACATATACGGTGGCTAGGGAGGCATCTCTGGTTAAATAATATTTGAGCATTAGAGTATAGCGGACCATAAGGTAACAAGACCAGGAGGTCATAAGGTAACAAGACCAGGAGGTCATAAGGTAAAAGGTCCGCTATAAAAGTCCAGTGGCACAACGCCTGGGGTGTTGGTGCAGAACCCATATAGGCCATACAAGCTCTGGCTGAAGGAATCGCAGCCGGAAACATAGATTCCATTGATCTTTCAGTACATGACAAGTAGTGCTCGTATACTGAACGATTGGACCGCACGTAATTGTGTGCAGTAGTTAGTAATCTGACCTAATACCATTAGAGTAAAGTGGTCACAAACGCTATTTGTACATTCTGACGTGATTTGTGTAATTTTTTATTTTTGGAAGGGAAGTTCGCTGGTCACTCGGGAACTATCCAACAACCGATACTTACTGGGGACTGGTAGGTCCAGCACGCCCCAGTAAATAAAGGTTCACAGGGGCCCTAAGTTGGGTACAGCAGCTCTGGCTACAGTGATTGCAGCACAGGCCAACGTGGGCGAGAAGTAAGTGGGGTACTTGATAAACCACCACCGCCGGCCTGCCCAAGGACATCTTGGTTTGTTTGTAAGGGTTCGCTGAAAGCCTTGATATTCAAGGAGGAATAGGCAACGCCTGCAGATTATGGGGGCCATTTGTTCAGGTAGGGGGCGATCAACCTCGGTTCAGGTTGATTCAGAGAACCGATCCATCGGGTCGGCACGATATGTGATGTGTAAGAAATATGGAAATCACGCTGAAGTTTTATGTGATGAATGGGAGAGAATGACTGTACAAGACAGGGACAAATTCCCAAGAATAGGTAGCTTTAGTCCAGTAGTGTTACAAAATTTAAGGAGGAGGATAAGTCTCGTTGAACCAACGAAGAGACAAAATAAACATTATGAATATTTACAGTTATGGCAACAGGAAAGTGAATTACAAAAAGAGTCTATTGACTTTTCTGACTCTTATCTTGAGAGGAGAGATAGGGCAGCAGGAGAGGAGTTGATTGCGGAGAGAAAAGCACAAAAGTGAAACAATAAAAACGCTCTTAGCAACTGTAATATAGATTATAAGGATAAGTGTAATAAATGTAACCATGATTATTGTAATACTGTTGAATGTACAACTATTAACCTGTGCAAGCTGCACCCCATGTCAAACCTCCCTCAGGAATACAAACAAGAAAGTGAGCCCAGAACGATGTCGGCACCTCTTCCAGAAGCCATCCTACAAGACATCCAGGTGGACGCGACCAAATTGGTAAAGGCAATAATCGAACCCCCTAACAGAGGGTCAGGTGAGGTCGTGTCCACAGGTACGTACAATGTTTCATATCACGCACAAACAGATGTACCCCATATTGTAAGACCAACACAAGATGATGTAACTGAGCTCGATCTGGCCAGGGTGATCTCAGTCCCCAATGGGAAGACTGACGATCAGGGAATCATTCCCGTCAAGGACAGTGCAATGCGCTGTCTCTTGTCCCGGACCGAATTGAGATCAATTATGTCCGAATTTCCTGATCCTGGGAAAAATCTAGCCAAATGTCAAAGGTTTATTAAAGAACTAGGAAACGCCACAGAACCCACCAACAAAGAGTGGCGGACAGTGCTGAGGGCATGTTTGCCCTCCAGGGTTGACCCTGAAAAATTCATTGCTGATTGTAAATTAAACATGGAGGTACCCTGTATGGAGGAACACAATCAGGAATGTATTAGGCAGATTAACCGACAGTTAGGAATATATTTCCCAACCACTGTCAAGTGGAGTGAAATTTTCTCCATAAGGCAAAACGAAAAGGAAAATGTTTCTAATTATTTCAATCGAGCACTGCAAATAATGGCTAGGAACACTGGGATCGCAGACATCAAGACAAATGCACAACATAAAGGAATAGCGGTTAAGGTATTAATGAATGGTTTAAAGGATGAATTAAAAACAAGGGTACAGACCACCAACCCAAACTGGAGAGATATCTCGGTGGCCGCACTAAGAGAGGCCGTCATTAATCATGACCAGAATATCACCAGGTACAGAGAGTCACAAAGAGATAAGTTAATGGCAGCAAATATACAGGCCCAAACCACAAGACCACCCCAACAAAAGCCCCACACCCCTGCGAGAAACCCAGATATGGTAGTCTGTTACCATTGTCATAAAAAGGGACACATTGCAAGAGATTGTAGATCAAGAGAAAGACAACGACATAATCATGGTATCCAAGGAACCAGGGAAGTACAGGGGAAACGATTGATGATGATGAGCATCCGAGCGTTTGAGGAGGCATCAAATCAACCAAAACCTCAGGTCATTGACACGTGGAGGGAGCCCAGGATTTGTTACCATTGTAGGAGAGAAGGGCATTATGCCAGCAACTGTAATAACACACATAAAGTTAGACCCCCTAGACCAAGAAATGAGCAAAATTACAATACACACCATTATAATCAAGGATCACATAGGCAGGAAAGGTGATTATTAGGAATGGAGGCAAGCCTGAGGTAACGGTTAGTAAATTGGGAGGTCATTCACTGAAAGACACAGGAATGACCAGGTTAAAAGTTGTAAATGTATTTGTGAAAAATGTTTTTTCTTTCTCTCTCTATCCCCATCTCTGACGATTATTGGTAAGAATTCAAACATTGCATATTCGCTTGGTCCTTGCAGAAGTCTACCAAACCCCAGCATGACCTATCCACCACAATGTATTCTGGCCAGATACAGACAGTGGAATAATGCAAGTGCTGGTGGGGAGGGACTGCTCAAGGAAACCATTAGACACGTAGATACAACAGCCTAATAGTCTGACAATGTTTTCTTAATGTTGACAACGTTTAAAAATGCTTTGTTTCTCTTCTCTTATTGGTGGTTATTGTCGGGTTATGTAATGTATATATGCACATGAATTGTTCTCTATCTCTTTTGTTTTTTTTTATTTTCTCTCTCTCCTCACTCATGTTTCCATGATTTAAAGATGGTATGTCACCCCTAAGTGTTAACCAATGGTAATGCCAGATTTTGCTCCACACAGAAAGATCGCTAGTTAGGAAGAAAGATTACATCACCAGAAGGTTCATTCGGAAGACTGAAGAGACAGCACCTTTTGAGAGGACAGCAGAACAAAAAGAACAACAAAACGAGAGAACTTATTATCGTAACGAGTTCTCTCCCCCTCAAACTGATTTTCTTATACCCCATTTACAAATTTCTTCTTTTCTCCTCCTGTAAGATGGACTTGCCCCAAGAGACTGTGATATGGATTTTTCCCGTTAACCATGATGTTGACCAGAACAGTCTGTTTCGGTGAGAGTACCAGTGAGGTCGAGAAAGGATCCAGAAAGGTCCTGATGACTGAGACGGAGGTGTAAATTTCCAATAGCAACCCAATCACCAAGCAAAGGCGAGTACCGGGCACGATCTAACAAACATGTTATTTGTAAACAACTGTGAAGGAATGGTAGTTCAAAAAGAAAGTTGTATCTGTAGGCTCTGTAACAAAGAAATGCCAATCTAGTTTTAATATCCATATGGACCGGCATCCATTGAGTGACTATCACTCTCTAGTGGGTAACGTGTTAAACCAAACAGATTGTTGGGTATGCTCTCAAGTACCTCAGGGTCACAGCAAATCAGGGCTAGTACCATTTCCTTTAACGTTAGGGGAGGTACTTGAGCTAAGTGGTGGGAGACCGGTGGACCGGAGGTTTAACATCTCCAGCCCTCCTAGTTTGAAGCTCCACCAATATCATGTGGATAGGTCCCTCTTATGTTTTAACATCTCCAATCCCAGAAAACCGGGAAATTGGGAAGTGTCATGGAGCAACCTTACCATGACCTTTTCACACAGAGCAGATAGAATGCCTACAGATACAGAGCTCGTACGCCACATAGCCAGTAGAGGAAAGTCTTTTCGGTATCGATATACCTTAGGAAATAGGATTACTAGAGTTGGAGAGGTATCACCAGGATACTGTGCACATATCGTACAAACCGATACGTGCATTAGGCAGATGGAAGAATTAGGGTCAGGAGATTTCACCTGGAAGGTTTGTAACATGGTCATGTCCTTCTCCGTCCCATATGTTCTCCCCGATGATGCATATTTCATATGCGGGAGAAAGGCGTACAAGTGGCTTGCCCCAAACTCTGAAGGATTGTGTTATATTGGAAAAGTATTGCCTGAAGTGATGACTGTTACACATGACAAAATGAAGGACATACACCGTGGTGCCCAAGCTCCTTATACTCACACTCACTACGAGCACCGAGTTAAAAGACAACTGTCAGAAAGGTTAGAGCATCCGGCCTCTGATCTTATCCATGAATCCACCGGGATTCAGGTTCTGGTAGCGTTAGATTTCACTCGCACCGCTCGAGGTGTGATGAATTATAGATACATTTCCGCACTCGCCAATTTGTTAGATAATATCACTGAAATGTATGATGACACGTTTAGATACACTGGAAGAGAACTTCAAGCTTACAAAACAGAACTAGTTCAGCATAGGATGGTTCTTAATTATCTTACAGCAGTAACAGGCGGATATTGTGTTACATTGGCAACACAGTACGGCATAAAGTGTTGCACGTAAATCACAAATAGCACCGAGGATCCGGTAGAGGTCATAGACCAAAAGATGGACGATATTCTCCAACTAAAGTGGGAATTTCGTCGAAAACACAATCTCACCCTTGCTGCTGTAGGTAATGAGCTGACTGGTTGGGTGTCATGGTTGAACCCGCGAAATTGGTTCTCCGGTTTAGGAGACTGGGCTCAAGGAGTCATAATGGATGTTGGAAAGTTTCTACTATGTATCTTGGGTGTCATTATATCGATTGGATTGATATTTAGATGCGGGCAGGTTTTAATGAGGTGCAAACAAAGTACAAAAGTGATGAGCTTGAGGAGTGAGGAAACTGTAATTAACCTGGATTTGATTTATGACCCAATGATAGAAACCAGAATGTGATGAAAATGCGATTATACGGTCCGTTTCTTTCACCTGTTTTTCTGTTTTTCTCCCAGATACAAAGACCCCCTTGGACAAGGAAGCTGACGAGACGAGATGTATACAGACAACGGATTGACCAAAGAAGAAGATTTGACAACTTTAAATATGGACACTTGATGAACTTTGCCATGGATCCCCAGTTTCCCTAGTACTTTTAAACTCACGCTAGCCCAACATTTTTTTTTGTAAATCTGATGGCTCAGACAAAGCTATTTGCTCATGCCTAAGGAGCAATACAGCGCAAAGAAGACGACTCTCAACAGATACCGAAAACAACTTCGACGACAGATGTACATTTCCCTGACATAGAATATCATTGCATTTTTCGTAAGTGTTCTCTATCTTCATCTCTACAACCCTCAGGTAACGACACACATAGACGATAGGGAATACAGGCACAGATATCAGCAACCACATACCTCCCCCATTCATGTATCATCAACTAAAATGTGCATCCCCATTTTGTTACAACCACAGCCGAAATGAGCTCGGTAAAGTTTGACAGCCCATCCACAGACCTGTACCACAGGATAAGAAGGAATTCAAATGTATACTTCGCAATACCTCGAAGCTTGATTTACCACACGTACGGCACGATGATACATGACCCCCCAAACATGGACTCATACACACATGCTTCTACTTTCTCACTAGGTCATACCCTTTTCACACCTACTCCTCTCTCCTCCCCTACCCAACCATGGAAATCAATTAACCCCTGACTTACATTTTTCTCCTTAAATGTTTTGTGGCAGTTATTATTGACTGCCAAAGGGTGGACTGTCAAAGTCAGAAAAATGTCTCAATGCACGTTGCCATATTTGCACCGCACACTGGTCCGCGCTGCGCGTGCGTGCGCTCTCCCGTGGATGCGCATACCCGCAATACCGTGCACTCGCAGGCGCGGTATGCGTATTTACGGTAGAGTCTATGTAGTCGTAGCGTGCGACTCATTCGTTACAAATGTTCACAATTAATGTAGTTTATAGATCATGGTCCCTTTGATAGATTCTGAAAGTTTGGTTAAAATACAATGTCCCAGAGCTGAGGAATCCCTCTTTATATCGTACGAAGGGTCTAACAGGAATCATACAGCAGTGTTTGGTACCCATCGGAAGAGTATTTAATTAGCAATATTCCGGTGTTGGTTTGGAGCGTATTAATCGCTCGTGCGAATAGTTATGGACATAAGAAGTTTATGTCCATTTCTATTAATTACACATACTCAGGTATGCGGCGGGAAACCCAGTTTCCCACCCACCTGAGCTGTTGGAAATCGTCACAGCCCACCTGTATGAATCACCCTATGACCTTTTGTTATGATGCAGGGCCGAATTCCTTCGGCCAATGGACAATGGGATTGTAGGACCAGGAGATTGCATTGTGTGTGGGGCATAAATAGGCAGGCCGACCACATCCAGCTCTCACTCTCTCATCAACGGTTATCTGCTGATAACCGGGAGCTGGATATCGAGGCGCAGGCGATCATACCCTTTGTGCGTAAGTTTTCTCTCCGTTATCATTGTCTCTCTGTGAGCCAATTTCTCTCATCTCATCTCTCTCTCTCTCTCTCTCTCTGTTCTGTTCTCTCATATCTCCCCTAGACTAGGCTAGTATTGTATTGTATTAGATAGTATTGTATTGTATTGCATTTAGGTCAGTGTAGTATTGTCTTTTTGTATTTATTGTTTAGTTCTGTGGTTAGGAAGTCTCTGTTATATTGTAGTGTATCATATGTACTGTTATCCCCTTTTACAAGTATATTAGACATAATACAGTTAATAGGCCTTGGAACCTAAACCAGTATCTGTGTATTTTCTATAGTGATAAGTGTTCACTTGAGCGTCGGTGACGCTCAAGCAGCTTTGTAGATAGTCAGGTTACACAAGGTTGCACTTACACCCTGTACTCACATTAAGGTATTCAGTGTATTTAATTGGTATAAGGTTTTAACATAAAGGTATAGTGTTGTAAGCGTCTGCATCGCTGGTGACCTCCTCGTGGTCTCGAGCGTATGCTACGCTACAGCGAATCATTCCCCTAGACATAACCAATAACGTGTCCTGTGATCACTGGGCCGTGAGCGAACGTGACGCTTGAGCGTCTCGCCTACGGCTGAGCGATCGTTACGCCAATAGCGTACCATTACGGTACTTCTTAAGTAAACAGCGTACAGTGTTCTTAGCTTCATAAAGGGTTGTTTATACGACAAAGGAATTTAGCATTCTCACGTTCATGGTGGAGCGAGTACAAATTGATACATGGGGCAGATCAGTTTTTATTAAATGTCAGATTCACTCCGTATCTCTTGTGTTGATTGCACTATATATACCGCCTCCGTACTCCCCGGATGTCCTTAAAAAAGCCGCAGAGTTTATTGCTATATTCCCTAATACCCCTGTAATTAGTCTGGGAGATTATAACAACACCCTAAATCCGACTCTGGACAGACTTACTGCTACAAGGGCGCCTCCCGGACAGAGTGGTAGCTCCTTTAGGGCACTAGTGGAGGGCATGGAATTGGTCGATGCATGGCGTCAGAGGTGTCCTGATATTAAACAGTATTCTTGTGTCTCATTTACACACTCTGCCTTCTCTAGAATTGATCTGGCATTGATTTTCCCTGAACTACTACTGCAAATTCAGTCGGTACAATATGAGACTAGAGGAATCTCCGATCACTCCCCGATTTCCCTGGTCCTAGATACGGGAGGGATGAGAGGTCAGGTATTCTGGAAATTGAATCCATTTTGGCTCACCAGACTGGGAACTGATGGGGCACTAGAGGAACAGTGGGCAGAATTCATGAAACGTAACGAGGGCACAGCTCCCCTGTCCATACTTTGGGATGCATTCAAATCCTACATTTTGAGGAAAATCAGGTAGGCAGTTGGGTCACTGTTAGAAGGGAGAAAAAGAGGGGGAGGCACGACATCTCGGATCTATCAAACTCAAACAAATTTGCCCGATTGTACGAAAATTCGGTGGATGAGACTGCTCACTCTAGCAACCGGAGGAGTGATCCCTCTGGCTTAGATGGGATGAAAGCTAGAGAGGCGCCCAGGCAGATGGTGGTGGTAGGGGACTCTATCATTAGGAAGGCAGATAGGGCAATCTGCTACCGGGACCGTGATCGCCGTACGGTCTGTTGTCTCCCAGGTGCTCGGGTACGGCACATCGCGGACCGTGTAGATAGATTGTTGGGAGGGGCTGGGAAAGACCCGGCGGTCTTGGTGCACGTTAGCACTAACGACAAAGTTAGTGGTAGGTGGGATGTCCTTAAGAAAGCTTATAGGGACTTAGGCCAGAAACTAAAAAAAAGGACATCTAAGGTGATTTTCTCTGAAGTATTACCAGTGCCACGCGCTAGCCCAGGGAGACATAGGGAGATCAGGGAGGTAAATGTGTGGCTCAGAGACTGGTGTAGGAAAGAGGGGTTTGTGTTCTTGGAATACTGGGCGGACTTCTCAGTCAGGCGCCATCTTTTTTGTTGTGACGGATTGCACCTGAATGAGGAGGGGGCAGCGGTGCTGGGGGGGAAGGATGGTTAGTAGGTTGGAGGAGCTTTTAAACTAGGAGCCTGGGGGAGGGTTTAGCTAGAAACTATGGGTCATGCAGCGAGTATAGTAGGGATGGTGGTAGTGAGATAAATGGGGGTGGAGAAGGGGGGAGGGAAAGTGCAGCCGGTAAGGGTATTTACATGGGTTCTAATAAGGGTGTTAACAAAGGTATTGCTAAAGCATTAAATAATGACAATTATGTGTCATCATTACAGCCTATAGAAGATGTTGTACGGGACTTAAGGGAAAATACTTATGTCAGGACGGTGAATTTAGACAGGTACATTGGGTTGACCAAAGAGAAAAGTAAGGTGGGCAATACTAAGTGCGGTGGGGTTGGAGAGGGAGCGAGAAGGACAGTCTATCAGTAACTCTACGAATGCACTAGTTAACCAGGATGGGAAATCTTTAGGAAAACAAACAAATAAAGGAACCGATAAACTAAAATGTATGCTTGCAAACGCAAGAAGTCTAGCAGGTAAAATGGGGGAATTGGAATTGTTAGCATCAAAGGCTGAGTATGACATTATAGGTATTACGGAAACATGGTGGGACGACTCTCAGGACAGGGTTGCTAACTTGGAGGGGTATTCTCTTTTTAGGAGGGACAGGGCTAACAAAAGAGGAGGAGGTGTATGTCTTTATGTTAAACCATCACTTAAACCATACCTAAAAGGAGGTTATCTATGAGGAGACTGGCGATAATGTGGAGTCACTATGGGTAGAAATCTCAAGTGGGGGAATTGATGCAAAAAAACTAGTCATAGGCACGTGCTACACACAGCCGGATATTAGCATACATGAGGAAGAACAACTATTGCAGCAAATCAAAACGGCTGCTGGATTGGGGGACATCCTTGTCATTGGGGATTTTAATTACCTGGATATAAACTGGAGTAACGATTCATGTGCTAAAGCGAGGGGCAGCAGGTTCTTAAATATGTTTAAGGATCACTACTTGTCTCAATTAGTCGAGGACCCAACTAGGGGTAAAACTACCCTGGACCTAGTAATTACTAATAATGTGGACATTATATCAAACACTAAAGTTTGGGGAGACTTTGGGTAACAGTGATCACTATATGATCACATTCGACATCAGTTTCAGGAAACATAGCTACAGGGGTTCCACCAAAACTTTTAACTTTAGGAAGGCTAATTTCAGTATGCTTAGATGTGCACTTAACGACAGAGTGGGAGGTTCTGTTTAATAACAAGAACACTTCGGAAATGTGGGATGTTTTAAAAGGGTTGCTGGATAGCAATATTCATAAATTTATTACCATGGGCAGTAACCGCAGGAGTATTAAACTCAAACCGATGTGGTTTAACAAGTAGGTTAAGGCAGAAATGGATAAAAAAAAAAGCGGGCTTTCAAAGCATTTAAATCTAATGGAAAGGAGGAGTCTTTCAAGTATTACAAGGAGTGTAATAAGAAATGCAAAAAAGCAGTAAGAGCAGCTAAAATGGAAAATGAATAGCAAATCGCTATAGAGTAAAACCAACCCTAAAAAGTTTTTTAAATACATAAACGGTAAAAGGTTAAAAAAGGAGAATATAGGTCCATTAAAAGATGAATAAGGAGAATTGATAAATGATGAAATAAAAGCGGAAATACTGAACAAATTCTTTTCATCAGTATTCACCAGTGAAGAACTGATGGTGGGAGTAGAGCATAACAATTGTGACAGTAATGATTCATGGTTAGATACTTGTTTAAGCGAAGAAGTAGTCCGGGAGAGACTAAGCAAAATTAAGATTAATAAATCACCTGGTCCTGATGGACTTCACCCAAGGGTTCTTATGGAGCTTAGTTCACAACTAGCACGACCCCTATACTTGATTTCCAATAGTTCAATTAGATCAGGCATGGTACCGAAGAATTGGCGTATAGCTGATGTAGTGCCATTATTTAAAAAGGGATCCAAAATCTTCCGGGAAACTACAGACCAGCTAGTTTAACATCTATAGTGCGGAAAATATTGGAAGGAATTCTAAGGGGCGTCATACAGGAGTATCTAAAGTTCGCTAGGATTATTAGCAAGAACCAGCATGGGTTTGTGAGGGACAGGTCATGTCAGACTAACTTAATTAGCTTCTACGAGGAAGTGAGCAATAATCTTGATCAAGGAAAAGCAGTGGATGTGGGCTTCCTAGATTTTGCAAAAGCCTATGATACACACACACAGGAGACTGATGATCAAATTAAAGGAACTTGGCCTAGGAAAAACTATTTGCACATGGATAAGCAGCTGGTTGGATAGCAGGGTACAGCAAGTATTGGTCAACGGGAAGTCCTCAACCTGGTCCCCAGTAGTCAGTGGAATACCACAAGGGTCCATACTCGGACCACTACTGTTCAACATATTTATCAATGACCTAGAAATAGGCCTGGAAAGCACAGTGTCAATCTTTGCAGATGATACTGAACTATGTAAGGTAATTAATTCAGAATTGGATGTGGAGTCCTTGCAGAATGATCTATCTAAACTTGAACTCTGGGCGTCTAAATGGAAAATGAGGTTCAATACAGAAAAATGCAAGGTTATGCATTTTGGGACTAACAACAAACTTGCATCCTACATATTAAATGGGGAACGCCTAGGGGAAACAGAGTTGGAAAAAGATTTGTGGGTACTCATTGATAATAGGCTTAATAACCATACACAATGTCAAAACGCAGTAAAGAAGGCAAGTAAGGTGCTAGCGTGCATAAAAAGGGGAATTGAGACAATGGACTCGGATGTAATCATGCCGCTGTATAAGGCATTGGTACGTCCGCACCTGGAATATTGTGTTCAGTTTTGGGCACCATTGTATAAAAAAGACATCAGTGAACTCGAAAGTGTTCAAAGGCGAGCTACTAAATTGATTAAAGGCCTAGAAGGACTGGACTATAAGGAAAGACTTACTAGGCTGAATATGTATACACTAGAAAAGAGGCGCCTAAGAGGAGATATTATTAATATCTTTAAATAAGGTAAAGGGACATCACAAAGAGTTATCAGAGGAATTATTTATTAAAAGAACACAGTTTAGGACATGTGGGCACTCGCTGCGACTGGAGGAGAGAAAGTTCCGAACGCAACAGAGGAAAGGGTTCTTCACTGTTAGGGAAATCAGGATGTGGAATTAACTGCCAGGGAAGGTGGTAATGGCGGACTCTGTAATTGGATTTTAAAAAGGAATGGATAAATTTCTGAATGAAAAAGCTATCCAAGGTTATAATACTTAAAATATCAACGTGGTTAATCCGGTGTAACGAGTTATCGTAGCTAACTAGTCATAAAACATTACTCAGTGGGTATGTAGAATCATCACAACTTAAAACAGGTTGAACATGATGGGCAAATTGCCTCTATTCAACCTCAAATACTATGTTACATACGGGGTACTCTTATTCGGGCAGTGACAACTTTGTAAAAAACATATAGGGAGAGGGAGGCCGCATTGGAAGCTCCTTATAGGTCTTTGGAGCTTGCTTATTTGGCTGATAATCTGAATTTCTCTAGGGAGGCCTGGATGCAGGCTCAGAGGGAATGGACTGACTGTTTGACTGACATAGCTAAATATAGGGTACTCTTCACTGAACATTCACTTTATGCAATTGGGGACAGGCCCGGTGGGTTTCTGGCTAGACTGGCGCGCACTGAGCAATCGACTAATACTGTTGTCAAAATTGAGGACCAAGACAGTAATGTGTATAACCAAACCCCCGACATAGCCAATCAATTTCTAGATTACTATGGCCGACTATATAGTACTAGGTTGACTTGTGAAGATAGGGACATGCAGACGTTTCTTGACGCTATCCCCATGCCGACACTAACCCCTGAAGCGCGCGATTTGCTCGATTCCCGGATCTCTTTGGATGAAGTAGAGAGGGACATAAAATCATTCCCTGGTGGCAAAGCGCCGAGCTGGACGGCATCCCTCTAGAATTATATAAAAAACATGGTGACTTTTATGCGCCCAGATTGTTGGCACTATATGAAGGGATGTTTGAGAAGGAGACAGTGCCTAATTATAGTTCTACTGAAACCTGATAAGGACCCCACTAGGGTGGAGTCATATAGACCCATATCTCTTTTACCTACTGATGTTAAAATCCTGGCCAAAATACTAGCAACTAGACTCAATTCAGTTATTACTCAGCTGATTCATGGAGATCAGACTGGATTTATGCCTGGAAAATCCACTCTGATTAATCTTAGAAGACTATTTACTAGAGATGAGCGGGTTCGGTTTTACTCGGTTCTCAAAACGGCATCTAATTGGCTCACGGATGTCACGTGTTTTGGATAGCCAATAAGGGTCGGTTTTGAGAACCGAGTAAAACCGAATCCGCTCATCTCTACTATTTACCCATCTGCAGGTCCCCCGTGGGGACGACCATTCCTCGGTTATAGTTTCATTGGCTGCTGCTAAAGCATTTGACTCGGTGGAGTGGAAGTTCCTATGGGGGACCATGGAGAAATTCGGGATAGGTCCCGGTTTTATTAAGTGGGTCAAATTAATGTATTCGAACCCTAGAGCTAGAGTATCTGTTAACGGGTTTGTTTCCTCCTCATTTCCACTACAGAGATGAACTAGGCAAGGTTGTCCTGTCACCTACGCTATTCGCAATGGTAGCGGAACCGCTGGCGTGTCTCATCCGACACACTGAAGCTATATCGGGATTTAGAATTGGTCCAAGGGTGGACAAGATAGCATTGTATGCAGACGACATATTGCTATTTGTTTCCAACTATGAGACCACCATGCCTTTAATCCTTAATATGATTAACAATTTTGGTAAATACTCAGGACTTCTGATTAACTGGGAAAAATCCTGTATAATGCCCGGAGACTCCTAGTATACCCCTTCCACTTCAGTGGGTGGAAGTCTTTAAATACTTGGGCACATGGATATCCAACGACCTGTCTCGCTTTGTAGCCCTCAATATACAACCCCAAATAGACTATTTGAAATCTCGGATAGCGGTATGGGGCAAGCTCCCATTAATGGTTACGGGGAGAATCAGTCTATAAAAATGACGGCACAGCCCAAATTGGTATATATACTACAGCACTCCCAGTATACATTCCCCAGACAGTATGTAAGCGAATAGATAGTATACTCTCCTCAATTATCTGGTCCAGCAAGAGAGTGCGAATTAAACTGGACACTTTAACTCGTGGTGGGGACTCTGGTGGTATGGCAGTGCCCTGTTCTAGACTTTATTATTATGCCACAACTGGATGGCTCTCCCCTCCCTGGTGGTGTCTGCTTTAGCTCCTGGACTTACTCCATTGCATTCTTTGCTGTCTGGCAACAATAACTTGCTCAGATTACCGATTTTTAAACAAGCAATAATGATTTGGAAACAGGCCGGGGTTCTACTTCTGAGCGAGGGCTGGGACCCTGATACCCCGCTGGATGGTACTACTGGGCTTAAAGAACTGATGTGTCTGCAGCTCCGTGAAATCTGGGGCAGGTGGGGCATCATTTCTATTGGGCAGATATACTCCGGAAATATACTTAAAACATTTTCTCAGATACAGTCGGACTATCCGATTCCCCATACTTATTTCTACCGATACTTACAGCTGAGACGCGCCTGCTCTACTCAATTCCCTGACAATTCTATTCAGATACAACAATCCCCTGTTACACAAATGCTGCTGTCACTGGTCGGCTCTCACCTTATTTCCCAGATATATTCTACTCTGCTCACTTCACACCATGTGACTGACATGCCACGCCTTCATATACAGTGGGAGGCGGATCTGGGACCCCTATCTCAGGATGTGCACACCATGTGACTGACATGCCACGTCTTCATATACAGTGGGAGGTGGACTTAGGCCCCTATCTCAGGATACGCACACCATGTGACTGACATGCCATGCCTTCGTATACAGTGGGAGACGGATCTGGGCCCCTATCTCAGGATACGCACACCATGTGACTGACATGCCACGCCTTCGTATACAGTGGGAGGTGGACTTAGGCCCCTATCTCAGGATACGCACACCATGTGACTGACATGCCACGCCTTCGTATACAGTGGGAGACGGATCTGGGCCCCCTATCTCAGGATACGCACACCATGTGACTGACATGCCACGCCTTCGTATACAGTGGGAGACGGATCTGGGCCCCCTATCTCAGGATACGCACACCATGTGACTGACATGCCACGCCTTCATATACAGTGGGAGGCGGATCTGGGCCCCCTATCTCAGGATACGCACACCATGTGGCTGACATGCCACGCCTTCGTATACAGTGGGAGACGGATCTGGGCCCCCTATCTCAGGATACGCACACCATGTGACTGACATGCCACACCTTCGTATACAGTGGGAGACGGATCTGGGCCCCCTATCTCAGGATACGCACACCATGTGACTGACATGCCACGCCTTCATATACAGTGGGAGGCGGATCTGGGCCCCCTATCTCAGGATACGCACACCATGTGACTGACATGCCACGCCTTCGTATACAGTGGGAGGTGGACTTAGGCCCCTATCTCAGGATACGCACACCATGTGACTGACATGCCACGCCTTCGTATACAGTGGGAGGTGGACTTAGGCCCCTATCTAAGGATGCCCGTGATGCTGCCCTGACTGGCCCACGTGTTTCGGCCACTTCGGCGAGGTTTCAGCAGATTCAGCTATTCATACTGCACAGGATATATATCACGCCTGAGCGTCTACAGACAGAGGTAGAGGGGATTCTACGTTCCCTAAATGCAACTCAACGGAGGGCACATTCTGCCACCTTATATGTCCTGTCCTGCGGTGCATTTATTTTGGGTTAGGATTATTCGGGTTCTTCCCTCTATAGGAGTACCCCTAGACGCATGTACTCCTGCTGTATGCTTGTTGGCAGCCTTTGATGATAACGCTCTTGATAAAAATATGCAACAATATATTATCCACCTCTGTATGCTAGCCAAGGTCTGTATAGCCAGACTGTGGATGTCCACACGTGGCCCTGGATATCTCTCACTAATGAGGTAGTGAAACATGAGAAGTATGTGCATCTGTGTAGACGAGCCGAAACAAAACACTATAGTGTTTAGGAGAGGTGGATGGACTCACCATATATACATCAATAACTATATTTAAGGTAAGTTGCCGATAAACATATGTTACTATCTAAATGGAATATGTGTCGTTAATTTTGAATCTGCTCCGACGTCTCTGCTGTACAGGCATAATTCAACATGTGACTAAAAAGCAACGACCACGCGCGACACGCTGTTACTCAAGTTATGTTTATTTGGATCATCTGTATACTGGTATTATTATCAACAAATGCAGTATAAATGTTTAATAGCATGTAACATGGGGGGGGGGGGGGTCACAGTTTAGCTTTATTTGTAATATGCAAAAACTGAATAAAAATCTTTGAATTAAAAAAAATAATAATTTCCCATACGTGACACTGTAAAAAAAAACCTCTGTATCTGTTGCGTTTTCCACATCGGATGACAGGTTATTTGATAGAGCTTTCTCATAGGGTTTCATAAAAAAAATAACAGGCTTTATATTTGGAGCTGAGGGGAACTGCGTTTGGCTTGTCCTGTATGTGACAACTACATATTTTGATAGTGTTGGGTTTAACAGAGACATTTATTTTCACCTAAAAAATAAGCCTAGTAACGCACTGTATTACAGTACATCCATCTTATTTCAGTAAAACCTACCTCATGTTACGTTTAACAAAAGGAGATTTATGGTAGACTTACCATGGTTAAATCTCTTTCTGCGAGGTACACTGGGTTCCACAGGGAATAACATCGGGGATGTCCTTAAGCAATTCCTCATGGGAGGGGACGCACTGTAGCGGGTACAAGAACCCGGCGTCCAAAGGAAGCATCCTGGGAGGCGGAAGTATCAAATGCATAGAACCTTATGAACGTGTTCACCGAGGACCATGTAGCCGCCTTGCACAATTGTTCTGCGAACGCGCCACGGTGGGCCGCCCAAGATGGTCCAATAGACAGAGTAGAATGGGCCTGTGGGCGGAGAATCCCAGCCACATGGATAATGGCAGCCACGGTGCTGAAGGGGTTAACCCTCAGCTGTCATGCCCCATTTTAAATGGACAATGGGCACTAGGTGCCATTTTAAAAAGGAACACTTGGCTCTAGGCACCATGCACTATACATGACTAAATGTATGTTTAATAATGTGTCATATGTTATATCGCTGCGCAGCGTAGTTGGAGAATTATGGACTGCGCGGTTATAGGACGGCATGGACAGGGCACTTATGAGAAAGTACAGTATGAGTTATTTTGATTCTAAAGGGCTTTGATGATTGTTCTTCAGCATCTTTTACATAGCAAGTCGTATGGTAATTGTCCTAGCTCCAGACTTGCTATGTACAAGTAAGTGTCAATTAGCCGGCCTTTTAGTGGCCAAACATTTTCTTTGAAATACAAACTAAGGTTTGGAAGGAAGACTGGTTGTGTTTCCAGTCTTTCCTGTTGTAATCCCAAAAACTGGGCTTGCATGGAGATGTGAATGAGACAGGAAAAGGATGAGAAACATTTGTATTTTGAAGCTGTGTGTTAAATGTCTAAAAGTGGAAGTGTAAACTCCCAGGTGGTAAGGAATGGAGTTTAAATGACACCAAACTTTATGTGTGACAGGAAGGAGGAAATTGCTTCACGCACTTATATCCCTTTAAAATGTAATTTATTTATATTTTGTTAGTTATCCTGATTGGATGGAAAGGACTCAGGGGGGAAACTACCCACTGAGAAGCATTGTGGTATAACTGTATAAACAGAGGAGGCCTGTGAGCTTCAGGATGCATTCTACCATATTCATTCTGTTGTAACATCATGCTGTATTGCTGTTGCCCCTAGCAATGGGAAGTCTGTTTGAAGGCTATTTGAACAAACGAACATCATCTGCCTCAAGACGACCGCTTCATCTCGTGACCTGCAGAGCTAGACGAAACCTAGCTCCATTTTCGGGCTGTCCAGGGTGAAACCAGCGTCTCCAAGCTCCGCTTTCCACCAACTACCGGCAGAAGATTCGTCAACACCACACAGGTGTGGTAAGGCGGCGTGTCGACACATACAGAGCAGAACCGTGGTTCCAGACACCATGACAGGTTAAGAGTTTGGTGGTGGCAGCATAAACCCACCCACTGAGCAGTGGGTGGAGTCAGTAACAGGCAGTTACTGACGGTAATCGGGAATTCCCTATTTGGACAGGTCCCGTGTGACCTAAACATCCATACTGTGTACTGGGGGATGGGACACGAAAGCGGTGAGGGGGACCGTCCAGTCACAGGGCCTTAATAGCAGCAGGAGCTGGGAGCCCGGCCTGCGCATAAGCTTGTGCAAACACCATCCTAATCCATCTGACCAAGGTTTGATTATTCGTAGCCAGCTACGTTTGTGAAATCCAAAAAGTACAAAAAGGGTATCGGACCTTCTGAGAGAGGCAGTCCTCTCCACATAAATATGGAGAGCCCGTACCACATTCAAAGACCGTTCTTTGGAGGATAAACCAGAAGAGATAAAAGCCGGGACCACAATCTCTTGGTTAAGGTGAAAAGATGACACCACCTTAGGTAAATAATCAGGGAGAGTTCGAAGAACTGCCCGATCATGGTAAAATATCAGAAAGGGCGGACGGCAAGACAATGCGCCTAAGTCCGACACCCTCCTAGCAGAGGCAATAGCCAAAAGAAACAAGACCTTAAGAATAAGCCATTTAAGGTCCACAGACTCAAGAGGTTTAAATGGAGACTTGTGCAGGGCATTCAGGACAACAGACAGATCCCATGGAGCCACAGGAGGGACGTAGGGAGGTTGAATCCGTAAAACACCCTCAGTAAAAGTATGAACGTCAGGAATAGACACAATTTTCCTCTGAAACCACACCGACAAGGCAAATATATGAACCTTGAGGGAGGCCAGACGAAGACCTAAGTCCAGGCCTTGTTGTAGAAAAGCCAAAAGTCTGGAAGTTCTGAATTTGTATGCATCGTAATTCTTAGCAGCATACCAGGTGAAGAAAGAATTCCAGACCCTGTAATAAATCCAAGCAGAAGCCAGTTTGCGGGCCTTCAACATGATTTGGATAACCACCTCGAAGAATCCTTAGGCCCTCAGAAGTGAAGCTTCAAGAGCCACGCCATCAAAGCCAGTCTTGCCAGGTCCAGGTAGACACAAGGGCCCTGAACGAGAAGGTCTGAGCGTTGAGGAAGTAGAAGAGGACGCTCGATCGAGAGACCCTGCAGGTCTGAGAACCAATGTCATCTGGGCCATGCTGGAGCGACTAGAAGTAGTATTCCTCCTTCTTGCTTGAACTTCTGTAGTACACTAGGCAGGAGTGACACTGGAGGGAACACGTGTGGCAGCCGAAAGTTTCCTGGAATCTCCAGTGCGTCCACGAACGCTACTTGAGCATCCCTTGTCCTTGATCCGAAGACCGGAACCTTTTAATTGTGTTGAGACGCCATCAGGTTTACATCTGGTAGGCCCCACTTGTCCACTAGGAGTTGAAAGACTTCCGGATAAAGACTCCACTCTCCAGCGTGTACGTCCTGAAGAGTGAGGAAATCTGCTTCCCAGTTGAGGACTCAACAAAGGATTTTTGATACTTCCATCATTGTGTCAGGTCCGGGTGTTTTTGTGAATCCGTTAACCCGGGACCAACCACAGGTGTAGGTGCTGGGCTATGAAGAAAGCAGGGAGGACGAAGAAAGTTCCGATTCATATATTTATTCAAAATAACAATTCAGTAAAGAGTTAACTGACAAGTTGTTAATCATCATATTATACTGAAGTATTGCAGGAATAATATGCAAGAGAAAACTCAAAAATACATAAAAGAAATGTTCATGGAAACATATGCAAAACAAGCTGATGAATAAATGTTGGATTGTCCAAATATAAACGAGCTTTGATGCTGAACTGCAGAATATGATTAACTGGATAATGCAGACATGAAGAGATAACTGTAAGGATTTGCAATGGAGTTTTGAGAGTTAACTGAGAGACTGTGAAGAATTATCCTTGTTATGACAACATAGCAAATATAAACAAGCTTTGATGCTGAACTGCAGAATGTTATTAACTGGATAATGCAGACATGAAGAGATAACTAAGGATTTGCAATGGAGTTTTGAGAGTTAACTGAGAGACTGAAGAATTATCCTTGTTATGACAACATAGCAAATATAAACAAGCTTTGATGCTGAACTGCAGACTGTGTTTAACTGGTTAATGCAGACATGGAGAATTAACTGTAAGAATTGGCAATGGAGCTTTGAGAGTTAACTGAGAGACTGTGATGAATTATCCTTGTAATGACAACATAGCAAATAAAAGTACTGAATTGGGCTACTTGCGGGTTCCGGAGATCACTGTGAAACTGTAGTAGAAGACAAGGTGATGAATGGGTTAAATGCAGAGTTGAACAAACGAACAGCTGAGAGAAACAGAATCCTCCAGACTTTGAATGATAGGCAGACTGACAAGGTAACCTCATGCAGGACACTGGGAATCCAACTATATCCAATAGGAGTGCAATTAACTGACAGCACAGCAGAGAGCCGGTGGATCTTTCAGCAGTGAAGGCTGCAGACGGACCTCTGGGAACGGAGGCGATATCTGGACCACGGGAATCACACAGGAATGCACGGAGAGAGCTCAGAGCTAGAGCACAGCTTTGATACAACAAAGCACTGGCCCAGAGTAACATAATCCCAGCCTACTTAAAGGCAGCACAAGCACGGGATTGGCTTACACCTGCCCACAGGTGTTTTCACAAGTGCTCTGTATTAGCTATTTGGTCTCCAACATGGCCACCTCCTATACAGCAGACACACCGCAGTGCCTTAGGCCATTTGGTCCCCGCACTCACAGTTCCCAGACTCTGCATTACCTGTGCCATTGATCACGCCGTGTCCCCACACGGGCGCACAGCACCGCGAGCAACCGCACTGGCAACGGATGAACCCCAGAACCCGCAGAGGTAAGAGACCGGTTCGTGACAGTACCCCCTCCTCTAAGGGTGGTCTCTGAACACCTTTGAACCTTATCAGGATTTTTGGAGAAGTATTTCTGTACCAGTCTTGGAGCATGAACATCTTCAGAGAAAACCCAGGATCTTTCCTCTGGACCGTAACCCTTCCAGTCGACCAGAAACTGTAAACGTCCATATCGGGAACGTGAGTCCACAATCTCTTTAACTTCAAATTCCTCATTCTGCAAAGAGTGAACTTTAGGAGATTTGGACTGGGTAGTACGGAACTTATTGAGAATCACAGGCTTCAGTAAAGATGTATGAAAGGCGTTAGGAATTCTCAAAGACGGTGGCAACTTGACTTTGTATGACACAGGGTTGAGTACCTTAACAATGGGAAATGGACCAATAAACTTGGGAGCAAATTTCTTAGAAGGAACTTTGAACTTGAGATTGCGCGTAGAAATCCAAACTTGGTCTCCCACTTTGTAACTCGGTACAGCTTTACGTTTTCTATCTGCAAAAGATTTATAACGAGCACAACTCCAGATGCTAGATAGACGTTGAAGCTCTTGATCTGCTGCTGGAACCTCTAGGGCTGGCAATGGATGAAACTCTGGTGGAGAACTTCTTGGACTCTTATGTTGGGCACATTTAGGACATGCTGCTATAAACTCTTGGACATCGGCTTTGAGACGTGGCCACCAATAAGACTGTTGAATAAATTTGAGAGTCTTTAGAACCCCAGGATGACCCATGAAGGAAGAGGAGTGAGCCCAGGTAAGCAGCCGTTTTCGAAGACTTGTGGCGACAAAGGTCTTGCCAGGCGGAGGAACTGGAGAGGTTCGAGTCATTAAGAAGGACGTAGGATTCACAATGGCTTGATTCGTGGTAGCATCATTTAATTCAGAAGAAGCAAAGGACCGGGAAAGGGCATCTGCCTTTTTGTTCTGAGACCCTGGACGATAGGTGAGTTTGAAATCAAATTGTGAGAAGAAAAGCGCCCATCGAGCTTGTCGTGGATTCAAACACTGAGCTGACTGCAGATACAGAAGATTCTTATGATCAGTATAAACTGTAATGCGATGTTGAGCTCCTTCTAGAAGGTATCTCCACTCCTCAAATGCCAACTTGATGGCAAGTAACTCTTGCTCACCGATTGCATAATTACGTTCTGCCGGGAGGAACTTACGGGAGAAATATCCGCAGGGATGGACCTTTTTATCTTCAAAGACTTGTGACAACACAGCTCCTACTGCTTCTGTAGATGCATGCACCTCTAGTAGAAAGGGACGATTCAAATCAGGCTGTCGAAGAATGGGGGCTGACACAAAGGCTTGCTTTAAATCAGAGAAGGCTTTGATTGCTTCAGAAGACCAGTTCGTAGGATTTGCTCCCTTGCGAGTTAGGGCTGTGATAGGAGCAGCTAACGTAGAATAATTCTTAATGAATCTCCTATAGAAATTAGCAAAGCCAAGAAATCGCTGAATCCCCTTGAGAGTTGTAGGAGTGGACCAATCCCGGATAGCTCGCGTCTCTGGGATGGATAGCGGATGAATTTGTCCCCTAGGAGGGGTCTTGCCCGGAACCAGGACGACTGGGCAGTCCCATTCACGATGAGGAGGTAGAGAGTCTGCTGCTTGCTTACTGGAAACATCCGCAAGGGATTGATACACCGGAGGTAGATCGGAAAGGCTAATTGACCGAAGAGGTACAATTGTAGCTACACAGTCCTTGGTACAAGATTTACCCCATGAAAGGACTTCCATGGTTTGCCAATTAAGTTGAGGATTATGTTTCTGCAGCCAAGGTAAACCAAGTATCACATCTTGAGAGGCTTTGGGAATCACGTAGAAGGAGAGGTATTCAGAATGGAGCACACCAACTTTCATCTTGAGACATACGGTTCGATGAGTAATTATACCATCTGGAATTCGACTTCCATCCACTGCTGTAACAGCAACTGCTGCTTCCAGGGGCATGGTTTGAACTTTAGACCGTATGACAAAGGCTGAGGAGATGAAGTTCTTGGCTGCCCCGGAATCTAGGAGGGCTGAAACTTTCACTGTAGAACTTGGAACTTCTAATTGAATAGACAAGGTTGGCTCTTTCCCAGAACGTGATTCTAAAGTAACTCCTAGCTTAACCTCTCTTGAATAAGCTAGGAGGCGAGAGTTTCCCGGTCGGAGTTTGCAGAATTTAACTAAATGTTCGGAGGACCCACAGTACATGCAGAGGTTACCCTGTCGACGACGAAGTCGTTCCTCCTCTGTGAGGCGAGAGTGCCCAATCTGCATAGGTTCTTCAGTCATTACTGGAGACTGTGATGAAGAATCTTGTCGAGGTCTAGGATGATCACGTGGACTGGATCGCTCTGCCCTGGATTTCTCTAAACATCGCTCCCTGTAACGTAGATCAAGTTTGTTACAGAGAGAAATCAATTCATCCAGTTTAATTGGCACATCCCGGATAGTTAAATCATCCTTGATTCTTTCTGAAAGTCCATTCCAAAACGCGGCGATCAGGGCCTCCTCATTCCAGTTTAACTCTGAAGACAACGTGCGAAACTGAATAATATATTGACTGACAGGACGTAAACCTTGACGTAGACGGAGAATCTCCAAGGATGCTGAGGTGGTCCTGCCTGGTTCGTCAAAGATTCTCCGGAAGGAAGATACGAACTCTTTGTAATTAGAGAGGATAGGATCACCTCTCTCCCATAATGGTGATGCCCACTCCAGAGCCTGACCGGAGAGGAGGGCAATAATATATGCAACCTTAGAACGAGCTGATGGGAAACTGGCAGACATCAGTTCAAACTGGATCTCGCATTGATTCAGGAATCCTCTGCAAAGTTTTGGAGTTCCGTCAAACTTACTCGGAGAGGGTAACTGCAAGCGGGACGTAGGCAGCGTCACAGGAGAAGCTGTAGTGGTAACTGGGACATCTGGGGTTGGAATCTGGACTTGGAACGTTTTAATAGCTGTATGAAGAGTCTCTAAACGGTCTGCCATAGTTTGCATAAACTGCACTATTTGTGTCTGTATAGACTCCTGGTTTCCAGACGGGAAAGGATATCTGACGTAGCACCGCCTCCTGCGAATTGGTCACTTGACGGATCCATGTCGCCAGTGCTTACTGTCAGGTCCGGGTGTTTTTGTGAATCCGTTAACCCGGGACCAACCACAGGTGTAGGTGCTGGGCTATGAAGAAAGCAGGGAGGACGAAGAAAGTTCCGATTCATATATTTATTCAAAATAACAATTCAGTAAAGAGTTAACTGACAAGTTGTTAATCATCATATTATACTGAAGTATTGCAGGAATAATATGCAAGAGAAAACTCAAAAATACATAAAAGAAATGTTCATGGAAACATATGCAAAACAAGCTGATGAATAAATGTTGGATTGTCCAAATATAAACGAGCTTTGATGCTGAACTGCAGAATATGATTAACTGGATAATGCAGACATGAAGAGATAACTGTAAGGATTTGCAATGGAGTTTTGAGAGTTAACTGAGAGACTGAAGAATTATCCTTGTTATGATAACATAGCAAATATAAACAAGCTTTGATGCTGAACTGCAGATTGTGTTTAACTGGTTAATGCAGACATGGAGAATTAACTGTAAGAATTGGCAATGGAGCTTTGAGAGTTAACTGAGAGACTGTGATGAATTATCCTTGTAATGACAACATAGCAAATAAAAGTACTGAATTGGGTTACTTGCGGGTTCCGGAGATCACTGTGAAACTGTAGTAGAAGACAAGGTGATGAATGGGTTAAATGCAGAGTTGAACAAACGAACAGCTGAGAGAAACAGAATCCTCCAGACTTTGAATGATAGGCAGACTGACAAGGTAACCTCATGCAGGACACTGGGAATCCAACTATTTCCAATAGGAGTGCAATTAACTGACAGCACAGCAGAGAGCCGGTGGATCTTTCAGCAGTGAAGGCTGCAGACGGACCTCTGGGAACGGAGGCGATATCTGGACCACGGGAATCACACAGGAATGCACGGAGAGAGCTCAGAGCTAGAGCACAGCTTTGATACAACAAAGCACTGGCCCAGAGTAACATAATCCCAGCCTACTTAAAGGCAGCACAAGCACGGGATTGGCTTACACCTGCCCACAGGTGTTTTCACAAGTGCTCTGTATTAGCTATTTGGTCTCCAACATGGCCACCTCCTATACAGCAGACACACCGCAGTGCCTTAGGCCATTTGGTCCCCGCACTCACAGTTCCCAGACTCTGCATTACCTGTGCCATTGATCACGCCGTGTCCCCACACGGGCGCACAGCACCGCGAGCAACCGCACTGGCAACGGATGAACCCCAGAACCCGCAGAGGTAAGAGACCGGTTCGTGACACATTGCTATGCGGCTTCGAGTGCCGCATTGATGATTTATGTACGCCACCATGGTGGCATTGTCTGATTGTACATGAACAGGCCTGTTCTATATCAGAGGCAGGGCAAGCATCAACGCATTGAATACTGCCCGCAATTCCAGAATGTTTATCGGGAGGAGAGATTCCTCCTTTGTCCACCGACCCTGGAGAGAGTGTTGCTCTAACACCGCACCCCAACCCAGCAGACTGGAATCCGTTGTCAGTAGGACCCAGTTGGAGATCCAGAAGGGACGGCTCCTGTTCAACTGTTGGTCCTGTAGCCACCAGCTCAGTGACAAACGAACCACCGGAGTCAAGGAGATCATTTGAGACCTGATCTGATGATGGGGCAATCTGTCCCACTTGGCAAGGATTAACCTCTGCAGAGTGCGAGAATGAAATTGAGCGTACTCCACCATGTCGAAAGCAGACACCATGAGGCCTAGTACTTGCATCGCTGAGTGTATCGACACTCTCGAGCAAAAAAGGAAGTATCTGATCCTGCCCTGAAGTTTCAGAACTTTCTCTGTGGACAGAAGCAGTCTTTAGCTGTGTGTGTCCAGCAGTGCCCCCCGGTGTACCATGCTCCAAGCAGGGTCCAGCGAGGACTTCTTCCAGTTGATGAGCCACCCGTGGGATTGTAGGAATTGGACCGTCAGTCGGAGGAGAACATCTTGGGAGTTTGCCATGTTCAGCAAGTCGTCCAGATACGATAGGATCATGATTCCCTGACTGCGTAGAAGGGCCGTTATCACGGCCATGACCTTGGTGAAGATCCGAGGGGCCATGGCCAGTCCAAATGACAGAGCCTGGAATTGATAATGTAGGTTGCCAATAGCAAACTACAGATATTGCTGATGCGACACGGCAATAGGAATGTGCAGGTAAGTACCCTGTATTATTATTATTCTTTATTTATATGGCGCCACAAGGGTTCCGCAGCGCCCAATTACAGAGTACATATGCACATAATCAAAACAGGAAAACAGTGACTTACAGTTGAAGACAATATAGGACAAGTACAGGGTAACTAAGCAGAACTACACCAGTAGATGTCAGACATAAGTTTCAAGGTGGCCTAAAAACTGCAGGATTTGTCAGTTGAGGATTATTAAAGTAAGAAAATGATAAGCACATGAGGGAAGAGGGCCCTGCTCGTGAGAGCTTACATTCTACAATAGAGTCTTCGGGTTCCATGGCCAGTACAATAGAGCGCAGCATTTCCATACGGAATTTTGACACTCACAAATTTGTTCAATGATTTGAGGTTGAATAGGCCGGAAGGACTCATTGGGTTTCGGTACTAGAAACAGGATCAAATAGTATTCCCTGCCTCTCTGGGACAGAGGTACTGGCACTACCACTCCTGTGTCCAGGAGGGATCGCACAACCAGGTGTAGAGCTTGCGCTTTCAACGGATCCGAAGGAATAACAGTCGTGCAGAACTGGCGAGGGGGACATCTCTTGAAAGAGACTGTGTACCCATGAGAGACAACTTCCCACACCCAGGCGTCTGAAGTGGTCCGTAATCAGACCTGGACGAATTGCAGAAATCGGCCTCCCACCCTGGGGTACCCCAGGGGAAGGCCCGGACAGTCATGCAGCAGGCTTGTCTTGTTTGGAAGCAGGCTGATGGGCAGCCCAGGAATGTTTTGCTTTGGGCTTAGTGGTTTTGGAATCACGAGCCTGTCTCGGGTACGCCTAACCCTCTGCTTTCCCTGGAGGTCGAAAGGAACGAAAAGTAGTACTCTTTGCCTTTGGTGAAGAAGAATTAGTACTTGGGAGAAACGCAGTCTTAGCAGCCACCAAGTCAGTGACAATCTTGTTCAGATCCTCCCCAAATGGGATGTCTCCCTTAAAAGGGAGCACCTCCAAGGTCTTTTTGGAGTTGAGGTCCACCTTCCAGGACCTTAACCACAGAATTCGGCGAGCCAGTATAGACGTAGTAGATGCCTTGGCTGCCATTACACCTGCCTCAGAGGACGCCTCCTGAATGTAGTGGGAGGCGGTGGTAATATACGACAGATATTGTCTGGCCGTGTCAGAAATATCCTGAGGTAGCTCATCCTCTATTGCCTGAACCCAGGCTTCAATTCCTTTTGCGGCCCAGAAGGCTGCTATAGTGGGTCTATGTACAGCACCGGTAAGGGAGTAAATAGACTTCAGGAATCCCTCCATGCGCTTAACCATTGGTTACTTCAGCGAGGTGACAGTGGTGACAGGCAGAGTAGATGACACCACGAGACTGGCGACATGATAGTCCACCGGCGGTGGAGTTTCCCACTTGTTACTAAACTCCGCAGGAATAGGATAACGAGCTAGCATCTTCTTAGACAGGGAAAATGTCTTTCCTGGAGAAGCCCAGGATTCCTGACGTATGTTGATTAAATGGTCAGAATGAGGTAAAACTACTTTAGCTACCTTCTGACGTTTGAACTTATCAGGTTTCTTAGACGCAGTAGTAGGCTCAGTGTCATCATCAATTTGTAGAATCCGCTTAATAGCCTCCACTAGGTCAGGAACATCAACCTGAGTTGTAGGTTCCACGTCAGAAGCAAATGTATCAGTGTCAGACGGAACAGTATATTCCCCATCCTCATCAGAATTATCCAAACTATTAGTGGATTGTGAGGAGGAAGCAGACCGCTTAGATGACCCCTTGACCCCAGAGGGATGTGGGGTAACCTTTTGTCTCACCAAGGATTGAGTTAATTGTTGTATCTGGGTAGACAGACTGTCCGCCCAGGGCGGATTAACTACAGGAACAATATGTGGCTGCAATGTATTCATCATACTTTAGAATGCAGCCCAAGGTGGCTCCTGATTGGCTACAGGGGCTGTGGGCTGACTGGGAGATGTATGGCACCCTGTACAACTTCCCCCTCTGGTAAATCCTTGGAGCAAGCACTGCATGATGCTGAAGCGTCCGCGTATTTCCCATTATATGGAATGTAGCCGTAGAACGTAACTATAACATAGCCAGACAAACACAATACCTGCAAATAACCCCCTGAGTTATGTGACAGTAAATACAGGACACAAACAGAGAATTAAAGCGGTATGAGGTGACTGAAATACATAGTAAAACTCACTAAGCTCTACATACTGTGTAGCACTATATATGAGACCCTGACGCACCTAGCCCCCCCAGGGTGCAGAATACAGCGAAAGTAATAAGTGTGATACACTAGTGAAATCCACACAGCAGCTACAGGCACACTCAGTCACATTTACAATGCAGAAATTATTACAAACAATAAAACTGCACTGGACTAGTAGAACTACATATAGATATGTATGTATATAGATATAACAATGCACAGTAAAGACTGGATGTATATCACAGGGTACTTGTAGTAACTATCCCTGTAGTAATGCACTTGTTCTTTACTAACCCTGTCTAAACGACATGTAGAATACGTAAGTGTCCTGTAAATGCACAGCGCTGGTGAGACAGACGGCTTTACAGAGGAGACAGTGCCCACCATTCCCAGTATCAGCGCAGCTAGTAGTGAAGATGGCACCAAGATCTCTGTCAGGGAGTGAGGGAGAGAGATGCAGCTCCAGGGCGGGAACACCTGCAGTAGTTGGCGCCCGGAGCTGGGGGAGGTGCTACAGGTCAGCGCCTTATCCCCTCTGCTGGTCCTCACCACCGGGTACTGTGGAGCCTATGTAAAACGGATTTGTGTAAAATCTGACCTGTGCTCCCTGCCCTGGTGGATATAGTGGGGTCCCTGTTCAGTAGTGTCCACGCCAGCGGCGCGGACCGTCTCCTGGGACCACGACCGGACTGCAATTTAACGGCGGGTCCCAGCTGGGGGACCCACTTACCTACTCCCTGATATGCAGCCACGCGATCCTGGAAAGCGTTGGCGGTGGTGTGCTTATGGACCGGTGCGACTCCGTTACAAGTACCCGGAACCAGGCCGCGGGAGTATGCAGCGCCGCTGAGGGAGGTGATGGAGCCGCAGCACAGCATGTCATAAAGACATAGAAAGTGCTGCGGCCCTTGAAGTCTTCTAAAAAAAGCTCTTTTCAGGGCAGCCTAGCGCAGCCCCACCTGTTACCTGCCTGCACTGCAATCACCAACTTACACACTGAGCTCCAGTGCCTGGAGGCGGGGCTATAGAGGAGGCGGTGCAGTGCATCCTTGGAACAGTCAAAGCTTTAGAATTTTGGTGCATCGGATCAAGATCTAACTCTACACCCTGATGTATTCCCTGTGGAATACCAGTGTACCCCGCTGCAGAAAAAGTGATATGTTAAAACTTGTACAAATGTCCTGTACGTGACGGCGGATTGGCGCTGCAGAGGAATAAGACCACTGCAGAGGACGTGACCTTGACAGTTTGTAGCCTGTTGAAGGGTTAATTTGCCTTTCAGAGGGTATACAAGGAAAGAACATTAAGAGCAGGGGTGTCAAACTCGTGGCCCACATGCGGCCCCTACGCCATCCTTTTGCGGCACGCGGGAAGGGGTCATTTTGCGGCCCATTGGCAGGAGTTAACTTGGCATTCCACCTCCACGACATTCCGCCTCCATGGTGACGCTGCTCCACTGTCTGTAATGCCCACCAGCACCCATAGTCATGGTCAGCTGCAGTGTGAAGCAGCCAGCAGGGAACTGTGAAGCCCTGGCAGACAACCGCAGCCCTTACCGCCAGAGCCCTTATAGCCGCAGTTCCCACCGCCAGAGCCCTTACAACCGCAGCTCTTACCACCAGATCCCTTACAGACAACCGCAGCCCTTACCGCCAGAGCCCTTATAGCCGCAGTTCCCACCGCCAGAGCCCTTACAGCCGCAGCCCTTACCGCCAGAGCCCTTACAGCAGCAGCCCTTACAGCCGCAGCCCTTACCGCCGCAGCCCTTACAGCCGCAGCCCTTACAGACAACCGCAGCCCTTGCCGCCAGAGCCCTTACAGCAGCAGCCCTTACAGCCGCAGCCCTTACCGCCAGAGCCCTTACAGCCGCAGCCCTTACAGACAACCGCAGCCCTTGCCGCCAGAGCCCTTACAGCCGCAGCCCTTACAGCCAGAGCCCTTACCGCCAGAGCCCTTACAGCCAGATCCCTTACAGACAACCGCAGCCCTTGCCGCCAGAGCCCTTACAGCCGCAGCCCTTACAGCCAGAGCCCTTACCGCCAGAGCCCATACAGCCGCAGCCCTTGCCGCCAGAGCCCTTACAGACAACCGCAGCCCTTGCCGCCAGAGCCCTTACAACCACAGCTCTTACCGCCAGAGCCCTTATAGCCGCAGTTCCCACCACCAGAGGCCTTACAGACAACCACAGCCCTTACAGCCAGAGCCCATACAACCGCAGCCCTTACCGCCTGATCCCTTACCGCCTGATCCCTTACAGCCGCAGCCCTTACCGCCAGAGCCCTTACAGCTGCCGCCCTTACCGCCAGATCCCTTACAGACAACCGCAGCCCTTACCGCCTGATCTCTTACAGACAACCGCAGCCCTTACCGCCTGATCTCTTACAAACAACCGCAGCCCTTACCGCCTGATCTCTTACAGCAGCAGCCCTTACCGCCTGATCTCTTACAGACAACCGCAGCCCTTACCGCCAGATCCCTTACAGACAACCGCAGCCCTTACCGCCAGATCCCTTACAGACAACCGCAGCCCTTACCGCCTGATCTCTTACAGACAACCGCAGCCCTTACCGCCTGATCTCTTACAGACAACCGCAGCCCTTACCGCCAGATCCCTTACAGACAACCGCAGCCCTTACCGCCAGATCCCTTACAGACAACCGCAGCCCTTACCGCCAGATCCCTTACAGCCGCAGCTTACCGCCGCAGCCCTTACCGCCTGATTCCTTACAGCCGCAGCCCTTGCCGCCAGAGCCCTTACAGCCGCAGCCCTTACCGCCAGAGCCCTTACAGCAGCAGCCCTTACAGCCGCAGCCCTTACCGCCAGAGCCCTTACAGCCGCAGCCCTTACAGACAACCGCAGCCCTTGCCGCCAGAGCCCTTACCGCCAGAGCCCTTACAGCCGCAGCCCTTACAGACAACCGCAGCCCTTGCCGCCAGAGCCCTTATAGCCGCAGCCCTTACAGCCAGAGCCCTTACCGCCAGAGCCCTTACAGCCGCAGCCCTTGCCGCCAGATCCCTTACAGACAACCGCAGCCCTTGCCGCCAGAGCCCTTACAGCCGCAGCCCTTACAGCCAGAGCCCATACAGCCGCAGCCCTTGCCGCCAGAGCCCTTACAGACAACCGCAGCCCTTGCCGCCAGAGCCCTTACAACCACAGCTCTTACCGCCAGAGCCCTTATAGCCGCAGTTCCCACCACCAGAGGCCTTACAGACAACCACAGCCCTTACAGCCAGAGCCCATACAACCGCAGCCCTTACCGCCTGATCCCTTACAGCTGCAGCCCTTACCGCCTGATCCCTTACAGCCGCAGCCCTTACCGCCAGAGCCCTTACAGCTGCCGCCCTTACCGCCAGATCCCTTACAGACAACCGCAGCCCTTACCGCCTGATCTCTTACAGACAACCGCAGCCCTTACCGCCTGATCTCTTACAAACAACCGCAGCCCTTACCGCCTGATCTCTTACAGCAGCAGCCCTTACCGCCTGATCTCTTACAGACAACCGCAGCCCTTACCGCCAGATCCCTTACAGACAACCGCAGCCCTTACCGCCAGATCCCTTACAGACAACCGCAGCCCTTACCGCCTGATCTCTTACAGACAACCGCAGCCCTTACCGCCTGATCTCTTACAGACAACCGCAGCCCTTACCGCCAGATCCCTTACAGACAACCGCAGCCCTTACCGCCTGATCTCTTACAGACAACCGCAGCCCTTACCGCCAGATCCCTTACAGACAACCGCAGCCCTTACCGCCTGATCTCTTACAGACAACCGCAGCCCTTACCGCCAGATCCCTTACCGCCTGATCACTTACAGACAAACGCAGCCCTTACCGCCAGATCCCTTACAGACAACCGCAGCCCTTACCGCCAGAGCCCTTACAGCCGCAGCCCTTACAGCCGCAGCCTTTGCCGCCAGATCCCTTACAGACAACCGCAGCCCTTGCCGCCAGAGCCCTTACAGCCGCAGCCTTTACCGCCAGAGCCCTTACAGCCGCAGCCCTTGCCGCCAGAGCCCTTACAGACAACCGCAGCCCTTGCCGCCAGAGCCCTTACAACCGCAGCTCTTACCGCCAGAGCCGTTATAGCCGCAGTTCCCACCACCAGAGCCCTTACAGACAACCGCAGCCCTTAGAGCCAGAGCCCATACAACCGCAGCCCTTACCGCCTGATCCCTTACAGCTGCAGCCCTTACCGCCTGATCCCTTACAGCCGCAGCCCTTACCGCCAGAGCCCTTACAGCTGCCGCCCTTACCGCCAGATCCCTTACAGACAACCGCAGCCCTTACCGCCTGATCTCTTACAGACAACCGCAGCCCTTACCGCCTGATCTCTTACAGACAACCGCAGCCCTTACCTCCTGATCTCTTACAGACAACCGCAGCCCTTACCTCCTGATCTCTTACAGACAACCGCAGCCCTTACCGCCTGATCTCTTACAGACAACCGCAGCCCTTACCGCCTGATCTCTTACAGACAACCGCAGCCCTTACCGCCAGATCCCTTACAGACAACCGCAGCCCTTACCGCCTGATCTCTTACAGACAACCGCAGCCCTTACCGCCTGATCTCTTACAGACAACCGCAGCCCTTACCGCCAGATCCCTTACAGACAACCGCAGCCCTTACCGCCTGATCTCTTACAGACAACCGCAGCCCTTACCGCCAGATCCCTTACAGACAACCGCAGCCCTTACCGCCTGATCTCTTACAGACAACCGCAGCCCTTACCGCCAGAGCCCTTACAGCCGCAGCCCTTACCGCCTGATCACTTACAGACAAACGCAGCCCTTACCGCCAGATCCCTTACAGAAAACCGCAGCCCTTACCGCCAGAGCCCTTACAGCCGCAGCCCTTACCGCCAGAGCCCTTACAGCCGCAGCCCTTATCGCCAGAGCCCTTACAGCAGCAGCCCTTACCGCCAGATCCCTTACAGCCGCAGCTTACCGCCGCAGCCCTTACCGCCTGATTCCTTACAGCCGCAGCCCTTACCGCCAGAGCCCTTACAGCCGCAACACTTACCGCCTGATCCCTTACAGCCGCAGCCCTTGCCGCCAGAGCCCTTACAGCCAGAGCCCTTACCACCAGAGCCCTTACAGCCGCAGCCCTTGCCGCCAGAGCCCTTACAGACAACCGCAGCCCTTACCACCGGAGCCCTTACAGCAGCAGCCCTTACCGCCAGAGCCCTTACAGCCGCATCTTTTACCGCCAGAGCCCATACAACCGCAGCCCTTACCGCCTGATCCCTTATAGCCGCAGCCCTTACAGCTGCAGCCCTTACCGCCTGATATCTGACAGACAACCGCAGCCCTTACCGACAGAGCCCTTACAGCCGCAGCCCTTACCGCCTGATCCCTTACAGACAACCGCAGCCCTTACCGCCAGAGCCCTTACAGCCGCAGCCCTTACTGCCTGATCCCTTAAAGCTGCAGCCCTTACCGCCAGAGCCCTTACAGCTGCAGCCCTTACCGCCTGATCTCTTACAGACAACCGCAGCCCTTACCGCCAGATCCCTTACAGACAACCGCAGCCCTTACCGCCAGAGCCCTTACAGCCGCAGCCCTTACCGCCTGATCCCTTACAGCTGCAGCCCTTACCGCCAGAGCCCTTACAGCCGCAGCCCTTACCGCCTGATCCCTTACAGCTGCAGCCCGTACCGCCAGAGCCCTTACAGCTGCAGCCCTTACCGCCAGAGCCCTTACAGCCGCAGCCCTTATCGCCAGAGCCCTTACAGCCGCATCCCTTGCAGCCTCAGCTGTTACCGCCAGAGCCCTTATAGTCGCAGCTATTACCGCCAGAGCCCTTACAGCCGCAGCTTACCGCCGCAGCCCTTACCGCCTAAACCCTTACAGCCGCAGCTCTTACCGCCAGAGCCCTTACAGCCGCAGCCCTTACCGCCTGATCCCTTACAGCTGCAGCCCTTACCGCCAGAGCCCTTACAGCCGCAGCACTTACCGCCTGATCCCTTACAGCCGCAGCCCTTACCGCCTGATCCCTTACAGCCGCAGCCCTTACCGCCAGAGCCCTTACAGCCGCAGCACTTACCGCCTGATCCCTTACAGCCGCAGCCCTTACCGCCAGAGCCCTTACCGCCAAATCTCTTACAGCCTGATCCCTTACAGCTGCAGCCCTAAAGCAGCATTCCCATGAAGGAGCATACTGCTAATGTAAGTCTCCAAGGCATGCTGCACAGAGGACGGTTGTGCAATTTGGGCATTATGTGTAACTGGCACTATACTGGGAGACATTATGTGTAACTGGCACTATACTGGGAGACATTATGTGTAACTGGCACTATACTGGGGGCATTATGTGTAACTGGCACTATACTGGGAGACATGTGTAACTGGCACTATACTGGGGGCATTATGTGTAACTGGCACTATACTGGGAGACATTATGTGTAACTGGCTCTATAGTGGGGGCATAGAAATAAAATATTCTAAAAATATGGAATAATCCATTGTCCAAAATGCTTCCGGTCCCAAACATTTTGGACAAGGTATACTTGACCTATATACAGTGCTCTCGGAAAGTATTAACAGCGTTTCACTTTTTCCACATTTTGTTATGTTACAGCTTTATCCCAAATTGCATAAATACTTTTTTTCCCTCCAAATTCCACACACAATACCCCATAATGACAACGTGAAAAAATAATTTAGCAAATTTATAAAAGATAAAAAAACTAAGAAATCACATGTACATAAGTATACACAGCCTTTGCCATGAAGCTCAAAATTGACCTCAGGTGCATCCTGTTTCCACTGATCATCCTTGAGATGTTCCTACAGTTTAACTGGAGTCCACCTGAGGTATATTCATTTGATTGGACAAGATTTGGTAAGGCTCACACCTGTCTCTATAAGATACCACACTTGACAGTGCATGTCTGAGCACAAACCAAGCATGAAGTCAAAGGAATGGCCTGTAGACCTCCGAGACAGGATTGTCTCGAGGCACAAATCTGGGGAAGGGTACAGAAAAAGGAGATTTATGGTAAGACTTACCATTGTTAAATCTCTTTCTGCGAGTACACTGGTTTCCACAGGGAATAACATCAGGGTGAAGAGTTGGATCTTGATCCGAGGCACCAACAGGCTAAAGCTTTGACTGTTCCCAGGATGCACTGCACCGCCTCCTCTATAGCCCCTGGAGCTCAGTTTTGTTAACCAGTCTAATGCAGTAGCAGGTAAGATAGACGGTAGATGTTAGTCACATAGAACCACGTTCTCATGACAGGAGAACGTATCAGCGGCTACTGCTATACAAACCCAAAGAAGCTAAATGCGTCAGGGTGGGCGCCCTGCGGAATCCAGTGTACCTCGCAGAAAGAGATTTAACTACGGTAAGTCTTACCATAAATCTCCTTTTCTGCAGCGGGGTACAATGGGTACAGGGAATAACATCGGGGATGTCTTAAAGCAGTTCCTCATGGGAGGGGACGCACTGTAGCGGCCACAAGAACCCGGCGTCCAAAGGAAGCAACCTGGGATGCGGAAGTATCAAAGTCATAGAACCTGATGAACGTGTTCACTGAGGACCACATAGCCGCCTTGCACAACTGTTCTGCAGACACGCCACGGCAGGCTGCCCAGGAAGGTCCAACAGACAGAGTAGAATGGGCTGAATAGAATGGAGTAGAATGGAGCTGGAATTCCAGCCTGCGCATAAGCTTGTGCAATCACCATTCTAATCCATCTGCGCATAAGCTTGTGCAATCACCATTCTAATCCATAAGGTCTGCTTATTAGCAGGCCAGCCACGTTTGTAAAAACCAAAAAGTACAAAAAGAGAATCTGACCTCCAGACAGAGGCAGTCCTCTCCACAGAGATACGGAGAGCCCGTACCACGTCCAAAGACCGCTCTTTGGAAGACAAACCAGGTGAGATAAAGGCTGGAACCACAATCTCTTGGTTAAGGTGGAAAGATGACACCACCTTCGGTAGATAACTAGGGGGAGTTCGAAGAACTGCACGGTCACGGTGAAAAATCAGAAAGGGTGGACGACAGGACAAAGCACCCAAGTCCGACACCCTCCTAGCAGAGGCAATAGCCAAACAGAAAAATTAACTTAAGCGTCAGGCATTTAAGGTCCACAGACTCAAGAGGTTCAAATGGAGACTCTTGTACGGCATTCAGAACAACAGACAGATCCCATGGAGCCACAGGAGGGACATAGGGAGGATAAATACGTAAAATACCCTGAGTGAAAGTATGAACGTCAGGAAGAGACAAAATTTTTCTCTGAAACCATACCGACAAGGCAGAAATATGAACCTTGAGAGAGGCCAAACGAAGTCCCAAGTACAGACCTTGTTGTAGAACAGCCAAAAGTCTGGAAGTCTTGAAAGTATATGCATCATAGTTTTTACTGGCACACCAGGTGAAGTAAGAATTCCAGACCCTGTAATAAATCTGAGCTGAAGCCGGCTTACGGGCTTTAACATAGTTTGAATGACCGCCTCAGAGAATCATTTGGCTCTCAGGAGTGATGCTTCAAGAGCCATGCCGTCAAAGCCAGTCTTGCCAGATCCGAGTAGACATAAAGGTCCTGAATGAGGATGTCTGGGCGTTGAGGAAGTAGAAGAGGACGCTGGATCGAGAGACACTGCAGGTCTGAGAACTAATGTAGTCTGGGCCAAGCTGGACCGACTAGAAGTAGTAGTCTTCCTTCTTGTTTGAACTTCCGTACCACTCCGGGCAGGAGTGACACTGGAGGGAACACGTATGGCAGCCAAAAGTTCCATGGAATTGCCAGTGCATCCACGAACGCTACTTGAGGATCCCTTGTCCTTGATCCGAAGACCGTAACCTTGTGATTGTGTCAAAACGCCATCAGGTCTACATCTGGTAGGCCCCACTTGTCCTCTAGGCGTTGAAAGACTTCTGGATGAAGCCTCCACTCTCTGGCATGTACGTCCTGACAAGCAGCAAAAGATTTTCAGATTCCGTGCGCACTAGACTGAGGTGCAGCTACACAATACACACGTGTGTGAATCCACCCCACACACAAGAAACAGATACAGAATACAAAATAGTGTATTAACAGTAGCGCTCTCCAACCACCAAGTTTGAATTTCAACACCAGGAGTGAAAAAAATCAAGAAAACTGATTCACCCTGAGGGAATGGAGGGATCCTTCACCCTCCCTTTGCTTAGGTCTGTGTAAACAGCAGCAAATACTTCTCTCTCTCGATCACAGACCAACTAAGGAAATTCTCCAAAGCCTCAGAGAAAATCCGTAACGGATGACAGTAGGTTCACTTCTTAACAAGCATCCTGAAACACTTTAAAGAGAGAGATACATAGTGAAGCAGTCCTTTAGGATAAAAAGTGTTTTATTCCACAGACCGCACTTACAAGACAATGATTAAAAAGAGGCACATAAAATCAACTCCTATGGACATATCACCAAGATGACATCTTTCCTCCTCGGGAAACTCCTGCAACACCAGCTGGACACGGTGTATGGGGAAGCCTGGTTCCGGATCCACAACTTTCACCAAAACCAAGAGGATCCTTCAGAGTAAATGGAGAAACGTCCACGGGTTGTAACAACAAGCGAAGCTCAACGCGTATCGGACATACCGTCCTTCATCAGGAGCCTGATGAAGGACGGTATGTCCGATACGCGTTGAGCTTCGCTTGTTGTGTTTCTCTCTTTAAAGTGTTTCAGGATGCTTGTTAAGAAGTGAACCTACTGTCATCCGTTACGGATTTTCTCTGAGGCTTTGGAGAATGTACGTCCTGACGACTGAGGAAGTCCGCTTCCCAGTTGAGGACCCCCCGGAATGAACACTGTCGATATTGCTGGAAGATGGCGTTCCGCCCTTTGAAGGATTTTTGACACTTCCATCATTGTCATGCGGCTTCGAGTGCCGCCTTGATGATTTATTTATGCCACCGTGGTTACATTGTCTGACTGTACTTGAACAGGCCTGTTCTGTACCAGAGACAGGGCAAGTATCAACGCATTGAACACCGCCCGCAATTCCAGAATGTTTTTCGGGAGGAGATTTCCTCCTTGGGCCACGGACCCTGGAGAGAGTGTTGCACCAACACTGCGCCCCAACCCCGCAGACTGGCATCCGTCATCAGGAAGACCCAGTTGGAGATCCAGAAGGGGCGGCCCCTGCTCAACTGTTGGTCCCGTAGCCACCAGCTTAGTGACAGATCAACCTCCGGTGACAAGGAAATCATTTGAGACTTGATTCAGTGAGGCAGGCCTTCCCACTTGGAAAGGATTAACCTCTGCAGAGGGTGGGAATGAAATTGAGCGTACTCTACCATGTCGAAAGCCGACACCATGAGGCCTAGTACTTGCATTGCCGAGTGTATCAACACTCTCTGGCGAGAGAGCAAGTATCTTATCCAGTCCTGAAGTTTCAGGAACTTCTCTGGAGACAAGAACAATTGTTGGTTGTGTGTGTCCAACAGTGCCCCCAGGTGCACCATGCTCTGAGCAGGGACCAGAGAGGACTTCTTCCAGTTGATGAGCCACCCGTGGTAAGTAGGAATTGGACCTTCCGTTCCAGATGACTGAGGAGAACTTCTGGGGAGTTCGCCAGGATCAGCAAGTCATCCAGATACGGCAGGATGACTAACATGGCCTTAGTGAAGATCCGAGGAGCCGTGGTCAGTCCGAAAGGCAAGGACTGGAATTGATAATGTAGGTTGCCAATAGCAAACCGCAGATATTGCTGAGTCAACATGGCAATAAGTTTGTGCAGTTAAGCATCCTGTATGTCCAGGGATACCATATAGTCCTTGGGTTCCATGGCCAGAACAATAGAGGGCACAGTCTCCATACGGAATTTGAATACCCCCACAAATTTGTTCAAAGATTTGAGGTTGAGTGTGACCGGACGGTCCCGTACGAAAGCCCTCACCGCTTTCGCGTCCAGTCCCCAATACACAGAATGGAAGTTTAGGTCACAGGAGACCTGGTCACATAGGGGATTCCCACTTACCGTCAGTAAAAGCCTGTTGCTGACTCCGCCCACTGCGCAGTGGGCGGGTTCTACGCTGCCACCAAACTCCTAACCTGCCGAGGCATCTGGAACCACGGTTCTGCTTTGTATGCATCGGCACGCCGCCTTACCACACCTGTGTGGTGTTGATGAATCCCCACTAGTCACTTGACTAGTCTCTACCCGGTAGCTGGCTGGAGGCGGCGCTTTGAGATGCTGGTTACATCCTGGACAGCCGGAAAACGGAGCTAGGTTTTGCCTAGCCCTGCAGGTCACAAGATGAAGCGGTCGTCTTGAGGCAAATGATGTTTATTTGCAATAGTTCTAAAGAGAACTCTTCCCCAATACAGCAAGATGTTACAGCAGAAAGTAGTTCGTATAATACACTTTTAAGCTCACAGGCCTCCTCTTTTTATACAGTTAAACCACAATGCATCTCAGTGGGTAGTTTCCCCCTGAGTCCTTTCCATCCAATCAGGATAACATACAAAATATAAATAAATTAAATTTTAAAAGTATATAAGTGCATGAAGCAATTTCCTCCTTTCTGTCAGACACAACGTTTGGTGTCATCTAAACTCCATTCCTTACCACCTGGGAGTTTACACTTCACCATTGATACATATATCACATAGCTTCAAAATACGGTTTGTATTTGATTTCCCAAACAAATGTTTCTCATCCTTTTCTTGTCACACACAAAGTTCTTGTAATGTAAACATAATCTGCACCCTACATAATGCAGCCTAGGAAATGTTAGATCAAACTGTTGTTAAACGAAATCCACTAGTTTGCATTCATAAAACACAATCTGATTAACATGTTCCTGTCTCATTCATATCTCCATGCAAACCCAGTTTTTGGGCTTACAACAGGAAAGACTGGAAACACAACCAGTCTTCTTTCCAAACCTTCGTTTGTATTTCAAAGAAAATGTTTGCCCATCAAAAGGCCTGCTAATTGACACTTACTTGTACATAGCAAGTCTGGAGCTAGGACAATTACCTTATGACTTGCTATGTACAAGGTGCTGAAGAACAATCATCAAAGCCCTTTAGAATTGATCAAGACCTTTTTTAAGAGTAGTGACTGAGTCCGCCATTACTACTCTCTCAGGCAGGGAATTCCAAATACGTATTGTCCTTACTGTGAAGAAACCTTTCCGTCTCTGTGAACTAAATCTCCTCTCCTCTAACCTAAGCGGATGTCCACGTGTCCTTTGTGAAGATCTTGCCAGAAACAATTCCCCCGCTAGCTCTGTGTATTGTCCCCTTATACATTTGTAGATGTTGATCATGTCCCCTCTTAGTCTCCTCTTTTCCAGTGTAAACATGCCTAGCCTAGCAAGTCTTTCCTCGTATTCCAGTGTCTCCATCCCCTTAATCAATTTGGTCACTCGTCTTTGAACTTTTTCTAGTTCCAGGATATTCTTTTTGTAGTATGATGCCCATAATTGCGCACAGTATTCAAGATGTGGCCTCACTAATGATTTATATAATGGGAGTATAACACTCTCGTCCCTTGCATCAATTCCCCGCTGTATACATGCTAATACCTTGTTAGCCTGTTTTGCTGCATTCCTACTTTGGGTACTACTGTTAAGTTTGTTATCTATGTGACCCCTAAATCTTTTTCCAGTACAGAATCCCCTAGTTTCTCCCCATTTAGTATGTAGGTAGTGTTCTTATTCTTGCTATTACCTTACACTTGTCTGTATTGAACCTCATTCTCCATTTTGAAGCCCATGCTTCCAGATTAAATAGGTCGTTCTGAATAGACTCAGCAGTAGTACCCAAAGTAGGAATGCAGCAGAATAGGCAAACAAGGTATTAGCATGCACTCACTGCTCCCTTTTGTCCAACCAATTTCTAACCCAAGTGCATATTGTGCTCCCTAGCCCAAGTTCTCTTAACTTGTAGATAAGTCTCATGTGAGGTACTGTATCGAAAGCTTTAGCAAAGTCTAATAAGATTACATCCACCTCCTTGACCTGATCTAGGTTTGCACTAACCGTTTCAGAAAAGCCTATTTAGTTTGACAGGATCTGTCCTTCACAAACCCATGTTGGTTCCTATTAATAACCTTATTGGTTTCAAAGAACTCCTCTATTCTATCCCTTAGAATACCTTCCAGTACTTTCCCCACTATAGATGTAAGACTTACTGGTCTGTAATTAACCGGTTCAGATTTATTTCCGTTTTTTAATATCGGTACCAATTCCGCTATACGCCAGTCTTTGGGAACCATGCCTGATGTGAGTCAATGAAAATCAAATACAGGGGTCTTGCTAGTTCGGAGTGGAGCTCCATGAAAACCATTGGGTGAAATCCGTCGGGACCAGGTGACTTATTAATCTTAAAACATTTTTAAAATCTGTTGCAGACTACTTCCTTACTTAAATAAGCATTTAGCAGTGTGACATTCTATACGTCAATTCCGCCATCTGATCCTCTCCTGTGAATACTGATGAGAGTAATGTTTCAGCTATGTCATTGTCGTCTTTGATTAGGATGCCTCTTACAGGGCCTATACTCTCTTTCTTTAATCTTTTGCAGTTTATGTATTTAAAAAACTTTTTGGGGTTTGATTTACTTTCCTTTGCTATTAGCTTTTCCATTTCTATTTTAGATGCTCTGATGGCTTTTTTGCATATTTTGTTACACTCCTTATAGTACTGGAATGACTCCGCCCTCCCGTCTGATTTATGCTATTTGAATGCTCTCCCCTTTTTGCCCATTAGTTACTTAATCTTTTTGTTAAGCCACATTGGTTTGGAATACATATAATATCATATCTGTAATACCTATAATATCATACTGTCTGCTGCAAGGACTTCTAGTTCCCCCTTTTTCCCTGTTAGGCTTCTAACGTTTACATACATACAATTAAGGTGTTTCCTCTTATGCTAGGAACATCATTTTCTATATGCATTATTGGTGATTCATAATCATCATTAATTTGTGTTTTGGTAATACCCTTGCCGGCTGCTCTTTCCCTCCCCCCTTCTACACCCCCATTCAGCTCACTGCTGCCATCCCCACTATTCTCACTGTATGACCCACAGCTTCTAGCTAAACCCTCCCCCCAGGCTCCTAGTTTAAAAACTCCTACAACCTTCTAACCATCCTGCCCCCCAGCACCTGAGCGCCCTCCTCAGTCAGGTGCAATCCATCACGAGATAAGAGATGGCGCCTGACTGAGAAGTCCGCCCAGTGTTCCAGGAACACAAACCCCTCCTTCCTACACCAATCCCAAAGCCACACATTTACCTCCCTGATCTCCCTCTGCCTCCCTGGACTAGCGCGTGGCACGGGTATTATTTCGGAGAATATTACCCTAGATGTCCTTGCCTTAAGTTTCTGGCCTAAGGGCCTAATTCAGACCTGATCACTAGGCTGCGTTTTTTGCATTCCTGCGATCAGGTAGTTGCCGCCTATAGGGGGAGGGGAGATCGCTGTGCAGGAGAGTCGCTGCACAGCCCAGGACTTACTCTTCCAGTGCGGTGATCGGGGCCGGAGCGGACGTAAGAAAGCCTCCCTCCAAACGCCTGGTCCTTCCTGCGTTTTTCCGGACACTCCCTGAAAACTCTCAGTTGCCACCCAGAAATGGCCTCTTCCTGTCAGTCACTTGTGATCGCCCGTGTGATTGCTTTTCTCGCACCATACCATCGCTGACCGGTGCTCCCCGTCAGTGCGGACCGACGCACCTGCGCATTGCGGTGCATACGCATTACAGACCTGATCGCAGGCTGTACGAAAACGCAGCCTAGCGATCAGGTCTGAATTAGGCCCTAAGTCCTTATAGTGTTTCTTAAGGACATCCCATCTACCACTAACTTTGTCGTTGGTGCCAACGTGTACCAAGACCACCGGGTTGTTACCGGTTACTCACAACCCTCTTTCTACCCGGTCTGCAATATGTACCCGGGCACCCGGGGGAAAACAGACTGTACGGCGATCACGGTCCCGGTAGCAGATTGCGCTGTCTGTCTTCCTCACACCACAATCTGACTAGGTACCTCACTTTCTTTTATCCCTTCCTCTGGTTGCTAGAGGGAACAGTCTCCTTCAGCTCCGCCATTTCTTCACTGCCATCCACAGTATCTTCATCCAATCGGGCAAATTTATTGGGGTTTGGCAGTTCAGAGATGTCCTGACCTCCCTCTTTGCACATTAATGAATGGTTCCTTATTCCGACATCCTTCAAATACGATGCTGTTGTCTGTTTTCCATTATTTACATTTGCAGCATGTTATGGGTATAATGAGTCAGTGGCTGTTATCATCCTCTCCCTATCTATAGAAGGAACAGTGTAGGGGGCTCACCCACTGATGTCACCAGATGGAAGTTCTCCATCATGACCTCTCTGTAGAGCTGTCGCTGCCACCCGTCCAGACATTTCCATTCCTCCTCGGAGAAATACACGGCCACCTCCTCAAACGTCACTGGGGCGACATACTGGAAGCAGATACAGGTGGCAATAAATAGAGGGTAATGCTTATTGATTATTTATCAAACTCACTATGTAACCAGGGCCCAAATGTATTAAGCCGTAAAAAGTGATAACATGGTGACGGATAAAGAGAGATAAAGTAGCAGCCAATCAGCTCCTAACTGCCATGTAACAGGCTGTATATGAAAAATGACAGTTAGAAAGCGGATTGGTACTTTACCTCTCTTTATCCGTCACCACGTGATCACTCGTCATCATCATGAGTGATGGTGGGAATGTCCACATTCTCCCTGTGCCTCCAACCTGCTCTTTCTAACCTCCTGTCTGGGCCTCCCCAGAGGACTGACTCCTGTACTCATTGGGATGGTCGCCTAATTTTCTCCTGCACACTCTACACCATTACACTAACCTCTATGTCACAGGTCTACCAAGCCTCCTCACACTCTCCTAATGTCCTACATTCCCACCTCTCTGTCCCAGCTACTCTCACCAGTCTCTATGTTCTCCTGCACATTGTACACCATTACACTAACCTCTATGTCACAGGTCTACCAAGCCTCATCATACTCTCCTAATGTCCTACATTCCCACCTCTCTGTCCCAGCTACTCTCACCAGTCTCTATGTTCTCCTGCACACTCTACACCATTACACTAACCTCCCTGTCACAGGTCTACCAAGCCTCCTCATACTCTACTAATGTCCTACATTCCCACCTCTCTGTCCCAGCTACTCTCACCAGTCTCTATGTTCTCCTGCACACTCTACACCATTACACTAACCTCTCTGTCACAGGTCTACCAAGCCTCATCATACTCTACCAGTGTCCTACATTCCCACCTCTCTGTCCTCGCTACTCTCACCAGTCTCTATGTTCTCCTGCACACTCTACACCATTACACTAACCTCTATGTCACAGGTCTACCAAGCCTCCTCATACTCTCCTAATGTCCTACATTCCCACCTCTCTGTCCCTGCTACTCTCACCAGTCTCTATGTTCTCCTGCACACTCTACACCATTACACTAACCTCTATGTCACAGGTCTACCAAGCCTCCTCATACTCTACTAATGTCCTACATTCCCA
The DNA here is from genome assembly GCF_028390025.1 of Pseudophryne corroboree. Classification (NCBI taxonomy): domain Eukaryota; kingdom Metazoa; phylum Chordata; class Amphibia; order Anura; family Myobatrachidae; genus Pseudophryne; species Pseudophryne corroboree. The sequence goes on along the minus strand of NC_086448.1, from coordinate 851,548,956 downwards.
CCTCTCTGTCCTCACTACTCTCACCAGTCTCTATGATCTCCTGCACATTGTACACCATTACACTAACCTCTCTGTCACAGGTCTACCAAGCCTCCTCATACTCTACTAATGTCCTACATTCCCACCTCTCTGCTCCTGCTACTCTCACCAGTCTCTATGTTCTCCTGCACACTCTACACCATTACACTAACCTCTCTGTCACAGGTCTACTAAGCCTCCTCATACTCTCCTAATGTCCTACATTCCCCCCTCTCTGTCCTCGCTACTCTCACCAGTCTCTATGTTCTCCTGCACACTCTACACCATTACACTAACCTCTATGTCACAGGTCTACCAAGCCTCCTCATACTCTACTAATGTCCTACATTCCCACCTCTCTGTCCTCGCTACTCTCACCAGTCTCTATGTTCTCCTGCACACTCTACACCATTACACTAACCTCTATGTCACAGGTCTACCAAGCCTCCTCATACTCTACTAATGTCCCACATTCCCACCTCTCTGTCCTCGCTACTCTCACCAGTCTCTATGTTCTCCTGCACACTCTACACCATTACACTAACCTCTATGTCACAGGTCTACCAAGCCTCATCATACTCTCCTAATGTCCTACATTCCCACCACTCTGCCCTCGCTACTCTCACCAGTCTCTATGTTCTCCTGCACACTCTACACCATTACACTGATAAAGCTAAATATTTATCTTACTTAAAACCCTTTAAGAGGTCTAAGAACACAATATGCTATTTACGTATGGTATACCGTAAGGGTACGCACGTTGCGTAACAATCGCTTAGCCGTAGTCGAGACGCTCGAGCGTCACGTTCGCTTACGGCCAAGGGATCACAGGCAGGCACGCTATAGGCTGCCGACTAGATAAAGCCAAATATTTATCCTATATAACACACTATACAGAGGTTAAGAAACACTGTACGCAACCGGCGCACGAGGTACCGTAAGGGTACGCTCTTAGCGTAGCGGACGCTGTATCGGGAGCGAGCCGCTCGAGCGACACAAACGCTCGCGAGAATACGCTGTTGGTATCGGGCACACTATAGGTGAGCGACTACCGTAATGCTACGCTATCAGCGTAGCGGACGCTCGAGACCACGAGGAGATCACGAGCGGCGCAGACGCTCACAAGATAACAATCAGTAGGCCTTGAATGTAACACACAGAAATGATATTCTTATACTGTAAACCCTTTTGTAGTGATAAGGTGAAAATCCAACACAGTCGTAAGCTGGTTTACACTAAAGCTGTTTGAGCGATAGAGACGCTCCTATTACCAACTGCAATAAACACACAATACCGGTCTAAGGGTCTAACGCCTTTTAAGGAAATGAATGAACGTTCAAAAAGAATAATACAATACAAGTCATACACTACCAATATAACATAGACTACCTAACCAGATAACTACACAGGAAATACAATATCAGTACAATAACTATATAAGAGAAACGAGAGAGAAAGAGAAGAGAGAGAGAGAGAGAGAGAGAGAGAGAGAGAGAGAGAGAGATGGCTCAGAATAACAAGGAAAGACAATATGATTGCGGAGAAAAACTTACGCACAAAGGGGAACGATCGCATGCGCCTCTGGACATCCAGCTCCCGATTATCAGCAATGAGAACCGTTGAAGAGTGAGAGCTGGATGTGATCGGCTTGTCTATTTATGCCCCACACACAATACAGTTCAATGGTCCCTACAATCTCATTGTTCATTGGACACAGGAATTCGTCTTCGCATTATAACAAAAGGTCATAGGTTGATTCATACAGGTGGGCCGTGACTATTTCCAACTGCTCAGGTGGGAGGGAAACTGGGTTTCCTGCCGCATGGATAAGTAAGTGCAAATAATAGTAAATGGACATAAACTTCTTATGTCCATAACTATTCGCACGAGCGATTAATCCGCTTCAAACCAACACCGGAATATTGCTAATTAAATACTCTTCCGACGGATACTAAACACCACTGTATAATCCCTGTCTGACCCTTCGTATCAAACAAAGAGGGATCTCTCTGTCCATGAACATGCTACATTAACTAAACTTTCAGAATCTATCAAAGGGACCATGATCTACAAAATACATTATATGGTTAAAATATGTAACGATTGAGTCGCACGCTGGGCACACAGAAACTCTACCGTAAATGCGCATACCATGCGCCTGCGGGTGCACGTAACAGCGGGTATGCGCACGCACGGGAGAGCGTACGCATGCGCAGAGCGGACCTGTATGAGGTGCAAATATGGTAGTGTGCATCGTGATATTTTTCTGACTTTGACAACACTAACCTCTTTGTCACAGGTCTACCAAGCCTCCTCACACTCTACTAATGTCCTACATTCCCCCCTCTCTGCCCTCGCTACTCTCACCAGTCTCTATGTTCTCCTGCACACTCTACACCATTACACTAACCTCTATGTCACAGGTCTACCAAGCCTCCTCATACTCTACTAATGTCCTACATTCCCACCTCTCTGCTCCTGCTACTCTCACCAGTCTCTATGATCTCCTACACACTCTACACCATTACACGAACCTTTCTGTCACAGGTCTACCAAGCCTCCTCATACTCTACTAATGTCCTACATTCCCACCTCTCTGCCCCTGCTACTCTCACCAGTCTCTATGTTCTACTGCACACTCTACACCATTACACTAACCTCTATGTCACAGGTCTACCAAGCCTCATCATACTCTACTAATGTCCTACATTCCCACCTCTCTGCCCTCGCTACTCTCACCAGTCTCTATGTTCTCCTGCACACTCTATACCATTACACTAACCTCTATGTCACAGGTCTACCAAGCCTCCTCATACTCTACTAATGTCCTACATTCCCACCTCTCTGCCCCAGCTACTCTCACCAGTCTCTATGATCTCCTACACACTCTACACCATTACACTAACCTCTATGTCACAGGTCTACCAAGCCTCATCATACTCTCCTAATGTCCTACATTCCCACCTCTCTGCTCCTGCTACTCTCACCAGTCTCTATGTTCTCCTGCACACTCTACACCATTACACTAACCTCTCTGTCACAAGTCTACCAAGCCTCCTCACACTCTACTAATGTCCTACATTCCCCCCTCTCTGCCCTCGCTACTCTCACCAGTCTCTATGTTCTCCTGCACACTCTACACCATTACACTAACCTCTATGTCACAGGTCTACCAAGCCTCCTCATACTCTACTAATGTCCTACATTCCCACCTCTCTGCTCCTGCTACTCTCACCAGTCTCTATGATCTCCTGCACACTCTACACCATTACACTAACCTCTATGTCACAGGTCTACCAAGCCTCCTCATACTCTACTAATGTCCTACATTCCCACCTCTCTGTCCCAGCTACTCTCACCAGTCTCTATGTTCTCATGCACACTCTAGTTTACACCATTACACTAACCTCTCTGTCACAGGTCTACCAAGCCTCCTCATACTTTCCTAATGTCCTACATTCCCACCTCTCTGCTCCTGCTACTCTCACCAGTCTCTATGTTCTCCTGCACATTGTACACCACTACACTAACCTCTATGTCACAGGTCTACCAAGCCTCCTCATACTCTACTAATGTCCTACATTCCCACCTCTCTGTCCCAGCTACTCTCACCAGTCTCTATGTTCTCCTGCACATTGTACACCATTACACTAACCTCTATGTCACAGGTCTACCAAGCCTCCTCACACTCTACTAATGTCCTACATTCCCCCCTCTCTGCCCTCGCTACTCTCACCAGTCTCTATGTTCTCCTGCACACTCTACACCATTACACTAACCTCTATGTCACAGGTCTACCAAGCCTCCTCATACTCTACTAATGTCCTACATTCCCACCTCTCTGCTCCTGCTACTCTCACCAGTCTCTATGATCTCCTACACACTCTACACCATTACACGAACCTTTCTGTCACAGGTCTACCAAGCCTCCTCATACTCTACTAATGTCCTACATTCCCACCTCTCTGCCCCTGCTACTCTCACCAGTCTCTATGTTCTACTGCACACTCTACACCATTACACTAACCTCTATGTCACAGGTCTACCAAGCCTCATCATACTCTCCTAATGTCCTACATTCCCACCTCTCTGCTCCTGCTACTCTCACCAGTCTCTATGTTCTCCTGCACACTCTACACCATTACACTAACCTCTCTGTCACAAGTCTACCAAGCCTCCTCACACTCTACTAATGTCCTACATTCCCCCCTCTCTGCCCTCGCTACTCTCACCAGTCTCTATGTTCTCCTGCACACTCTACACCATTACACTAACCTCTATGTCACAGGTCTACCAAGCCTCCTCATACTCTACTAATGTCCTACATTCCCACCTCTCTGCTCCTGCTACTCTCACCAGTCTCTATGATCTCCTGCACACTCTACACCATTACACTAACCTCTATGTCACAGGTCTACCAAGCCTCCTCATACTCTACTAATGTCCTACATTCCCACCTCTCTGTCCCAGCTACTCTCACCAGTCTCTATGTTCTCATGCACACTCTAGTTTACACCATTACACTAACCTCTATGTCACAGGTCTACCAAGCCTCATCATACTCTCCTAATGTCCTACATTCCCACATCTCTGTCCCAGCTACTCTCACCAGTCTCTCTGTTCTCCTGCACACTCTACACCATTACACTAACCTCTCTGTCACAGGTCTACCAAGCCTCCTCATACTTTCCTAATGTCCTACATTCCCACCTCTCTGCTCCTGCTACTCTCACCAGTCTCTATGATCTCCTGCACACTCTACACCATTACACTAACCTCTCTGTCACAGGTCTACCAAGCCTCCTCATACTCTCCTAATGTCCTACATTCCCACCTCTCTGCTCCTGCTACTCTCACCAGTCTCTATGTTCTCCTGCACACTCTACACCATTACACTAACCTCTATGTCACAGGTCTACCAAGCCTCCTCATACTCTACTAATGTCCTACATTCCCACCTCTCTGTCCCAGCTACTCTCACCAGTCTCTATGTTCTCATGCACACTCTAGTTTACACCATTACACTAACCTCTATGTCACAGGTCTACCAATCCACCTCACACTCTACTAATGTCCTACATTCCACCTCTCTGCCCCTGCTACTCTCACCAGTCTCTATGTTCTATTGGACACTCTACACCATTACACTAACCTCTCTGTCACAGGTCTACCAAGCCTCCTCATACTCTACCAGTGTCCTACATTCCCACCTCTCTGTCCCTGCTACTCTCACCAGTCTCTATGATCTCCTGCACATTGTACACCATTACACTAACCTCTATGTCACAGGTCTACCAAGCCTCCTCACACTCTACTAATGTCCTACATTCCCACATCTCTGTCCCAGCTACTCTCACCAGTCTCTCTGTTCTCCTGCACACTCTACACCATTACACTAACCACTCTGTCACAGGTCTACCAAGCCTCCTCATACTTTCCTAATGTCCTACATTCCCACCTCTCTGCCCTCGCTACTCTCACCAGTCTCTATGTTCTCCTGCACACTCTACACCATTACACTAACCTCTATGTCACAGGTCTACCAAGCCTCATCATACTCTCCTAATGTCCTACATTCCCCCCTCTCTGTCCCAGCTACTCTCACCAGTCTCTATGTTCTCCTGCACATTGTACACCATTACACTAACCTCTATGTCACAGGTCTACCAAGCCTCCTCACACTCTACTAATGTCCTACATTCCCCCCTCTCTGCCCTCGCTACTCTCACCAGTCTCTATGTTCTCCTGCACACTCTACACCATTACACTAACCTGTCTGTCACAAGTCTACCAAGCCTCCTCACACTCTACTAATGTCCTACATTCCCCCCTCTCTGCCCTCGCTACTCTCACCAGTCTCTATGTTCTCCTGCACACTCTACACCATTACACTAACCTCTCTGTCACAGGTCTACCAAGCCTCCTCATACTCTCCTAATGTCCTACATTCCCACCTCTCTGCCCTCGCTACTCTCACCAGTCTCTATGATCTCCTGCACACTCTACACCATTACACTAACCTCTATGTCATAGGTCTACCAAGCCTCCTCACACTCTACTAATGTCCTACATTCCACCTCTCTGCCCCAGCTACTCTCATCAGTCTCTATGTTCTCCTGCACACTCTACACCATTACACTAACCTATCTGTCACAGGTCTACCAAGCCTCCTCATACTCTACTAATGTCCTACATTCCCACCTCTCTGTCCCTGCTACTCTCACCAGTCTCTATGCTCTCATGCACACTCTACACCACTACACTAACCTCTATGTCACAGGTCTACCAAGCCTCCTCATACTCTACTAATGTCCTACATTCCCACCTCTCTGCTCCTGCTACTCTCACCAGTCTCTATGATCTCCTGCACATTGTACACCATTACACTAACCTCTATGTCACAGGTCTACCAAGCCTCCTCATACTCTACTAATGTCCTACATTCCCACCTCTCTGTCCCAGCTACTCTCACCAGTCTCTATGTTCTCCTGCACATTGTACACCATTACACTAACCTCTATGTCACAGGTCTACCAAGCCTCATCATACTCTCCTAATGTCCTACATTCCCACCTCTCTGTCCCAGCTACTCTCACCAGTCTCTATGTTCTCATGCACACTCTACACCATTACACTAACCTCTCTGTCACAGGTCTACCAAGCCTCATCATACTCTACTAATGTCCTACATTCCCACCTCTCTGTCCCAACTACTCTCACCAGTCTCTATGTTCTCATGCACACTCTACACCATTACACTAACCTCTATGTCACAGGTCTACCAAGCCTCCTCACACTCTGCTAATGTCCTACATTCCCACCTCTCTGTCCCTGCTACTCTCACCAGTCTCTATGTTCTCCTGCACACTCTACACCATTACACTAATCCTATCTGTCACAGGTCTACTAAGCCTCCTCATATTCTCCTAATGTCCTAAATTCCCACCTCTCTGCCCCTGCTACTCTCACCAGTCTCTATGTTCTATTCGACACTCTACACCATTACACTAACCTCTCTGTCACAGGTCTACTAAGCCTCATCATACTCTACTAATGTCCTACATTCCCACCTCTCTGTCCCCGCTTTTTTCACCAGTCTCTATGTTCTCCTGCACACTCTACACCATTACACTAACCTCCCTGTCACAGGTCTACCAAGCCTCCTCATACTCTACTAATTTCCTATATTCCACCCTTTCTGCCCCCGCTACTCTCACCAGTCTCTGTGTTCTCCTGCACATTGTACACCATTACACTAACCTATCTGTCACAGGTCTACCAAGCATCATCATACTCTACTAATGTCCTACATTCCCCCCTCTCTGCCCTTGCTACTCTCACCAGTCTCTATGTTCTCCTGCACATTCAAAACCATTACACTAACCTCTCTGTCACAGGTCTATTAAGCCTCATCATACTCTCCTAATGTCCTACATTCCCACCTCTCTGTCCCAGCTACTCTCACCAGTCTCTATGTTCTCATGCACACTCTAGTTTACACCATTACACTAACCTTTCTGTCACAGGTCTACCAATCCACCTCACACTCTACTAATGTCCTACATTCCACCTCTCTGCCCCTGCTACTCTCACCAGTCTCTATGTTCTATTGGACACTCTACACCATTACACTAACCTCTCTGTCACAGGTCTACCAAGCCTCATCATACTCTACTAATGTCCCACATTCCCACCTCTCTGTCCCCGCTTTTTTCACCAGTCTCTATGTTCTCCTGTACATTGTACACCATTACACTAACCTCCCTGTCACAGGTCTACCAAGTCTCATCATACTCTACTAATGTCCTACATTCCCACCTCTCTGTCCCAGCTACTCTCACCAGTCTCTATGTTCTCCTGCACACTCTACACCATTACACTAACCTCCCTGTCACAGGTCTACCAAGCCTCCTCATACTCTACTAATTTCCTATATTCCACCCTTTCTGCCCCCGCTACTCTCACCAGTCTCTGTGTTCTCCTGCACATTGTACACCATTACACTAACCTATCTGTCACAGGTCTACCAAGCCTCCTCATACTCTACTAATGTCCTACATTCCCCCCTCTCTGCCCTTGCTACTCTCACCAGTCTCTGTGTTCTCCTGCACATTCTACACCATTACACTAACCTCTCTGTCACAGGTCTACCAAGCCTCATCATACTCTACTAATTACCTATATTCCCCCCTTTCTGTCCCCGCTACTCTGACCAGTCTCTATGTTCTCCTGCACACTCTACACCATTACACTAACCTCTCTGTCACAGGTCTAGCAAGCCTCCTCATACTCTACTAATGTCCTACATTCCCACCTCTCTGTCCCAGCTACTCTCACCAGTCTCTCTGTTCTCCTGATATTGCTGCACCCTAGCAATAGCCTAGGCTTCTATGTCATGCAAGACGCTGTAATACGACTGGTGTAAAGATCATACAGATGTGTCCTCATACACCTAGTCTCTGAAGCTGCATCGTAGCTTATCGTATACAGTCAGTGCCGGCTGCCGTGATTCTCAGGTGCCATTAGTCCTTCTCCCTGGACATATGATACCAACCACAAGCAGCCGGTGCCCCCCGCGCCTCCAGGTCAGGGACATACACTATCTCAGGAAGATGGAGGACAGAGTGGGCAGACTGGAGAAAGAAGAGCTGAGGAGAAAGTAGAGGCTCTGAGAGCTGAGGTGAAATGGGCAGCCATGCAGAGTATCACCCCTCTCCCTTGCAGAGTATTACTCCTGTCCCAGAGTCCCCACCCCCTGTAGAGTATCCATCCTCCCTATGTACTTTATGTGGAGAGATTATTTTATTTCCTTACACTGTCACACACTCTATACTGAATGAGGCGCCTACACTGATCTTCCTCACACAACGTTCTGCTGCTCCGCTCTGTCACTCCCTACACTCTATACTGAATGCAGCACCTACACTGATCTTCCTCACACAACGTTCTGCTGCTGCTCCGCTCTGTCACTCCCTACACTCTATACTGAATGCAGCGCCTACACTGATCCTCCTCACACAACGTTCTACTGCTCCGCTCTGTCACTCCCTACACTCTATACTGAATGCAGCACCTACACTGATCTTCCTCACACAACGTTCTGCTGCTCCGCTCTGTCAGTCCCTACACTCTATACTGAATGCAGAGCCTACACTGATCCTCCTCACACAACGTTCTGCTGCTCCGCTCTGTCACTCCCTACACTCTATACTGAACGCAGCACCTACACTGATCTTCCTCACACAACGTTCTGCTACTGCTCCGCTCTGTCACTCCCTACACTCTATACTGAATGCAGCGCTTACACTGATCCTCCTCACACAACATTCTGCTGCTGCTCCGCTCTGTCAGTCCCTAGAGTCTATACTGAATGCAGCGACTACACTGATCCTCCTCACACAACGTTCTGCTGCTCCGCTCTGTCACTCCCTACACTCTATACTGAATGCAGCACCTACACTGATCTGCATCACACAACGTTCTGCTGCTGCTCCGCTCTGTCAGTCCCTAGAGTCTATACTGAATGCAGCACCTACACTGATCTTCCTCACACAATGTTCTGCTACTGCTCCGCTCTGTCACTCCCTACACTCTATACTGAATGCAGCGCCTACACTGATCCTCCTCACACACTGTTCTGCTGCTGCTCCGCTCTCTCAGTCCCTACACTCTATACTGAATGCAGTACCTACACTGATCTTCCTCACACAATGTTCTGCTGCTGCTCCGCTCTGTCACTCCCTACAGTCTATACTGAATGCAGCGCCTACGCTGATCTTCCTCACACAATGTTCTGCTGCTGCTCCGCCCTGTCAGTCCCTACAGTCTATACTGAATGCAGCGCCTACACTGATCTTCCTCACACAATGTTCTACTGCTGCTCCGCTCTGTCAGTCCCTACACTCTATACTGAATGCAGCACTGTGGACGGAGAGGCCCCAGCCACGTGGAAAATGGCCGCCGCCGCGGCACTGAAGGGGTTAACCCCTAGTGCCCGGCGCCATTAACAGGACAATGGGCGCTTGGCGCCATATTCAAAATGTATAGGGCGCTAGGCGCCAGGTGTTTATTAATGTTTAAAAATTTAATTTTAAATGTGTGCCGCGGTCCCGGACCTCTCCGGAGACCGCGGCAGTGAGGGCAGCCCCCGACGCGCTGAGCAGAGTGTGCGCGCCGGAGGAGAGGGGAACCGCTGCAGCCGGGAGGTCAGCTCCTGCTGCAGCCATCGGGTGTGCGCCGCCGGAGTCCGGGAGCTCCACTCCCGGCAGCGGTGAGCACAGTCCCCCGGCGCACTTTGCTGTGTGTGCGCCGGGGGGAGAAGGGTGAGCCGCTGCGGGTGGGAGCTCAGCTCCCGCTACAGCGCGCTCCGTGGTTGCCTCAGCCCATCGGAGGTGGTCAGCCGCGGCAGTCGGGACGAACTGGGCGGCAGCCGGGCTGCTGGGCGGAAAGGGGGGTGCGCCGCAGCCCGGCTCCCCGCCGGACGCTGCGGCGAAGGCACCAGATTTCAGCGCCGCATACAGGGGACCGGGCTAGCCGGCCCCCTGCGCGGCGAGGCCACCAGAGTGCGCCGCTCATGGGGGACCGGGCTAGCCGGCTCCCTAGCGGCGGGGGGATGAGTAGGTTGGTGAGTGCTGGGGTCCGGGAGCTATGCTCCCGGCACCTCAGCGCTGCAAAGGACCCAGAGCCACGGCGGCCGGGACAAGTGTCCCGGGCCGCCGGGCTTCGGATCAGGGGGGTGCGCCGCTCCGTGCGGCGAGGCTACAAAAATGAATGCCGCTCTGGGGGGGCAGGGAGCGCCAGCTCCCTGGACCCCAGAGGCAGGCAGGAGGATGGGGGAAGCCAGCCCCATACCTCCAGCGCTGAGAGAGAGAGCCCTAGCAGCCAGGCTGCAGGGCTAGGGGAGCGCAGCGCTGAGCACAGTACTTAAAGGGGAATGTACAGTGTGTTTTAAATTAAATGTATTTAAAAGGTAAATGCACTTACTTGGTTGTGTGTCCCAGGAGGGGGGAATCCATGGCTGTGCAGGCTGATGGATTCTCCCAGACCTTTTCCCCAAAAACTGAATACTTTCCCATCCAGCCTCACACTTGAAAGGGGCATTGGGAGAGAGAGAAGAAGCTCAGCTTTGAAACAAGCCGAGTGGTTTTCTGGAGCTCCATGGAGATCACCCGTAGTGGCCCGGAAACCTGGACCGGGGAGCTAGGCTGTCCAGCTCTGGAGCCCAAATCCAGGCTGCAGGCAGTGGGCTAGGTCCCGGGCAGGTTTCTGGAAGTCAGTTTTAGGAGGGAAAACTTCCCCCAGCCTAGACTGAACGGCACCGGGGCGTATCCTGATCCTCCAGGATGGGACAGTCAAAGGAGAACGACCACTCCCCACTGTCCATAGGAGAACAATGTTAGCTGTGCATGTGACCAAGGCATGCACAGCTCATGGGTAAACATTGATTGGTTGTACACCACAGGGCGGGCTTACCCCCTGTGGTAATGTGTATTGGAGTAGGATAAAAGGAGGGCAGTTGCCCCATGGAAATTGTATTGTACCATCTTTATTCTGCTGAAACATCTTGTTGTATGCTGTTGCCCCTAGCAATAGGGAGGAGCCTTTTTAAAGGTTATTATTGAGCAAATAAACATCATTGCCTCAAGAAGATTGCTTCATCTTGTGACCTACAGGGTTATGCCAAACATAGCCCTGTCCTCCAGCTGTCCAGGGAAGCTAACGTCTCCAAGTTCCGCCTTCCGCCAGCAACCGGTAGAGGCCTAGCAAGTGGCTAGTGGGGATTCGTCAACACCACACAGGTGTGGTAAGGCAGTGCGTCGGCACATACAGAGCAGAACCGTGGTTCCAAACGCCACGGCAGGTTAGGAGTTTGGCGGTGGTAGCATAAACCCACCCACAACGCAGTGGGTGGAGTCCGTAACAGGTGGTTACTGACGGTAAGCGGGAATCCCCTATGTGGTCAGGCCTCGTGTGACTTGACCTTCCATTCTGTGCGCAGCCGACGGGACGCGAAAGCGGCGAGTGCTTTCGTACGGGACTGTCCTGTCACAAGCACCTACACTGATCTGTCTCACACAACGTTCTGCTGCTCCGCTCTGTCAGTCCCTACACTGATCTTCCTCTGTCAGTCCCTAGAGTCTATACTGAATGCAGCGCCTACACTGATCTGCCTCACACAACGTTCTGCTGCTGCTCCGCTCTGTCAGTCCCTACACTGATCCTCCTCACACAATGTTCTGCTGCTGCTCTGCCAGTCCCTACACTAATCCTCCTCACACAATGTTCTGCTGCTGCTCTGCTCTGTCAGTCTCTACACTCTATCTTGAATGCAGCACCTCCACTGATCTGCCTCACAGAAGACATACTATATACTGTACTATAGTATATACTATAACGCACTTACACCCACTCAGTACTGACCCAAGACACAGAGTAACGGGTGATACTGGGTGTTCCCTGAATAGTATGATATATACTATATAGTAATGATAGGATTTTAAATTACTTACCGTTAAATCCTTTTCTCGTAGTCCGTAGAGGATACTGGGGTCCACATTAGTAGCATGGGTTATAGACGGTTCCACTAGGAGCCATGGGCACTTTAAGAAATTAATAGTGTGGGCTGGCCCCTCCCTCTATGCCCCTCCTACCAGACAGTCTAGAAACTGTGCCCGAGGAGACAGACATATCCTGAGGAAGGATGTAACAGAACAGTGGTGAGATTCGAACCAGCACACACAAACAAGAGGAAAGCCAAACTAACCAAACTGGAACAGGAACAGCAACAGCTGAGCCAACAATAATACTTAATGAAGTAACAATGCAGGAAACATGAAGCACTAGGCGGGCGCCCAGTATCCTCTACAGACTACGAGAAAAGGATTTACCGGTAGGTAATTAAAATCCTATTTTCTCTTACATCCTAGAGGATGCTGGGGTCCACATTAGTACCATGGGGATGTACCAAAGCTCCCAAACTGGGTGGGAGAGTGCTGAGGTTCCTGCAGAACTGATTGACCATACTGAAGGTTCACAGAGGGCAAAGTATTGAACTTGTAGAACTTGGCAAACGTGTTTGAACCCGAACAAGTACCTGCTCGGAAGAGCTGTAAAGCCGAGACACCCCGGGTAGCCGCCCAGGAAGAACCCACCATCCTAGTAGAGTGGGCCTGTACTTTAGGAACCGGCAATCCTGCCGTAGAATAAGCATGCTGGATAGTAAGCCTGATCCAGCGAGCAATAGACTGATTTGAAGCAGGACACCCAATTTTCTTGGGATCATAGAGAACAAACAGCGAGTCAGATTTTCTGTGACGAGCTGTCCTCTTCACGTAGATCCTCAAAGCCCTCACAATATCCAGGGACTTTGAGGTAGCAGAGGTGTCGGTGACAACTGGAACCACAATAGGTTGGTTGATATGAAACGCAGAAACCACCTTATGAAGAAATTGCTGACGAGTTCTGAGTTCAGCTCTAGCCTCATGCAAAACCAAACAGGGGCTTTTGTGAGACAACGCCCCCAGTTCGGACACACGCCTTGCGGAAGCCAAGGCTAACAGTGTAATAGTATTCCACGTAAGAAACTTAACATCAACCTCCAGTAAAGGCTCAGACCAGTCCGATTGCAGAAACTGCAACACCACGTTAAGAACCCAAGGTGCCATGGGAGGTACAAAGGGCGGTTGGATGTGCAGAATACCCTTCAAGAATGTCTGAACCTCAGGGAGGGAAGCCAATTGTTTCTGGAATAAAATGGACAAGGCCGAAATCTGGACTTCCAAGGAGCCCAAACGTAGGCCCACATCCACACCTGACTGTAGATAAAGGAGAAAACGTAACAGTTGAAATTCCCCTGCAGGAAATTTCCTGTTTTCACAAAACGAGACATATTTTTTCCCAAATACGGTGGTAATGTTTAGACGTTACCCCTTTCCTAGCTTGGATCAGGGTTGGAATAACCTTGTTCAGAATGCCTTTACGGGCTAAAATCTGACGTTCAACTTCCATGCCGTAAAACGTAGCAGCAGTAAGTCTTGATAGACGAACGGCCTCTGTTGCAGAAGATCCTCTCGCAGAGGTAGAGTCCACGGGTCCTCCAGGAGCAACTCCAGTAGATCCGCGTACCAGGCCCTTCTCGGCCAATCTGGAGCAATGAGAAGTGCTTGAACCTTTTCCCTTTTTATTTTCTTGAGAATTCTTGGGATTAGTGGAAGAGGTAGGAACAGGTAAACCATATGGTAAACCCATGGAGTCACCAGAGCGTCCACCGCTACTGCTTGTGGGTCCCTCGACCTGGAACAATAGCACTTTAGCTTCTTGTTGAGACGAGAGGCCATCAAGTCTATCTGTGGAATTCCCCACCAACTTGTTAAGGACTCAAACACCTGCAGGTGAAGGCCCCACTCTCCTGGATGGAGGTTGAGTCTGCTGAGGAAGTCCACTTCCCAGTTGTCTACTCCTGAAATGAAGATTGCCAACAGCGCCATGGTGTGTCTTTCTGCCCAGAGGACAATTTTTGTTACGTCTGACATTGCAGCTCTGCTCTTCGTTCTGCCCTGTCGGTTTATGTACGTTACGGCCATCACATTGTCCAACTGAACTTGACTGGCTTGATCTTGAAGATGCGATGCCTGCAGAAGGGCGTTGTATATGGCCCTTAGTTCCAGAATGTTGATTGGGAGAATGGCTGGGAGAATGATTGGGAGAATTCCTGACTTGACCATTTTCCTTGGAACTGTTCCCCCTGAGTGACTGCTCCCCAACCTCCGAGGATTGCGTCAGTGGTTAGCAGAATCCAAATTTGAATCCCGAACTCTCGACCCTCAGTCAGGTGAGTAGTCTGGAGCAACCATAGAAGAGAAATCTTGGCTTTTGGCGACAAACATATCCTCTGGTGCATGTGAAGATGTGATCCGGACCATTTGTCCAACAGATACAGCTGGAATGGTATGGCATGAAACCTTCCATACTGCAGAGCCTCGTAAGAGGCTACCATTTTCCCCAGAAGGCGAAAGCACAGATGCACCGATATCCGGGCTGGTTTTGGGACATCCCGCACCATTGACTGTATTACCAATGCTTTTTCCAATGGAAGGAACACCTTTCGTTCCTCTGTATCCAGGATCATTCCTAGGAACGGAAGCCTCCATGTAGGTACCAGGTGGGATTTTGGCAGGTTCAGAATCCACCGGTGATACTGGAGAAGTCTGGTTGAAAGGGCAATGCTGTCCAACAACCTCTCCATGGAAGGCGCTTTTATCAGCAGGTCATCCAGGTATGGTATGATGTTCACTCCCTGTTTGCAGAGGAGAAACATCATCTCTGACATCACCTTGGTGAACACCCTCAGTGCCGTGGAGAGACCAAATGGCAGGGCCTGGAACTGGAAGTGACAGTCCTGCAGTGCAAACTTTAGATACACCTGATGAGGCGGCCAAATCAAAATGTGAAGGTACGCATCCCTGATGTCCAGAGACACCAGAAATTCCCCCTCTTGCAGACCAGAGATCACCGCTCTCAGAAACTCCATCTTGAACTTGAACACCCGTTAAGTATGGGTTCAGTGAACTGAGGTTTAATATGGGCCTTACCGAACCGTCCGGTTTCGGTACCACAAACAGGTTGGAATAAAAACCTTAGTGTTGCAGGTGAAGAGGAACTGGAACAATGACCTGAATCAGTACCAGTTATTGAATTGCTGATTGTAAAGTCATACTTGCTTCCGGAGAAGCTGGTAAGCCTGATTTGAAAAATCTGGGAGGTGGGAGTTCCTAAAACTCCAGTCTGTATCCCTGTGCTATAAGATCTTTGACCCAGGTATCCTGGCATGACGTTGCCCAAACATGACAAACAACGTAACCGGGTTCCCACTTGCCTTTCTTCCAGGCAGTGTGTTCCACCGTCATGCTGAAGGCTTTGGAGGAAGTAGACCCTGAGGCCTGTCCCTGAGAACCTGCAGCTGCGGGTTTTCTGGGCTTACTTCTATTCCCTTTGAAGGCTGTAGAAGAACCCTTGGATTTGCCCTTGAACTTAGCCGACTGAAAGGACAGCATAGTTGGAGAAGAGTAGGCTTTCCTAGCCGGGTTAGCTGCGGAAGGGAGGTATGTAGACTTACCTGCAGTAGCCTAGGACAGTGGTTCTCAAACTCGGTCCTCAGGACCCCACACAGTGCATGTTTTGCAGGTAACCCAGCAGGTGCACAGGTGTATTCATTATTCACTGACACATTTTAAAAGGTCCACAGGTGGAGAAAATTATTTCACTTGCGATTCTGTGAGGCGACCTGCAAAACAAGCCCTGTGTGGGGTCCTGAGAACAGAGTTTGAGAAGCTGTGGCCTAGGATATTAGCTTATCCAGTTCATCCCCGAACAGGACCTCTCCTGTGAAAGGCAGATTTTCCACGCTTTTCCTGGAATCCGCATCCGCAGTCCACTGGCGTAGCCACAATCCCCTGTGTGCTGACACTGCCATGGCAGTGGTGCGTGCGTTGAGCACACCAATTTCTTTTATGGCTTCCACCATAAAGTTAGCAGAGTATTGGATATGCTGTAGGAGTAAAATAATATCGTCCCTGGTTAAGGAATCTAAACCATCAATTAGATTACCTGACCATTTAGTGATGGCCCCAGTGATCTGTGCACAAGCAATAGTGGGTCTCTGGGCCACCCCCGCTGCCGTGTATAAAGATTTGAGCGTGGTCTCAATCTTGCGGTCAGCTGCGTCTTTTAAGGACACGGTAAGACTATCTTACGCGACAACCTGGACACCGATGCGTCCACAATCAGCGGGTTCTCCCATTTCTTCCTATCATCTAATGGAAAGGGAAAGGAAGAAATCAACCTTTTAGGATCTGAAATTACTTGTCAGGGTTTACCCAGGTCTCTTCAAAGAGGGAATTCAATTCCTTTGAAGTGGGAAAGTAGCCAAGGATTTCTTTTTTGTATTAAAATAAGATTCCGCCTCTACCTCCTCTGTCCTGTGAGGAATGTGCAGGACAATTCTGATAGCCTCAATGAGGGCCTGAATCCCCTGTGATAGGACGCCCCCCGCCCCCACTTCACCCTCCTCTGGATCCGATGCGTCAGGATCACTATCATCCTGCATGATTTGGGCCAGAGTACGCTTTTGTGGGCAAATGGCGAGAGCGTGGGGCGCAGGCATGTGAGCTGAACCTCTATTTATCAGGACATCCATAGACTGCCGTAAGAATTGCATCTCCTTCTCATTATGAGACGGTTTAGTGGAAATATTAGAAATCATCCCTTTTATGGAAGCTAACCATGGGACACACACACACACACACACACACACACACACACACACACACACCAGGTGAAACTCAGTATATGTAGGCAGGGTCCTCAGAGACACAGAAGTCAGAGCCGGCCACACAGCGCCCCTTTAGCATAAGTAAAATTTAGCTGGGTCGCAAGAACTAACACCTCAGTAGTGCTTATAATCTTAACACTGCCCCCCCCCCCCTTCACTAAGACCCCCTGGTACCGCTGAGGAGACTTGCAGTCCTTGTGGAGAAGCTGCGCTTCCCTGTATGAGCTGCAGAGAGAAAATGGTGCCGGAGAGCTGTAGGATCTGCTGAGTGAAGCCCCGCCCCCTGTAATGTCACGCGGCTTCCCGTATTTATTATACTGGCCTGAGGTAATATAATGTCCACAAAAAGGGTTAAAACAACTGTTAGATAGTTGTGGCCAGTGTGGGTATCAATGGTGGTTCAGCGCGTCCCTCATAGAGGGACACACTGTAGTGTGTGTGCCTTCTGAGCCCCCTGGAGCGCAGCCTGTACTCAGAGCTGCGCTCCCACCCTTGTGCCGCCATTCCCGTCGGTGACCCGCTAACCGGGATGCTGGCGCTGTACTCACCACTCTTCTGTCTTCAGGCTGTTCGGGGTGGCGGGCGTGCTGCGGGAGGGTCCGCTCGCCGTGGTGGTGCTTGCGGATAACTCCTTCAGGAGCTCCGTGACCTGTCAGTAGAGAAACGGGACCATTAACTGTAAGGATGTTGGGTCGTTCCACCCCCCTAAGTCCCACAGAGCAGTCAGGCTGCTGCCTAAACAGCCCTGACTGAAAATAACAAAAAATTAAAAATAAAAGCAGAAAACTCTTCAGGAGCTTCCCAAGCGTGCGCAGTGGGCGGGCTTATGCTGTCAAACTCCTAACCCGCCGTGGCGTTTGGAACCACAGTTCTGCTCTGTATGCGTCGATATGCTGCATTACCACACCTGTGTGGTGCTGACGAATCCCCACTAGTCGCTTGACTAGGCCTCTACCCGGTAGCTGGCTGGAGGCGGAGCTTGGAGACGTTGATTACACCCTGAACAGCCAGAAACCGAAGATAGGTTTCGCCTAGCCCTGTAGGTCACAAGATGAAGCGGTCTTCTTGAGGCAGATGTTTATTTGCCCA
Organism: Pseudophryne corroboree; assembly: GCF_028390025.1. Taxonomy (NCBI): domain Eukaryota; kingdom Metazoa; phylum Chordata; class Amphibia; order Anura; family Myobatrachidae; genus Pseudophryne; species Pseudophryne corroboree. The sequence continues at coordinate 851,530,520 of NC_086448.1, read as the reverse complement.
AACAGTCTTAAAGACGACTCAGCAATACAGTAGATGTCTACAGCAGAAAGTAGTTGGTATAATACACTTTTCATGGGACAACTGTCCTCCTTTTATCCTACTCCAATACACAATACCACAGGGGGGTAAGTCCGGCCTGTGGTTTACCACCAATCAATGTTTACGCATGAGCTGTGCATGCCTTGGTCACATGCACAGCTAACATTGTCCTCTATGGACAGTGGGGAGTGGTCACTCTCCTTTGACTGTCCCATCCTGGAGAATCAGGATACGCCCCGGTGACATACAGTCTAGGTTGGGGGAAGTTTTCCCACCTAAACATACTTTCAGGAACCTGCCCGGGACCCAGCTCACTATCTGCAGCCTGAATTCGGGCTCCAGAGCTGGGCAGCCTAGATCCCCGGTCAGGGTTTGCTGGTCACTGAGGGTGATCCCTATGGAACTCCAGAAAACCACTCAGCTTGTTGGAAAACTGAGCTTTTCCTCCCTCTCTCCCCGTGATATTTTTATGTGGGAGGCTAGAGGAAAAGGCATTCTGTTTTTGGGGAAAAGGTCTGGAGGAATCCAACAGCCTGCACAGCCATGGATTCCCCCCTCCTGGGACACAATCAACCAAGTACAGTAAGTGCATTTCCCCTCAAAATACATTTAAATACACTGTACATGTCTGTAACTATACTGAGCCTGTGCCCTGCACAGGCTCCACATACCCAGGCACTGCAGTGCCTCACATCACAATATATTTTAATTACATTTAAATATATTGCTTTTTACAGACTGTGCCGCTGAGCTCCCTTATCTCTGCAGCCTGGCTGCTAGGGCTCTCCCAGTGCTGGAGGAATGGGGCTGGCTTCCCCCATCCTCCAGGCTGCCTGGACAATGCCTGGCACTGGGGTCCAGGGAGCTGACTCTCCCTGTCCCCCCAGTGTGGCATTACTTGTTGGCCTCGCTGCATCGTGCGGTGCACCCCCCCTGGTCCGGCTCCTCTGGTGCACTCCTGGAGCCCGGCAGCCCAGGACGCTCGTCCCGGCCGCCGTGGCTCTGTGTTTTTAATGGAGAGTAGCTCCCGGTCCCCAGCATCCAGTGCCCTAAACATGCCTCCACTGCTAGGGAGCCGACTAGCCTGGTCCGCCTTGAGCGGCGCACCCCGGGGCGCTCGTCCCGACTGCCACAGCTGGCCACTTCCGTAGTGCTGAGGCTCTGGGAGCAGCGGTGGCATGCACTGAGCGCTGCAGCGGGAGCTGATCTCCTGGTTGCAGTGGCTCCCCCTTCTCTTCCGGCGCACACACACAGCTCGGCACGCCGAGGGGCTGATCTCACTACCGCGGTCGCCGGAGAGGTCTGGGACCACGGCGCACACAAAAAAATATTTTTTTCCCATACACGGCGCCTAGTGTCCATAACATTTCAAATATGGCTCCCTGCGCCAGTGTCCATTCAAAAATGGGTGCCAAGCGCCCACTGTCCTGAAAAAAGCACCGGGCACTTAAGGGTTAACCCCTTCAGTGTCGCGGCAGCCATTACACATGTGGCTGGGGTCTCTCCAGCCACAATGAGTATAGGCTATTTCCTAACATTTTTTGTCGACGCAATCTTTGAGATAATCATGATTAAAAATTTAAGTTTGAATCTGGAAAAAATTTTCCTCGCAAACCCTATTGTGTTGTACATCATAGGAAAGGGCATAAACAGCACAATACAATGACGCGGCTCTCAAGCTTTGACTGTTCCGAAGATGCATAGCGCCGCCCAATGCAGTAGCAGGTACCAGAGACGACAATAGTTAGCAGCCACATACACCACACACTCACTAGTGCTCCTTCTAGAACTGAAAGAGGGCAGGGCTCCGGACTCCAGGGGCATATTGGCGAGCGCGCGGCCGAAACGGGGGCGCAGCAATGTAAAATAGGGGGCGTGGCCATGCAAACGTCATTTTGGTGGGCGGTGCGGCCCACAGACGTTGCTATAGGGGGCGTCTGTGGCCGGCGACGTCACTGTTGGGGGCGTGCCCAGCACCGACGGAGTGCTGGGCTTCCCCGAGCACTCTCCCATAGCATGAATGGATGCCGTGCGCATGTACACGGCATCTTTACACGCTGGGAGGGCAGGAAGCAGGCAGCGGTTCTAGCAGGGCGCCGCAGAAGGGGCAGGGCGGATTTTGCCTTTAAAAAAATAATAGTAATAATCGGGAAGGGCGCGGCGCCCTGCCAAAACAGCCTAGCATGAACACTACTCACGACAAGAGAAGGTGTCAGCGGCTAATGCCATACCAACCCAAAGAAGCTAAGTGCGTCAGGGTGGGCGCCCTGTGGAATATAGTGTACCTCGCAGAAAGAGATTTAACAATGGTAAGTTCTTACCATAAATCTCCTTTTCTCTATCGTCCTAGTGGATGCTGGGGTTCCTGAAAGGACCATGGGGAATAGCGGCTCCGCAGGAGACAGGGCACAAAAAGTAAAGCTTTAGGATCAGGTGGTGTGCACTGGCTCCTCCCCCTATGACCCTCCTCCAAGCCTCAGTTAGATTTTTGTGCCCGGCCGAGAAGGGTGCAATCTAGGTGGCTCTCCTAAAGAGCTGCTTAGAAAAGTTTAGCTTAGGTTTTTTATTTTACAGTGAGTCCTGCTGGCAACAGGATCACTGCAACGAGGGACTTAGGGGAGAAGAAGTGAACTCACCTGCGTGCAGGATGGATTGGCTTCTTTGGCTACTGGACATTAGCTCCAGAGGGACGATCACAGGTACAGCCTGGATGGTCACCGGAGCCTCGCCGCCGGCCCCCTTGCAGATGCTGAAACGAGAAGAGGTCCAGAATCGGCGGCAGAAGACTCCTCAGTCTTCTTAAGGTAGCGCACAGCACTGCAGCTGTGCGCCATTTTCCTCTCAGCACACTTCACACGGCAGTCACTGAGGGTGCAGGGCGCTGGGAGGGGGGCGCCCTGGGAGGCAAATGAAAACCTTTTTTGGCTAAAAATACCTCACATATAGCCTCCGGGGGCTATATGGAGATATTTAACCCCTGCCAGAATCCGTTAAGAGCGGGAGACGAGGCCGCCGAAAAAGGGGCGGGGCCTATCTCCTCAGCACACAGCGCCATTTTCCCTCACAGAAAGGCTGGAGGGAAGGCTCCCAGGCTCTCCCCTGCACTGCACTACAGAAACAGGGTTAAAACAGAGAGGGGGGGCACTAATTTGGCGTTAAAAATATATAAAAAAGATGCTATAAGGGAAAACACTTATATAAGGTTGTCCCTATATAATTATAGCGTTTTTGGTGTGTGCTGGCAAACTCTCCCTCTGTCTCTCCAAAGGGCTAGTAGGTCCTGTCCTCTATCAGAGCATTCCCTGTGTGTGTGCTGTGTGTCGGTACGTGTGTGTCGACATGTATGAGGACGATGTTGGTGAGGAGGCGGAGCAATTGCCTGTAATGGTGATGTCACTCTCTAGGGAGTCGACACCGGAATGGATGGCTTATTTAGGGAATTACGTGATAATGTCAACACGCGGCAAGGTCGGTTGACGACATGAGACGGCCGACAAACAATTAGTACCGGTCCAGACGTCTCAAAAGCACCGTCAGGGGTTTTAAAACGCCCGTTTACTTTAGTCGGTCGACACAGACACAGACAGGGACACTGAATCCAGTGTCGACGGTGAATAAACAAACGTATTCCTTATTAGGGCCACACGTTAAGGGCAATGAAGGAGGTGTTACATATTTCTGATACTACAAGTACCACAAAAGAGGGTATTATGTGGGATGTGAAAAAACTACCGTAGTTTTTCCTGAATCAGATAAATTAAATGAAGTGTGTGATGATGCGTGGGTTCCCCCCGATAGAAAATATGGGCGGTATACCCTTTCCCGCCAGAAGTTAGGGCGCGTTGGGAAACACCCCTTAGGGTGGATAAGGCGCTCACACGCTTATCAGAACAAGTGGCGGTACCGTCTATAGATAGGGCCGTCCTCAAGGAGCCAGCTGACAGGAGGCTGGAAAATATCATAAAAAGTATATACACACATACTGGTGTTATACTGCGACCAGCGATCGCCTCAGCCTGGATGTGCAGAGCTGGGGTGGCTTGGTCGGATTCCCTGACTAAAAATATTGATACCCTTGACAGGGACAGTATTTTATTGACTATAGAGCATTTAAAGGATGCATTTCTATATATGCGAGATGCACAGAGGGATATTTGCACTCTGGCATCAAGAGTAAGTGCGATGTCCATATCTGCCAGAAGATGTTTATGGACACGACAGTGGTCAGGTGATGCAGATTCCAAACGGCACAAAGGTGTATTGCCGTATAAAGGAAGAGGAGTTATTTGGGGTCGGTCCATCGGACCTGGTGGCCACGGCAACTGCTGGGAAATCCACCGTTTTTACCCTAAGTCACATCTCTGCAGAAAAAGACACCGTCTTTTCAGCTTCAGTCCTTTCGTCCCTATAAGAGTCATATCTGCCCAGGGATAGAGGAAAGGGAAGAAGACTGCAGCAGGCAGCCCATTCCCAGGAACAGAAGCGTTCCACCGCTTCTGACAAGCTCTCAGCATGACGCTGAGACCGTACAGGACCCCTGGATCCTACAAGTAGTATCCCAGGGGTACAGATTGGAATGTCGAGACGTTTCCCCTGCGCAGGCTCCTGAAGGCTGCTTTACCAAGGTCTCCCTCCGACAGGGAGGCAGTATGGGAAACAATTCACGAGCTGTATTCCCAGCAGGTGATAATTAAATTACCCCTCCTACAACAAGGAAAGGGGTATTATTCCACACTATATTGTGGTACTGAAGCCAGAAGGCTAGGTGAGACCTATTCTAAATCTAAAAAAATTTGAACACTTACAAAGGTTCAAATCAAGATGGAGTCACTCAGAGCAGTGATAACGAACCGGGAAGAAGGGGACTATATGGTGTCCCGAGACATCAGGGATGCTTACCTCCATGTCCCAAATTTGCCCTTATCACTAAGGGTACCTCAGGTTCGTGGTACAGAACTGTCACTATCAGTTTCAGACGCTGCCGTTTGGATTGTCCACGGCACCCCGGGTCTTTACCAAGGTAATGGCCGAAATGATGGTTCTTCTTCGAAGAAAAGGCGTCTTAATTATCCCTTACTTGGACGATCTCCTGATAAGGGCAAAGTCCAGGGAACAGTTGGAGGTCGGAGTAGCACTATCTCGGATACTGTTACAACAGCAGGGGTGGATTCTAAATATTCCAAAATCGCAGCTGATCCCGACAACAAGTCTCCTGTGCTTAGGGATGATTCTGGACACAGTCCAAAAAAAGGTGTTTCTCCCGGAAGAGAAAGCCAGGGAGTTATCCGAGCTAGTCAGGAACCTCCTAAAATCAGTACATCATTGCACAAGGGCCATGGTAAAAAAAAATGGTGACTTCCTTCGAAGCAATTCCAGTCGGCAGATTTCATGCAAGAACTTTTCAGTGGGATCTGCTGGACAAATGGTCCGGATCGCATCTTCAGATGCATCAGCGGATAACCCTATATCCAAGGACAAGGGTGTCTCTCCTGTGGTGGTTACAGAGTGCTCATCTTCTAGAGGGCCGCAGATTCGGCATTCAGTTTTGGATGTTGGTGACCACGGAGGCCAGCCCGAGAGGCTGGGGAGCAGTCACACAAGGAAAAAATTTCCAGGGAGTGTGATCAAGTCTGGAGACTTTTCTCCACATAAATATAGCTAAGGGTAAATTTATAATGCTCTAAGCTTAGCAAGACCTCTGCTTCAAGGTCAGCCGGTATTGATCCAGTGGGATAAAACATCACGGCAGTCGCCCACGTAAATAGACAGGGCGGCACAAGAAGCAGGAGGGCAGTGGCAAAAACTGCAAGGACTTTTCGCTGGGCGGAAAATCATGTGATAGCACTGTCAGCAGTGTTTCATTCCGGGAATGGAAACTGGGAAGCAGACTTCCTCAGTAGGCACGACCTCCACCCGGCAGAGTGGGAACTTCATGGGGAAGTTTTCCACATGATTGTAAACCGTTGGGAATTACCAAAGGTGGACATGATGGCGTCCCGTCTGAACAAAAAACGGGACAGGTATTGCGCCAGGTTAAGAGACCCTCAGGCAATAGCTGTGGACGTTCTGGTAACACCGTGGGTGTACCAGTCGGTGTATGTGTTCCATCCTCTGCTTTTCATACCTAAGGTACTGAGAATTATAAGACGTAGAGGAGTAAGAACTATACTCATGGCTCCGGATTGGCCAAGAAGGACTTGGTACCCGGAACTTCAAGAGATGCTCACAGAGGACTTATGGCCTCTGCCGCTAAGAAGGGACTTGTTTCAGCAAGTACCATGTCTGTTCCAAGACTTACCGCAGCTGCGTTTGACGGCATGGCGGTGGAACGCCGGATCCTAAGGGAAAAGGCATTCAGGAAGAGGTCATTCCTACCCTGGTCAAAGCCAGAAAGGAGGTGACCGCACAACATTATCACCACATGTGGCGAAAATATGTTGCGTGGTGTGAGGCCAGGAAGGCCCCACGAAGAAATTTCAACTCGGTCGATTCCTGCAAACAGGAGTGTCTATGGGCCTCAAATTGGGGTCCATTAAGGTTCAAATTTCGGCCCTGTCGATTTTTCTTCCAGAAAGAATTGGCTTCAGTTCCTGAAGTCCAGAAGTTTGTCAAGGGAGTATTGCATATACAACCCCCTTTTGTGCCTCCAGTGGCACTGTGGGATCTCAACGTAGTTCTGGGATTCCTCAAAACACATTGGTTTAAAACCAGTCAAATCTGTGGATTTGAAGCATCTCACATGAAACGTGAACATGCTCTTGGACCTGGCCTGGACCAGGCGAGTGTCAAATTGGTGGTTTTTTTCTCAAAAAAGCCCATATCTGTTTGTCCATTCGGACAGGGCAGAGCTGCGGACTCGTCCCCAGTTCTCTCCCTAAGGTGGTGTCAGTGTTTCACCTGAACCAGCTTATTGTGGTGTCTTGCGCCTACTAGGGACTTGGAGGACTCCAAGTTGCTAGATGTGGTCAGGGCCCTGAAAATATAGGTTCCAGGACGGCTGGAGTCAGGAAAACTGACTTGCTGTTATCCTGTATGCACCCAACAAACTGGGTGCTCTTGCTTCTAAGCAGACTTTTGCTAGTTGGATGTGTAATACAATTCAGCTTGCACATTCTGTGGCAGGCCTGCCACAGCCAAAATATGTAAATGCCCATTCCACAAGGAAGGTGGGCTCATCTTGGGCGGCTGCCCGAGGGGTCTCGGCTTTACAACTTTGCCGAGCGGCTATTTAGTCAGGGGCAAACACGTTTGTAAAATCCTACAAATTTGATAACCTGGCTAAGGAGGACCTGGAGTTCTCTCATTCGGTGCTGCAGAGTCATCCGCACTCTCCCGCCCGTTTGGGAGCTTTGGTATAATCCCCATGGTCCTTTCAGGAACCCCAGCATCCACTAGGACGATAGAGAAAATAAGAATTTACTTACCGATAATTCTATTTCTCGGAGTCCGTAGTGGATGCTGGGCGCCCATCCCAAGTGCGGATTATCTGCAATACTTGTACATAGTTACAAAAATCGGGTTATTATTGTTGTGAGCCATCTTTCAGAGGCTCCGCTGTTATCATACTGTTAACTGGGTTCAGATCACAGGTTGTACAGTGTGATTGGTGTGGCTGGTATGAGTCTTACCCGGGATTCATAAATCCTTCCTTATTGTGTACGCTCGTCCGGGCACAGTATCCTAACTGAGGCTTGGAGGAGGGTCATAGGGGGAGGAGCCAGTGCACACCACCTGATAGTAAAGCTTTACTTTTTGTGCCCTGTCTCCTGCGGAGCCGCTATTCCCCATGGTCCTTTCAGGAACCCCAGCATCCACTACGGACTCCGAGAAATAGAATTATCGGTAAGTAAATTCTTATTTTCTGCTGCGGGGTACACTGGGCTCCACAAGGATTAACATCGGTGATGTCCTAAAGCAGTTCCTTATGGGAGGGGACGCACTGTAGCGGGCACAAGAACCCGTCGTCCAAAGGAGGCATCCGGGGAGGCGGAAGTATCGAAGGCATAGAACCTTATGAACGTGTTCACTGAGGACCACGTAGCCGCCTTGCACAATTGTTCAAGGGTCACACCACTGTGGGCCGCCCAAGAAGGTCCAACAGACCGAGTAGAATGGGCTTTGCTGGTAGCAGGAGCTGGAAGGTCAGCCTGTACATAAGCATGTGCAATCACCATTCTAATCCATCTGGCCAAGGTCTGCTTATTAGCAGGCCAGCCACGTTTGTGAAAACCAAATGGTACAAAGAGAGAATCAGACTTTCGAATAGAAGCAGTTCTCTTCACGTAGATACGGAGAGCCCATACCACATCAAAAGACCGCTCTCTGGAAGTCAATTCAGGAGAGACAAAGGCCGGAACCACAATCTCCTGATTAAGGTGGAAGGAAGATACCACCTTAGGCAAATAACCAGGGCACGTTCTAAGAACCGCCCGGTCACGGTGAAAAATCAAATAGGTGCATTATGCTTTAAGTAGCCCTAAGTCCGAGACCCTTCTAGCAGAGGCAATAGCCAGCAAAAATCCTTTAGGGAAAGCTACTTAAGGTCTGCAGACACAAGAGGTCCAAACGGATACTCTTGCAAGGCCTCCAGAACCACCGACAAATCCCAAGGGGCCACAGGTGGCACATAAGGAGGTTGAATCCGTAACACCCCAAGTGAAAGTATGAACATCAGGCAGGGTAGCAATCTTTCTCTGAAACCATACCGACAAGGCAGAAATATGAACCTTGAGGGAGGCCAGACGAAGGCCTAAGTCCAGGCCCTGTTGTAGGAAGGCCAAAAGTTTGGCCGTGCCAAACTTGTAAACGTCATGGTTATTAGACACGCACCAAGCAAAGTAAGAATTCCAGACCCTATGGTAAATCAGAGCAGAAGCTGGCTTACAGGCCTTCAACATAGTATGAATGACCGCCTCAGAAAAACCCTTGGCCCTCAAGACGGAAGCTTCAAGAGCCACGCCGTCAAAGCCAGTCGGGCCAAATCCTGGTAAACACAAGGGCCCTGAACGAGGAGGTCTGGTCGTTGTGGAAGTAGAAGGGGACGATCTAGCGAGAGGCCCTGTAGATCGCAGAACCAGTGCTGTCTGGGCCACGCTGGAGCGATCAGAAGTAGGATTCCTCCTTCTTGCTTAAACTTCCTTATTACTCTGGGCAGGAGTGACATCAGAGGGAACACGTATGGCAGCGGAAAGTTCCATGGAATTGCCCGTGCGTCCACGAACGCTGCTTGAGGATCCCTTGTCCTTGCCCCGAAAACCGGAACCTTGTGAATGTGTTGAGACGCCATCAGGTACACATCTGGAAGGCCCCACCTGTCCACTAGGAGTTGAAACACTTCTGGATGGATGCTCCACTCTCCGGCGTGCACGTCCTGACGACTGAGAAAGTCCGCTTCCCAGTATAGGACCCCCGGAATGAACACTGCCGATATGGCTGGCAGATGGCGTTCTGCCCACTGAAGAATCCGTGATACTTCCCTCATTGCTATGCGGCTTCGAGTGTTGCCTTGATGATTGATGTATGCCACTGTGGTGGCATTGTCCGACTGTACCTGAACAGGTCTGTTCTGTATCAAATGCTAGGCCAAGGTCAGTGCATTGAACATTGCCCGAAGTTCCAGAATGTTTATCGGGAGGAGAGACTCCTCCTTGGTCCACCGACCCTGAAGGGAGTGTTGCTCCAACACCACGCCCCAACCCCTCAGACTGGCATCCGTCGTCAGAAGGACCCAGTTGGAGATCCAAAAGGGATGACCCCTGCTCAATCGTTGGTCCTGAAGCCACCAGCTCAGTGACAGACGGACTTCTGGAGACAAGGAGATCATTTAAAATCTGATCCGGTGAGGCAGGCCGTCCCACTTGGCCAGAATCAACTTCTGAAGATGGCGGGAATGAAATTGAGCATACTCCACCATGTCGAAGGCCAACACCATGAGGCCTAGAACTTGCATCGCCGAATGTATCGACACTTGCGGACGAAATAGGAAGCATCGAATCTTGTCCTGAAGTTTTAGGACCTCCTCCTGAGACAAGAACAACCGCTGGTTGCGAGTGTCCAACAATGCCCCCAGGTGCACCATGCTCTGAGCAGGGACCAGGAAAGATTTCTTCCAGTTGATGAGCCACCCGCGAGTTTGCATAAACTGTATCGTCACATCCAAATGACGTAGGAGGATTTCTTGGGATTTCGCCAGGATCAGTAAGTCATCTAGATACGGGAGGATCCTGATCCCCTGACGACGTATGTGGCCGGAGAGACCCCCAGCCCACGTGGACAATGGCCGCCGCGGCACTGAAGGGGTTATCCCCTAGTGCCCGGCGGCATTATCAGGACAATGGGCGCTTGGCGCCATATTAAAAATATTGTGGGCGCTAGGCGCCGTGTTTTTATTAATGTTTAAAAATGTATTTTAATGGTGTGCCGCGGTCCCGGACCTCTCCGGCGACCGCGGCAGTGAGGGCAGCCCCCGGCGCGCTGAACAGTGTGTGCGTGCCGGGGGAGAGGTGAACCGCTGCAGCCGGGAGATCAGCTCCCGCTGCAGCGATCGGAGTGCGCCGCTGACCGCCAGGGTCCGGGAGCTCTGCTCCCGGCAACGGCAGCGGTAAGCACAGCCCCCCGGCGCACTGAGCTGTGTGTGCGCCGAAGGAGAAGGGTGAGCCGCTGCGGCTGGGAGCTCAGCTCCCGCTGCAGCGCGCTCTGGGGTTGCCTGTGCTGGGGGACGGGAGCTCTATTCCCGGCGCCTCAGCACACTGGAGGCGGCCAGCCGCGGCAGCCGGGAGGAATGTCCCGGGCTGCCAGGCGGCAGGGGGGGTGCGCTGCAGCCCGGCTCCCCGCCGGACGCTGCGGCGAGGCCACAGATTCAGCGCCGCATACAGGGGACCAGGCTAGCCGGCTCCCTAGCGGCGGGGGGATGATTAGGTTGGTGAGTGCTGGGGTCCAGGAGCTATGCTCCCGGCACCTCAGCGCTGCAACAGACACAGAGCCACAGTGGCCGGGACAAGTGTCCCGGGCCGCCGGGCTTTAGATCAGGGGGGTGTGCCGCTCCGTGCGGCGAGGCTACAAAGTGAGTGCCCCACTGGGGGGACAGGGAGAGCCAGCTCCCTGGACCCCAGAGGCAGACAGACAGGCTGGAGGATGGGGGAAGCCAGCCCCATACCTCCAGCGCAGAGAGAGAGAGCCCTAGCAGCCAGGCTGCAGGGCTAGGGGAGCCCAGCGCTGAGCGCTGGGCACAGTACTTAAAGGGGAATGTACAGTGTGTTTTAAATGAAATGTATTTAAAGGTAAATTGCACTTACTTGGTTGTGTGTCCCAGGAGGGGGGAATCCATGGCTGTGCAGGCTGATGGATTCTCCCAGACCTTTTCCCCAAAAACGGAATACTTTCCCTTCCAGCCTCACACTTGAAAGGGGCATTGGGAGAGAGAGAAGAAGCTCAGCTTTGAAACAAGCTGAGTGGTTTTCTGGAGCTCCATGGAGATCACCCGTAGTGGCCAGGAAACCCTGACCGGGGGATCTAGGCTGCCCAGCTCTGGAGCCCAAATCCAGGCTGCAGGCAGTGGGCTAGCTCCTGGGCAGGTTTCTGGAAGTCAGTTTAGGAGGAAAAACTTCCCCCAACCTAGACTGAACGGCACCGGGGCGTATCCTGATCCTCCAGGATGGGACAGTCAAAGGAGAGTGACCACTCCCCACTGTCCATAGAGGACAATGGTAGCTGTGCATGTGACCAAGGCATGCACAGCCCATGGGTAAACATTGATTGGTTGTACACCACAGGGCGGGCTTACCCCCTGTGGTAATGTGTATTGTAGTAGGATAAAAGTAGGGCAGTTGCCCCATGGAAATTGTATTGTACCATCTTTATTCTGCTGGAACATCTTGTTGTATGCTGTTGCACCTAGCAATAGGGATGAGTCTTTTTAAAGGCTATTATTGAGCAAATAAATATCATCTGCCTCAAGAAGATTGCTTCATCTTGTGACCTACAGGGTTATGCCAAACATAGCCCCGTCCTCCGGCTGTCCAGGGAAGCACCTAACGTCTCCAAGTTCCGCCTTCCGCCAGCTACCAGTAGAGGCCTAGCAAGTGGCTAGTGGGGATTCGTCAACACCACACAGGTGTGGTAAGGCAGTGCGTCGGCACATACAGAGCAGAACCGTGGTTCCAAACGCCACGGAAGGTTAGGAGTTTGGTGGTGGCAGCATAAACCCGCCCACAGCGCAGTGGGTGGAGTCAGTAACAGGCGGTTACTGACGGTAAGCGGGAATCCCCTATGTGGTCAGGCCCCGTGTGACCTGACCTTCCATTTTGTGTGCAGCCGACGGGACGCAAAAGCGGCGAGTGCTTTCGTACGGAACCGTCCTGTCACAGAAAATAAGATTTTACTTACCGATAAATCTATTTATCGTAGTCCGTAGTGGATGCTGGGACTCCGTAAGGACCATGGGGAATAGCGGCTCCGCAGGAGACAGGGCACAAAATAAAAGCTTGAGATATCAGGTGGTGTGCACTGGCTCCTCCCCCTATGACCCTCCTCCAAGCCAGTTAGGATACTGTGCCCGGACGAGCGTACATAATAAGGAAGGATATTGAATCCCGGGTAAGACTCATACCAGCCACACCAATCACACCGTACAACTCGTGATCTGAACCCAGTTAACAGTATGATAAATTTAAAGGAGCCTCTGAAAAGATGGCTCAACAATAATAACCCGAATTTTTTGTAACAATAACTATATACAAGTATTGCAGACAATCCGCACTAGGGATGGGCGCCCAGCATCCACTACGGACTACGAGAAATAGATTTATCGGTAAGTAAAATCTTATTTTCTCTAACGTCCTAAGTGGATGCTGGGACTCCGTAAGGACCATGGGGATTATACCAAAGCTCCCAAACGGGCGGGAGAGTGCGGATGACTCTGCAGCACCGAATGAGAGAACTCCAGGTCCTCCTCAGCCAGGGTATCAAATTTGTAGAATTTAGCAAACGTGTTTGCCCCTGACCAAGTAGCTGCTCGGCAAAGTTGTAAAGCCGAGACCCCTCGGGCAGCCGCCCAAGATGAGCCCACTTTCCTTGTGGAATGGGCTTTTACTGATTTTGGCTGTGGCAATCCTGCCACGGAATGTGCAAGCTGAATTGTACTACAAATCCAATGAGCAATCGTCTGCTTTGAAGCAGGAGCACCCAGCTTGTTGGGTGCATACAGGATAAACAGCGAGTCAGTTTTCCTGACTCCAGCCGTCCTGGAAACATATATTTTCAAGGCCCTGACAACGTCCAGCAACTTAGAGTCCTCTAAGTCCCTAGTAGCCGCAGGTACCACAATAGGTTGGTTCATGTGAAATGCAGAAACCACCTTAGGTAGAAATTGAGGACGAGTCCTCAATTCCGCCCTGTCAGAATGAAAATTTAGGTAAGGGCTTTTACATGATAAAGCCGCCAATTCTGACACACGCCTAGCTGAAGCCAAGGCCAACAGCATCGACACCTTCCACGTGAGATATTTTAAATCTACCGTAGACAATGGTTCAAACCAGTGTGATTTTAGAAATCTCAACACAACATTGAGATCCCAAGGTGCCACTGGAGGCACAAAAGGAGGCTGTATGTGCAGCACCCCTTTCACAAATGTCTGAACTTCAGGTACTGAAGCCAGTTCTTTCTGGAAGAATATCGACAGGGCCGAAATTTGAACCTTAATGGACCCTAATTTTAGGCCCATAGACAGTCCTGTTTGCAGGAAATGCAAGAAACGACCCAGTTGAAATTCCTGTGTAGGGGCCTTCTTGGCCTCACACCACGCAACATATTTACGCCAAATGCGGTGATAATGTTTTGCGGTTACTTCCTTTCTGGCTTTTACCAGAGTAGGGATGACTTCTTCTGGAATGCCCTTGTCCTTCAGGATCCGGCGTTCAACCGCCATGCCGTCAAACGCAGCCGCGGTAAGTCTTGGAACAGACAAGGCCCCTGCAGTAGCAGGTCCTGTCTTAGAGGTAGAGGCCACGGTTCGTCCGTGAGCATCTCTTGAAGTTCCGGGTACCAAGACCTTCTTGGCCAATCCGGAACCACGAGTATAGTTCTTACTCCTCTCCTTCTCATGATTCTCAATACTTTCGGTATGAGGGGCAGAGGAGGGAATACATACACTGACTGGTACACCCACGGCGTTACCAGAGCGTCCACTGCTATTGCCTGAGGGTCCCTTGACCTGGCGCAATATCTGTCCAGTTTTTTGTTTAGACGTGACGCCATCATGTCCACCTTTGGTCTTTCCCAACGGTTTACAATTTGGTGGAAGACTTCTGGGTGAAGTCCCCACTCTCCCGGGTGAAGGTCGTGTCTGCTGAGGAAGTCTGCTTCCCAGTTGTCCACTCCCGGAATGAACACTGCTGACAGTGCTATCACATGATTTTCCGCCCAGCGAAGAATCCTTGCAGTTTCTGCCATTGCCCTCCTGCTTCTCGTGCTGCCCTGTCTGTTTATGTGGGCGACTGACGTGATGTTGTCCGACTGGATCAACACCGCCTGACCCTGAAGCAGAGGTTTTGCTTGAATTAAGGCATTGTAAATGGCCCTTAGTTCTAGAATGTTTATATGAAGAGATGTTTCCATGCTTGACCACAAGCCCTGGAAATTCCTTCCCTGTGTGACTGCTCCCCAGCCTCTCAGGCTGGCATCCGTGGTTACCAGGATCCAATCCTGAATGCCAAATCTGCGGCCCTCTAGTAGATGAGCCTTCTGAAGCCACCACAGGAGAGACACCCTTGTCCTTGGCGACAGGGTTATCCATTGATGCATCTGAAGATGCGATCCGGACCATTTTCCCAGTAGATCCCACTGAAAAGTTCTTGCATGGAATCTTCCGAATGGAATCGCTTCGTAAGAAGCCACCATTTTTCCCAGGACCCTTGTGCACTGATGCACTGAGACCTGTCCTGGTTTTAAGAGGTTCCTGACTAGCTCGGATAACTCCCTGGCCTTCTCCTCCGGGAGAAACACCTTCTTCTGGACTGTGTCCAGAATCATTCCTAAGAACAGTAGACGTGTCGTTGGAATCAGCTGCGATTTTGGAATATTTAGAATCCATCCGTGCTGACTTAGCACTACCTGAGATAGTGCCACTCCGACTTCTAACTGTTCCTTGGTTCTTGCCCTTATCAGGAGATCGTCCAAGTAAGGGATAATTAAGATGCCTTTTCTTCGTAGAAGAATCATCATTTCGGTCATTACCTTGGTAAAGACCCGAGGCGCCGTGGACAATCCAAACGGCAGCGTCTGAAACTGATAATGACAGTTTTGTACTACAAACCTGAGGTACCCTTGGTGAGAAGGATATATTGGGACGTGGAGATAAGCATCCTTGATGTCCAGCGACACCATATAGTCCCCCTCTTCCAGGTTCGCTATCACCGCTCTGAGTGACTCCATCTTGAATTTGAACCTTTTTATGTAAGTGTTCAAAGATTTTAGATTTAATATTGGTCTCACCGAGCCGTCCGGCTTCGGTACCACAAATAGTGTGGAATAATACCCCTTCCCCTGTTGTAAGAGGGGTACCTTGATTATCACCTGCTGGGAGTACAGCTTGTGAATGGCTTCCAGAACTGCCTCCCTGTCGGAGGGAGACTTTGGTAAAGCAGACTTCAGGAACCGATGAGGAGGAAATGCCTCGAATTCCAGTTTGTACCCCTGTGATACTACCTGTAGAATCCAGGGATCCACTTGCGAGTGAGCCCACTGCGCGTTGAAATTCTTGAGACAGGCCCCCACCGTGTCTGAGTCTGCTTGTAAAGCCCCAGCGTCATGCTGAAGACTTGGCAGAAGCAGGGGAGGGCTTCTGCTCCTGGGAAGCGGCTGCATGGTGCTGCCTTTTTCCTCTTCCTCTGCCCTTGGGCAGAAAAGAGTGACCTTTTGCTCGCTTGTACTTATGGGAACGAAAGGACTGAGTTTGAAAAGACTGTGTCTTTTTCTGTTGATGTGAAGTAACCTGGGGTAAAAAGGTGGATTTTCCAGCCGTTGCCGTGGCCACCAGGTCTGTTAGACCAGCCCCAAATAACTCCTCCCCCTTATACGGCAATACTTCCATGTGCCGTTTGGAATCTGCGTCCCCTGACCACTGTCTGGTCCATAATGCTCTTCTGGCAGAGATGGACATTGCGCTTACTCTTGATGCCAGGGTACAAATATCCCTCTGCGCATCACGCATATATAGCAATGCATCCTTTAAATGTTCTATAGTTAACAGAATATTGTCCCTATCCAGGGTATCAATATTCTCAGTCAGGGAATCCGCCCATGCGACTCCAGCACTGCACATCCAGGCTGATGCGATTGCTGGTCGCAGTATAACACCAGTATGTGTGTATATACTTTTCAGGATATTTTCCAGCCTCCTATCAGCTGGTTCTTTGAGGGTGGCCGTATCAGGGGACGGTAACGCTACTTGTTTAGATAAACGTGTGAGCGCCTTATCTACCCTAGGGGGTGTTTCCCACCGTGCCCTAACCTCTGGCGGGAAAGGGTATAGTGCTAATAACTTATTAGAAATTAGCTGTTTTTTATCGGGGGAAACCCACGCTTTATCACACACCTCATTTATTTCCTCAGACTCAGGAAAAACTATTGGCAGTTTTTTCACACCCCACATAATACCCGCCTTTGAGGTATTTGTAGTGTCAGAAAGGTTCAATGCCTCTTTCATTGCCGTGATCATGTAACGTGTGGCCCTACTGGACATTACGTTTGTCTTGTCACCGTCGACACTAGATTCAGTATCTGTATCCGTGTCGACCCACTGAGGTAGCGGCCGTTTTAGGGCCCCTGAGGGTGTCTGAGACGCCTGAACAGGCACTAATTGATTTGCCGGCTTTCTCATGTCGTCAACAGTTTTTTGTAAATTGCTGACATTATCACTTAATTGCTTAAACACAATCATCCAGTCAGGTGTCGACTCCCTAGGGGGTGACATCACTAACACAGGCAACTGCTCCGCCTCCACCTCATTTTCCTCCTCATACATGTCGACACACGCGTACCGACACACAGCACACACACCGGGAATGCTCTGATAGAGGACAGGACCCTACTTAGCCCTTTGGAGAGACAGAGGGAGAGTCTGCCAGCACACACCCAGCGCTATATATATACAGGGATAACCTTATATAAGTGTTAATCCCTTATAGCTGCTGTTAATCTAGTTATTTGCTGCCAAAATGCCCCCCCTTCTCTTTTTTACCCTGAATCAGATGCAGTACTGCAGGGGAGAATCAGGGAGCCGTCCTTCCAGCGGAGCTGTGAGGGAATAATGGCGCCAGTGTGCTGAGGAGATAGGCCCCGCCCCTTCACGACGTCCTTAACTCCCGCTTTTTTGTGTAAAATGGCAGGGGAAAAAATACATCCATATAGCCCTGGAGCTATATGTGATGTATTCCTTTTGCCAGCTAAGGTATATGTGTGTTATATTGCGTCTCAGGGCGCTCCCCCCCAGCGCCCTGCACCCTCAGTGACCGGAGTGTGAAGTGTGCTGAGAGCAATGGCGCACAGCTGCGGTGCTGTGCGCTACCTTAGTCTTGAAGACAGGATGTCTTCTGCCGCCGCTTTCACCGGACCTTCGTCTCTTCTGGCTCTGTAAGGGGGACGGCGGCGCGGCTCCGGTGACCCATCCAGGCTGAACCTGTGATCGTCCCTCTGGAGCTAACGTCCAGTAGCCTAAGAAGCCCAATCCACTCTGCACTCAGGTGAGTTCGCTTCTTCTCCCCTTAGTCCCACGATGCAGTGAGCCTATTGCCAGCAGGACTCACTGAAAATAAAAAAACCTAACTAAACTTTTATTCTAAGCAGCTCTGGAGAGCTACCTAGTTTGCACCCTTCTCGGCCGGGCACAAAAATCTAACTGGCTTGGAGGAGGGTCATAGGGGGAGGAGCCAGTGCACACCACCTGATATCTCAAGCTTTTATTTTGTGCCCTGTCTCCTGCGGAGCCGCTATTCCCCATGGTCCTTACGGAGTCCCAGCATCCACTTAGGACGTTAGAGAAATTGGTGGCATAGCGGTGGGATAATCCCAGGCGGCTTTTCGGTCACCCGATTGGAGAAGCCGAGTTACTCAGGAGAGGAGTAACTGCAGCGCAGGAGAACGCACAAGATGGCGGACTTCAGTGGAACGTCTAAGGGCGATCTGGAGATCGTATGCCAGGAGAAGGGAGGAGTCCCATCGGGCGGAGGTGGAAAGCACTGACGACGTCAGCATCGCAGAGGACGGCCCAACAGTGGACCTTCGTAAGGAACCGGTGAGGCCCACAAGCCCTGCCCTCTCTCACAGCAGCAATGTTTACCAGCAATCCCTAGCAGGGCCAGGATCCCAACGTCCCAGGGGGGGCGGCCCGGATACCCTAGCAGATCGGCTAGCGGAATTGGGGGAAAGGGCAACGGAGCAAGAGCGCTTGATCATCATCCAGATGTGGCGTGATGAGCGGGCACCACAGGCCGTGGTACACCGGGAGCCGTTGTCAGCTGTTGTACACAGATCGGGACGCATTCAGTTTGCCAAGTTTGCAGACAGTAATGGGGACATTGATGGACATTTACAAGTTTTTGAAAGGACTTGTAAACTACATGATTTACCCAAGTCGGAGTGGGTGAGACACCTTGTGCCCACTCTGCATGGAGAGGCATTGGAGGCCTATCGAGGAGTGGCCACGGAGGACTTTGGGGATTACGATGAAGTCGCGAAGGCCCTCCTCCAGCGATTCTTCATCACTCCAGAGTCTTACCGGAAGAAGTTCAGAGACTTGCCCAAGAATCCTAGCAGCACCCATGGGCAGTTTGCCACCCAGCTGCGGCAGTACGTGGTGAAGTGGGTGAAGGATTCTGAAGCCACTACATGGGACGCACTGATTGACCTGATCTGCAGGGAGCAGTTCTACCGCATGTGCGCCCCAGAAGTGAAGGAGTGGGTGCTAGACCGGGAGCCACCCAGCTTAAAGATGGCTGCCCAGTTAGCAGACAAGTATGTGGCAATTCGGCCACAGGGCCAGAAGCACCCAGCCAGCTCCAAAAGACTGTACCACCAAGGGAACCCCCTCTTCAGCTCATCACCCCCAAAGACAAGCATCTTCCAACCCGGGTGCTCTTGGCCAGCAACCGCACCGCAGCGTCCCTGCAACTGATCAGAGATCATCGGTGCCACGACTGGAGAAGAAGTGCTACGGCTGTGGGAAAATCGGACATCTGAGGATGAACTGTCCTGCATCCCAAGCACCCCAGACTCGTGCCCCAAATCCGAGTGCTGGAGCCCGGCTCGCCTGTTTGACGAGAGGAGATGAGCCTACAGAGACTGTTCCCCCTCCAGTCAGTCCGATGGAGTGTGGCGAGAGACAGGTGCACTCTGCGGAGAGAGTCACCTGCATGGCCAAACAGCCCTTACACAACATCTGGAGGCACCTGCAGCCGGTCCACGTGGGACCCCTGCAGGGGGAAGGCCTAAGAGACTCTGGGGCCTCAATCACCCTGGCAGATGGAACAGAGAAAGAGGTTCCCATTGCAAGAGTCTACCTGGACTGGGGAGCTGGACCAGAGTTGCGAGAAGTTGCCGTCATGGATGGTCTCCCAACTGATGTGGTCCTAGGAAATTATCTGGGTGGTGGGATCGTCACCACGTTTGCTGGCGCCATTTCCCGGAGTCAAGTTCCACAACCACCGTTGACATCAGCTGCTCCAGCACAGCCCAGCCCAGAGGAAAAGACTACAGCTGCTAGACAACTGCCAGCACAGCCAACCACAGCATCAACCAGCCCAGAAGGAAAGAGATCGGCACATCGACCCCGCATGCCTTTTGCCTCTGGTATGCCTACGTCCCCTAGCAACGCAGAGGATGTCGGTTCCAGCTCGTTTGATCCTGTGGGGGTGCCCAATGATGCTCCTGACCCAAGTGGTTTGCCAACTCCGGCGGTGAGTATGAGAAACCACACTGACTTTTCCATGACTGACCCCTACCAGACTGACCCTAGGAGTCCCCACCTAGATCCCCCTGTAGAGTGTCCCAATTTAGGAGAGATTGAGGGCCACAGGCAGGAGTTTAGGGAGGCTCAACTCTCTGACCCATCCCCGAAAGGCATGAGGCGCCACTCTGGCAGCGGCCTTGACAGGGTTGGGGCAGGAAGTTTGAACTGGCAGGAAGAGTTAAGGTATAGGGTAGCCAGGAAAGTGGGAGGGGATAGACCAGATAGGGAATGTGTCCAACTGGTCCCCCCAGGGAACGTTCCTGCGCAACCGGTGTCGGTTGCCAGCGAAACCCCTTTGGACAGTAACCCGGAGACAGACCGTACCCTGAAGTGCCTGACACAGAGCTTACCCTGGTCTGGAATGTCGGATGACACCCAGACCAACTGTAAGGCTGGTGCCATGCGTTGGCAGCTGGGGCACTCCAGCGGTTGTGTTGTCTCTGGGGCTCTGCCCATAGGGGAACCCTTACAGCAAGTTGCTGTGGATATAGCAGGTCCCCTGCCTGTGCGCAGTAGATCGGGGAAGACATGCAGCCTCCCTGTAGTGGATGCCACACAGGATCCAGAGGCTGGTGGTCTGGCCGCCATCGCTGTGGCACAGGTAGCGGACGAGGAGGAAGGAGTAGGCCTAGGTGACAGGGTAGGTTTCCCGAGTCATAGGTCGACGGAGGAGGATTGGAGGGCAGGTCTGACAGTTAGGGCAGACAGTTGCCAGATAGGTATGACGGAGGTGCAGTGCCTGGGGCATCATGTGGGAGGAGACAGGGGTAGGCCCAAACCAGAGGGGGTGGAGGCAACCAGAGGCTGTACCCGGCCCACATCACCCAGACCGGTACTGACCTTAGAACCTGTAAGGCCCTACGGACACGTTGTCATTGACTTTAGTCCTGTAGTGAACCCCCTTACCGAGATGGCTAGGAAGGGCATTCCAAAGTCAGTGGACTTTGCACCCGCTTGCGAGTTGGCATTCCAGTCATTGAAGGAGGCTCTGGTACCCGCTCCAGTGCTGATGGCGCACATTCTTGACCAGGACTGTGTGTTACGAACTACTGCGCCACTGCACTACCGGGAGCAGTACCGAGCCAGAAAGAGCCATATGGGCAGGAGCACCCTGTGGCCTGTTTGAGCAGAATACTGCTATTGTGGGAGGTGGGGTGTGACAGGACGGTTCCGTACGAAAGCACTCACCGCTTTTGCGTCCCGTCTCCTGTGCACAGAATGGAAGGTTTAGGTCACACGGGACCTGACCACATAGAGGATTCCCGCTTACCGTCAGTAGCCGCCTGTTACTGACTCCACCCACTGCGCTGTGGGCGGGTTTATGCTGCCACCACCAAACTCCTAACCTGCCGTGGCGTTTGGAACCACGGTTCTGCTCTGTATGTGCCGACGCACTGCCTTACCACACCTGTGTGGTGTTGACGAATCCCCACTAGCCACTTGCTAGGCCTCTACCGGTAGCTGGCGGAAGGCGGAACTTGGAGACGCTAGGTGCTTTCCTGGACAGCCGGAGGACGAGGCTATGTTTGGCATAACCCTGTAGGTCACAAGATGAAGCAATCTTCTTGAGGCAGATGTTTATTTGCTCAATAATAGCCTTAAAAAAAGACTCATCCCTATTGCTAGGGGCAACAGCATACAGCAAGATGTTCCAGCAGAATGAAGATGGTACAATACAATACAATACACTCTGGAGGCACGCAGGCATCCTTTTTATGTCAATTTTCCACACAGTACAACAGGGGGTCATGTCCACCCTGAGCCCTTTCTATCCAATCAGGATATTTTACAAAATACCAATAAATAAATTACATTTCAAAAGGAGATAAGTGCAATAAAACAATATCCTCCTTCCTGTCACCCAGACAACGTTTGGTATCAGATTAACATTCACTATTGATAAATTTATCACATAGCTTCAAAATACAAATGTTTCTGTCTCATTCACATCTCTAGGCAAACCCAGTGTTTGAGATTACAACAGGAAAGGCTACAATACAAACAAACAGTCTTGCTTCCTGCATCTGCCATTCAGGGTTCGTATATCAATTAAATCAGGTACATGAAACAGGTTCCAAGCCCATAGACCCCGTGATTAGCATCTTTCTCTAAGGAACTTACACATCAAAATGTTTTGTCATTCACACCTCTCTGCTAGGACAGGGCCATTAGCATGTCACTTCCTATTTCCAGAGGATGAGAGATGCTTATTCAGACATCTATAGTAAGTGCATTTTTCCTTTAAATAAACAGGTGACCACATCTTAAAATAAGAATTTACTTACCGATAATTCTATTTCTCGGAGTCCGTAGTGGATGCTGGGGTTCCTGAAAGGACCATGGGGAATAGCGGCTCCGCAGGAGACAGGGCACAAAAAGTAAAGCTTTACGATCAGGTGGTGTGTACTGGCTCCTCCCCCTATGACCCTCCTCCAAGCCTCAGTTAGGATACTGTGCCCGGACGAGCGTACACAATAAGGAAGGATTTATGAATCCCGGGTAAGACTCATACCAGCCACACCAATCACACCGTACAACCTGTGATCTAAACCCAGTTAACAGTATGATAACAGAGGAGCCTCTGAAAGATGGCTCCCTACAACAATAACCCGATTTAGGTAACAATAACTATGTACAATTATTGCAGATAATCCGCACTTGGGATGGGCGCCCAGCATCCACTACGGACTCCGAGAAATAGAATTATCGGTAAGTAAATTCTTATTTTCTCTATCGTCCTAGTGGATGCTGGGGTTCCTGAAAGGACCATGGGGATTATACCAAAGCTCCCAAACGGGCGGGAGAGTGCGGATGACTCTGCAGCACCGAATGAGAGAACTCCAGGTCCTCCTTAGCCAGGGTATCAAATTTGTAGAATTTTACAAACGTGTTCTCCCCCGACCACGTAGCCGCTCGGCAGAGTTGTAATGCCGAGACCCCTCGGGCAGCCGCCCAAGAAGAGCCCACCTTCCTTGTGGAGTGGGCTTTTACCGATTTTGGCTGTGGCAGGCCTGCCACAGAATGTGCAAGCTGAATCGTACTACAAATCCAGCGAGCAATAGTCTGCTTAGACGCAGGAGCGCCCAACTTGTTGGGAGCATATAGTATAAACAGTGAGTCAGATTTCCTGACTCCAGCTGTCCTTGAAATGTATATTTTTAAAGCTCTGACAACGTCCAACAACTTGGAGTCCTCCAAGTCGCTTGTAGCCGCAGGCACTACAATAGGCTGGTTCAGATGAAATGCTGACACCACCTTAGGGAGAAAATGTGGACGAGTCCGCAGTTCTGCCCTGTCCGAATGGAAAATCAGATATGGGCTTTTGTAAGATAAAGCTGCCAGTTCTGACACTCTCCTGGCCGAAGCCAGGGCTAGTAGCATGGTCACTTTCCATGTGAGATATTTCAAATCCACATTTTTTAGTGGTTCAAACCAATGAGATTTGAGAAAGTCCAAAACAACATTGAGATCCCACGGTGCCACTGGAGGCACCACAGGGGGCTGTATATGCAGTACTCCCTTAACAAAGGTCTGGACTTCAGGAACTGAAGCCAATTCTTTCTGGAAGAAAATC
Organism: Pseudophryne corroboree; assembly: GCF_028390025.1. Lineage (NCBI taxonomy): Eukaryota > Metazoa > Chordata > Amphibia > Anura > Myobatrachidae > Pseudophryne > Pseudophryne corroboree. Next base: position 851,506,905 of record NC_086448.1, on the reverse strand, counting down.
GACAGGGCCGAAATTTGAACCTTAATAGATCCCAATTTGAGACCCATAGACAATCCTGATTGCAGGAAATGTAGGAATCGACCCAGTTGAAATTCCTCCGTCGGAGCACTCCGATCCTCGCACCACGCAACATATTTTCGCCAAATGCGGTGATAATGTTGCGCGGTTACTTCCTTCCTTGCTTTAATCAAGGTAGGAATGACTTCTTCCGGCATGCCTTTTTCCTTTAGGATCCGGCGTTCAACCGCCATGCCGTCAAACGCAGCCGCGGTAAGTCTTGAAACAGACAGGGACCCTGCTGAAGCAAGTCCCTTCTCAGAGGTAGAGGCCACGGATCCTCCGTGATCATCTCTTGAAGTTCCGGGTACCAAGTCCTTCTTGGCCAATCCGGAACCACTAGTATCGTTCTTACGCCTCTTTGCCGTATAATTCTCAATACTTTTGGTATGAGAGGCAGAGGAGGAAACACATACACCGACTGGTACACCCAAGGCGTTACCAGCGCGTCCACAGCTATTGCCTGCGGGTCTCTTGACCTGGCGCAATACCTGTCCAGTTTTTTGTTGAGGCGAGACGCCATCATGTCCACCATTGGTCTTTCCCAACGGGTTACAAGCATGTGGAAAACTTCTGGATGAAGTCCCCACTCTCCCGGGTGAAGGTCGTGTCTGCTGAGGAAGTCTGCTTCCCAGTTGTCCACTCCCGGGATGAACACTGCTGACAGTGCTATCACATGATTCTCTGCCCAGCGAAGAATCCTTGCAGCTTCTGCCATTGCACTCCTGCTTCTTGTGCCGCCCTGTCTGTTTACATGGGCGACTGCCGTGATGTTGTCCGACTGGATCAACACCGGTTTTCCTTGAAGCAGAGGTTCTGCCTGGCTTAGAGCATTGTAGATTGCTCTTAGTTCCAGAATGTTTATGTGAAGAGACGTTTCCAGGCTCGACCACACGCCCTGGAAGTTTCTTCCTTGTGTGACTGCTCCCCAGCCTCTCAGGCTGGCGTCCGTGGTCACCAGGATCCAATCCTGTATGCCGAATCTGCGGCCCTCCAATAGATGAGCACTCTGCAACCACCACAGAAGAGATACCCTTGTCCTTGGAGACAGGGTTATCCGCTGGTGCATCTGAAGATGCGACCCTGACCATTTGTCCAGCAGATCCCTCTGGAAAATTCTTGCGTGGAATCTGCCGAATGGAATTGCTTCGTAAGAAGCCACCATTTTTCCCAGGACTCTTGTGCATTGATGTACAGACACCTTTCCTGGTTTTAGGAGGTTCCTGACAAGTTCGGATAACTCCTTGGCTTTTTCCTCCGGGAGAAAAACCTTTTTCTGAACCGTGTCCAGAATCATCCCTAGGAACAGCAGACGTGTTGTCGGAATTAACTGGGATTTTGGAATATTCAGAATCCACCCATGCTGCTTTAGCACTTCTTGAGACAGTGCTAATCCCATCTCTAGCTGTTCTCTGGACCTTGCCCTTATTAGGAGATCGTCCAAGTATGGGATAATTAATACGCCTTTTCTTCGAAGAAGAATCATCATCTCGGCCATTACCTTGGTAAAGACCCGAGGTGCCGTGGACAATCCAAACGGCAGCGTCTGAAACTGATAGTGACAGTTCTGTACGACGAACCTGAGGTACCCCTGGTGTGAGGGGTAAATTGGAACGTGGAGATACGCATCCTTGATGTCCAAGGATACCATAAAGTCCCCTTCTTCCAGGTTCGCTATCACTGCTCTGAGTGACTCCATCTTGAACTTGAACTTTTTTATGTACAGGTTCAAGGATTTCAGATTTAGAATAGGTCTTACCGAGCCATCCGGCTTCGGTACCACAAATAGAGTGGAATAATACCCCTTTCCTTGTTGTAAAAGAGGTACCTTGACAATCACCTGCTGAGAGTACAGCTTGTGAATGGCTTCCAAGACCGTCACCCTGTCGGAGGGGGACGTTGGTAAAGCAGACTTCAGGAAACGGCGAGGTGGATCCGTCTCTAGTTCCAACCTGTACCCCTGAGATATTATCTGCAGGATCCAGGGATCTACCTGCGAGTGAGCCCACTGCGCGCTGAAATTCTTGAGACGACCGCCCACCGCCCCCGAGTCCGCTTGGGAAGCCCCAGCGTCATGCTGAGGCTTTTGTAGAAGCGGGGGAGGGCTTCTGTTCCTGGGAAGGAGCTGCCTGTTGCAGTCTCTTCCCCCTTCCTCTGCCTCGTGGCAGATATGAATATCCCTTTGCTCTCTTGTTTTTAAAGGAACGAAAGGGCTGCGGTTGAAAAGTCGGTGTCTTTTTCTGTTGGGGAGTGACTTGAGGTAAAAAGGTGGATTTCCCGGCTGTAGCCGTGGCCACCAAATCCGATAGACCAACACCAAATAACTCCTCCCCTTTATACGGCAAAACTTCCATATGCCGTTTTGAGTCCGCATCACCTGACCACTGTCGCGTCCATAAACTTCTTCTGGCCGAAATGGACATAGCACTTACCCGTGATGCCAGTGTGCAAATATCCCTCTGTGCATCACGCATATAAAGAAATGCATCCTTTATTTGCTCTAAAGACAGTAAAACATTGTCCCTATCCAGGGTATCAATATTTTCAATCAGGGACTCTGACCAAGCTACCCCAGCACTGCACATCCAGGCTGTCGCTATAGCTGGTCGTAGTATAACACCTGTATGTGTGTATATAGGCCCTCATTCCGAGTTGTTCGCTCGGTATTTTTCATCGCATCGCAGTGAAAATCCGCTTAGTACGCATGCGCAATGTTCGCACTGCGACTGCGCCAAGTAACTTTACTATGAAGAAAGTAATTTTACTCACGGCTTTTTCTTCGCTCCGGCGATCGTAATGTGATTGACAGGAAATGGGTGTTACTGGGCGGAAACACGGCGTTTCAGGGGCGTGTGGCTGAAAACGCTACCGTTTCCGGAAAAAACGCAGGAGTGGCCGGGGAAACGGTGGGAGTGCCTGGGCGAACGCTGGGTGTGTTTGTGACGTCAACCAGGAACGACAAGCACTGAAATGATCGCACAGGCAGAGTAAGTCTGGAGCTACTCTGAAACTGCTAAGTAGTTAGTAATCGCATTATTGCGAATACATCGGTCGCAATTTTAAGAAGCTAAGATTCACTCCCAGTAGGCGGCGGCTTAGCGTGTGTAACTCTGCTAAATTCGCCTTGCGACCGATCAACTCGGAATGAGGGCCATACTTTTTTGGATATTTTCCATCCTCCTATCTGCTGGATCTTTAAGTGCGGCCGTCTCAGGAGAGGGTAACGCCACTTGTTTTGATAAGCGTGTGAGCGCCTTGTCCACCCTAGGAGGTGTTTCCCAGCGCGCCCTAACCTCTGGCGGGAAAGGGTATAAAGCCAATAACTTCTTTGAAATTAGCAGTTTTTTATCGGGGGCAACCCACGCTTCATCACACACCTCATTTAATTCATCTGACTCAGGAAAAACTATAGGTAGTTTTTTCACACCCCACATAATACCCTGTTTTGTGGTACCTGTAGTATCAGCAATATGTAACGCCTCCTTCATTGCCAAAATCATATAACGTGTGGCCCTACTGGAAAATACGGTTGATTCGTCACCGTCGCCACTGGAATCAGTGCCTGTGTCTGGGTCCGTGTCGACCGACTGAGGTAACGGGCGTTTTACAGCCCCTGACGGTGTTTGAGGCGCCTGGACAGGTGCTAATTGATTGTCCGGCCGTCTCATGTCGTCAAACGACTGCTTTAGCGTGTTGACACTATCCCGTAATTCCATAAATAAAGCCATCCATTCTGGTGTCGACTCCCTAGGGGGTGACATCCCCATATTTGGCAATTGCTCCGCCTCCACACCAATATCGTCCTCATACATGTCGACACACACGTACCGACACACAGCAGACACACAGGGAATGCTCTTAAAGAAGACAGGACCCCACTAGCCCTTTGGGGAGACAGAGGGAGAGTTTGCCAGCACACACCAAAAACGCTATAATTATATAGGGACAACCTTATATAAGTGTTTTCCCTTATAGCATCTTTTTTATATATTTCTAACGCCAAATTAGTGCCCCCCCTCTCTGTTTTAACCCTGTTTCTGTAGTGCAGTGCAGGGGAGAGCCTGGGAGCCTTCCCTCCAGCCTTTCTGTGAGGGAAAATGGCGCTGTGTGCTGAGGAGATAGGCCCCGCCCCTTTTTCGGCTGCCTCGTCTCCCGCTCTTAACGGATTCTGGCAGGGGTTAAATATCTCCATATAGCCCCCGGAGGCTATATGTGAGGTATTTTTAGCCAAAAATAGGTTTTCATTGCCTCCCAGGGCGCCCCCCTCCCAGCGCCCTGCACCCTCAGTGACTGCCGTGTGAAGTGTGCTGAGAGGAAATGGCGCACAGCTGCAGTGCTGTGCGCTACCTTAAGAAGACTGAGGAGTCTTCTGCCGCCGATTCTGGACCTTCTTCTCTTTTCAGCATCTGCAAGGGGGCCGGCGGCGCGGCTCCGGTGACCATCCAGGCTGTACCTGTGATCGTCCCTCTGGAGCTAATGTCCAGTAGCCAAGAAGCCAATCCATCCTGCACGCAGGTGAGTTCACTTCTTCTCCCCTAAGTCCCTCGTTGCAGTGATCCTGTTGCCAGCAGGACTCACTGTAAAATAAAAAACCTAAGCTAAACTTTTCTAAGCAGCTCTTTAGGAGAGCCACCTAGATTGCACCCTTCTCGGCCGGGCACAAAAATCTAACTGGCTTGGAGGAGGGTCATAGGGGGAGGAGCCAGTGCACACCACCTGATCCTAAAGCTTTACTTTTGTGCCCTGTCTCCTGCGGAGCCGCTATTCCCCATGGTCCTTTCAGGAACCCCAGCATCCACTAGGACGATAGAGAAATATAAATACATTTAAACATGCATTCCTGCAATTGTGCACAGAGCACTACATATGATATGTTAAGACACATCATTAAACATATTTTTAAACAGTCTGCGCCCAGCGCCGTAAGTACATTTAACAGTGACGCCAAGCGCCTACTGTCCGCAACATGGCGCCGGGCACTAGGGGTTAACCCTTGTCCACGTGGGCTGGGGGTCTCTCCGGCCACATGGGGTATACCACAATTGGGATACCTTGGGTGGCACTTGTGTGTAACTGGCCCCCCACCGTGGTGACTTACCACCCACCTGTTAGGTGGCTGCAACCTACCTTGGGGAAATTGGACAGACTTTTGTGGTGGAGCCTTGAACTTGGACTTCAGGTGGACTATTTGAACATTGTGCACCCACGAAGAGAGGCCCACTACACTATGGATGAACTGTCTAGGCCGGGGCCTACACCCCCTAGGTAGCGTCCCCTTCAACACAAGGGACTGCGGGACCAGGAGCCATATCGTTGGGACATGACTCGCTGGTTTCCCGCTTGAATTGGGAGGGGAGGAGTGTGAACGGAGAGACTAACCAGCCTCACGTGTAATGGCGGCCATGGCACTGAAGGGGTTAACCCCTAGTGCCCGGCGCCATTATGGGGACAATGGGCGCTTGGGAATGGGCGCTTGGCGCCAATTTTAAATGTATAGGGCGCTAGGCGCCAGGTGTTTAAAATGTTTACAAATGTAATATAAATATTGTGCTATGAGGCACTACAGTGCCTGGGTATGTGGAGCCTGTGCAGGGCACAGGCTCAGTGTATATTTAAAGGGAAACGTGTTTAAATGAAATGTTTTTAAAGGAAAAATAAGAATTTACTTACCGATAATTCTATTTCTCATAGTCCGTAGTGGATGCTGGGGACTCCGAAAGGACCATGGGGAATAGCGGCTCCGCAGGAGACTGGGCACAAAGTAAAAGCTTTAGGACTAGCTGGTGTGCACTGGCTTCTCCCCCTATGACCCTCCTCCAAGCCTCAGTTAGGATACTGTGCCCGGACGAGCGTACACAATAAGGAAGGATTTTGAATCCCGGGTAAGACTCATACCAGCCACACCAATCACACCGTACAACTTGTGATCTGAACCCAGTTAACAGCATGATAACAGAGGAGCCTCTAGAAAAGATGGCTCACAACAACAATAACCCGATTTTTGTAACAATAACTATGTACAAGTAATGCAGACAATCCGCACTTGGGATGGGCGCCCAGCATCCACTACGGACTATGAGAAATAGAATTATCGGTAAGTAAATTCTTATTTTCTCTAACGTCCTAGTGGATGCTGGGGACTCCGAAAGGACCATGGGGATTATACCAAAGCTCCCAAAAGGGCGGGAGAGTGCGGATGACTCTGCAGCACCGAATGAGAGAACTCCAGGTCCTCCTCAGCCAGGGTATCAAATTTGTAGAATTTAGCAAACGTGTTTGCCCCTGACCAAGTAGCTGCTCGGCAAAGTTGTAAAGCCGAGACCCCTCGGGCAGCCGCCCAAGATGAGCCCACCTTCCTTGTGGAATGGGCTTTTACAGATTTTGGCTGTGGCAGGCCTGCCACAGAATGTGCAAGCTGAATTGTACTACAAATCCAACGAGCAATCGTCTGCTTAGAAGCAGGAGCACCCAGCTTGTTGGGTGCATACAGGATAAACAGCGAGTCAGATTTTCTGACTCCAGCCGTCCTGGAAACATATATTTTCAGGGCCCTGACTACGTCCAGCAACTTGGAATCCTCCAAGTCCCTAGTAGCCGCAGGCACCACAATAGGTTGGTTTAAGTGAAATGCCGAAAACACCTTAGGGAGAAATTGAGGACGAGTCCTCAATTCCGCCCTGTCCGAATGGAAAATCAGATAAGGGCTTTTACAGGATAAAGCCGCCAATTCTGACACGCGCCTGGCCCAGGCCAGGGCCAACAGCATGACCACTTTCCATGTGAGATATTTTAACTCCACAGATTTAAGTGGTTCAAACCAATGTGACTTTTGGAATCCAAAAAAAAAAAACTACATAGAGATCCCAAGTGCCACTGGAGGCACAAAAGGAGGCTGTATATGCAGTACCCCTTTTACAAACGTCTGAACTTCAGGGACTGAAGCTAGTTCTTTTTGGAAGAAAATTGACAGGGCCGAAATTTGAACCTTAATGGACCCCAATTTCAGGCCCATAGACACTCCTGTTTGCAGGAAATGTAGGAATCGACCCAGTCGAATTTCCACCGTCGGGCCTTACTGGCCTCGCACCACGCAACATATTTTCGCCAATTGCGGTGATAATGTTTTTGCGGTTACATCCTTCCTGGCTTTGATCAGGATAGGGATGACTTCATCCGGAATGCCCTTTTTCCTTCAGGATCCGGCGTTCAACCGCCATGCCGTCAAACGCAGCCGCGGTAAGTCTTGGAACAGACAGGGTCCTTGCTGGAGCAGGTCCCTTCTTAGAGGTAGAGGCCACGGATCCTCCGTGAGCATCTCTTGAAGTTCCGGTTACCAAGTCCTTCTTGGCCAATCCGGAGCCACGAATATAGTGCTTACTCCTCACCATCTTATCAATCTCAGTACCTTGGGTATGAGAGGCAGAGGAGGAAACACATACCCTGACTGGTACACCCACGGTGTTACCAGAGCGTCTACAGCTATTGCCTGAGGGTCCCTGGACCTGGCGCAATACCTGTCGAGTTTTTCCCAACGGTTTATAATCCTGTGGAAGACTTCTGGGTGAAGTCCCCACTCTCCCCGGGTGGAGGTCGTGCTGGGGAAGTCTGCTTCCCAGTTGTCCACTCCCGGAATGAATACTGCTGACAGTGCTATCCCATGATTTTCCGCCCAGCGAAGAATCCTTGCAGCTTCTGTCATTGCCCTTCTGCTTCTTGTGCCACCCTGTCTGTTTACGTGGGTGACTGCCGTGATGTTGTCCGACTGGATCAACACCGGCTATCCTTGAAGCAAAGGTCTTGCTAAGCTTAGAGCATTGTAAATGTCCCTTAGCTTCAGGATATTTATGTGAAGTGATGTCTCCAGGCTTGACCATAAGTCCTGGATATTCCTTCCCTGTGTGACTGCTCCCCAGCCTCGCAGGCTGGCATCCGTGGTTACCAGGACCCAGTCCTGAATGCCGAATCTGCGGCCCTCTAGAAGATGAGCACTCTGCAACCACCACAGGAGGGACACCCTTGTCCTTGGTGACAGGGTTATCCGCTGATGCATCTGAAGATGCGACCCGGACCATTTGTCCAGCAGGTCCCACTGGAAAGTTCTTGCGTGGAATCTGCCGAATGGGATTGCTTCGTAGGAAGCCCCCATTTTACCCAGAACCCTTGTGCATTGATGCACTGAGACTTGGCTCGGTTTGAGGAGGTTCCTGACTAGCTCGGATAACTCCCTGGCTTTCTCCTCCGGGAGAAACACCTTTTTCTGGACTGTGTCCAGGATCATCCCTAGGAACAGAAGACACGTCGACGGAACCAGCTGCGATTTTGGAATATTGAGAATCCAATCGTGCTGCCGCAACACTATCTGAGATAGTGCTACACCGACCTCCAACTGTTCCCTGGATCTTACCCTTATCAGGGAATCGTCCAAGTAAGGGATAACTAAAATTCCCTTCCTTCGAAGGAACATCATCATTTCGGCCATTACCTTGGTAAAGACCCGGGGTGCCGTGGACCATCCCTACGGCAGCGTCTGAACTGATAGTGACAGTTCTGTACCATAAACCTGAGGTACCCTTGGTGAGAAGGGTAAATTTTGACATGAAGGTAAGCATCCTTGATGTCCCGAGACATCATGTAGTCCCCTTCTTCCAGGTTCGCAATCACTGCTCTGAGTGACTCAATCTTGAATTTGAACCTCTGTATGTAAGTGTTCAAAGATTTTAGATTTTAGAATCGGTCTCACCGAGCCGTCTGGCTTCGGTACCACAATAGTGTGGAATAATACCCCGTTCCCTGTTGCAGGAGGGGTACCTTGATTATCACCTGCTGGGAATACAGCTTGTGAATGGCTTCCAAAACTGCCTCCCTGTCAGAGGGAGACGTCGGTAAAGTCGACTTTTGGAAACGGCGAGGGGGAGACGTCTCGAATTCCAATATGTACCCCTGAGATATTACCTGAAGGATCCAGGGGTCTACTTGCGAGTGAGCCCACTGCGCACTGAAATTCATTGAGAACGGGCCCCCACCGTGCCTGAGCTTGTAAAGCCCTAGCGTCATACTGAGGGCTTGGCAGAGGCTGGAAAGGGTTTCTGTTCCTGGGAACTGGCTGATCTCTGCAGCCTTTTTCCTCTCCCTCTGTCACGAGCAGAAAAGAGGAACCTTTTGTCCGCTTGCCAACAAAGGACTGCGCCTGATAATACGGCGTCTTATTTTGAGAGGCGACCTGGGGTACAAACGTGGATTTCCCAGCTGTTGCCGTGGCCACCAGGTCTAAAAGACCGACCCCAAATGTCCCCTTTCAAAGGCAATACTTCCAAATGACGTTTGGAATCCGCATCACCTGACCATTTTACTGGTAGAATTGGACAACGCACTTATACTTGATGCCAGTCGGCAATTATTCCGCTGTGCATCATGCATATATAGAAATGCATCTTTTAAATGCTCTATAGGCAATAATATACTATCCTTATCTAGGATATCAATATTTCCAGTCAGGGAATCCGACCATGCCAACCCAGCACTGCACCTCCAGGCTGAGGCGATAGCTGGTCGCAGTATAACACCAGTATGTGTGTAAATACCTTTTTTTGGATACCCTCCTGCTTTCTATCAGCAGGATCCTTAAGGGCGGCCATCTCATGAGAGGGTAGAGCCCTTGTTCTTACAAGCGTGTGAGCGCCTTATCCCCCCTAGGGGGTGTTTCCCAATGCATCCTAACCTCTGGCGGGAAAGGGTATGCAGCCAATACTTTTTAAGAAATTATTAATTGTTATCGGGGGGAAACCCACGCATCATCACACATTTTATTTCTCAGATTCAGGAAAACTACAGGTAGTTTTTCCCTCACCGAACATAATACCCCTTTTTTGGTGGTACTCGTATTATCAGAAATGTATAAAACATTTTCCATTGTCTCAATCATGTAACGTGTGGCCCTACTGGAAATCACGGTTGTCTCTTCACCGTCGACACAGGAGTCAGTATCCGTGTCGGCGTCTGTATCTGCCATCTGCCTGACGGCCTATGAGACGTCTTGACAGGCACAAGCTGAGTAGCCGGCTGTCTCATGTCAACCACTGTTTTTTTTATATAGAGCTGACACTGTCACGTAATTTTCAACAGTACATCCACTCAGGTGTCGACCCCCTAGGGGGTGACATCACTGTTACAGACACTCTGCTCCGCCTCCACATCATTTTCCTCCTCATACATGTCGACACACACGTACCGACACCCAGCACACACACAGGGAATGCTCTGATAGAGGACAGGACCCACTTAGCCCTTTGGGGAGACAGAGGGAGAGTTTGCCAGCACACACCAGAGCGCTATATATGTATAGGGACAACCTTACAATAAGTGTCTATCCCTTATAGCTGCTTATATCTGTTATTTTGCCAAATAAGTGCACCCCTCTCTTTTTTACCCTGTTTCTGTAGTTGCAGGATGCAGGGGAGATTCTGGGAGCCTTCCTACCAGCGGAGCTGTGTGGGAAAAATGGCGCTGTGTGCTGAGGAGATAGGCCCCGCCCCCTTCACGGCGGGCTCTTCTCCCGCTTTTTACTGGAAAACTGGCAGGGGTTAAATACATCCATATAGCCCTATATGTGATGTATTTTTCGCCAACTAAGGTAAATTCATTGCTTCCCAGGACGCCCCCCCCCAGCGTCCTGCACCCTCAGTGACCGGAGTGTGAAGTGTGCTGAGAGCAATGGCGCACAGCTGCAGTGCTGTGCGCTACCTTATGAAGACAGGAAAGTCTTCTGCCGCCGATTTATGGACCTCTTCTTGCTTCAGCATCTGTAAGGGGGCCGGCGGCGCGGCTCCGGGACCCATCCATGGCTGGGCCTGTGATCGTCCCTCTGGAGCTAATGTCCAGTAGCCTAAGAAACCCAATCCACTCTGCACGCAGGTGAGTTCGTTTCTCTCCCCTAAGTCCCTCGATGCAGTGAGCCTGTTGCCAGCAGGTCTCACTGAAAATAAAAAATAAGATTTTACTTACCGATAAATCTATTTCTCGTAGTCCGTAGTGGATGCTGGGGACTCCGTCAGGACCATGGGGATTAGCGGCTCCGCAGGAGACAGGGCACAAAAATAAAGCTTTAGGATCAGGTGGTGTGCACTGGCTCCTCCCCCTATGACCCTCCACCAAGCCTCAGTTAGGATACTGTGCCCGGACGAGCGTACACAATAAGGAAGGATTTTGAATCCCGGGTAAGACTCATACCAGCCACACCAATCACACCGTACAACTCGTGATCTGAACCCAGTTAACAGTATGACAAACGTAGGAGCCTCTGAACAGACGGCTCACAACAATAACAACCCGATTTTTTTGTAACAATAACTATGTACAAGTATTGCAGACAATCCGCACTTGGGATGGGCGCCCAGCATCCACTACGGACTACGAGAAATAGATTTATCGGTAAGTAAAATCTTATTTTCTCTGACGTCCTAGTGGATGCTGGGGACTCCGTCAGGACCATGGGGATTATACCAAAGCTCCCAAATGGGCGGGAGAGTGCGGATGACTCTGCAGCACCGAATGAGAGAACTCCAGGTCCTCTTTAGCCAGGGTATCAAATTTGTAGAATTTTACAAACGTGTTCTCCCCCGACCACGTAGCTGCTCGGCAGAGTTGTAATGCCGAGACCCCTCGGGCAGCCGCCCAGGATGAGCCCACCTTCCTTGTGGAATGGGCCTTGACAGATTTAGGCTGTGGCAGGCCTGCCACAGAATGTGCAAGTTGAATTGTGCTACAAATCCAACGAGCAATCGTCTGCTTAGAAGCAGGAGCACCCAGCTTGTTGGGTGCATACAGTATAAACAGCGAGTCAGATTTTCTGACTTCAGCCGTCCTTGAAATATATATTTTCAATGCCCTGACAACGTCCAGCAACTTGGAATCCTCCAAATCGCTAGTAGCCGCAGGCACCACAATAGGCTGGTTCAGGTGAAACGCTGACACCACCTTAGGCAGAAACTGAGGACGCGTCCGCAGTTCTGCCCTGTCCGAATGGAAAATAAGATTTTACTTACCGATAAATCTATTTCTCGGAGTCCGTAGTGGATGCTGGGGTTCCTGAAAGGACCATGGGGAATAGCGGCTCCGCAGGAGACAGGGCACAAAAAGTAAAGCTTTTTCCGATCAGGTGGTGTGCACTGGCTCCTCCCCCTATGACCCTCCTCCAGACTCCAGTTAGGTACTGTGCCCGGACGAGCGTACACAATAAGGGAGGATTTTGAATCCCGGGTAAGACTCATACCAGCCACACCAATCACACCGTACAACTTGTGATCTAAACCCAGTTAACAGTATGATAACAGCGGAGCCTCTGAAAGATGGCTTCCTTCAACAATAACCCGAATTAGTTAACAATAACTATGTACAATTTATGCAGATAATCCGCACTTGGGATGGGCGCCCAGCATCCACTACGGACTCCGAGAAATAGATTTATCGGTAAGTAAAATCTTATTTTCTCTATCGTCCTAGTGGATGCTGGGGTTCCTGAAAGGACCATGGGGATTATACCAAAGCTCCCAAACGGGCGGGAGAGTGCGGATGACTCTGCAACACCGAATGAGAGAACTCCAGGTCCTCCTTAGCCAGAGTATCAAATTTGTAAAATTTTACAAACGTGTTCTCCCCTGACCACGTAGCTGCTCGGCAAAGTTGTAATGCCGAGACCCCTCGGGCAGCCGCCCAAGATGAGCCCACCTTCCTTGTGGAGTGGGCCTTTACAGATTTAGGCTGTGGCAGGCCTGCCACAGAATGTGCAAGTTGGATTGTGCTACAGATCCAACGAGCAATCGTCTGCTTAGACGCAGGAGCACCCATCTTGTTGGGTGCATACAATATAAACAACGAGTCAGATTTTCTGACTCCAGCTGTCCTTGCAATATATATTTTTAATGCTCTGACAACGTCCAGTAACTTGGAGTCCTCCAAGTCACTTGTAGCCGCAGGCACTACAATAGGCTGGTTCAGATGAAATGCTGACACCACCTTAGGGAGAAAATGCGGACGAGTCCGCAGTTCTGCCCTGTCCGAATGGAAAATCAGATATGGGCTTTTGTAAGATAAAGCTGCCAATTCTGACACTCTCCTGGCAGAAGCCAGGGCTAGAAGCATGGTCACTTTCCATGTGAGATATTTCAAATCCACCTTTTTTAGTGGTTCAAACCAATGAGATTTTAGGAAGTCCAAAACCACATTGAGATCCCACGGTGCCACTGGAGGCACCACAGGAGGCTGTATATGCAGCACTCCCTTAACAAAGGTCTGGACTTCAGGGACTGAAGCCAATTCTTTTTGAAAGAAAATCGACAGGGCCGAAATTTGAACCTTAATAGATCCCAATTTGAGACCCATAGACAATCCTGATTGCAGGAAATGTAGGAATCGACCCAGTTGAAATTCCTCCGTCGGAGCACTCCGATCTTCGCACCACGCAACATATTTTCGCCAAATTCGGTGATAATGTTGCACGGTTACTTCCTTCCTTGCTTTAATCAAAGTAGGAATGACTTCTTCCGGCATGCCTTTTTCCTTTAGGATCCGGCGTTCAACCGCCATGCCGTCAAACGCAGCCGCGGTAAGTCTTGAAACAGACAGGGACCCTGCTGAAGCAAGTCCCTCCTTAGAGGTAGAGGCCACGGATCTTCCGTGATCATCTCTTGAAGTTCCGGGTACCAAGTCCTTCTTGGCCAATCCGGAACCACTAGTATCGTTCTTACGCCTCTTTGCCGTATAATTCTCAATACTTTTGGTATGAGAGGCAGAGGAGGAAACACATACACCGACTGGTACACCCAAGGCGTTACCAGCGCGTCCACAGCTATTGCCTGCGGATCTCTTGACCTGGCGCAATACCTGTCCAGTTTTTTGTTGAGGCGAGACGCCATCATGTCCACCATTGGTCTTTCCCAACGGGTTACCAGCATGTGGAAGACTTCTGGATGAAGTCCCCACTCTCCCGGGTGAAGATCGTGTCTGCTGAGGAAGTCTGCTTCCCAGTTGTCCACTCCCGGGATGAACACTGCTGACAGTGCTATCACATGATTCTCTGCCCAGCGAAGAATCCTTGCAGCTTCTGCCATTGCACTCCTGCTTCTTGTGCCGCCCTGTCTGTTCACATGGGCGACTGCCGTGATGTTGTCCGACTGGATCAACACCGGTTTTCCCTGAAGCAGAGGTTCTGCCTGGCTTAGAGCATTGTATATTGCTCTTAGTTCCAGAATGTTTATGTGAAGAGACGTTTCCAGGCTCGTCCATACTCCCTGGAAGTTTCTTCCTTGTGTGACTGCTCCCCAGCCTCTCAGGCTGGCGTCCGTGGTCACCAGGATCCAATCCTGTATGCCGAATCTGCGGCCCTCCAATAGATGAGCACTCTGCAACCACCACAGAAGAGACACCCTTGTCCTTGGAGACAGGGTTATCCGCAGGTGCATCTGAAGATGCGACCCTGACCATTTGTCCAACAGATCCCTTTGGAAAATTCTTGCGTGGAATCTGCCGAATGGAATTGCTTCGTAAGAAGCCACCATTTTTCCCAGGACTCTTGTGCATTGATGTACAGACACCTTTCCTGGTTTTAGGAGGTTCCTGACAAGCTCGGATAACTCCTTGGCTTTTTCCTCCGGGAGAAAAACCTTTTTCTGAACCGTGTCCAGAATCATCCCTAGGAACAGCAGACGAGTTGTCGGCATTAACTGGGATTTTGGAATATTCAGAATCCACCCGTGCTGTTTTAGCACTTCTTGAGACAGTGCTAATCCCATCTCTAGCTGTTCTCTGGACCTCGCCCTTATTAGGAGATCGTCCAAGTATGGGATAATTAATACGCCTTTTCTTCGAAGAAGAATCATCATCTCGGCCATTACCTTTGTAAAGATCCGAGGTGCCGTGGACAATCCGAACGGCAGCGTCTGAAACTGATAGTGACAGTTTTGTACAACGAACCTGAGGTACCCCTGGTGTGAGGGGTAAATTGGAACGTGGAGATACGCATCCTTGATGTCCAAGGATACCATAAAGTCCCCCTCTTCCAGGTTCGCTATCACTGCTCTGAGTGACTCCATTTTGAACTTGAACTTCTTTATGTACAGGTTCAAGGACTTCAGATTTAGAATAGGTCTTACCGAGCCATCCGGCTTCGGTACCACAAAAAGAGTGGAATAATACCCCTTCCCTTGTTGCAGAAGAGGTACCTTGACTATCACCTGCTGAGAGTACAGCTTGTGAATGGCTTCCAAAACCGTCTCCCTTTCGGAGGGGGACGTTGGTAAAGCAGACTTCAGGAAACGGCGAGGTGGATCTGTCTCTAATTCCAACCTGTATCCCTGAGATATTATCTGCAGGATCCAGGGATCTACTTGCGAGTGAGCCCACTGCGCGCTGTAATTTTTGAGACGACCCCCCACCGTCCCCGAGTCCGCTTGAGAAGCCCCAGCGTCATGCTGAGGCTTTTGTAGAAGCCGGGGAGGGCTTCTGATCCTGGGAAGGAGCTGCGTGTTGCTGTCTCTTCCCTCGACCTTTGCCTCGTGGCAGATATGAATAGCCCTTTGCTCTCTTATTTTTAAAGGAACGAAAGGGCTGCGGTTGAAAAGTCGGTGCCTTTTTCTGTTGGGGAGTGACTTGAGGTAGAAAGGTGGATTTCCCGGCTGTAGCCGTGGCCACCAAATCTGATAGACCGACTCCAAATAACTCCTCCCCTTTATACGGCAAAACTTCCATATGCCGTTTTGAATCCGCATCGCCTGTCCACTGTCGCGTCCATAAAGCTCTTCTGGCCGAAATGGACATAGCACTTACCCGTGATGCCAGTGTGCATATATCCCTCTGTGCATCACGCATATAAAGAAATGCATCCTTTATTTGTTCTAACGACAGTAAAATATTGTCCCTGTCCAGGGTATCAATATTTTCAATCAGGGACTCTGACCAAACTACCCCCGCACTGCCCATCCAGGCAGTCGCTACAGCTGGTCGTAGTATAACACCTGCATGTGTGTATATACTTTTTTGGATATTTTCCATCCTCCTATCTGATGGATCTTTAAGTGCGGCCGTCTCAGGAGAGGGTAACGCCACTTGTTTAGATAAGCGTGTTAGCGCCTTGTCCACCCTAGGAGGTGTTTCCCAGCGCTCCCTAACCTCTGGCGGGAAAGGGTATAATGCCAATAATTTCTTTGAAATTATCAGCTTTTTATCAGGGGCAACCCACGCTTCATTACACACGTCATTTAGTTCTTCTGATTCAGGAAAAACTATAGGTAGTTTTTTCATACCCCACATAATACCCTGTTTAGTGGTACCTGTAGTATCAGCTAAATGTAACGCCTCCTTCATTGCCAAAATCATATAACGTGTGGCCCTACTGGAAAATACGGTTGATTCGTCACCGTCACCACTGGAGTCATCGCCTGTGTCTGGGTCTGTGTCGACCGACTGAGGCAAAGGGCGTTTCACAGCCCCTGACGGTGTTTGAGTCGCCTGGACAGGCACTAATTGATTGTCCGGCCGTCTCATGTCGTCAAACGACTGCTTTAGCGTGTTGACACTATCCCGTAGTTCCATAAATAAAGGCATCCATTCTGGTGTCGACTCCCTAGGGGGTGACATCCTCATATTTGGCAATTGCTCCGCCTCCACACCAATATCGTCCTCATACATGTCGACACACACGTACCGACACACAGCAGACACATAGGGAATGCTCCTAACGAAGACAGGACCCACTAGCCCTTTGGGGAGACAGAGGGAGAGTTTGCCAGCACACACCAAAAGCGCTATATATATATCAGGGATAGCCTTATAATAAGTGCTCCCTTATAGCTGCTTTGTTATATCAAAATATCGCCATAAATGTGCCCCCCCCTCTCTGTTTTACCCTGTTTCTGTAGTGCAGTGCAGGGGAGAGACCTGGGAGCCGTCCTGACCAGCGGAGCTGTGAGAGGAAATGGCGCCGTGTGCTGAGGAGATAGGCCCCGCCCCTTTTCTGGCGGGCTCGTCTCCCGCTATTTAGAAAAATTAGGCAGGGGTTAAATATCTCCATATAGCCTCTAGGGCTATATGTGAGGTATTTTTAGCCTTTATAGGTAATCATTTGCCTCCCAGGGCGCCCCCCTCCCAGCGCCCTGCACCCTCAGTGACTGCCGTGTGAAGTGTGCTGAGAGGAAAATGGCGCACAGCTGCAGTGCTGTGCGCTACCTTTAGAAGACTGCAGGAGTCTTCAGCCGCCGATTCTGGACCTCTTCTGATTTCAGCATCTGCAAGGGGGCCGGCGGCGTGGCTCCGGTGACCATCCAGGCTGTACCTGTGATCGTCCCTCTGGAGCTTGATGTCCAGTAGCCAAGAAACCAATCCATCCTGCACGCAGGTGAGTTGACTCCTTCTCCCCTCAGTCCCTCGCTGCAGTGATCCTGTTGCCAGCAGGAATCACTGTAAAATAAAAAACCTAAGCTAAACTTTCTCTAAGCAGCTCTTTAGGAGAGCCACCTAGATTGCACCCTTCTCGGCCGGGCACAAAAATCTAACTGGAGTCTGGAGGAGGGTCATAGGGGGAGGAGCCAGTGCACACCACCTGATCGGAAAAAGCTTTACTTTTTGTGCCCTGTCTCCTGCGGAGCCGCTATTCCCCATGGTCCTTTCAGGAACCCCAGCATCCACTAGGACGATAGAGAAAATCAGATATGGGCTTCTATACGATAAAGCCGCCAATTCTGACACTCTCCTGGCTGAAGCCAGGGCCAGTAGCATGGCTACTTTCCATGTAAGATATTTCAAATACACCGATTTGAGTGGCTCAAACCAATGGGATTTGAGAAAATCCAAAACTACATTAAGGTCCCACGGAGCCACTGGGGGCACAACCGGGGGCTGTATATGTAGTACTCCTTTTACAAAAGTCTGGACTTCAGGAACTGAAGCCAATTCTTTCTGGAAGAAAATCGACAGGGCCGAAATTTGAACCTTAATGGACCCCAATTTGAGGCCCATAGACAATCCTGTTTGCAGGAAATGTAGGAATCGACCCAATTGAAATTCCTCCGTGGGGGCCTTCCTGGCCTCACACCACGCAACCTATTTTCTCCAAATGCGGTGATAATGTTGTGCAGTCACCTCCTTCCTGGCTTTGACCAGTGTAGGAATGACCTCTTCCGGAATGCCTTTTTCCCTTAGAATTCGGCGTTCAACCGCCATGCCGTCAAACGCAGCCGCGGTAAGTCTTGGAATAGACACGGTCCCTGCTGAAGCAGGTCCCGTCTTAGAGGTAGAGGCCACGGATCTTCCGTGAGCATCTCCTGAAGTTCCGGGTACCAAGTTCTTCTTGGCCAATCCGGAGCCACGAGTATCGTTCTTACTCCCCTTTGCCGTATAATTCTCAGTACTTTTGGTATGAGAGGCAGAGGAGGAAACACATACACTGACTGGAACACCCACGGTGTTACCAGAGCGTCCACAGCTATTGCCTGAGGGTCTCTTGACCTGGCGCAATACCTGTCCAGTTTTTTGTTGAGGCGAGACGCCATCATATCCACCTTTGGTTTTTCCCAACGGTTCACAATCATGTGGAAGACTTCTGGATGAAGTCCCCACTCTCCCGGGTGTAGATCGTGTCTGCTGAGGAAGTCTGCTTCCCAGTTGTCCACTCCCGGAATGAACACTGCTGACAGTGCTATCACATGATCTTCCGCCCAGCGAAGAATCCTTGCAGCTTCTGCCATTGCTCTCCTGCTTCTTGTGCCGCCCTGTCTGTTTACGTGGGCGACTGCCGTGATGTTGTCCGACTGGATCAACACCGGCTGACCCTGAAGCAGGGGTTTTGCCAGGCTTAGAGCATTGTAAATCGCTCTTAGCTCCAGTATATTTATGTGAAGAGACATCTCCAGGCTTGACCATACTCCCTGGAAGTTTCTTCCCTGTGTGACCGCTCCCCAGCCTCTCAGACTGGCATCCGTGGTCACCAGGACCCAGTCCTGTATGCCGAATCTGCGGCCCTCTAACAGATGAGCACTCTGCAACCACCACAGAAGAGACACCCTTGTCCGTGGCGATAAGGTTATCCGCTGATGCATCTGCAGATGCGATCCGGACCATTTGTCCAGCAGATCCCACTGAAAAGTTCTTGCGTGAAATCTGCCGAATGGAATCGCTTCGTAAGAAGCCACCATTTTTCCCAGGACCCTTGTGCAATGATGCACTGACACTTTTCCTGGTTTTAGGAGGTTCCTGACTAGCTCGGATAACTCCCTGGCTTTCTTCTCCGGGAGAAACACCTTTTTCTGGACTGTGTCCAGAATCATCCCTAGGAACAGCAGACGTGTCGTCGGAAACAGCTGCGGTTTTGGAATATTTAGAATCCACCCGTGCTGTCGTAGAACTACTTGAGATAGTGCTACTCCGACCTCCAACTGTTCTCTGGACCTTGCCCTTATCAGGAGATCGTCCATTTTCTTTGAAGAAGAATCATCATTTCGGCCATTACCTTGGTAAGGACCCGGGGTGCCGTGGACAATCCAACCGGCAGCGTCTGAAACTGATAGTGACAGTTCTGTACCACGAACCTGAGGTACCCTTGGTGAGAAGGGCAAATTGGGACATGGAGGTAAGCATCTGTCCCGGGACACCATATAGTCCCCTTTTTCCTGGTTCGCTATCACTGCTCTGAGTGACTCCATCTTGATTTGAACCTTTTTATGTAAGTGTTCAAATATTTCAGATTTAGAATAGGTCTCACCGAGCCGTCTGGCTTCAGTACCACAATATAGTGTGGAATAATACCCCTTTCCTTGTTGTAGGAGGGGTACTTTGATTATCACCTGCTGGGAATACAGCTTGTGAATTGTTTCCACTACTGCCTCCCTGTCGGAGGGAGACGTTGGTAAAGCAGACTTCAGGAACCTGCGAGGGGGAGACGTCTCGAACTTCCAATCTGTACCCCTGGGATACTACATGTAGGATCCAGGGGTCCACTTGCGAGTGAGCCCACTGCGTGCTGAAACTCTTGAGACGACCCCCCACCGCACCTGAGTCCGCTTGTACGGCCCCAGCGTCATGCTGAGGACTTGGCAGAAGCGGTGGAGGGCTTCTGTTCCTGGGAATGGGCTGCCTGCTGCAGTCTTCTTCCCTTTCCTCTATCCCATGGCAGATATGACTGGCCTTTTGACCGCTTGCCCTTATGGGGACGAAAGGACTGAGGCTGAAAAGACGTTGTCTTTTTCTCCTTTATACGGCAATACTTCCATGGAATCTGCATCACCTGACCACTGTCGTGTCCATAAACAACTTCTGGCAGATATGGACATCGCACTTACTCTTGATGCCAGAGTGCAAATATCCCTCTGTGCATCTCGCATATATAGAAATGCATCCTTTAAATGCTCTATAGTCAATAAAACACTGTCCCTGTCAAGGGTATCAATATTTTCAGTCAGGGAATCCGACCAAGCCACCCCAGCGCTGCACATCCAGGCTGATGCGATCGCTGGTCGCAGTATAACACCAGTATGTGTGTATATACTTTTTAGGATATTTTCCAGCCTCCTATCAGCTGGCTCCTTGAGGGCGGGGCTATCTGGAGACGGTACCGCCACTTGTTTTGATAAGCGTGTGAGCGTCTTATCCACCCTAAGGGGTGTTTCCCAACGCGCCCTAACTTCTGGCGGGAAAGGGTATACCGCCAATAATTTTCTATCGGGGGAAACCCACGCATCATCACACACTTCATTTAATTTATCTGATTCAGGAAAAACTACAGGTAGTTTTTTCACACTCCACAAAATACCCTTTTTGTGGTACTTGTAGTATCAGAAATATGTAACACCTCCTTCATTGCCCTTAACAAGTAACGTGTGGCCCTAAAAGAAAAATACGTTTGTTTCTTCACCGTCGACACTGGAGTCAGTGTCCGTGTCTGTGTCGACCGACTGAGGTAAAAAGACGTTTTAACGCCCCTGACGGTGTTTGAGACGCCTGGACAGGTACTAATTGGTTTGCCGGCCGTCTCATGTCGTCAACCGACCTTGCAGCGTGTTGACATTATCACGTAATTCCTTAAATAAGCCATCCATTCCGGTGTCGACTCCCTAGAGAGTGACATCACCATTACAGGCAATTGCTCCGCCTCCTCACCAACATCGTCCTCATACATGTCGACACACACGTACCGACACACAGCACACACACAGGGAATGCTCTGATAGAGGACAGGACCCCACTAGCCCTTTGGAGAGACAGAGGGAGAGTTTGCCAGCACACACCAAAACGCTATAATTATACAGGGACAACCTTTATATAAGTGTTTTTCCCTTATAGCATCTTAATATATATAATCATATCGCCAAATAAGTGCCCCCCCTCTCTGTTTTAACCCTGTTTCTGTAGTGCAGTGCAGGGGAGAGCCTGGGAGCCTTCCCACCAGCATTTCTGTGAGGGAAAATGGCGCTGTGTGCTGAGGAGAATAGGCCCCGCCCCCTTTTCGGCGGGCTTCTTCTCCCGTTTTTCTGAGACCTGGCAGGGGTTAAATACATCCATATAGCCCCAGGGGCTATATGTGATGTATCTTTTAGCCAGTATAGGTATTTCATTGCTGCCCAGGGCGCCCCCCACAGCGCCCTGCACCCTCAGTGACCGCTGGTGTGAAGTGTGTGACAACAATGGCGCACAGCTGCAGTGCTGTGCGCTACCTCATGAAGACTGAAAAGTCTTCTGCCGCCGGTTTCTGGACCTCTTCACTTTTCGGCATCTGCAAGGGGGTCGGCGGCACGGCTCCGGGACCGGACTCCATGGCTGGGCCTGTGTTCGATCCCTCTGGAGCTAATGGTGTCCAGTAGCCTAAGAAGCCAATCCATCCTGCACGCAGGTGAGTTCACTTCTTCTCCCCTAAGTCCCTCGTTGCAGTGAGCCTGTTGCCAGCAGGACTCACTGTAAAATAAAAAACCTAAAAACTTTTTCTAAGCAGCTCTTTAGGAGAGCCACCTAGATTGCACCCTGCTCGGACGGGCACAAAAACCTAACTGAGGCTTGGAGGAGGGTCATAGGGGGAGGAGCCAGTGCACACCACCTGATCCTAAAGCTTTATTTTTGTGCCCTGTCTCCTGCGGAGCCGCTAATCCCCATGGTCCTGACGGAGTCCCCAGCATCCACTAGGACGTCAGAGAAAACCTATTTAAACTTTTACTCTAAGCAGCTCAGGAGAGCCACCTAGATTGCACCCTTCTCGTTCGGGCACAAAATCTAACTAAGGCTTGGAGGAGGGTCATAGGGGGGGGAGCCAGTGCACACCAGCTAGTCCTAAAGCTTTTACTTTGTGCCCAGTCTCCTGCGGAGCCGCTATTCCCCATGGTCCTTTTGGAGTCCCCAGCATCCACTAGGACGTTAGAGAAAATGCAGTTACTATAGCTGTCTGAATAATCATCTCCTGTCAGTAGGAAGTGGCATGCTAATGGCCCTGTCCTAGCAGAGAGGTGTGAATGACAAAACCTTTTGATGTGTAAGTTCCTTAGAGAAAGATGCTAATCACGGGGTCTATGGGCTTGGAACCTGTTTCATGTACCTGATTTAATAGATATACGAACCCTGAATGGCAGATGCAGGAAGGAAGACTGTTTGTTTGTATTGTAGCCTTTCCTGTTATCCCAAACACTGGGTTTGTCTGAAGATGTGAATGACCAGAAACATTTGTATTTTGAAGCTATGTGATAAATTTATCAATAGTGAATGTTAATCTGATACCAAACATTGTCTGGGTGACAGGAAGGAGGATATTGTTTTATTGCACTTATCTCCTTTTGAAATGTAATTTATTTATTGGTATTTTGTAAAATATCCTGATTGGATAGAAAGGGCTCAGGGTGGACATGACCCCCTGTTGTACTGTGTGGGAAAATTGACATGAAAAGGAGACCTGCGTGCCTCCAGAGTGTATTGTATTGTATTGTACCATCTTCATTCTGCTGGAACATCTTGCTGTATGCTGTTGCCCCTAGCAATAGGGATGAGTCTTTTTTAAGGCTATTATTGAGCAAATAAACATCTGCCTCAAGAAGATTGCTTCATCTTGTGACCTACAAGGTTATGCCAAACATAGCCCCGTCCTCCAGCTGTCCAGGGAAGCACCTAACGTCTCCAAGTTCCGCCTTCCGCCAGCTACCGGTAGAGGCCTAGCAAGTGGCTAGTGGGGATTCGTCAACACCACACAGGTGTGGTAAGGCAGTGCGTCGGCACATACAGAGCAGAACCGTGGTTCCAAACGCCACGGCAGGTTAGGAATTTGGTAGTGGCAGCATAAACCCAGTGTGGCCGGAGAGCCCCAGCCACGAGGCAAATGGCCGCCGCGGCACTGAAGGGGTTAACCCCTAGTGCCCGGCGCCATTTTAAAGGACAAAGGGCGCTTGGCGCCAGATTTGAAATATACTGTGGGCGCTAGGCGCAGTGTTTTATAAATGCTTAAAAAAATAAGATTTTACTCACCGGTAAATCTATTTCTCGTAGTCCGTAGTGGATGCTGGGCGCCCATCCCAAGTGCGGATTGTCTGCAATACTTGTATGTAGTTATTGCCTAACTAAGGGTTATTGTTGAGCCATCTTATTTTCTCTGACGTCCTAGTGGATGCTGGGAACTCCGTAAGGACCATGGGGATTATACCAAAGCTCCCAAACGGGCGGGAGAGTGCGGATGACTCTGCAGCACCGAATGAGAGAACTCAAGGTCCTCCTCAGCCAGGGTATCAAATTTGTAGAATTTAGCAAACGTGTTTGCCCCTGACCAAGTTGCAGCTCGGCAAAGTTGTAAAGCCGAGACCCCTCGGGCAGCCGCCCAAGATGAGCCCACTTTCCTCGTGGAATGGGCTTTTACTGATTTAGGATGGGACAAAAGGGGGCTGAATATGTAGCACTCCCTTTACAAATGTCTGAACTCCAGGCAGTGAAGCCAGTTCTTTCTGGAAGAAAATCGACAGAGCCGAAATCTGGACCTTAATGGAACCCAAGTTTAGGCCCATAGTCACTCCTGACTCTAGGAAGTGCAGAAAACGACCCAGCTGAAATTCCTCTGTTGGGGCCTTCCTGGCCTCACACCACGCAACATATTTTTGCCAAATACGGTGATAATGGTTAGCGGTTACTTCTTTCCTGGCTTTTATCAGCGTAGGAATGACTTCCTCTGGAATGCCCTTTTCCTTTAGGATCCGGAATTCAACCGCCATGCCGTCAAACGCAGCCGCGGTAAGTCTTGGAACAGACAGGGCCCCTGCTGTAGCAGATCCTGTGTGAGCGGTAGAGGCCATGGGTCCTCTGATATCATTTCTTGAAGTTCTGAGTACCAAGCTCTTCTTGGCCAATCCGGAACCACGAGTATCGTTCTTACTCCTCGTTTTCTTATTATTCTCAGTACCTTTGGTATGAGAGGCAGAGGAGGGAATACATAAACCGACTGGTACACCCACGGTGTCACTAGAGCGTCCACAGCTATTGCCTGAGGGTCCTTTGACCTGGCGCAATATCTAGTTTTTTGTTTAGGCGGGACGCCATCATGTCCACCTGTGGCCTTTCCCAACGGTTTACCAACAGTTGGAAGACTTCTGGATGAAGTCCCCACTCTCCCGGGTGTAGGTCGTGTCTGCTGAGGAAGTCTGCTTCCCAGTTGTCCACTCCCGGAATGAACACTGCTGACAGTGCTAAGACGTGATTTTCCGCCCATCGGAGAATCCTTGTGGCTTCTGCCATCGCCATCCTGCTTCTTGTGCCGCCCTGTCGGTTTACATGGGCGACTGCCGTGATGTTGTCTGATTGGATCAGTACCGGCTGGTTTTGAAGCAGAGGCCTTGCCAGACTTAGGGCATTGTAAATGGCCCTCAGTTCCAGAATATTTATGTGTAGGGACGACTCCTGACTTGACCAAAGTCCTTGGAAATTTCTTCCCTGTGTGACTGCCCCCCAGCCTCGAAGGCTGGCATCCGTGGTTACCAGAATCTGCGGCCCTCTTGAAGAAGAGCACTCTGCAGCCACCACAGTAGAGATACCCTGGTCCTTGGAGACAGGGTTATCAGCCGATGCATCTGAAGATGCGATCCCGACCACTTGTCCAAGAGGTCCCACTGAAAGGTTCTTGCATGGAACCTGCCGAATGGAATTTGCTTCGTAGGAAGCTACCATTTTTCCCAGGACTCGTGTGCAGTGATGCACCGATACCTGTTTTGGTTTCAGGAGGTCTCTGACTAGAGATGACAGCTCCTTTGTTTTCTCCTGCGGGAGAAACACTTTTTTCTGTTCTGTGTCCAGAACCATCCCCAGGAACAGTAGGCGTGTGGTAGGAACCAGCTGTGACTTTAGAATGTTTAGAATCCATCCGTGCTGTTGTAGCACTTCCCGAGATAGTGCTACTCCGACCAACAACTGCTCCTTGGACCTCGCCTTTATAAGGAGATCGTCCAAGTACGGGATAATTAAAACTCCCTTTTTTCGAAGGAGTATCATCATTTCTGCCATTACCTTGGTAAAGACCCTCGGTGCCGTGGACAGTCCAAACGGCAGTGTTTGGAATTGGTAATGGCAATCCTGTACCACAAATCTGAGGTGCTCCTGGTGAGGATGGTAAATGGGGACATGTAGGTAAGCATCCTTGATGTCCAGGGATACCATGTAATCCCCCTCCTCCAGGCTTGCAATAACCGCCCTGAGCGATTCCATCTTGAACTTGAATTTTTTTATGTATGTGTTCAAGGATTTCAAATTTAAAATGGGTCTCACCGAACCGTCCGGTTTCGGTACCACAAACAGTGGAATAGTAACCCCGTCCTTGTTGAAGTAGGGGCACCTTGACTATCACCTGCTGGGAATACAGCTTGTGAATTGCCTCTAGCACAGCCTCTCTGCCTGAGGGAGTTGTCGGCAAGGCAGATTTGAGGAAACGGCGGGGGGGAGACGCCTCGAATTCCAGCTTGTACCCCTGAGATACTACTTGAAGGATCCAGGGATCCACCTGTGAGCGAGCCCACTGATCGCTGAAATTTTTGAGGCGGCCCCCCACCTTACCTGGCTACGCCTGTGGAGCCCCCGCGTCATGCGGTGGACTCAGAGGAAGCGGGGGAAGAATTTTGATTCTGGGAACTGGCTGACTGGTGCAGCTTTTTCCCTCTTCCCTCGTCTCTGTGCAGAAAGGAAGCGCCTTTGACCCGCTTGCTTTTCTGAAGCCAAAAGGACTGTACCTGATAATACAGTGCTTTCTTAGGCTGTGAGGAAACCTGAGATAAAAAAAATTTCTTCCCAGCTGTTGCTGTGGATACGAGGTCCCAGAGACCATCCCCAAACAATTCCTCACCCTTATAAGGCTCTATGTGCCTTTTAAAGTCAGCATCACCTGTCCAGTGTCGGGTCTCTAATACCCTCCTGACAGAATGGACATTACATTAATTCTGGATGCCAGCCGGCAAAATATCCCTCTGTGCATCCCTCATATATAAGACGACGTCTTTAATATGCTCTTATGTTCGCAAAATAGTATCCCTGTTTGACAGGGTCACAGACCACGCTGCAGCAGCACTATCTGCAAGTCTCAGTCTAGTACCCGAGTGTGTAAATACAGACTTCAGGATAGCCTCCTGCTTTTTATCAGCAGGTACCTTCAAAGTGGCCGTATCCTAAGACGGCAGTGCCACCTTTTTTGACAAACGTGTGAGCGCCTTATCCACCCTAGGGGATAGCTCCCAGCGTAACTTATCCTCTGGCGGGAAAGGGTACGCCATCAGTAACTTTTTAGAAATTACCAGTTTCTTATCGGGGGAACCCACGCTTTTTCACACTTCATTCACTCATTGGATGGGGGAATAAAACACTGGCTGCTTTTTCTCCCCAAACATAAAACCCTTTTTTAGTGGTACTTGGGTTAATGTCAGAAATGTGTAACACATTTTTTATTGCCGGGATCATGTAACGGATGTTCCTAGTGGATTGTGTATATGTCTCAACCTCGTCGACACTGGAGTCAAACTCCGTGTCGACATCTGTGTCTGCCATCTGAGGGAGCGGGCGTTTTTGAGCCCCATATGGCCTTTGAGACGCCTGGGCAGGCGCGGGCTGAAAAGCCGGCTGTCCCACAGCTGTTACGTCATCCAGCCTTTTATGTAAGGAGTTGACACTGTCGGTTTATACCGTCCACCTATCCATCCACTCTGGAGTCGGCCCCACAGGGGGCGACATCACATTTATCGGCATCTGCTCTGCCACCACATAAGCCTCCTCATCAAACGTGTCGACACAGCCGTACCGACACACCGCACACACACAGGGAATGCTCTGACTGAGGACAGGACCCCACACAGCCCTTTGGGGAGACAGAGAGAGAGTATGCCAGCACACACCAGAGCGCTATATAATTTAGGGATTAACACTATATTGAGTGAATTTTTCCCAATAGCTTGTATATACAATATTGCGCCTAAATTTAGTGCCCCCCCTCTCTTTTTAACCCTTTGATCCTGCAAACTACAGGGGAGAGCCTGGGGAGCTGTCTTCCAGTTGAACTGTGAAGAGAAAATGGCGCCAGTGTGCTGAGGGAGATAGCTCCGCCCCTTTTTCGCTGACTTTTCTCCCGCTTTTTTATGGATTCTGGCAGGGGTATTTATCACATATATAGCCTCTGGGGCTATATATTGTGATTATTTTGCCAGCCAAGGTGTTTTTATTGCTGCTCAGGGCGCCCCCCCCCAGCGCGCTGCACCCATCAGTGACCGGAGTGTGAGGTGTACATGAGGAGCAATGGCGCACAGCTGCAGTGCTGTGCGCTACCTTGGTGAAGACTGAAGTCTTCTGCCGCCGATTTTCCGGACCATCTTCGTGCTTCTGGCTCTGTAAGGGGGACGGCGGCGCGGCTCCGGGAACGAACACCAAGGACGGTTCCTGCGGTCGATCCCTCTGGAGCTAATGGTGTCCAGTAGCCTAAGAAGCCCAAGCTAGCTGCAAGCAGGTAGGTTCGCTTCTTCTCCCCTTAGTCCCTCGATGCAGTGAGTCTGTTGCCAGCAGGTCTCACTGTAAAATAAAAAACCTAAAATAAACTTTCTTTATTATTCTTTATTTAGAGCCCCTAGTGTGCATCCAGCTCGGCCGGGCACAGAAATCTAACTGAGGTCTGGAGGAGGGTCATAGTGGGAGGAGCCAGTGCACACCAGATAGTACCTAATCTTTCTTTTAGAGTGCCCAGTCTCCTGCGGAGCCCGTCTATTCCCCATGGTCCTTACGGAGTTCCCAGCATCCACTAGGACGTCAGAGAAATGTATTTATATGTATGTGCCGTGGTCCCGGACCTCTCCGAAGACCACGGCAGGGAGGACAGCCCCCGGCGCGCTCAGCAGTGTATGCGCGCCGGGGGAGAGGGAGCCGCTGACCGCCGGAGTCCGGGAGCTCCGCTCCCGGCAGCGGTCAATGTAGCCCCGGGCGCACTGGAGTGTGCGCGCCGGGGAGAAGGGAGAGCCGCCGCTGGGGGCCGGGAGCTCTGCTCCCGGCGCCTCAGCCCAGCACGGGTGGCCAGCCGCAGCAGCCGGGACGGACGTCCCGGGCTGCTGGGCAGCGAGGGGGGTGCACCGCAGCCCCGGCTCCCCGCCGGACGCTGCGGCGAGGCTACAAGACAGGCGCCGCTCACGGGGGACCGGGCTAGCCGGCTCCCTAGCGGCGTGGGTGCAGTTAGGCTGCCGAGCAGGCTGATGAGCGCTGGGGTCCGGGAGCTACAACAGAGCCAGAGTCACGGCGGCCGGGACAAGTGTCCCGGGCCGCCGGGCTTCAGTACAGGGGGGTGCGCCGCTGCATGCGGCGAGGCCACAAAGGTAGTGCCACACTGGGGGGACAGGGAGAGCCAGCTCCCTGGATCCCAGTGGCAGGCATGCAGGCTGGAGGGTGGGGGAAGCCAGTCCCATACCTCCAGCACTGAGAGAGAGCCCTAGCAGCAAGGCTGCAGGGCTAGGGGAGCCAGCACAGACAGTATTCCACAAACCAGACATTGTTTAAATGTAGAAAGTACAGTGTGTTGTAAGGCACTGCAGTGCCTAGGTATGTGGAGCCTGTGCAGGCTCAGAGTGTATTGAAATGTATAACATGTACAGTGTGATTTAAATGTAATGTATTTAAAGGTAAATTGCACTTACTTGGTTGTGTGTCCCAGGAGGGGGGAATCCATGGCTGTGCAGGCTGATGGATTCTCCCAGACCTTTTCCCTAAAAACGGAATGCTTTCCCATCCAGCCTCACACTTCCAAGGGGCACAGGGAGAGAGAGAAGCAGCTCAGCTATGAGACAAGCTGAGTGGTTTCTTGGAGCTCCATGGAGATCACCCGTAGTGGCCAAGAGACCTGGACCGGGGAGCCAGGCTGCCCAGCTCTGGAGCCCAAATCCAGTCTGCAGGCAGTGAGATGGGTCCCGGGCAGGTTTCTGGAAGTCAGTTTAGGAGGGAAAACTTTCCCCCAGCCAGACTGAACGGCACCGGGGAGTATCCTGATTCTCCAAGATGGGAGAGTCAAAGGAGACCGACCACTCCCCCTGTCCATAAGGGACAATGTTAGCTGTGCATGAGACCAAGGCATCCATTGATTGGTTGTGCACCACAGGGCGGGCTTACCCCCTGTGGTAAGGGGTCTTGGAGAGGGATAAAAGGAGGGCAGTTGGCCCATAGGAGTGTATATTATTCCATCTTATTCTGCTGAAAACATCTTGTTGTATGCTGTTACCCCTAGCAATAGGGAGGAGCCTTTTTAAAGGTTATTGAGCAATAAACATCTTTGCCTCAAAAGACTGCTTCATCTTGTGACCAACAGGGTTAGGCCAAACCTAGCCCCGTCCTCCGGCTATCCAGGGAAGCACCTAGCGTCTCCAAGCTCCGCCTTCCGCCAGCTACCGGTAGAGGCCTAGCAAGTGGCTAGTGGGGATTCGTCAGCACCACACAGCTGTGGTAAGGCAGTGCGTCGGCACATACAGAGCAGAACCGTGGTTCTAAACGCCACGGCAGGTTAGGAGTTTGGTGGTGGCAGCGAGAACCCGCCCACAGCGCAGTGGGTGGAGTCAGTAACAGGCGGTTACTGACGGTAAGCGGGAATCCCCTATGTGGTCAGGCCTCGTGCGGCTTGACCTTCCATTCTGTGCGCAGCCAACGGGACGCGAAAGCGGCGAATGCTTTCGTACGGTACCGTCCTGTCACACCCGCCCACAGCACAGTGGGTGGAGTCAGTAACAGGCGGTTACTGACGATAAGCGGTCAGGTCCCGTTTGACCTAAACCTTCCATTCTGTGCACTGGGAAAGGGACGCGGAAGCGGTGAGTGCTTCCGTACGGAACCGTCCTGTCACAGTCACCAACTACAAAACTGAGCTCCTGTGCACGGAGGCGGGGTTATAGAGGAGGCGGCGCTGTGCATCTTGAAAAAAGTCAAAGCTTTGAGCTTGTTGGTGCCTCGGATCAAGATCCTACTCTACACCCCAATGTTATTCCTTGTGGAGCCCTGTGTACCCCGCAGCAGAAAAGCATTTATAGCGGTAGGTTGTCTATCTTACAGAGCGGCATGCCGGAGCGGCTGGTGTACTGTTCCAATGCAGACACCGTAATAACCCTACACATAAAGTGCTGCTTAGTTATTATAGGGGCAATTTACTAAACCATGGCGAGAGATAAAGTGGATGGAGATAAAGTAGCAGCCAATTAGCTCCTAACAGACAAGTCACAGGCTGTTTGCTGACAGGATCTGGTTGGCTGGTACTTTATCTCCGTACAGAGCTTAGTAAATACCCTCTATGTGAGTAAGGAGCATTCCTGGCAGGGGTAACTTTTCCTTTTGCCTCTCTATCTTGAGAATTTCAATTATAAAAACATTTTCAGCCATTGTGTCCGTGTATTCCCGGTGTTTCCGGATAATCCCCCAGGTGTCTGTGTGTCTACAACAACAATCAGGATACGGGTGCTGCAAGGTGACGCCCAAGACGCGGGAAACAGCCCCGGCAGGGAAGGGGTCAGTCAGTAGGGTAGAGCCCGGCAGGGAAGGGGTCAGTCAGTCAGGGCAGAGCCCGGCAGGGAAGGGGTCAGTCAGTCAGGGCAGAGCCCGGCAGGGAAGGGGTCAGTCAGTCAGGGCAGAGCCCGGCAGGGAAGGGGTCAGTCAGTCAGGGCAGAGCCCGGCAGGGAAGGGGTCAGTCAGTCAGGGCAGAGCCCGGCAGGGAAGGGGTCAGTCAGGGCAGAGCCCGGCAGGGAAGGGGTCAGTCAGGGCAGAGCCCGGCAGGGAAGGGGTCAGTCAGTCAGGGCAGAGCCCCGGCAGGGAAGGGGTCAGTCAGTCAGGGCAGAGCCCGGCAGGGAAGGGGTCAGTCAGTCAGGGCAGAGCCCGGCAGGGAAGGGGTCAGTCAGTCCGTGCAGAGCCCGGCAGGGAAGGGGTCAGTCAGTCAGGGCAGAGCCCGGCAGGGAAGGGGTCAGTCAGGGCAGAGCCAAGGCAGGGAAGGGGTCAGTCAGTCAGGGCAGAGCCCGGCAGGGAAGGGGTCAGTCAGTCCGTGCAGAGCCCGGCAGGGAAGGGGTCAGTCAGTCCGTGCAGAGCCCGGCAGGGAAGGGGTCAGTCAGTCAGGGCAGAGCCCGGCAGGGAAGGGGTCAGTCAGGGCAGAGCCAAGGCAGGGAAGGGGTCAGTCAGTCAGGGCAGAGCCGCGGCAGGGAAGGGGTCAGTCAGTCCGTGCAGAGCCCGGCAGGGAAGGGGTCAGTCAATCCGTGCAGAGCCCGGCAGGGAAGGGGTCAGTCAGTCAGGGCAGAGCCCGGCAGGGAAGGGGTCAGTCAGTCAGGGCAGAGCCCGGCAGGGAAGGGGTCAGTCAGGGCAGAGCCAAGGCAGGGAAGGGGTCAGTCAGGGCAGAGCCGCGGCAGGGAAGGGGTCAGTCAGGGCAGAGCCCGGCAGGGAAGGGGTCAGTCAGTCAGGGCAGAACCCGGCAGGGAAGGGGTCAGTCAGTCAGGGCAGAGCCCGGCAGGGAAGGGGTCAGTCAGTCAGGGCAGAGCCCGGCAGGGAAGGGGTCAGTCAGTCCGGGCAGAGCCCGGCAGGGAAGGGGTCAGTCAGTCCGGGCAGAGCCCGGCAGGGAAGGGGTCAGTCAGTCAGGGCAGAGCCCGGCAGGGAAGAGGTCAGTCAGGGCAGAGCCAAGGCAGGGAAGGGGTCAGTCAGTCAGGGTAGAGCCCGGCAGGGAAGGGGTCAGTCAGTCAGGGCAGAGCCAAGGCAGGGAAGGGGTCAGTCAGTCAGGGCAGAGCCGCGGCAGGGAAGGGGTCAGTCAGGGCAGAGCCCGGCAGGGAAGGGGTCAGTCAGTCAGGGCAGAACCCGGCAGGGAAGGGGTCAGTCAGTCAGGGCAGAGCCCGGCAGGGAAGGGGTCAGTCAGTCAGTGCAGAGCCCGGCAGGGAAGGGGTCAGTCAGTCAGTGCAGAGCCCCAGCAGGGAAGTGGTCAGTCAGTCAGTGCAGAGCCCCAGCAGGGAAGTGGTCAGTCAGTCAGTGCAGAGCCCCAGCAGGGAAGTGGTCAGTCAGTCAGTGCAGAGCCCCAGCAGGGAAGGGGTCAGTCAGTCAGGGCAGAGCACCGGCAGGGAAGGGGTCAGTCAGTCAGGGCAGAGCCCGGCAGGGAAGGGGTCAGTCAGGGCAGAGCCCCGGCAGGGAAGGGGTCAGTCAGTCAGGGCAGAGCCCGGCAGGGAAGGGGTCAGTCAGTCAGGGCAGAGCCCGGCAGGGAAGGGGTCAGTCAGTCAGGGCAGAGCCCGGCAGGGAAGGGGTCAGTCAGTCAGGGCAGAGCCCGGCAGGGAAGGGATGTCAGTCAGGGCAGAACCCGGGAGGGAAGGGGTCAGTCAGTCAGGGCAGAGCCCGGCAGGGAAGGGGTCAGTCAGTCAGGGCAGAGCCCCGGCAGGGAAGGGGTTAGTCAGTCAGGGCAGAGCCCCGGCAGGGAAGGGGTCAGTCAGGGTAGAGCCTGGCAGGGAAGGGGTCAGTCAGGGTAGAGCCTGGCAGGGAAGGGGTCAGTCAGACAGGGCAGAGCCCGGCAGGGAAGGGGTCAGTCAGTCAGGGCAAAGCCCGGCAGGGAAGGGCTCAGTAGGGCAGAGCCCGGCAGGGAAGGGGTCAGTCAGGGCAGAGCCTGGCAGGGAAGGGGTCAGTCAGGGCAGAGCCCGGCAGGGAAGGGGTCAGTCAGTCAGGGCAGAGCCCGGCAGGGAAGGGGTCAGTCAGTCAGGGCAGAGCCCGGCAGGGAAGGGGTCAGTCAGTCAGTGCAGAGCCCGGCAGGGAAGGGGTCAGTCAGTCAGTGCAGAGCCCCAGCAGGGAAGTGGTCAGTCAGTCAGTGCAGAGCCCCAGCAGGGAAGTGGTCAGTCAGTCAGTGCAGAGCCCCAGCAGGGAAGGGGTCAGTCAGTCAGGGCAGAGCCCCGGCAGGGAAGGGGTCAGTCAGGGTAGAGCCTGGCAGGGAAGGGGTCAGTCAGGGTAGAGCCTGGCAGGGAAGGGGTCAGTCAGTCAGGGCAGAGCCTGGCAGGGAAGGGGTCAGTCAGTCAGGGCAGAGCCCCGGCAGGGAAGGGGTTAGTCAGTCAGGGTAGAGCCCGGCAGGGAAGGGGTCAGTCAGTCAGGGTAGAGCCCGGCAGGGAAGGGGTCAGTCAGTCAGGGTAGAGCCCCGGCAGGGAAGGGGTCAGTCAGTCAGGGCAGAGCCCCGGCAGGGAAGAGGTCAGTCAGTCAGGGTAGAGCCCGGCAGGGAAGGGGTCAGTCAGGGCAGAGCCAGGCAGGGAAGGGGTTAGTCAGTCAGGGCAGAGCCCCGGCAGGGAAGGTGTCACTCAGGGTAGAGCCCGGCAGGGAAGGGGTCAGTCAGGGTAGAGCCCGGCAGGGAAGGGGTCAGTCAGTCAGGGTAGAGCCCGGCAGGGAAGGGGTTAGTCAGTCAGGGCAGAGCCCGGCAGGGAAGGGGTCAGTCAGGGTAGAGCCCGGCAGAGAAGGGGTCAGTCAGTCAGGGTAGAGCCCGGCAGGGAAGGGGTCAGTCAGGGTAGAGCCCGGCAGGGAAGGGGTCAGTAGGGCAGAGCCCGGCAGGGAAGGGGTCAGTCAGTCAGGGCAGAGCCCCGGCAGGGAAGGGGTCAGTCAGGGTAGAGCCCGGCAGGGAAGGGGTCAGTAGGGCAGAGCCCGGCAGGGAAGGGGTCAGTCAGGGTAGAACCCGGCAGGGAAGGGGTCAGTCAGTCAGGGCAGAGCCCGGCAGGGAAGGGGTCAGTCAGTCCGGGCAGAGCCCGGCAGGGAAGGGGTCAGTCAAGGTAGAGCCCGGCAGGGAAGGGGTCAGTCAGTCAGGGCAGAGCCCGGCAGGGAAGGGGTCAGTCAGTCCGGGCAGAGCCCGGCAGGGAAGGGGTCAGTCAGGGTAGAGCCCGGCAGGGAAGGGGTCAGTCAGGGCAGAGCCCGGCAGGGAAGGGGTCAGTCAGGGCAGAGCCCGGCAGGGAAGGGGTCAGTCAGTCAGGGTAGAGCCCGGCAGGGAAAGGGTCAGTCAGGGCAGAGCCCGGCAGGGAAGGGGTCAGTCAGTCAGGGTAGAGCCCGGCAGGGAAGGGGTCAGTCAGTCAGGGTAGAGCCCGGCAGGGAAGGGGTCAGTCAGGGTAGAGCCCGGCAGGGAAGGGGTCAGTCAGTCAGGGTAGAGCCCGGCAGGGAAGGGGTCAGTCAGTCAGGGTAGAGACCGGCAGGGAAGGGCTCAGTCAGTAGGGTAGAGCCCGGCAGGGAAGGGGTCAGTCAGTCAGGGCAGAGCCCGGCAGGGAAGGGGTCAGTCAGTCCGGGCAGAGCCCGGCAGGGAAGGGGTCAGTCAGTCAGGGTAGAGCCCGGCAGGGAAGGGGTCAGTCAGTCAGGGTAGAGCCTCGGCAGGGAAGAGGTCAGTCAGTCAGGGTAGAGCCCGGCAGGGAAGGGGTCAGTCAGGGCAGAGCCAGGCAGGGAAGGGGTTAGTCAGTCAGGGCAGAGCCCCGGCAGGGAAGGGGTCAGTCAGGGTAGAGCCCGGCAGGGAAGGGGTCAGTCAGGGTAGAGCCCGGCAGGGAAGGGGTCAGTCAGTCAGGGTAGAGCCCGGCAGGGAAGGGGTTAGTCAGTCAGGGCAGAGCCCGGCAGGGAAGGGGTCAGTCAGTCAGGGCAGAGCCCGGCAGGGAAGGGGTCAGTCAGTCAGGGCAGAGCCCGGCAGGGAAGGGGTCAGTCAGTCAGGGCAGAGCCCGGCAGGGAAGGGGTCAGTCAGTCAGGGCAGAGCCCGGCAGGGAAGGGGTCAGTCAGTCAGGGCAGAGCCCGGCAGGGAAGGGGTCAGTCAGTCAGGGCAGAGCCCCGGCAGGGAAGGGGTCAGTCAGTCAGGGCAGAGCCCCGGCAGGGAAGGGGTCAGTCAGGGCAGAGCCCGGCAGGGAAGGGGTCAGTAGGGCAGAGCCCGGCAGGGAAGGGGTCAGTCAGGGCAGAGCCCGGCAGGGAAGGGGTCAGTCAGTCAGGGCAGAGCCCGGCAGGGAAGGGGTCAGTCAGTCAGGGCAGAGCCCGGCAGGGAAAGGGTCAGTCAGTCAGGGCAGAGCCCGGCAGGGAAGGGGTCAGTCAGGGCAGAGCCCGGCAGGGAAGGGGTCAGTCAGGGCAGAGCCCGGCAGGGAAGGGGTCAGTCAGTCAGGGTAGAGCCCGGCAGGGAAGGGGTTAGTCAGTCAGGGCAGAGCCCGGCAGGGAAGGGGTTAGTCAGTCAGGGCAGAGCCCGGCAGGGAAGGGGTTAGTCAGTCAGGGCAGAGCCCGGCAGGGAAGCGGTTAGTCAGTCAGGGCAGAGCCCGGCAGGGAAGGGGTCAGTAGGGCAGAGCCCGGCAGGGAAGGGGTCAGTCAGTCAGGGCAGAGCCCCGGCAGGGAAGGGGTCAGTCAGTCAGGGCAGAGCCCCGGCAGGGAAGGGGTCAGTCAGTCAGTGCAGAGCCCCGGCAGGGAAGGGGTCAGTCAGTCAGGGCAGAGCCCGGCAGGGAAGGGGTCAGTCAGTCAGGGTAGAGCCCGGCAGGGAAGGGGTCAGTCAGTAGGGTAGAGCCCGGCAGGGAAGGGGTCAGTCAGTCAGGGCAGAGCCCGGCAGGGAAGGGGTCAGTCAGGGCAGAGCCTGGCAGGGAAGGGGTCAGTCAGTCAGGGCAGAGCCTGGCAGGGAAGGGGTCAGTCAGTCAGGGTAGAGCCCGGCAGGGAAGGGGTCAGTCAGGGTAGAGCCCGGCAGGGAAGGGGTCAGTCAGTAGGGCAGAGCCCGGCAGAGAAGGGGTCAGTCAGTCAGGGTAGAGCCCGGCAGGGAAGGGGTCAGTCAGTCAGGGTAGAGCCCGGCAGGGAAGGGGTCAGTCAGTCAGGGCAGAGCCCGGCAGGGAAGGGGTCAGTCAGTAGGGTAGAGCCCGGCAGGGAAGGGGTCAGTCAGTCAGGGCAGAGCCCTGCAGGGAAGGGGTCAGTCAGTAGGGTAGAGCCCGGCAGGGAAGGGGTCAGTCAGTCAGGGCAGAGCCCGGCAGGGAAGGGGTCAGTCAGTAGGGCAGAGCCCGGCAGAGAAGGGGTCAGTCAGTCAGGGTAGAGCCCGGCAGGGAAGGGGTCAGTCAGGGTAGAGCCCGGCAGGGAAGGGGTCAGTAGGGCAGAGCCCGGCAGGGAAGGGGTCAGTAAGGGCAGAGCCCGGCAGGGAAGGGGTCAGTCAGTCAGGGCAGAGCCCCGGCAGGGAAGGGGTCAGTCAGGGTAGAGCCCGGCAGGGAAGGGGTCAGTAGGGCAGAGCCCGGCAGAGAAGGGGTCACTCAGTCAGGGTAGAGCCCGGCAGGGAAGGGGTCAGTCAGTCAGGGTAGAGCCCGGCAGGGAAGGGGTCAGTCAGGGCAGAGCCCGGCAGGGAAGGGGTCAGTAGGGCAGAGCCCGGCAGGGAAGGGGTCAGTCAGTCAGGGCAGAGCCCGGCAGGGAAGGGGTCAGTCAGTCAGGGCAGAGCCCGGCAGGGAAGGGGTCAGTCAGTCAGGGCAGAGCCCGGCAGGGAAGGGGTCAGTCAGTCAGTGCAGAGCCCGGCAGGGAAGGGGTCAGTCAGTCAGTGCAGAGCCCCAGCAGGGAAGTGGTCAGTCAGTCAGTGCAGAGCCCCAGCAGGGAAGTGGTCAGTCAGTCAGTGCAGAGCCCCAGCAGGGAAGGGGTCAGTCAGTCAGGGCAGAGCACCGGCAGGGAAGGGGTCAGTCAGTCAGGGCAGAGCCCGGCAGGGAAGGGGTCAGTCAGTCAGTGCAGAGCCCGGCAGGGAAGGGGTCAGTCAGTCAGGGCAGAGCCCGGCAGGGAAGGGGTCAGTCAGTCAGGGCAGAGCCCGGCAGGGAAGGGGTCAGTCAGTCAGGGCAGAGCCCGGCAGGGAAGGGGTCAGTAGGGCAGAGCCCGGCAGGGAAGGGGTCAGTAGGGCAGAGCCCGGCAGGGAAGGGGTCAGTAGGGCAGGGCAGAGCCCCGGCAGGGAAGGGGTCAGTCAGGGCAGAGCCCGGCAGGGAAGGGGTCAGTAGGGCAGAGCCCGGCAGGGAAGGGGTCAGTAGGGCAGAGCCCGGCAGGGAAGGGGTCAGTAGGGCAGAGCCCGGCAGGGAAGGGGTCAGTCAGTCAGGGCAAAGCCCGGCAGGGAAGGGGTCAGTCAGGGCAGAGCACCGGCAGGGAAGGGGTCAGTCAGTCAGGGCAGAGCCCGGCAGGGAAGGGGTCAGTCAGTCAGGGCAGAGCCCGGCAGGGAAGGGGTCAGTCAGTCAGGGCAGAGCCCGGCAGGGAAGGGGTCAGTCAGTCAGGGCAGAGCCTGGCAGGGAAGGGGTCAGTAGGGCAGAGCCCCGGCAGGGAAGGGGTCAGTCAGTCAGGGCAGAGCCAGGCAGGGAAGGGCTCAGTAGGGCAGAGCCCGGCAGGGAAGGGGTCAGTCAGTAGGGCAGAGCCCGGCAGGGAAGGGGTCAGTCAGGGCAGAGCCTGGCAGGGAAGAGGTCAGTCAGGGCAGAGCCCCGGCAGGGAAGGGGTCAGTCAGTCAGTCAGTCAGGGCAGAGCCCGGCAGGGAAGGGGTCAGTCAGTCAGGGCAGAGCCCGGCAGGGAAGGGGTCAGTCAGGGCAGAGCCCCGGCAGGGAAGGGGTCAGTCAGTCAGGGCAGAGCCCGGCAGGGAAGGGGTCAGTCAGTCAGGGCAGAGCCCGGCAGGGAAGGGGTCAGTCAGTCAGGGCAGAGCCCGGCAGGGAAGGGATGTCAGTCAGGGCAGAACCCGGGAGGGAAGGGGTCAGTCAGTCAGGGCAGAGCCCGGCAGGGAAGGGGTCAGTCAGTCAGGGCAGAGCCCCGGCAGGGAAGGGGTTAGTCAGTCAGGGCAGAGCCCGGCAGGGAAGGGGTCAGTCAGTCAGGGCAGAGCCCGGCAGGGAAGGGGTCAGTCAGTAGGGTAGAGCCCGGCAGGGAAGGGGTCAGTCAGTCAGGGCAGAGCCCGGCAGGGAAGGGGTCAGTCAGTAGGGTAGAGCCCGGCAGGGAAGGGGTCAGTCAGTCAGGGCAGAGCCCGGCAGGGAAGGGGTCAGTCAGTAGGGCAGAGCCCGGCAGAGAAGGGGTCAGTCAGTCAGGGTAGAGCCCGGCAGGGAAGGGGTCAGTCAGGGTAGAGCCCGGCAGGGAAGGGGTCAGTCAGGGCAGAGCCCGGCAGGGAAGGGGTCAGTCAGTCAGGGCAGAGCCCCGGCAGGGAAGGGGTCAGTCAGGGTAGAGCCCGGCAGGGAAGGGGTCAGTAGGGCAGAGCCCGGCAGAGAAGGGGTCACTCAGTCAGGGTAGAGCCCGGCAGGGAAGGGGTCAGTCAGTCAGGGTAGAGCCCGGCAGGGAAGGGGTCAGTCAGGGCAGAGCCCAGCAGGGAAGGGGTCAGTCAGGGTAGAGCCCGGCAGGGAAGGGGTCAGTCAGGGTAGAACCCGGCAGGGAAGGGGTCAGTCAGTCAGGGCAGAGCCCGGCAGGGAAGGGGTCAGTCAGTCCGGGCAGAGCCCGGCAGGGAAGGGGTCAGTCAAGGTAGAGCCCGGCAGGGAAGGGGTCAGTCAGTCAGGGCAGAGCCCGGCAGGGAAGGGGTCAGTCAGTCCGGGCAGAGCCCGGCAGGGAAGGGGTCAGTCAGGGTAGAGCCCGGCAGGGAAGGGGTCAGTCAGGGCAGAGCCCGGCAGGGAAGGGGTCAGTCAGGGCAGAGCCCGGCAGGGAAGGGGTCAGTCAGTCAGGGTAGAGCCCGGCAGGGAAGGGGTCAGTCAGTCAGGGTAGAGCCCGGCAGGGAAGGGGTCAGTCAGGGTAGAGCCCGGCAGGGAAGGGGTCAGTCAGTCAGGGTAGAGCCCGGCAGGGAAGGGGTCAGTCAGTCAGGGTAGAGACCGGCAGGGAAGGGCTCAGTCAGTAGCGTAGAGCCCGGCAGGGAAGGGGTCAGTCAGTCAGGGCAGAGCCCGGCAGGGAAGGGGTCAGTCAGTCCGGGCAGAGCCCGGCAGGGAAGGGGTCAGTCAGGGTAGAGCCCGGCAGGGAAGGGGTCAGTCAGGGCAGAGCCCGGCAGGGAAGGGGTCAGTCAGGGCAGAGCCCGGCAGGGAAGGGGTCAGTCAGGGCAGAGCCCGGCAGGGAAGGGGTCAGTCAGGGCAGAGCCCGGCAGGGAAGGGGTCAGTCAGTCAGGGCAGAGCCCGGCAGGGAAGGGGTCAGTCAGTAGGGTAGAGCCCGGCAGGGAAGGGGTCAGTCAGTCAGGGCAGAGCCCGGCAGGGAAGGGGTCAGTCAGTAGGGTAGAGCCCGGCAGGGAAGGGGTCAGTCAGTCAGGGCAGAGCCCGGCAGGGAAGGGGTCAGTCAGTAGGGCAGAGCCCGGCAGAGAAGGGGTCAGTCAGTCAGGGTAGAGCCCGGCAGGGAAGGGGTCAGTCAGGGTAGAGCCCGGCAGGGAAGGGGTCAGTAGGGCAGAGCCCGGCAGGGAAGGGGTCAGTCAGGGCAGAGCCCGGCAGGGAAGGGGTCAGTCAGTCAGGGCAGAGCCCCGGCAGGGAAGGGGTCAGTCAGGGTAGAGCCCGGCAGGGAAGGGGTCAGTAGGGCAGAGCCCGGCAGAGAAGGGGTCACTCAGTCAGGGTAGAGCCCGGCAGGGAAGGGGTCAGTCAGTCAGGGTAGAGCCCGGCAGGGAAGGGGTCAGTCAGGGCAGAGCCCAGCAGGGAAGGGGTCAGTCAGGGTAGAGCCCGGCAGGGAAGGGGTCAGTCAGGGTAGAGCCCGGCAGGGAAGGGGTCAGTCAGGGTAGAACCCGGCAGGGAAGGGGTCAGTCAGTCAGGGCAGAGCCCGGCAGGGAAGGGGTCAGTCAGTCCGGGCAGAGCCCGGCAGGGAAGGGGTCAGTCAAGGTAGAGCCCGGCAGGGAAGGGGTCAGTCAGTCAGGGCAGAGCCCGGCAGGGAAGGGGTCAGTCAGTCCGGGCAGAGCCCGGCAGGGAAGGGGTCAGTCAGGGTAGAGCCCGGCAGGGAAGGGGTCAGTCAGGGCAGAGCCCGGCAGGGAAGGGGTCAGTCAGGGCAGAGCCCGGCAGGGAAGGGGTCAGTCAGTCAGGGTAGAGCCCGGCAGGGAAGGGGTCAGTCAGGGCAGAGCCCGGCAGGGAAGGGGTCAGTCAGTCAGGGTAGAGCCCGGCAGGGAAGGGGTCAGTCAGGGCAGAGCCCGGCAGGGAAGGGGTCAGTCAGTCAGGGTAGAGCCCGGCAGGGAAGGGGTCAGTCAGTCAGGGTAGAGCCCGGCAGGGAAGGGGTCAGTCAGGGTAGAGCCCGGCAGGGAAGGGGTCAGTCAGTCAGGGTAGAGCCCGGCAGGGAAGGGGTCAGTCAGTCAGGGTAGAGACCGGCAGGGAAGGGCTCAGTCAGTAGCGTAGAGCCCGGCAGGGAAGGGGTCAGTCAGTCAGGGCAGAGCCCGGCAGGGAAGGGGTCAGTCAGTCCGGGCAGAGCCCGGCAGGGAAGGGGTCAGTCAGGGTAGAGCCCGGCAGGGAAGGGGTCAGTCAGGGCAGAGCCCGGCAGGGAAGGGGTCAGTCAGGGCAGAGCCCGGCAGGGAAGGGGTCAGTCAGGGCAGAGCCCGGCAGGGAAGGGGTCAGTCAGGGCAGAGCCCGGCAGGGAAGGGGTCAGTCAGTCAGGGCAGAGCCCCGGCAGGGAAGAGGTCAGTCAGTCAGGGTAGAGCCCGGCAGGGAAGGGGTCAGTCAGGGCAGAGCCCGGCAGGGAAGGGGTTAGTCAGTCAGGGCAGAGCCCCGGCAGGGAAGGGGTCAGTCAGGGTAGAGCCCGGCAGGGAAGGGGTCAGTCAGGGTAGAGCCCGGCAGGGAAGGGGTCAGTCAGTCAGGGTAGAGCCCGGCAGGGAAGGGGTCAGTCAGTCAGGGCAGAGCCCGG
Source organism: Pseudophryne corroboree (assembly GCF_028390025.1). NCBI lineage: Eukaryota > Metazoa > Chordata > Amphibia > Anura > Myobatrachidae > Pseudophryne > Pseudophryne corroboree. The sequence continues at coordinate 851,465,619 of NC_086448.1, read as the reverse complement.
CAGGGAAGGGGTTAGTCAGTCAGGGCAGAGCCCGGTAGGGAAGGGGTCAGTCAGTCAGGGCAGAGCCCGGCAGGGAAGGGGACAGTCAGTCAGGGCAGAGCCCGGCAGGGAAGGGGTCAGTCAGTCCGGGCAGAGCCCGGCAGGGAAGGGGTCAGTCAGGGTAGAGCCCGGCAGGGAAGGGGTCAGTCAGGGCAGAGCCCGGCAGGGAAGGGGTCAGTCAGGGCAGAGCCCGGCAGGGAAGGGGTCAGTCAGGGTAGAGCCCGGCAGGGAAGGGGTCAGTCAGGGCAGAGCCCGGCAGGGAAGGGTTCAGTCAGTCAGGGTAGAGCCCGGCAGGGAAGGGGTCAGTCAGGGCAGAGCCCGGCAGGGAAGGGGTCAGTCAGTCAGGGTAGAGCCCGGCAGGGAAGGGGTCAGTCAGTCAGGGTAGAGACAGGCAGGGAAGGGCTCAGTCAGTAGGGTAGAGCCCGGCAGGGAAGGGGTCAGTCAGTCAGAGCAGAGCCCGGCAGGGAAGGGGTCAGTCAGTCCGGGCAGAGCCCGGCAGGGAAGGGGTCAGTCAGGGTAGAGCCCGGCAGGGAAGGGGTCAGTCAGGGCAGAGCCCGGCAGGGAAGGGGTCAGTCAGTCAGGGTAGAGCCCGGCAGGGAAGGGGTCAGTCAGGGCAGAGCCCGGCAGGGAAGGGGTCAGTCAGTCAGGGCAGAGCCCCGGCAGGGAAGAGGTCAGTCAGTCAGGGTAGAGCCCGGCAGGGAAGGGGTCAGTCAGGGCAGAGCCCGGCAGGGAAGGGGTTAGTCAGTCAGGGCAGAGCCCCGGCAGAGAAGGGGTCAGTCAGGGTAGAGCCCGGCAGGGAAGGGGTCAGTCAGGGTAGAGCCCGGCAGGGAAGGGGTCAGTCAGGGTAGAGCCCGGCAGGGAAGGGGTTAGTCAGTCAGGGCAGAGCCCGGCAGGGAAGGGGTTAGTCAGTCAGGGCAGAGCCCGGCAGGGAAGGGGTCAGTCAGTCAGGGCAGAGCCCGGCAGGGAAGGGGTCAGTCAGTCAGGGCAGAGCCCGGCAGGGAAGGGGTCAGTCAGTAGGGTAGAGCCTGGCAGGGAAGGGGTCAGTCAGTAGGGCAGAGCCCGGCAGGGAAGGGGTCAGTCAGTAGGGTAGAGCCCGGCAGGGAAGGGGAGAGTCAGTCAGGGTAGAGCCCGGCAGGGAAGGGGTCAGTCAGGGTAGAGCCCGGCAGGGAAGGGGTCAGTCAGTAGGGTAGAGCCCGGCAGGGAAGGGGTCAGTCAGTAGGTAGAGCCCGGCAGGGAAGGGGTCAGTCAGTAGGGCAGAGCCCAGCAGGGAAGGGGTCAGTCAGTAGGGTAGAGCCCGGCAGGGAAGGGGTCAGTCAGTCAGGGTAGAGCCCGGCAGGGAAGGGGTCAGTCAGTCAGGGCAGAGCCCGGCAGGGAAGGGGTCAGTCAGGGCAGAGCCCCGGCAGGGAAGGGGTCAGTAAGTCAGGGCAGAGCCTGGCAGGGAAGGGGTCAGTCAGTCAGGGCAGAGCCCCGGCAGGGAAGGGGTTAGTCAGTTAGGGCAGAGCCCCGGCAGGGAAGGGGTCAGTCAGTCAGTGCAGAGCCCCGGCAGGGAAGGGGTCAGTCAGTCAGGGCAGAGCCCAGGAGGGAAGGGGTCAGTCAGTCAGGGTAGAGCCCGGCAGGGAAGGGGTCAGTCAGTAGGGTAGAGCCCGGCAGGGAAGGGGTCAGTCAGTCAGGGCAGAGCCCGGCAGGGAAGGGGTCAGTCAGGGCAGAGCCTGGCAGGGAAGGGGTCAGTCAGTCAGGGCAGAGCCTGGCAGGGAAGGGGTCAGTCAGTCAGGGTAGAGCCCGGCAGGGAAGGGGTCAGTCAGGGTAGAGCCCGGCAGGGAAGGGGTCAGTCAGTCAGGGTAGAGCCCGGCAGGGAAGGGGTCAGTCAGTCAGGGTAGAGCCCGGCAGGGAAGGGGTCAGTCAGGGTAGAGCCCGGCAGGGAAGGGGTCAGTCAGTAGGGCAGAGCCCGGCAGGGAAGGGGTCAGTCAGTCAGGGCAGAGCCCGGCAGGGAAGGGGTCAGTCAGGGTAGAGCCCGGCAGGGAAGGGGTCAGTCAGTCAGGGCAGAGCCCGGCAGGGAAGGGGTCAGTCAGTCAGGGCAGAGCCCGGCAGGGAAGGGGTCAGTCAGTCCGGGCAGAGCCCGGCAGGGAAGGGGTCAGTCAGGGTAGAGCCCGGCAGGGAAGGGGTCAGTCAGTCAGGGCAGAGCCCGGCAGGGAAGGGGTCAGTCAGGGTAGAGCCCGGCAGGGAAGGGGTCAGTCAGTCAGGGCAGAGCCCGGCAGGGAAGGGGTCAGTCAGTCCGGGCAGAGCCCGGCAGGGAAGGGGTCAGTCAGGGTAGAGCCCGGCAGGGAAGGGGTCAGTCAGGGCAGAGCCCGGCAGGGAAGGGGTCAGTCAGGGCAGAGCCCGGCAGGGAAGGGGTCAGTCAGTCAGGGTAGAGCCCGGCAGGGAAGGGGTCAGTCAGGGCAGAGCCCGGCAGGGAAGGGGTCAGTCAGTCAGGGTAGAGCCCGGCAGGGAAGAGGTCAGTCAGTCAAGGTAGAGCCCGGCAGGGAAGGGGTCAGTCAGGGCAGAGCCCGGCAGGGAAGGGGTTAGTCAGTCAGGGCAGAGCCCGGCAGGGAAGGGGTCAGTCAGTCCGGGCAGAGCCCGGCAGGGAAGGGGTCAGTCAGGGTAGAGCCCGGCAGGGAAGGGGTCAGTCAGGGAAGAGCCCGGCAGGGAAGGGGTCAGTCAGAGCAGAGCCCGGCAGGGAAGGGGTCAGTCAGTCAGGGTAGAGCCCGGCAGGGAAGGGGTCAGTCAGGGCAGAGCCCGGCAGGGAAGGGGTCAGTCAGTCAGGGCAGAGCCCCGGCAGGGAAGAGGTCAGTCAGTCAAGGTAGAGCCCGGCAGGGAAGGGGTCAGTCAGGGCAGAGCCCGGCAGGGAAGGGGTTAGTCAGTCAGGGCAGAGCCCCGGCAGGGAAGGGGTCAGTCAGGGTAGAGCCCGGCAGGGAAGGGGTCAGTCAGGGTAGAGCCCGGCAGGGAAGGGGTCAGTCAGGGTAGAGCCCGGCAGGGAAGGGGTCAGTCAGTCAGGGTAGAGCCCGGCAGGGAAGGGGTTAGTCAGTCAGGGCAGAGCCCGGCAGGGAAGGGGTTAGTCAGTCAGGGCAGAGCCCGGCAGGGAAGGGGTTAGTCAGTCAGGGCAGAGCCCGGCAGGGAAGGGGTCAGTCAGTCAGGGCAGAGCCCGGCAGGGAAGGGGTCAGTCAGTCAGGGCAGAGCCCGGCAGGGAAGGGGTCAGTCAGTCAGGGCAGAGCCCGGCAGGGAAGGGGTCAGTCAGGGTAGAGCCCGGCAGGGAAGGGGTCAGTCAGTAGGGCAGAGCCCGGCAGGGAAGGGGTCAGTCAGTCAGGGCAGAGCCCGGCAGGGAAGGGGTCAGTCAGTCAGGGCAGAGCCCGGCAGGGAAGGGCTCAGTAGGGCAGAGCCCGGCAGGGAAGGGGTCAGTCAGTAGGGCAGAGCCCGGCAGGGAAGGGGTCAGTCAGTAGGGCAGAGCCCGGCAGGGAAGGGGTCAGTCAGGGCAGAGCCTGGCAGGGAAGGGGTCAGTCAGGGCAGAGCCCCGGCAGGGAAGGGGTCAGTCAGTCAGGGCAGAGCCCGGCAGGGAAGGGGTCAGTCAGGGTAGAGCCCGGCAGGGAAGGGGTCAGTCAGGGCAGAGCCCGGCAGGGAAGGGGTTAGTCAGTCAGGGCAGAGCCCCGGCAGGGAAGGGGTCAGTCAGGGTAGAGCCCGGCAGGGAAGGGGTCAGTCAGGGTAGAGCCCGGCAGGGAAGGGGTCAGTCAGGGTAGAGCCCGGCAGGGAAGGGGTCAGTCAGTCAGGGTAGAGCCCGGCAGGGAAGGGGTCAGTCAGGGTAGAGCCCGGCAGGGAAGGGGTCAGTCAGGGCAGAGCCCGGCAGGGAAGGGGTCAGTCAGTCAGGGCAGAGCCCCGGCAGGGAAGGGGTCAGTCAGGGTAGAGCCCGGCAGGGAAGGGGTCAGTAGGGCAGAGCCCGGCAGAGAAGGGGTCAGTCAGTCAGGGTAGAGCCCGGCAGGGAAGGGGTCAGTCAGTCAGGGTAGAGCCCGGCAGGGAAGGGGTCAGTCAGGGCAGAGCCCGGCAGGGAAGGGGTCAGTCAGGGTAGAGCCCGGCAGGGAAGGGGTCAGTCAGGGTAGAACCCGGCAGGGAAGGGGTCAGTCAGTCAGGGCAGAGCCCGGCAGGGAAGGGGTCAGTCAGTCCGGGCAGAGCCCGGCAGGGAAGGGGTCAGTCAGGGTAGAGCCCGGCAGGGAAGGGGTCAGTCAGGGCAGAGCCCGGCAGGGAAGGGGTCAGTCAGGGTAGAGCCCGGCAGGGAAGGGGTCAGTCAGGGTAGAACCCGGCAGGGAAGGGGTCAGTCAGTCAGGGCAGAGCCCGGCAGGGAAGGGGTCAGTCAGTCCGGGCAGAGCCCGGCAGGGAAGGGGTCAGTCAGGGTAGAGCCCGGCAGGGAAGGGGTCAGTCAGTCAGGGCAGAGCCCGGCAGGGAAGGGGTCAGTCAGTCCGGGCAGAGCCCGGCAGGGAAGGGGTCAGTCAGGGTAGAGCCCGGCAGGGAAGGGGTCAGTCAGGGAAGAGCCCGGCAGGGAAGGGGTCAGTCAGGGCAGAGCCCGGCAGGGAAGGGGTCAGTCAGTAGGGTAGAGCCCGGCAGGGAAGGGGTCAGTCAGTCAGGGTAGAGCCCGGCAGGGAAGGGGTCAGTCAGTCAGGGTAGAGCCCGGCAGGGAAGGGGTCAGTCAGGGCAGAGCCCGGCAGGGAAGGGGTCAGTCAGTCAGGGCAGAGCCCCGGCAGGGAAGAGGTCAGTCAGTCAGGGTAGAGCCCGGCAGGGAAGGGGTCAGTCAGGGCAGAGCCCGGCAGGGAAGGGGTTAGTCAGTCAGGGCAGAGCCCCGGCAGGGAAGGGGTCAGTCAGGGTAGAGCCCGGCAGGGAAGGGGTCAGTCAGGGTAGAGCCCGGCAGGGAAGGGGTCAGTCAGGGTAGAGCCCGGCAGGGAAGGGGTCAGTCAGTCAGGGTAGAGCCCGGCAGGGAAGGGGTCAGTCAGGGTAGAGCCCGGCAGGGAAGGGGTCAGTCAGGGCAGAGCCCGGCAGGGAAGGGGTTAGTCAGTCAGGGCAGAGCCCGGCAGGGAAGGGGTCAGTCAGTCAGGGTAGAGCCCGGCAGGGAAGGGGTCAGTCAGGGTAGAGCCCGGCAGGGAAGGGGTCAGTCAGGGTAGAGCCCGGCAGGGAAGGGGTCAGTCAGTCAGGGTAGAGCCCGGCAGGGAAGGGGTCAGTCAGGGTAGAGCCCGGCAGGGAAGGGGTCAGTCAGGGTAGAGCCCGGCAGGGAAGGGGTCAGTCAGGGCAGAGCCCGGCAGGGAAGGGGTCAGTCAGTCAGGGCAGAGCCCGGCAGGGAAGGGGTCAGTCAGTCAGGGTAGAGCCCGGCAGGGAAGGGGTCAGTCAGTCAGGGCAGAGCCCGGCAGGGAAGGGGTCAGTCAGTCAGGGCAGAGCCTGGCAGGGAAGGGGTCAGTAGGGCAGAGCCCCGGCAGGGAAGGGGTCAGTCAGGGTAGAGCCCGGCAGGGAAGGGGTCAGTCAGTCAGGGTAGAGCCCGGCAGGGAAGGGGTCAGTCAGGGTAGAGCCCGGCAGGGAAGGGGTCAGTCAGGGTAGAGCCCGGCAGGGAAGGGGTCAGTCAGTCAGGGTAGAGCCCGGCAGGGAAGGGGTCAGTCAGGGTAGAGCCCGGCAGGGAAGGGGTCAGTCAGGGTAGAGCCCGGCAGGGAAGGGGTCAGTCAGGGCAGAGCCCGGCAGGGAAGGGGTCAGTCAGTCAGGGCAGAGCCCGGCAGGGAAGGGGTCAGTCAGTCAGGGCAGAGCCCGGCAGGGAAGGGGTCAGTCAGTCAGGGCAGAGCCCGGCAGGGAAGGGGTCAGTAGGGCAGAGCCCGGCAGGGAAGGGGTCAGTCAGGGTAGAGCCCGGCAGGGAAGGGGTCAGTCAGTCAGGGTAGAGCCCGGCAGGGAAGGGGTCAGTCAGGGCAGAGCCCGGCAGGGAAGGGGTCAGTAGGGCAGAGCCCGGCAGGGAAGGGGTCAGTCAGGGTAGAGCCCGGCAGGGAAGGGGTCAGTCAGGGTAGAGCCCGGCAGGGAAGGGGTCAGTCAGGGTAGAGCCCGGCAGGGAAGGGGTCAGTCAGTCAGGGTAGAGCCCGGCAGGGAAGGGGTCAGTCAGGGTAGAGCCCGGCAGGGAAGGGGTCAGTCAGGGTAGAGCCCGGCAGGGAAGGGGTCAGTCAGTCAGGGTAGAGCCCGGCAGGGAAGGGGTCAGTCAGGGTAGAGCCCGGCAGGGAAGGGGTCAGTCAGGGTAGAGCCCGGCAGGGAAGGGGTCAGTCAGGGCAGAGCCCGGCAGGGAAGGGGTCAGTCAGTCAGGGCAGAGCCCGGCAGGGAAGGGGTCAGTCAGTAGGGCAGAGCCCGGCAGGGAAGGGGTCAGTCAGGGCAGAGCCCGGCAGGGAAGGGGTCAGTCAGTCAGGGCAGAGCCCGGCAGGGAAGGGGTCAGTCAGTCAGGGCAGAGCCCGGCAGGGAAGGGGTCAGTAGGGCAGAGCCCGGCAGGGAAGGGGTCAGTCAGGGTAGAGCCCGGCAGGGAAGGGGTCAGTCAGTCAGGGTAGAGCCCGGCAGGGAAGGGGTCAGTCAGGGCAGAGCCCGGCAGGGAAGGGGTCAGTAGGGCAGAGCCCGGCAGGGAAGGGGTCAGTCAGGGTAGAGCCCGGCAGGGAAGGGGTCAGTCAGGGTAGAGCCCGGCAGGGAAGGGGTCAGTCAGGGTAGAGCCCGGCAGGGAAGGGGTCAGTCAGGGTAGAGCCCGGCAGGGAAGGGGTCAGTCAGGGCAGAGCCCGGCAGGGAAGGGGTCAGTCAGGGTAGAGCCCGGCAGGGAAGGGGTCAGTCAGGGTAGAGCCCGGCAGGGAAGGGGTCAGTCAGGGCAGAGCCCGGCAGGGAAGGGGTCAGTCAGGGCAGAGCCCGGCAGGGAAGGGGTCAGTCAGGGCAGAGCCCGGCAGGGAAGGGGTCAGTCAGGGTAGAGCCCGGCAGGGAAGGGGTCAGTCAGGGTAGAGCCCGGCAGGGAAGGGGTCAGTCAGGGTAGAGCCCGGCAGGGAAGGGGTCAGTCAGGGCAGAGCCCGGCAGGGAAGGGGTCAGTAGGGCAGAGCCCGGCAGGGAAGGGGTCAGTCAGGGTAGAGCCCGGCAGGGAAGGGGTCAGTCAGTCAGGGTAGAGCCCGGCAGGGAAGGGGTCAGTCAGTCAGGGTAGAGACCGGCAGGGAAGGGGTCAGTCAGTCAGGGTAGAGACCGGCAGGGAAGGGCTCAGTCAGTAGGGTAGAGCCCGGCAGGGAAGGGGTCAGTCAGTCAGGGTAGAGCCCGGCAGGGAAGGGGTCAGTCAGTCAGGGTAGAGCCCGGCAGGGAAGGGGTCAGTCAGGGTAGAGCCCGGCAGGGAAGGGGTCAGTCAGTCAGGGTAGAGCCCGGCAGGGAAGGGGTCAGTCAGTCAGGGTAGAGCCCGGCAGGGAAGGGGTCAGTCAGTCAGGGTAGAGCCCGGCAGGGAAGGGGTCAGTCAGGGCAGAGCCTGGCAGGGAAGGGGTCAGTCAGTCAGGGCAGAGCCTGGCAGGGAAGGGGTCAGTCAGTCAGGGTAGAGCCCGGCAGGGAAGGGGTCAGTCAGTCAGGGTAGAGCCCGGCAGGGAAGGGGTCAGTCAGTAGGGTAGAGCCCGGCAGGGAAGGGGTCAGTCAGGGCAGAGCCCGGCAGGGAAGGGGTCAGTCAGTCAGGGCAGAGCCCGGCAGGGAAGGGGTCAGTCAGTCAGGGCAGAGCCCGGCAGGGAAGAGGTCAGTCAGTCAGGGTAGAGCCCGGCAGGGAAGGGGTCAGTCAGGGTAGAGCCCGGCAGGGAAGGGGTCAGTCAGTCAGGGTAGAGCCCGGCAGGGAAGGGGTCAGTCAGGGCAGAGCCCGGCAGGGAAGGGGTCAGTCAGTCAGGGTAGAGCCCGGCAGGGAAGGGGTCAGTCAGGGTAGAGCCCGGCAGGGAAGGGGTCAGTCAGTCAGGGTAGAGCCCGGCAGGGAAGGGGTCAGTCAGTCAGGGCAGAGCCCGGCAGGGAAGGGGTCAGTCAGTCAGGGTAGAGCCCGGCAGGGAAGGGGTCAGTCAGGGTAGAGCCCGGCAGGGAAGGGGTCAGTCAGTCAGGGTAGAGCCCGGCAGGGAAGGGGTCAGTCAGGGCAGAGCCCGGCAGGGAAGGGGTCAGTCAGGGCAGAGCCCGGCAGGGAAGGGGTCAGTCAGTCAGGGTAGAGCCCGGCAGGGAAGGGGTCAGTCAGGGTAGAGCCCGGCAGGGAAGGGGTCAGTCAGGGCAGAGCCCGGCAGGGAAGGGGTCAGTCAGTCAGGGTAGAGCCCGGCAGGGAAGGGGTCAGTCAGGGTAGAGCCCGGCAGGGAAGGGGTCAGTCAGTCAGGGTAGAGCCCGGCAGGGAAGGGGTCAGTCAGTCAGGGCAGAGCCCGGCAGGGAAGGGGTCAGTCAGTCAGGGCAGAGCCCGGCAGGGAAGGGGTCAGTCAGGGTAGAGCCCGGCAGGGAAGGGGTCAGTCAGTCAGGGTAGAGCCCGGCAGGGAAGGGGTCAGTCAGGGCAGAGCCCGGCAGGGAAGGGGTCAGTCAGTCAGGGTAGAGCCCGGCAGGGAAGGGGTCAGTCAGGGTAGAGCCCGGCAGGGAAGGGGTCAGTCAGTCAGGGTAGAGCCCGGCAGGGAAGGGGTCAGTCAGGGCAGAGCCCGGCAGGGAAGGGGTCAGTCAGTCAGGGTAGAGCCCGGCAGGGAAGGGGTCAGTCAGGGCAGAGCCCGGCAGGGAAGGGGTCAGTCAGTCAGGGTAGAGCCCGGCAGGGAAGGGGTCAGTCAGGGTAGAGCCCGGCAGGGAAGGGGTCAGTCAGTCAGGGTAGAGCCCGGCAGGGAAGGGGTCAGTCAGGGCAGAGCCCGGCAGGGAAGGGGTCAGTCAGTCAGGGTAGAGCCCGGCAGGGAAGAGGTTACCTCCCCCCTCCTCTATACCCCATGACAGCACTGCCCCCAGCACGTATGCCTCGCCCCTCCCCCCGGGAACTTACCCCTTGCCCCCGGGTACTTACCCCTTGCCCCCGGGTACTTACCCCTCGCCCCCCCTCCGGCTCCATCTCCCGCAGCTGACGGGTGGGAGGAGATTTCTCTCTTTCGCAGAGTCACAGAATGGATGGGTCTATGTATGTTCCCTTCGTGATCAGGACCAGGAAGTGACATCACGAGAGGGCAGGAGAGAACTTCCGCCCTTACAGCTCCCGCATGTTTCCTTCGTTCCGTTGGAGTAATATATCTTTTCTGCGCTGCATTGGACGCTCTCGGGCTCGCGATACTTCACTTTCCAAATAGATTGTGACATGGACGCAGGGGGTTATGGGAAAGGTCCTCTCAACGAAGAGAATCTAGACGCTGCTGTCACAGATTGGCTGCAACGGCAGAGGATTCTGGGAGATATGAGCGGGGCCTAAATCTGACCACGCCTTCCAATGTACTGCCTGTCACTCAGCAGCCCAACCCCTCACACACACCACCAGCAGCAGCAGCAGGCCATGTCTCACTGATCTACCTGTATGTACACACAGCAGCAGGCCATGTCTCACTGATTTACCTGTATGTACACACAGCAGCAGGCCATGTCTCACTGATCTACCTGTATGTACACACAGCAGCAGGCCATGTCTCACTGATCTACCTGTATGTACACACAGCAGCAGGCCATGTCTCACTGATCTACCTATACACACACCAGCAGCAGCAGCAGGCCATGTCTCACTGATCTACCTGTATGTACACACACCAGCACCAGCAGCAGGCCATGTCTCACTGATCTACCTGTATGTACACACACCAGCAGCAGCAGGCCATGTCTCACTGATCTACCTGTATGTACACAGCAGCAGCAGCAGGCCATGTCTCACTGATCTACCTGTATGTACACAGCAGCAGCAGGCCATGTCTCACTGATCTACCTGTATGTACAAAGCAGCAGCAGCAGGCCATGTCTCACTGATCTACCTGTATGTACACAGCAGCAGCAGCAGGCCATGTCTCACTGATCTACCTATACACACACCAGCAGCAGCAGCAGGCCATGTCTCACTGATCTACCTGTATGTACACAGCAGCAGCAGGCCATGTCTCACTGATCTACCTTTATGTACACAGCAGCAGCAGGCCATGTCTCACTGATCTACCTGTATGTACACAGCAGCAGCAGGCCATGTCTCACTGATCTACCTATACACACACCAGCACCAGCAGCAGGCCATGTCTCACTGATCTACCTGTATGTACACACCAGCAGCAGCAGGCCATGTCTCACTGATCTACCTGTATGTACACAGCAGCAGCAGCAGGCCATGTCTCACTGATCTACCTGTATGCACATAGCAGCAGCAACAGCAGGCCATGTCTCACTGATCTACCTGTATGTACACAGCAGCAGCAGGCCACGTCTCACTGATCTACCTATACACACACCAGCACCAGCAGCAGGCCATGTCTCACTGATCTACCTGTATGTACACAGCAGCAGCAGGCCACGTCTCACTGATCTACCTATACACACACCAGCACCAGAAGCAGGCCATGTCTCACTGATCTACCTGTATGTACACACCAGCAGCAGCAGGCCATGTCTCACTGATCTACCTGTATGTACACAGCAGCAGCAGGCCATGTCTCTCTGATTTACCTGTATGCACATAGAAGCAGCAACAGCAGGCCATGTCTCACTGATCTACCTTTATGTACACAGCAGCAGCAGGCCATGTCTCACTGATCTACCTGTATGTACACAGCAGCAGGCCATGTCTCACTGATCTACCTGTATGTACACAGCAGCAGGCCATGTCTCACTGATCTACCTGTATGTACACAGCAGCAGCAGGCCATGTCTCACTGATCTACCTGTATGTACACAGCAGCAGCAGGCCATGTCTCACTGATCTACCTGTATGTGCACAGCAGCAGCAGGCCATGTCTCACTGATCTACCTGTATGTACACAGCAGCAGCAGGCCATGTCTCACTGATCTACCTGTATGCACACAGCAGCAGCAACAGGCCATGTCTCACTGATCTACCTGTATGTACACAGCAGCAGCAGGCCATGTCTCACTGATCTACCTGTATGTACACACAGCAGCAGGCCATGTCTCACTGATCTACCTATACACACACCAGCAGCAGCAGCAGGCCATGTCTCACTGATCTACCTGTATGTACACACAGCAGCAGTCCATGTCTCACTGATCTACCTGTATGTTTACACAGCAGCAGGCCATGTCTCACTGATCTACCTGTATGTACACACAGCAGCAGGCCATGTCTCACTGATCTACCTGTATGTACACACAGCAGCAGGCCATGTCTCACTGATCTACCTGTATGTACACACAGCAGCAGGCCATGTCTCACTGATCTACCTGTATGTACACACAGCAGCAGCAGGCCATGTCTCACTGATCTACCTGTATGTACACAGCAGCAGCAGCAGCAGGCCATGTCTCACTGATCTACCTGTATGTACACACAGCAGCAGGCCATGTCTCACGGATCTACCTGTATGTACACACAGCAGCAGGCCATGTCTCACTGATCTACCTGTATGTACACACAGCAGCAGGCCATGTCTCACTGATCTACCTGTATGTACACACAGCAGCAGGCCATGTCTCACTGATCTACCTGTATGTACACAGCAGCAGGCCATGTCTCACTGATCTACCTGTATGTACACACAGCAGCAGGCCATGTCTCACTGATCTACCTGTATGTACACACAATAGCAGGCCATGTCTCACTGATCTACCTGTATGTACACACAGCAGCAGGCCATGTCTCACTGATCTACCTGTATGTACACACAGCAGCAGGCCATGTCTCACTGATCTACCTGTATGTACACAGCAGCAGGCCATGTCTCACTGATCTACCTGTATGTACACACAGCAGCAGGCCATGTCTCACTGATCTACCTGTATGTACACACAGCAGCAGGCCATGTCTCACTGATCTACCTGTATGTACACACAGCAGCAGGCCATGTCTCACTGATCTACCTGTATGTACACAGCAGCAGGCCATGTCTCACTGATCTACCTGTATGTACACAGCAGCAGCAGGCCATGTCTCACTGATCTACCTGTATGTACACAGCAGCAGGCCATGTCTCACTGATCTACCTGTATGTACACAGCAGCAGCAGGCCATGTCTCACTGATCTACCTGTATGTACACAGCAGCAGCAGCAGGCCATGTCTCACTGATCTACCTGTATGTACACACAGCAGCAGGCCATGTCTCACTGATCTACCTGTATGTACACAGCAGCAGCAGGCCATGTCTCACTGATCTACCTGTATGTACACAGCAGCAGCAGCAGCAGGCCATGTCTCACTGATCTACCTGTATGTACACACAGCAGCAGGCCATGTCTCACTGATCTACCTGTATGTACACAGCATCAGCAGGCCATGTCTCACTGATCTACCTGTATGTACACAGCAGCAGCAGGCCATGTCTCACTGATCTACCTGTATGTACACAGCAGCAGCAGGCCATGTCTCACTGATCTACCTGTATGTACACAGCATCAGCAGGCCATGTCTCACTGATCTACCTGTATGTACACAGCATCAGCAGGCCATGTCTCACTGATCTACCTGTATGCACACATCAGCAGCAGGTCATGTCTCACTGATCTACCTGTATGTACACAGCAGCAGCAGGCCATGTCTCACTGATCTACCTGTATGTACACAGCAGCAGCAGCAGGCCATGTCTCACTGATCTACCTGTATGTACACAGCATCAGCAGGCCATGTCTCACTGATCTACCTGTATGTACACAGCAGCAGCAGGCCATGTCTCACTGATCTACCTGTATGTACACAGCAGCAGCAGGCCGTGTCTCATTGATTTACCTGTATGTACACAGCATCAGCAGGCCATGTCTCACTGATCTACCTGTATGTACACAGCAGCAGCAGGCCATGTCTCACTGATCTACCTGTATGTACACAGCAGCAGCAGCAGGCCATGTCTCACTGATCTACCTGTATGTACACAGCATCAGCAGGCCATGTCTCACTGATCTACCTGTATGTACACAGCATCAGCAGGCCATGTCTCACTGATCTACCTGTATGTACACAGCAGCAGCAGGCCATGTCTCACTGATCTACCTGTATGTTTACACAGCAGCAGGCGCACACTCATGTATGTTACTCACTACTCATGCTCAGTAGAGGAGATGTCACCTGGTTACACATGGAGCAGACGCACAATCATGTATGTTACTCACTGCTCATGGTCAGTAGAGGAGATGTCACCTGGTTACACATGGAGCAGACGCACAATCATGTATGTTACTCACTGCTCATGCTCAGTAGAGGAGATGTCACCTGGTTACACATGGAGCAGACACACAATCATGTATGTTACTCACTACTCATGCTCAGTAGAGGAGATGTCACCTGGTTACACATGGAGCAGACGCACAATCATGTATGTTACTCACTACTCATGGTCAGTAGAGGGGATGTCACCTGGTTACACATGGAGCAGACGCACAATCATGTATGTTACTCACTGCTCATGCTCAGTAGAGGAGATGTCACCTGGTTACACATGGAGCAGACACACAATCATGTATGTTACTCAGTGCTCATGCTCAGTAGAGGAGATGTCACCTGGTTACACATGGAGCAGACGCACAATCATGTATGTTACTCACTACTCATGGTCAGTAGAGGAGATGTCACCTGGTTACACATGGAGCAGACGCACAATCATGTATGTTACTCACTACTCATGCTCAGTAGAGGAGATGTCACCTGGTTACACATGGAGCAGACACACAATCATGTATGTTACTCAGTGCTCATGCTCAGTAGAGGAGATGTCACCTGGTTACACATGGAGCAGACGCACAATCATGTATGTTACTCACTACTCATGGTCAGTAGAGGAGATGTCACCTGGTTACACATGGAGCAGACACACAATCATGTATGTTACTCACTGCTCATGCTCAGTAGAGGAGATGTCACCTGGTTACACATGGAGCAGACGCACAATCATGTATGTTACTCACTGCTCATGCTCAGTAGAGGAGATATCACCTGGTTACACATGGAGCAGACACACAATCATGTATGTTACTCACTACTCATGCTCAGTAGAGGAGATGTCACCTGGTTACACATGGAGCAGACACACAATCATGTATGTTACTCAGTGCTCATGCTCAGTAGAGGAGATGTCACCTGGTTACACATGGAGCAGACGCACAATCATGTATGTTACTCACTACTCATGGTCAGTAGAGGAGATGTCACCTGGTTACACATGGAGCAGACGCACAATCATGTATGTTACTCAGTGCTCATGCTCAGTAGAGGAGATGTCACCTGGTTACACATGGAGCAGACGCACAATCATGTATGTTACTCACTGCTCATGCTCAGTAGAGGGGATGTCACCTGGTTACACATGGAGCAGACGCACAATCATGTATGTTACTCACTGCTCATGGTCAGTAGAGGAGATGTCACCTGGTTACACATGGAGCAGACGCACAATCATGTATGTTACTCACTGCTCATGCTCAGTAGAGGAGATGTCACCTGGTTACACATGGAGCAGACACACAATCATGTATGTTACTCACTACTCATGCTCAGTAGAGGAGATGTCACCTGGTTACACATGGAGCAGACGCACAATCATGTATGTTACTCACTACTCATGGTCAGTAGAGGGGATGTCACCTGGTTACACATGGAGCAGACGCACAATCATGTATGTTACTCACTGCTCATGCTCAGTAGAGGAGATGTCACCTGGTTACACATGGAGCAGACACACAATCATGTATGTTACTCAGTGCTCATGCTCAGTAGAGGAGATGTCACCTGGTTACACATGGAGCAGACGCACAATCATGTATGTTACTCACTACTCATGGTCAGTAGAGGAGATGTCACCTGGTTACACATGGAGCAGACGCACAATCATGTATGTTACTCACTACTCATGCTCAGTAGAGGAGATGTCACCTGGTTACACATGGAGCAGACACACAATCATGTATGTTACTCAGTGCTCATGCTCAGTAGAGGAGATGTCACCTGGTTACACATGGAGCAGACGCACAATCATGTATGTTACTCACTACTCATGGTCAGTAGAGGAGATGTCACCTGGTTACACATGGAGCAGACACACAATCATGTATGTTACTCACTGCTCATGCTCAGTAGAGGAGATGTCACCTGGTTACACATGGAGCAGACGCACAATCATGTATGTTACTCACTGCTCATGCTCAGTAGAGGAGATATCACCTGGTTACACATGGAGCAGACACACAATCATGTATGTTACTCAGTGCTCATGCTCAGTAGAGGAGATGTCACCTGGTTACACATGGAGCAGACGCACAATCATGTATGTTACTCACTACTCATGGTCAGTAGAGGAGATGTCACCTGGTTACACATGGAGCAGACGCACAATCATGTATGTTACTCAGTGCTCATGCTCAGTAGAGGAGATGTCACCTGGTTACACATGGAGCAGACGCACAATCATGTATGTTACTCACTGCTCATGCTCAGTAGAGGAGATGTCACCTGGTTACACATGGAGCAGACACACAATCATGTATGTTACTCACTACTCATGCTCAGTAGAGGGGATGTCACCTGGTTACACATGGAGCAGACGCACAATCATGTATGTTACTCACTACTCATGGTCAGTAGAGGAGATGTCACCTGGTTACACATGGAGCAGACGCACAATCATGTATGTTACTCAGTGCTCATGCTCAGTAGAGGAGATGTCACCTGGTTACACATGGAGCAGACGCACAATCATGTATGTTACTCACTGCTCATGCTCAGTAGAGGAGATATCACCTGGTTACACATGGAGCAGACGCACAATCATGTATGTTACTCACTGCTCATGCTCAGTAGAGGAGATGTCACCTGGTTACACATGGAGCAGACACACAATCATGTATGTTACTCACTGCTCATGCTCAGTAGAGGAGATATCACCTGGTTACACATGGAGCAGACACACAATCATGTATGTTACTCAGTGCTCATGGTTAGTAGAGGAGATGTCACCTGGTTACACATGGAGCAGACACACAATCATGTATGTTACTCACTGCTCATGCTCAGTAGAGGAGATATCACCTGGTTACACATGGAGCAGACGCACAATCATGTATGTTACTCAGTGCTCATGCTCAGTAGAGGAGATGTCACCTGGTTACACATGGAGCAGACGCACAATCATGTATGTTACTCACTGCTCATGCTCAGTAGAGGAGATGTCACCTGGTTACACATGGAGCAGACGCACAATCATGTATGTTACTCACTGCTCATGGTAGTAGAGGAGATGTCACCTGGTTACACATGGAGTAGACGCACAATCATGTATGTTACTCACTGCTCATGCTCAGTAGAGGAGATGTCACCTGGTTACACATGGAGCAGACACACAATCATGTATGTTACTCAGTGCTCATGCTCAGTAGAGGAGATGTCACCTGGTTACACATGGAGCAGACACACAATCATGTATGTTACTCAGTGCTCATGCTCAGTAGAGGAGATGTCACCTGGTTACACATGGAGCAGACACACAATCATGTATGTTACTCAGTGCTCATGCTCAGTAGAGGAGATGTCACCTGGTTACACATGGAGCAGACACACAATCATGTATGTTACTCAGTGCTCATGCTCAGTAGAGGAGATGTCACCTGGTTACACATGGAGCAGACACACAATCATGTATGTTACTCAGTGCTCATGCTCAGTAGAGGAGATGTCACCTGGTTACACATGGAGCAGACACACAATCATGTATGTTACTCACTACTCATGCTCAGTAGAGGAGATGTCACCTGGTTACACATGGAGCAGACGCACAATCATGTATGTTACTCACTACTCATGCTCAGTAGAGGAGATGTCACCTGGTTACACATGGAGCTGACGCACAATCATGTATGTTACTCACCACTCATGGTCAGTAGAGGAGATGTCACCTGGTTACACATGGAGCAGACACACAATCATGTATGTTACTCACCACTCATGGTTAGTAGAGGAGATGTCACCTGGTTACACATGGAGCAGACGCACAATCATGTATGTTACTCACTGCTCATGGTCAGTAGAGGAGATGTCACCTGGTTACACATGGAGCAGACACACAATCATGTATGTTACTCACCACTCATGGTCAGTAGAGGAGATGTCACCTGGTTACACATGGAGCAGACGCACAATCATGTATGTTACTCAGTGCTCATGCTCAGTAGAGGAGATGTCACCTGGTTACACATGGAGCAGACGCACAATCATGTATGTTACTCACTACTCATGCTCAGTAGAGGAGATGTCACCTGGTTACACATGGAGTAGACGCACAATCATGTATGTTACTCACTACTCATGCTCAGTAGAGGAGATGTCACCTGGTTACACATGGAGCAGACGCACAATCATGTATGTTACTCACCACTCATGTTCAGTAGAGGAGATGTCACCTGGTTACACATGGAGTAGACGCACAATCATGTATGTTACTCACTACTCATGCTCAGTAGAGGAGATGTCACCTGGTTACACATGGAGTAGACGCACAATCATGTATGTTACTCACTACTCATGGTCAGTACAGGAGATGTCACCTGGTTACACATGGAGTAGACGCACAATCATGTATGTTACTCACTACTCATGCTCAGTAGAAGAGATGTCACCTGGTTACACATGGAGAAGACGCACAATCATGTATGTTACTCACTACTCATGCTCAGTAGAGGAGATGTCACCTGGTTACACATGGAGCAGACGCACAATCATGTATGTTACTCACTGCTCATGCTCAGTACAGGAGATGTCACCTGGTTACACATGGAGCAGACACACAATCATGTATGTTACTCACTGCTCATGCTCAGTAGAGGAGATGTCACCTGGTTACACATGGAGCAGACACACAATCATGTATGTTACTCACTACTCATGGTCAGTAGAAGAGATGTCACCTGGTTACACATGGAGCAGACACACAATCATGTATGTTACTCACTACTCATGGTCAGTAGAAGAGATGTCACCTGGTTACACATGGAGCAGATGCACAATCATGTATGTTACTCACTGCTCATGCTCAGTAGAGGAGATGTCTCCTGGTTACACATGGAGCAGACGCACAATCATGTATGTTACTCACTACTCATGGTCAGTAGAGGAGATGTCTCCTGGTTACACATGGAGCAGACACACAATCATGTATGTTACTCAGTGTTCATGGTTAGTAGAGGAGATGTCACCTGGTTACACATGGAGCAGACGCACAATCATGTATGTTACTCACTACTCATGCTCAGTAGAGGAGATGTCACCTGGTTACACATGGAGCAGACACACAATCATGTATGTTACTCAGTGTTCATGGTTAGTAGAGGAGATGTCACCTGGTTACACATGGAGCAGACACACAATCATGTATGTTACTCACTGCTCATGCTCAGTAGAGGAGATGTCACCTGGTTACACATGGAACAGACACACAATCATGTATGTTACTCACTACTCATGCTCAGTAGAGGAGATGTCACCTGGTTACACATGGAGCAGACGCACAATCATGTATGTTACTCACTACTCATGGTCAGTAGAGGAGATGTCACCTGGTTACACATGGAGCAGACACACAATCATGTATGTTACTCACTACTCATGGTCAGTAGAGGAGATGTCACCTGGTTACACATGGAGCAGACGCACAATCATGTATGTTACTCACTGCTCATGGTCAGTAGAGGAGATGTCACCTGGTTACACATGGAGGAGACGCACAATCATGTATGTTACTCACTGCTCATGCTCAGTAGAGGAGATGTCACCTGGTTACACATGGAGCAGACGCACAATCATGTATGTTACTCACTACTCATGGTCAGTAGAGGAGATGTCACCTGGTTACACATGGAGCAGACACACAATCATGTATGTTACTCACTACTCATGGTCAGTAGAGGAGATGTCACCTGGTTACACATGGAGCAGACGCACAATCATGTATGTTACTCACTGCTCATGGTAGTAGAGGAGATGTCACCTGGTTACACATGGAGTAGACGCACAATCATGTATGTTACTCACTGCTCATGGTCAGTAGAGGAGATGTCACCTGGTTACACGTGGAGCAGACGCACAATCATGTATGTTACTCACTACTCATGCTCAGTAGAGGAGATGTCACCTGGTTACACATGGAGCAGACACACAATCATGTATGTTACTCAGTGTTCATGGTTAGTAGAGGAGATGTCACCTGGTTACACATGGAGCAGACACACAATCATGTATGTTACTCAGTGTTCATGGTTAGTAGAGGAGATGTCACCTGGTTACACATGGAGCAGACGCACAATCATGTATGTTACTCACTACTCATGCTCAGTAGAGGAGATGTCACCTGGTTACACATGGAGCAGACACACAATCATGTATGTTACTCAGTGTTCATGGTTAGTAGAGGAGATGTCACCTGGTTACACATGGAGCAGACACACAATCATGTATGTTACTCACTGCTCATGCTCAGTAGAGGAGATGTCACCTGGTTACACATGGAACAGACACACAATCATGTATGTTACTCACTGCTCATGGTAGTAGAGGAGATGTCACCTGGTTACACATGGAGTAGACGCACAATCATGTATGTTACTCACTACTCATGCTCAGTAGAGGAGATGTCACCTGGTTACACATGGAGCAGACACACAATCATGTATGTTACTCACCACTCATGGTCAGTAGAGGAGATGTCACCTGGTTACACATGGAGCAGACGCACAATCATGTATGTTACTCACTACTCATGCTCAGTAGAGGAGATGTCACCTGGTTACACATGGAGCAGACACACAATCATGTATGTTACTCACTGCTCATGCTCAGTAGAGGAGATGTCACCTGGTTACACATGGAGCAGACGCACAATCATGTATGTTACTCACCACTCATGGTCAGTAGAGATGTCACCTGGTTACACATGGAGCAGACACACAATCATGTATGTTACTCACCACTCATGGTCAGTAGAGGAGATGTCACCTGGTTACACATGGAGCAGACGCACAATCATGTATGTTACTCACTACTCATGCTCAGTAGAGGAGATGTCACCTGGTTACACATGGAGCAGACACACAATCATGTATGTTACTCACTGCTCATGCTCAGTAGAGGAGATGTCACCTGGTTACACATGGAGCAGACACACAATCATGTATGTTACTCACTACTCATGCTCAGTAGAGGAGATGTCACCTGGTTACACATGGAGCAGACACACAATCATGTATGTTACTCACCACTCATGGTCAGTAGAGGAGATGTCACCTGGTTACACATGGAGCAGACGCACAATCATGTATGTTACTCACTACTCATGCTCAGTAGAGGAGATGTCACCTGGTTACACATGGAGCAGACACACAATCATGTATGTTA
This sequence comes from Pseudophryne corroboree, assembly GCF_028390025.1. NCBI lineage: Eukaryota > Metazoa > Chordata > Amphibia > Anura > Myobatrachidae > Pseudophryne > Pseudophryne corroboree. The sequence continues at coordinate 851,445,057 of NC_086448.1, read as the reverse complement.
CTCACTGCTCATGCTCAGTAGAGGAGATGTCACCTGGTTACACATGGAGCAGACACACAATCATGTATGTTACTCACTACTCATGCTCAGTAGAGGAGATGTCACCTGGTTACACATGGAGCAGACGCACAATCATGTATGTTACTCACTGCTCATGCTCAGTAGAGGAGATGTCTCCTGGTTACACATGGAGCAGACACACAATCATGTATGTTACTCACTGCTCATGCTCAGTAGAGGAGATGTCACCTGGTTACACATGGAGCAGACACACAATCATGTATGTTACTCAGTGTTCATGGTTAGTAGAGGAGATGTCACCTGGTTACACATGGAGCAGACGCACAATCATGTATGTTACTCAGTGTTCATGCTCAGTAGAGGAGATGTCACCTGGTTACACATGGAGCAGACACACAATCATGTATGTTACTCACTGCTCATGCTCAGTAGAGGAGATGTCACCTGGTTACACATGGAGCAGACACACAATCATGTATGTTACTCACTGCTCATGCTCAGTAGAGGAGATGTCACCTGGTTACACATGGAGCAGACACACAATCATGTATGTTACTCAGTGTTCATGGTTAGTAGAGGAGATGTCACCTGGTTACACATGGAGCAGACGCACAATCATGTATGTTACTCACTACTCATGGTCAGTAGAGGAGATGTCACCTGGTTACACATGGAGCAGACGCACAGTCATGTATGTTACTCACTGCTCATGCTCAGTAGAGGAGATGTCTCCTGGTTACACATGGAGCAGACGCACAATCATGTATGTTACTCACTGCTCATGCTCAGTAGAGGAGATGTCTCCTGGTTACACATGGAGCAGACACACAATCATGTATGTTACTCAGTGTTCATGGTTAGTAGAGGAGATGTCACCTGGTTACACATGGAGCAGACACACAATCATGTATGTTACTCAGTGTTCATGGTTAGTAGAGGAGATGTCACCTGGTTACACATGGAGCAGACGCACAATCATGTATGTTACTCACTACTCATGCTCAGTAGAGGAGATGTCACCTGGTTACACATGGAGCAGACACACAATCATGTATGTTACTCAGTGTTCATGGTTAGTAGAGGAGATGTCACCTGGTTACACATGGAGCAGACACACAATCATGTATGTTACTCACTGCTCATGCTCAGTAGAGGAGATGTCACCTGGTTACACATGGAACAGACACACAATCATGTATGTTACTCACTGCTCATGGTCAGTAGAGGAGATGTCACCTGGTTACACATGGAGGAGACGCACAATCATGTATGTTACTCACTGCTCATGCTCAGTAGAGGAGATGTCACCTGGTTACAAATGGAGCAGACGCACAATCATGTATGTTACTCACTACTCATGGTCAGTAGAGGAGATGTCACCTGGTTACACATGGAGCAGACACACAATCATGTATGTTACTCACTACTCATGGTCAGTAGAGGAGATGTCACCTGGTTACACATGGAGCAGACGCACAATCATGTATGTTACTCACTGCTCATGGTAGTAGAGGAGATGTCACCTGGTTACACATGGAGTAGACGCACAATCATGTATGTTACTCACTGCTCATGGTCAGTAGAGGAGATGTCACCTGGTTACACGTGGAGCAGACGCACAATCATGTATGTTACTCACTACTCATGCTCAGTAGAGGAGATGTCACCTGGTTACACATGGAGCAGACACACAATCATGTATGTTACTCAGTGTTCATGGTTAGTAGAGGAGATGTCACCTGGTTACACATGGAGCAGACACACAATCATGTATGTTACTCAGTGTTCATGGTTAGTAGAGGAGATGTCACCTGGTTACACATGGAGCAGACGCACAATCATGTATGTTACTCACTACTCATGCTCAGTAGAGGAGATGTCACCTGGTTACACATGGAGCAGACACACAATCATGTATGTTACTCGGTGTTCATGGTTAGTAGAGGAGATGTCACCTGGTTACACATGGAGCAGACACACAATCATGTATGTTACTCACTGCTCATGCTCAGTAGAGGAGATGTCACCTGGTTACACATGGAACAGACACACAATCATGTATGTTACTCAGTGTTCATGGTCAGTAGAGGAGATGTCACCTGGTTACACATGGAGCAGACACACAATCATGTATGTTACTCACTGCTCATGGTAGTAGAGGAGATGTCACCTGGTTACACATGGAGTAGACGCACAATCATGTATGTTACTCACTACTCATGCTCAGTAGAGGAGATGTCACCTGGTTACACATGGAGCAGACACACAATCATGTATGTTACTCACTGCTCATGCTCAGTAGAGGAGATGTCACCTGGTTACACATGGAGCAGACGCACAATCATGTATGTTACTCACCACTCATGGTCAGTAGAGATGTCACCTGGTTACACATGGAGCAGACACACAATCATGTATGTTACTCACTGCTCATGCTCAGTAGAGGAGATGTCACCTGGTTACACATGGAGCAGACGCACAATCATGTATGTTACTCACTACTCATGCTCAGTAGAGGAGATGTCTCCTGGTTACACATGGAGCAGACGCACAATCATGTATGTTACTCACTACTCATGGTCAGTAGAGGAGATGTCACCTGGTTACACATGGAGCAGATGCACAATCATGTATGTTACTCACTGCTCATGCTCAGTAGAGGAGATGTCACCTGGTTACACATGGAGCAGACACACAATCATGTATGTTACTCACTGCTCATGCTCAGTAGAGGAGATGTCTCCTGGTTACACATGGAGCAGACACACAATCATGTATGTTACTCACTGCTCATGCTCAGTAGAGGAGATGTCACCTGGTTACACATGGAGCAGACACACAATCATGTATGTTACTCAGTGTTCATGGTTAGTAGAGGAGATGTCACCTGGTTACACATGGAGCAGACACACAATCATGTATGTTACTCAGTGTTCATAGTTAGTAGAGGAGATGTCACCTGGTTACACATGGAGCAGACGCACAATCATGTATGTTACTCACTACTCATGGTCAGTAGAGAAGATGTCACCTGGTTACACATGGAGCAGACACACAATCATGTATGTTACTCACTGCTCATGGTCAGTAGAGGAGATGTCACCTGGTTACACATGGAGCAGACACACAATCATGTATGTTACTCACTACTCATGCTCAGTAGAGGAGATGTCACCTGGTTACACATGGAGCAGACGCACAATCATGTATGTTACTCACTACTCATGCTCAGTAGAGGAGATGTCACCTGGTTACACATGGAACAGACACACAATCATGTATGTTACTCACTGCTCATGGTCAGTAGAGGAGATGTCACCTGGTTACACATGGAGCAGACGCACAATCATGTATGTTACTCACCACTCATGGTCAGTAGAGATGTCACCTGGTTACACATGGAGCAGACACACAATCATGTATGTTACTCACTGCTCATGCTCAGTAGAGGAGATGTCACCTGGTTACACATGGAGCAGACGCACAATCATGTATGTTACTCACTACTCATGCTCAGTAGAGGAGATGTCTCCTGGTTACACATGGAGCAGACGCACAATCATGTATGTTACTCACTGCTCATGCTCAGTAGAGGAGATGTCACCTGGTTACACATGGAGCAGACACACAATCATGTATGTTACTCACTGCTCATGCTCAGTAGAGGAGATGTCTCCTGGTTACACATGGAGCAGACACACAATCATGTATGTTACTCACTGCTCATGCTCAGTAGAGGAGATGTCACCTGGTTACACATGGAGCAGACACACAATCATGTATGTTACTCAGTGTTCATGGTTAGTAGAGGAGATGTCACCTGGTTACACATGGAGCAGACACACAATCATGTATGTTACTCAGTGTTCATAGTTAGTAGAGGAGATGTCACCTGGTTACACATGGAGCAGACGCACAATCATGTATGTTACTCACTACTCATGGTCAGTAGAGAAGATGTCACCTGGTTACACATGGAGCAGACACACAATCATGTATGTTACTCACTGCTCATGGTCAGTAGAGGAGATGTCACCTGGTTACACATGGAGCAGACACACAATCATGTATGTTACTCACTACTCATGCTCAGTAGAGGAGATGTCACCTGGTTACACATGGAGCAGACGCACAATCATGTATGTTACTCAGTGTTCATGGTTAGTAGAGGAGATGTCACCTGGTTACACATGGAGCAGACACACAATCATGTATGTTACTCACTGCTCATGGTCAGTAGAGGAGATGTCACCTGGTTACACATGGAGCAGACACACAATCATGTATGTTACTCACTACTCATGCTCAGTAGAGGAGATGTCACCTGGTTACACATGGAGCAGACACACAATCATGTATGTTACTCAGTGTTCATGGTTAGTAGAGGAGATGTCACCTGGTTACACATGGAGCAGACACACAATCATGTATGTTACTCACTGCTCATGCTCAGTAGAGGAGATGTCACCTGGTTACACATGGAACAGACACACAATCATGTATGTTACTCACTGCTCATGGTCAGTAGAGGAGATGTCACCTGGTTACACATGGAGGAGACGCACAATCATGTATGTTACTCACTGCTCATGCTCAGTAGAGGAGATGTCACCTGGTTACACATGGAGCAGACGCACAATCATGTATGTTACTCACTGCTCATGGTCAGTAGAGGAGATGTCACCTGGTTACACATGGAGCAGACACACAATCATGTATGTTACTCACTACTCATGCTCAGTAGAGGAGATGTCACCTGGTTACACATGGAGCAGACGCACAATCATGTATGTTACTCACTACTCATGCTCAGTAGAGGAGATGTCACCTGGTTACACATGGAGCAGACGCACAATCATGTATGTTACTCACTGCTCATGCTCAGTAGAGGAGATGTCACCTGGTTACACATGGAGCAGACGCACAATCATGTATGTTACTCACTACTCATGCTCAGTAGAGGAGATGTCACCTGGTTACACATGGAGCAGACGCACAATCATGTATGTTACTCACTGCTCATGCTCAGTAGAGGAGATGTCTCCTGGTTGCACATGGAGCAGACGCACAATCATGTATGTTACTCACTGCTCATGGTCAGTAGAGGAGATGTCACCTGGTTACACGTGGAGCAGACGCACAATCATGTATGTTACTCACTACTCATGGTCAGTAGAGGAGATGTCACCTGGTTACACGTGGAGCAGACACACAATCATGTATGTTACTCACTGCTCATGCTCAGTAGAGGAGATGTCACCTGGTTACACATGGAGCAGACACACAATCATGTATGTTACTCACTGCTCATGCTCAGTAGAGGAGATGTCACCTGGTTACACATGGAGCAGACACACAATCATGTATGTTACTCACTACTCATGGTCAGTAGAGGAGATGTCACCAGGTTACACATGGAGCAGACGCACAATCATGTATGTTACTCACTACTCATGGTCAGTAGAGGAGATGTCACCAGGTTACACATGGAGCAGGCGCACAATCATGTATGTTACTCACTACTCATGGTCAGTAGAGGAGATGTCACCAGGTTACACATGGAGCAGACGCACAATCATGTATGTTACTCACTACTCATGCTCAGTAGAGGAGATGTCACCTGGTTACACATGGAGCAGATGTACAATCATGTATGTTACTCACTACTCATGGTCAGTAGAGGAGATGTCACCTGGTTACACATGGAGCAGACACACAATCATGTATGTTACTCACTGCTCATGCTCAGTAGAGGAGCTGTCACCTGGTTACACATGGAGCAGATGTACAATCATGTATGTTACTCACTACTCATGGTCAGTAGAGGGGATGTCACCTGGTTACACATGGAGCAGACACACAATCATGTATGTTACTCACTGCTCATGCTCAGTAGAGGAGCTGTCACCTGGTTACACATGGAGCAGACACACAATCATGTATGTTACTCACTGCTCATGCTCAGTAGAGGAGATGTCACCTGGTTACACATGGAGCAGACACACAATCATGTATGTTACTCAGTGTTCATGGTTAGTAGAGGAGATGTCACCTGGTTACACATGGCGCAGACGCACAATCATGTATGTTACTCACTACTCATGGTCAGTAGAGGAGATGTCACCTGGTTACACATGGAGCAGACGCACAATCATGTATGTTACTCACTGCTCATGCTCAGTAGAGGAGATGTCACCTGCTTACACATGGAGCAGACGCACAATCATGTATGTTACTCACTACTCATGGTCAGTAGAGGAGATGTCACCTGGTTACACATGGAGCAGACGCACAATCATGTATGTTACTCACTGCTCATGCTCAGTAGAGGAGATGTCACCTGCTTACACATGGAGCAGACGCACAATCATGTATGTTACTCACTGCTCATGCTCAGTAGAGGAGATGTCACCTGCTTACACATGGAGCAGACGCACAATCATGTATGTTACTCACTACTCATGGTCAGTAGAGGAGATGTCACCTGGTTACACATGGAGCAGACGCACAATCATGTATGTTACTCACTACTCATGGTCAGTAGAGGAGATGTCACCTGGTTACACATGGAGCAGACGCACAATCATGTATGTTACTCACTACTCATGGTCAGTAGAGGAGATGTCACCTGCTTACACATGGAGCAGACGCACAATCATGTATGTTACTCACTACTCATGGTCAGTAGAGGAGATGTCACCTGGTTACACATGGAGCAGACGCACAATCATGTATGTTACTCACTACTCATGGTCAGTAGAGGAGATGTCACCTGGTTACACATGGAGCAGACGCACAATCATGTATGTTACTCACTACTCATGCTCAGTAGAGGAGATGTCACCTGGTTACACATGGAGCAGACACACAATCATGTATGTTACTCACTGCTCATGCTCAGTAGAGGAGATGTCACCTGCTTACACATGGAGCAGACGCACAATCATGTATGTTACTCACTGCTCATGGTCAGTAGAGGAGATGTCACCTGGTTACACGTGGAGCAGACACACAATCATGTATGTTACTCACTGCTCATGCTCAGTAGAGGAGATGTCACCTGGTTACACATGGAGCAGACGCACAATCATGTATGTTACTCACTACTCATGCTCAGTAGAGGAGATGTCACCTGGTTACACATGGAGCAGACGCACAATCATGTATGTTACTCACTACTCATGCTCAGTAGAGGAGATGTCACCTGGTTACACATGGAGCAGACGCACAATCATGTATGTTACTCACTACTCATGCTCAGTAGAGGAGATGTCACCTGGTTACACATGGAGCAGACGCGCAATCATGTATGTTACTCACTACTCATGCTCATTAGAGGAGATGTCACCTGGTTACACATGGAGCAGACGCACACTCATGTATGTTACTCACTGCTCATGCTCAGTAGAGGAGATGTCACCTGGTTACACATGGAGCAGACGCACAATCATGTATGTTACTCACTGCTCATGCTCAGTAGAGGAGATGTCACCTGGTTACACATGGAGCAGACGCACAATCATGTATGTTACTCACTACTCATGCTCAGTAGAGGAGATGTCACCTGGTTACACATGGAGCAGACGCACAATCATGTATGTTACTCACTACTCATGCTCAGTAGAAGAGATGTCACCTGGTTACACATGGAGAAGACGCACAATCATGTATGTTACTCACTACTCATGCTCAGTAGAGGAGATGTCACCTGGTTACACATGGAGCAGACGCACAATCATGTATGTTACTCACTACTCATGCTCAGTAGAGGAGATGTCACCTGGTTACACATGGAGCAGACGCACAATCATGTATGTTACTCACTACTCATGCTCAGTAGAGGAGATGTCACCTGGTTACACATGGAGCAGACGCACAATCATGTATGTTACTCACTACTCATGCTCAGTAGAGGAGATGTCACCTGGTTACACATGGAGCAGACGCACAATCATGTATGTTACTCAGTACTCATAGTCAGTAGAGGAGATGTCACCTGGTTACACATGGAGCAGACGCACAATCATGTATGTTACTCAGTACTCATGCTCAGTAGAGGAGATGTCACCTGGTTACACATGGAGCAGACGCACAATCATGTATGTTACTCAGTACTCATGCTCAGTAGAGGAGATGTCACCTGGTTACACATGGAGCAGACACACAATCATGTATGTTACTCACTACTCATGCTCAGTAGAGGAGATGTCACCTGGTTACACATGGAGCAGATGCAGAATCATGTATGTTACTCACTACTCATGCTCAGTAGAGGAGATGTCACCTGGTTACACATGGAGCAGACACACAATCATGTATGTTACTCACCACTCATGGTCAGTAGAGGAGATGTCTCCTGGTTACACATGGAGCAGACGCACAATCATGTATGTTACTCACTACTCATGGTCAGTAGAGGAGATGTCTCCTGGTTACACATGGAGCAGACACACAATCATGTATGTTACTCACCACTCATGGTCAGTAGAGGAGATGTCTCCTGGTTACACATGGAGCAGACGCACAATCATGTATGTTACTCACCACTCATGGTCAGTAGAGATGTCACCTGGTTACACATGGAGCAGACACACAATCATGTATGTTACTCACCACTCATGGTCAGTAGAGGAGATGTCTCCTGGTTACACATGGAGCAGACGCACAATCATGTATGTTACTCACTGCTCATGCTCAGTAGAGGAGATGTCACCTGGTTACACATGGAGCAGACGCACAATCATGTATGTTACTCACTGCTCATGCTCAGTAGAGGAGATGTCACCTGGTTACACATGGAGCAGACGCACAATTATGTATGTTACTCACTGCTCATGCTCAGTAGAGGAGATGTCACCTGGTTACACATGGAGCAGACGCACAATCATGTATGTTACTCACTACTCATGCTCAGTAGAGGAGATGTCTCCTGGTTACACATGGAGCAGACGCACAATCATGTATGTTACTCACTACTCATGGTCAGTAGAGGAGATGTCACCTGGTTACACATGGAGCAGACACACAATCATGTATGTTACTCACCACTCATGGTCAGTAGAGGAGATGTCTCCTGGTTACACATGGAGCAGACGCACAATCATGTATGTTACTCACTGCTCATGCTCAGTAGAGGAGATATCACCTGGTTACACATGGAGCAGACACACAATCATGTATGTTACTCACTGCTCATGCTCAGTAGAGGAGATGTCACCTGGTTGCACATGGAGCAGACGCACAATCATGTATGTTACTCACTGCTCATGGTCAGTAGAGGAGATGTCACCTGGTTACACATGGAGCAGACGCACAATCATGTATGTTACTCACTGCTCATGCTCAGTAGAGGAGATGTCACCTGGTTACACATGGAGCAGACGCACAATCATGTATGTTACTCACTGCTCATGCTCAGTAGAGGAGATGTCACCTGGTTACACATGGAGCAGACGCACAATCATGTATGTTACTCAGTGTTCATGGTTAGTAGAGGAGATGTCACCTGGTTACACATGGAGCAGACACACAATCATGTATGTTACTCAGTGTTCATGGTTAGTAGAGGAGATGTCACCTGGTTACACATGGAGCAGACGCACAATCATGTATGTTACTCAGTGTTCATGGTTAGTAGAGGAGATGTCACCTGGTTACACATGGAGCAGACGCACAATCATGTATGTTACTCAGTGTTCATGGTTAGTAGAGGAGATGTCACCTGGTTACACAAGGAGTAGACGCACAATCATGTATGTTACTCACTGCTCATGCTCAGTAGAGGAGATGTCACCTGGTTACACATGGAGCAGACACACAATCATGTATGTTACTCACTACTCATGCTCAGTAGAGGAGATGTCACCTGGTTACACATGGAGCAGACGCACAATCATGTATGTTACTCACTGCTCATGCTCAGTAGAGGAGATGTCACCTGGTTACACATGGAGCAGACGCACAATCATGTATGTTACTCACTACTCATGGTCAGTAGAGGAGATGTCTCCTGGTTACACATGGAGCAGACACACAATCATGTATGTTACTCACTACTCATGCTCAGTAGAGGAGATGTCACCTGGTTACACATGGAGCAGACACACAATCATGTATGTTACTCACTGCTCATGGTCAGTAGAGGAGATGTCACCTGGTTACACATGGAGCAGACGCACAATCATGTATGTTACTCACTACTCATGGTCAGTAGAGGAGATGTCTCCTGGTTACACATGGAGCAGACACACAATCATGTATGTTACTCACTACTCATGCTCAGTAGAGGAGATGTCACCTGGTTACACATGGAGCAGACGCACAATCATGTATGTTACTCACTACTCATGCTCAGTAGAGGAGATGTCACCTGGTTACACATGGAGCAGACGCACAATCATGTATGTTACTCACTGCTCATGCTCAGTAGAGGAGATGTCACCTGGTTACACATGGAGCAGACGCACAAACATGTATGTTACTCACTGCTCATGCTCAGTAGAGGAGATATCACCTGGTTACACATGGAGCAGACACACAATCATGTATGTTACTCACTGCTCATGCTCAGTAGAGGAGATGTCACCTGGTTACACATGGAGCAGACGCACAAACATGTATGTTACTCACTACTCATGCTCAGTAGAGGAGATGTCACCTGGTTACACATGGAGCAGACACACAATCATGTATGTTACTCACTGCTCATGCTCAGTAGAGGAGATGTCACCTGGTTACACATAGAGCAGACACACAATCATGTATGTTACTCACTACTCATGGTCAGTAGAGGAGATGTCACCTGGTTACACATGGAGCAGACGCACAATCATGTATGTTACTCACTGCTCATGGTCAGTAGAGGAGATGTCACCTGGTTACACATGGAGCAGACACACAATCATGTATGTTACTCACTACTCATGCTCAGTAGAGGAGATGTCACCTGGTTACACATGGAGCAGACGCACAATCATGTATGTTACTCAGTGTTCATGGTTAGTAGAGGAGATGTCACCTGGTTACACATGGAGCAGACACACAATCATGTATGTTACTCAGTGTTCATGGTTAGTAGAGGAGATGTCACCTGGTTACACATGGAGCAGACACACAATCATGTATGTTACTCACTGCTCATGCTCAGTAGAGGAGATGTCACCTGGTTACACATGGAGCAGACACACAATCATGTATGTTACTCAGTGTTCATGGTTAGTAGAGGAGATGTCACCTGGTTACACATGGAGCAGACACACAATCATGTATGTTACTCACTGCTCATGCTCAGTAGAGGAGATGTCACCTGGTTACACATGGAGCAGACGCACAATCATGTATGTTACTCACTACTCATGGTCAGTAGAGGAGATGTCACCTGGTTACACATGGAGCAGACACACAATCATGTATGTTACTCACTGCTCATGGTCAGTAGAGGAGATGTCACCTGGTTACACATGGAGCAGACACACAATCATGTATGTTACTCACTACTCATGCTCAGTAGAGGAGATGTCACCTGGTTACACATGGAGCAGACGCACAATCATGTATGTTACTCACTGCTCATGCTCAGTAGAGGAGATGTCACCTGGTTACACATGGAGCAGACGCACAATCATGTATGTTACTCACTGCTCATGCTCAGTAGAGGAGATGTCACCTGGTTACACATGGAGCAGACGCACAATCATGTATGTTACTCACTACTCATGCTCAGTAGAGGAGATGTCACCTGGTTACACATGGAGCAGACACACAATCATGTATGTTACTCACTGCTCATGCTCAGTAGAGGAGATGTCACCTGGTTACACATGGAGCAGACGCACAATCATGTATGTTACTCACTACTCATGGTCAGTAGAGGAGATGTCACCTGGTTACACATGGAGCAGACGCACAATCATGTATGTTACTCAGTGTTCATGGTTAGTAGAGGAGATGTCACCTGGTTACACATGGAGCAGACACACAATCATGTATGTTACTCACTACTCATGCTCAGTAGAGGAGATGTCACCTGGTTACACATGGAGTAGATGCACAATCATGTATGTTACTCACTGCTCATGGTCAGTAGAGGAGATGTCACCTGGTTACACATGGAGCAGACGCACAATCATGTATGTTACTCAGGACTCATGCTCAGTAGAGGAGATGTCACCTGGTTACACATGGAGCAGACGCACAATCATGTATGTTACTCAGGACTCATGCTCAGTAGAGGAGATGTCACCTGGTTACACATGGAGCAGACACACAATCATGTATGTTACTCACTACTCATGCTCAGTAGAGGAGATGTCACCTGGTTACACATGGAGTAGATGCACAATCATGTATGTTACTCACTGCTCATGGTCAGTAGAGGAGATGTCACCTGGTTACACATGGAGCAGACAGACAATCATGTATGTTACTCACTGCTCATGGTCAGTAGAGTGTTAGGCGCCGAGGGTCCGCCCGTCCGCCCGTCGGCCCGGCGCCTAGCAACTAGGGACGCCGCATGCGGACAGCCGCCGGCTCCCTAGCAACGCTAGACGCCGGGCGCACGGAGCCGCTCAGACCCTAGCAACGGGGACGCCACTGTCGGACCGCGTTCCCCGTTGCTGGGTCTAGATTAATCACCTCATTGGTATCCTGGCCGTGCAGCATGCAGCTGCACGGCATGATTGTTAATTACCCTGTCTGGCTCCTGATTGGAGAGCTCCCAGTTAAAAGCACTCTCTGGACTTCTCACAGACGCCGGTAATAGCTTCCTGTTTGCTGTGTCTGTTGCAGAGAGTTTTCCAGTCCTGTCTATCCGGTCGTTCCTGTCCTCAGTGGTCCAGTACTCGGAAGTTGTCATCTTTTCCTGGAGTCCTGACCGAGCACCTTTAACATCCTGTGGTGTTCGTGAGTCGCGGCGTAGCCGTGTGTTGCGGCTTGACCGCTTACTATTTATTATTTGGTTATATTGTGTTTCGGAGCTTTTGCGGAGGATTCCGCTCCCACAAATCCACTCTGGTATCCAGCGGTGCTGGATAGGAGTAACGGATTCGTGGATTTTTGGTTGTCCTTTTCCCTGGCGGTTTGTCCGCACATACTTCTGGTTTAAGTTAGTTAGCTTGTAGCCCCTGGCCTGGTTGCTTAGTCAGAGGGCCCCTTGTTATCACCCTGTCTCGGATTTCCCTTTGTCTCCCATTAAGACCTGAGGGGGCATCGGAGTTGGGCAGACATAATCCGCCCTTCAAACGCGGCTGCCATGGGCTCAAGCAACCATAGTCTCGCAGGGGATTTCTGATAACACGGGCGAGACAACGGAGTTAGGGCGCCAGGGGTTACTAGGCTTTCCTGCTCCCGTAACCAGCATTCCATTCCAGTACTCTGACCTCCGTCATAAGATCACCTCTGGTCAGACGTACTGGTTTCATAACATTATTACCGGCCAGACTAAAATTTAAAATTAAACAGGGTTTGATTTTTTCCCTTATTTCAGTTTGGAAGATTTGTCGGCCTCATGAATCCCACTGGTGTAGGGCCAAATCCTGGCCAGCTTCTAGTTAGTCAGATTCAAGAACTTACTCAGATGGTTCAGGATCTATCCCTTCGGGTGAGGTCACAGGAAGATCTGTTACGGACTTCCCCGAGGGTCGTTCCTGAACCAAAAATGCATTTGCCTGACCGTTTTTCTGGGGATAGAAAGCAGTTTTTTAATTTTAAAGAGTCTTGTAAACTTTATTTTCGTTTAAGACCAGTCTCCTCAGGTACGGAATCTCAGCGGGTCGGAATTATTATTTCTTTACTTCAGGGGGATCCCCAGACCTGGGCTTTTGGTTTAAGAACTGACGATCCGGCATTGTTGTCTGTAGACGCCTTTCTGGGGTCTTTAGGGCTATTGTATGATGACCCTGATAGAGAGGCATCCGCCGAGAGTCATTTGCGTGCTCTCAGACAGGGTAAGAATCCCGCAGAGATTTATTGTACGGAGTTTCGCCGTTGGTCGAACGACTGTGGATGGAATGACCCAGCCCTGCGCAGTCAGTTTCGCCTCGGCTTATCTGAGTCTATAAAAGACAGTCTCCTTCAGTATCCCGCTCCTGAGACTCTTGATAAACTCATGGAGCTTTCTATTAAGATTGATCGTCGTCTCAGAGAGCGGAGGGCTGAAAAAGGAGCATCTGTCGGGTCTACTCCTGGTGTTTTTTCCATTCCTGTGGACATAGAGGAGCCCATGCAGATAGGTCTCTCCAAGCTGTCTCCTGAAGAAAGAACCAGAAGGCAAAATTCTGGTCTTTGTTTGTACTGTGGGAGTAAGGGACATTTTGCCCGTAATTGTCCGAACAAGTCGGGAAACGCCTCGACCAAGTGAATTGTGAGGGGGTTCACTTTGGTCTGCAGCTTATCTCCTCAAATAATTCACTGTTAGTCCCAGCTAAAGTTTCCTTTGGCAGCCTCTGTTCCTCGGTGTCGGCTGTTGTTGACAGTGGAGCTGCAGGGAACTTTATGGACTTAACGTGGGCCAAGGCCTTAGGTATTCCTCAGTTAGCCTTGGGTAGGTGTATCACCATGCATGGTTTAGATGGGAGTCCCTTGTCCAATGGGGTTATTTCTCTTTGTACACCTCCTGTACTATTTTCGGTAGGAGCTCTTCATTCCGAAAAAATTGAATTTTTCCTTACCCATTGCCCAGCAGTTCCAGTGGTTCTGGGTCACCCTTGGCTGGCCTTTCATAATCCCATCATTGATTGGCAGTCGGGGGAGATCTCACAGTGGGGTACCATCTGTAATAAGGAATGTATTACGCTTCCCATCAGAATAGCTGCTGTCATTCCCGCACCCATTCCTGTGGAATACCAGGATTTTGTAGATGTATTTTCCAAGGGCAATGCGGACATTCTGCCTCCCCATCGGCCTTATGATTGTGCTATTGAGCTAATTCCTGGTGCCACTTTGCCTAAGGGAAGGTTATATGCATTGTCCGGACCAGAAACTGTGGCCATGAATGAATATGTTAAAGAAAGCCTAGGGAAAGGATTTATCAGGCCGTCTAAATCCCCTTTAAGTGCAGGCTTCTTCTTTGTGGAGAAGAAGGATGGATCACTCAGACCTTGCATTGACTTTAGAGCCTTGAATAAAATCTCAGTAAAAAATACTTACCCTTTGCCGCTGATTTCTGTCCTCTTTGATCAGCTACGTTCGGCTGTGATTTTTTCTAAGATTGACCTGAGAGGAGCATATAACCTCATCCGAATCAAGTCAGGGGATGAATGGAAAACGGCATTCAGTACTCAGTCGGGTCACTATGAGTATCTGGTTATGCCATTCGGCCTGTCTAACGCTCCGGCAGTTTTCCAGGATCTCATTAACGATGTGCTCCGTGATTTTCTTGGAAGATTCGTAGTAGTCTATTTAGACGATATCTTGATATATTCTGACTCTATTGAACAACACGTTACCCAGGTGCGTCAGGTTCTAAAAAAATTACGTGAAAATCACCTATATGCCAAGCTGGAGAAGTGTGAATTTCATGTCACGGAGGTATCCTTTTTAGGGTACATTATTTCCCCTCGGGGATTCTGTATGGAACCGAAGAAGCTCCAAGCCATCCTTAGTTGGGCGCAACCCACCAACTTAAAAGCAATTCAGCGCTTTTTAGGGTTTGCGAATTATTATAGAAGATTTATTCACTCTTTCTCCGACCTAGTTGCTCCCATTGTGGCACTGACTAAGAAGGGAGCGGATCCAACCAACTGGTCACGTGAAGCTGAGTTATCTTTTCAGGCCTTGAAACAAGCCTTTGTCTCAGCCCCGGTCCTCAGACATCCCAACCCAGAATTGCCTTTCATTGTTGAGGTTGATGCCTCGGAGGTTGGAGTAGGGGCTATCCTTTCTCAGAAGGATCCGGATTCTCTAGAATTACATCCTTGTGCCTTTATGTCCAGGAAATTCTCATCTGCTGAATCCAACTACGATGTTGGTAACCGGGAATTACTGGCTATTAAATGGGCTTTCGAGGAGTGGAGGCATTGGCTTGAGGGAGCAACACATACCATTTCAGTTTTGACTGATCACAAAAATCTTCAGTACATTGAATCAGCTAAACGGCTGAATGCCCGGCAAGCTCGTTGGGCTTTATTTTTTACTCGTTTCAAGTTTATTATCACCTTCAGGCCAGGTTCCAAGAATGCCAAGGCGGATGCCTTGTCACGCAGTTTTCTTCCAGTTCATGATAACAGTCCTGTTACTCCCATACTTCCGTCTTCAGTCATTCGGGCAGGCCTCACACAAGATTTATTTACCCAGTTAAAGCAGCTTCAACATCAAGCTCCTGGAAATACTCCTGCTGGTCGTCTTTATGTCCCTGAGTTTTTGAGAGCAACTGTTTTGACGGAGTTTCATGATAGCAAAGTTGCCGGGCATCCGGGGATCGCTAAGACTTTGGAATTAGTCTCCCGCTCAGTATGGTGGCCTGGTCTTTCCAAAGACATTAAGGAGTTTGTTTTTTCGTGTCAGGTCTGTGCACAGCATAAAGTTCCCCGTTCCTTGCCTATCGGTCAACTTATGCCCTTGAATGTTCCTCTCAGGCCATGGTCTCATATTTCCATGGATTTTGTGGTGGACCTCCCTCTGTCAGCCGGATGCCGAGTCATATGGGTGGTAGTTGACCGTTTTAGCAAGATGGCCCATTTCATTGCTCTTCCCCGATTGCCATCTGCCCAGGGATTGGCAGTTTTGTTCCTCCGCCATGTTTTAAGACTCCATGGGTTACCCACTGATATTGTTTCTGATCGGGGTCCACAATTCATTGCACAATTTTGGAAGTCTTTTTGTGCCTCTTTAAAGATGAAATTGTCTTTAACGTCTGGCTACCACCCCCAATCCAACGGGCAGACTGAGCGAGTTAATCAATCATTAAAACAATATTTGCGTTTGTACTCGGCCAAACTCCAAAATGACTGGTCCGAGTTTCTTCCGTTGGCGGAGTTTGCTTACAACAATGCCTGTCATTCCTCCACCAATGTGTCTCCATTTTTTACAGTTTTTGGTTTTCACCCCAGAGCTAATTCCTTTTTTCAACATTCCTCAGTCTCCTCACTGACCTTGACCGCTCATCTCAGACTCATTTGGAGAAAAGTGCACCTTGCTCTCAGAAAAGCGGCATTTCGGGAGAAAAATTTTTCTGACAGGCTCCGGCGGCCGTGCACTTTTAAAGTTGGAGATAGGGTGTGGTTGTCGACTCGCAACATTAGACTTCGACAAACCTCAGCCAGATTGGGCCCTAAATTTATTGGACCATTTCATATTATAAAAAAAATCAATCCAGTTGCTTTCCGGTTACGTTTACCAAGAACTCTCCGGATCGGAAATACTTTCCATTGCTCCCTGTTGAAACCATACGTTTCTTCCAGTAGATTTCCTCGGAAGATCTCTCAGGGGAAATCACCAATAGATGTACAGGGTCAGCAGGAGTTCTTGGTGGAGAAGGTTCTCGATTCCAAGTTGTTCCGGGGTCGGCTTTATTTTTTGGTACATTGGAGAGGTTATGGTCCAGAAGAAAGGTCTTGGGTCCTGGATGAGGATCTCCATGCCCCGAGGCTCAAAAAAGCATTTTTTCGAGAATTTCCTCAGAAACCTGGCCTTAAGGGTTCCTTGACCCCTCCTCAAGGGGGGGGTACTGTTAGGCGCCGAGGGTCCGCCCGTCAGTGCGGCCCGGCGCCTAGCAACTAGGGACGCCGCATGCGGACAGCCGCCGGCTCCCTAGCAACGCTAGACGCCGGGCGCACGGAGCCGCTCAGACCCTAGCAACGGGGACGCCACTGTCGGACCGCGTTCCCCGTTGCTGGGTCTAGATTAATCACCTCATTGGTATCCTGGCCGTGCAGCATGCAGCTGCACGGCATGATTGTTAATTACCCTGTCTGGCTCCTGATTGGAGAGCTCCCAGTTAAAAGCACTCTCTGGACTTCTCACAGACGCCGGTAATAGCTTCCTGTTTGCTGTGTCTGTTGCAGAGAGTTTTCCAGTCCTGTCTATCCGGTCGTTCCTGTCCTCAGTGGTCCAATACTCGGAAGTTGTCATCTTTTCCTGGAGTCCTGACCGAGCACCTTTAACATCCTGTGGTGTTCGTGAGTCGCGGCGTAGCCGTGTGTTGCGGCTTGACCGCTTACTATTTATTATTTGGTTATATTGTGTTTCGGAGCTTTTGCGGAGGATTCCGCTCCCACAAATCCACTCTGGTATCCAGCGGTGCTGGATAGGAGTAACGGATTCGTGGATTTTTGGTTGTCCTTTTCCCTGGCGGTTTGTCCGCACATACTTCTGGTTTAAGTTAGTTAGCTTGTAGCCCCTGGCCTGGTTGCTTAGTCAGAGGGCCCCTTGTTATCACCCTGTCTCGGATTTCCCTTTGTCTCCCATTAAGACCTGAGGGGGCATCGGAGTTGGGCAGACATAATCCGCCCTTCAAACGCGGCTGCCATGGGCTCAAGCAACCATAGTCTCGCAGGGGATTTCTGATAACACGGGCGAGACAACGGAGTTAGGGCGCCAGGGGTTACTAGGCTTTCCTGCTACCGTAACCAGCATTCCATTCCAGTACTCTGACCTCCGTCATAAGATCACCTCTGGTCAGACGTACTGGTATCATAACATAGAGGGGATGTCACCTGGTTACACATGGAGCAGACACACAATCATGTATGTTACTCACCACTCATGGTCAGTAGAGATGTCACCTGGTTACACATGGAGCAGACACACAATCATGTATGTTACTCAGTGCTCATGCTCAGTAGAGGAGATGTCACCTGGTTACACATGGAGCAGACACACAATCATGTATGTTACTCACTGCTCATGGTCAGTAGAGGAGATGTCACCTGGTTGCACATGGAGCAGACGCACAATCATGTATGTTACTCACTACTCATGGTCAGTACAGGAGATGTCACCTGGTTACACATGGAGTAGACGCACAATCATGTATGTTACTCACTGCTCATGCTCAGTAGAGGAGATGTCACCTGGTTACACATGGAGTAGACGCACAATCATGTATGTTACTCACTGCTCATGCTCAGTAGAGGAGATGTCACCTGGTTACACATGGAGTAGATGCACAATCATGTATGTTACTCACGGTCAGTAGAGGAGATGTCTCCTGGTTACACAAGGAGCAGACGCACAATCATGTATGTTACTCACTGCTCATGCTCAGTAGAGGAGATGTCACCTGGTTACACATGGAGCAGACACACAATCATGTATGTTACTCACTACTCATGGTCAGTAGAGGAGATGTCACCTGGTTACACATGGAGCAGACGCACAATCATGTATGTTACTCACTGCTCATGCTCAGTAGAGGAGATGTCACCTGGTTACACATGGAGCAGATGCAGAATCATGTATGTTACTCACTACTCATGCTCAGTAGAGGAGATGTCACCTGGTTACACATGGAGCAGACACACAATCATGTATGTTACTTACCACTCATGGTCAGTAGAGGAGATGTCTCCTGGTTACACATGGAGCAGACGCACAATCATGTATGTTACTCACTACTCATGGTCAGTAGAGGAGATGTCTCCTGGTTACACATGGAGCAGACACACAATCATGTATGTTACTCACTGCTCATGCTCAGTAGAGGAGATGTCACCTGGTTACACATGGAGCAGACGCACAATCATGTATGTTACTCACTGCTCATGCTCAGTAGAGGAGATGTCACCTGGTTACACATGGAGCAGACGCACAATCATGTATGTTACTCACTGCTCATGCTCAGTAGAGGAGATGTCACCTGGTTACACATGGAGCAGACACACAATCATGTATGTTACTCACCACTCATGCTCAGTAGAGGAGATGTCACCTGGTTACACATGGAGTAGATGCACAATCATGTATGTTACTCACTGCTCATGCTCAGTAGAGGAGATGTCACCTGGTTACACTTGGAGCAGACGCACAATCATGTATGTTACTCACTGCTCATGCTCAGTAGAGGAGATGTCACCTGGTTACACATGGAGCAGACGCACAATCATGTATGTTACTTACTGCTCATGGTCAGTAGAGGAGATGTCACCTGGCTACACATGGAGCAGACGCACAATCATGTATGTTACTCACTACTCATGCTCAGTAGAGGAGATGTCACCTGGTTACACATGGAGCAGACACACAATCATGTATGTTACTCACCACTCATGGTCAGTAGAGGAGATGTTTCCTGGTTACACATGGAGCAGACGCACAATCATGTATGTTACTCACCGCTCATGCTCAGTAGAGGAGATGTCACCTGGTTACACATGGAGCAGATGCACAATCATGTATGTTACTCACCACTCATGGTCAGTAGAGGAGATGTCACCTGGTTACACATGGAGCAGACGCACAATGATGTATGTTACTCACTACTCATGGTCAGTAGAGGAGATGTCACCTGGTTACACATGGAGCAGACGCACAATCATGTATGTTACTCACCACTCATGGTCAGTAGAGGAGATGTCTCCTGGTTACACATGGAGCAGACGCACAATCATGTATGTTACTCACTGCTCATGCTCAGTAGAGGAGATGTCACCTGGTTACACATGGAGCAGATGCACAATCATGTATGTTACTCACTGCTCATGCTCAGTAGAGGAGATGTCACCTGGTTACACATGGAGCAGACGCACAATCATGTATGTTACTCACTGCTCATGCTCAGTAGAGGAGATGTCACCTGGTTACACATGGAGCAGACACACAATCATGTATGTTACTCACCACTCATGCTCAGTAGAGGAGATGTCACCTGGTTACACATGGAGTAGATGCACAATCATGTATGTTACTCACTGCTCATGCTCAGTAGAGGAGATGTCACCTGGTTACACTTGGAGCAGACGCACAATCATGTATGTTACTCACTGCTCATGCTCAGTAGAGGAGATGTCACCTGGTTACACATGGAGCAGACGCACAATCATGTATGTTACTTACTGCTCATGGTCAGTAGAGGAGATGTCACCTGGCTACACATGGAGCAGACGCACAATCATGTATGTTACTCACTACTCATGCTCAGTAGAGGAGATGTCACCTGGTTACACATGGAGCAGACACACAATCATGTATGTTACTCACCACTCATGGTCAGTAGAGGAGATGTTTCCTGGTTACACATGGAGCAGACGCACAATCATGTATGTTACTCACCGCTCATGCTCAGTAGAGGAGATGTCACCTGGTTACACATGGAGCAGATGCACAATCATGTATGTTACTCACTGCTCATGCTCAGTAGAGGAGATGTCACCTGGTTACACATGGAGCAGACGCACAATCATGTATGTTACTCACTACTCATGCTCAGTAGAGGAGATGTCACCTGGTTACACATGGAGCAGACACACAATCATGTATGTTACTCACTGCTCATGGTCAGTAGAGGAGATGTCACCTGGTTACACATGGAGCAGACGCACAATCATGTATGTTACTCACTACTCATGCTCAGTAGAGGAGATGTCACCTGGTTACACATGGAGGAGACGCACAATCATGTATGTTACTCACTGCTCATGGTCAGTAGAGGAGATGTCACCTGGTTACACATGGAGCAGACGCACAATCATGTATGTTACTCACTACTCATGCTCAGTAGAGGAGATGTCACCTGGTTACACATGGAGGAGACGCACAATCATGTATGTTACTCACTGCTCATGGTCAGTAGAGGAGATGTCACCTGGTTACACATGGAGCAGACACACAATCATGTATGTTACTCACCACTCATGGTCAGTAGAGGAGATGTCTCCTGGTTACACATGGAGCAGACGCACAATCATGTATGTTACTCACTGCTCATGCTCAGTAGAGGAGATGTCACCTGGTTACACATGGAGCAGACGCACAATCATGTATGTTACTCACTACTCATGGTCAGTAGAGGAGATGTCACCTGGTTACACATGGAGCAGACAGACAATCATGTATGTTACTCACTGCTCATGCTCAGTAGAGGAGATGTCACCTGGTTACACATGGAGCAGACGCACAATCATGTATGTTACTCACTACTCATGCTCAGTAGAGGAGATGTCACCTGGTTACACATAGAGCAGACGCACAATCATGTATGTTACTCACTGCTCATGGTCAGTAGAGGAGATGTCACCTGGTTACACATGGAGTGTTAGGCGCCGAGGGTCCGCCCGTCAGTGCGGCCCAGCGCCTAGCAACTAGGGACGCCGCATGCGGACAGCCGCCGGCTCCCTAGCAACGCTAGACGCCGGGCGCACGGAGCCGCTCAGACCCTAGCAACGGGGACGCCACTCTCGGACCGCGTTCCCCGTTGCTGGGTCTAGATTAATCACCTCATTGGTATCCTGGCCGTGCAGCATGCAGCTGCACGGCATGATTGTTAATTACCCTGTCTGGCTCCTGATTGGAGAGCTCCCAGTTAAAAGCACTCTCTGGACTTCTCACAGACGCCGGTAATAGCTTCCTGTTTGCTGTGTCTGTTGCAGAGAGTTTTCCAGTCCTGTCTATCCGGTCGTTCCTGTCCTCAGTGGTCCAATACTCGGAAGTTGTCATCTTTTCCTGGAGTCCTGACCGAGCACCTTTAACATCCTGTGGTGTTCGTGAGTCGCGGCGTAGCCGTGTGTTGCGGCTTGACCGCTTACTATTTATTATTTGGTTACATTGTGTTTCGGAGCTTTTGCGGAGGATTCCGCTCCCACAAATCCACTCTGGTATCCAGCGGTGCTGGATAGGAGTAACGGATTCGTGGATTTTTGGTTGTCCTTTTCCCTGGCGGTTTGTCCGCACATACTTCTGGTTTAAGTTAGTTAGCTTGTAGCCCCTGGCCTGGTTGCTTAGTCAGAGGGCCCCTTGTTATCACCCTGTCTCGGATTTCCCTTTGTCTCCCATTAAGACCTGAGGGGGCATCGGAGTTGGGCAGACATAATCCGCCCTTCAAACGCGGCTGCCATGGGCTCAAGCAACCATAGTCTCGCAGGGGATTTCTGATAACACGGGCGAGACAACGGAGTTAGGGCGCCAGGGGTTACTAGGCTTTCCTGCTCCCGTAACCAGCATTCCATTCCAGTACTCTGACCTCCGTCATAAGATCACCTCTGGTCAGACGTACTGGTATCATAACATTATTACCGGCCAGACAAAAATTTAAAATTAAACAGGGTTTGATTTTTTCCCTTATTTCAGTTTGGAAGATTTGTCGGCCTCATGAATCCCACTGGTGTAGGGCCAAATCCTGGCCAGCTTCTAGTTAGTCAGATTCAAGAACTTACTCAGATGGTTCAGGATCTATCCCTTCGGGTGAGGTCACAGGAAGATCTGTTACGGACTTCCCCGAGGGTCGTTCCTGAACCAAAAATGCATTTGCCTGACCGTTTTTCTGGGGATAGAAAGCAGTTTTTTAATTTTAAAGAGTCTTGTAAACTTTATTTTCGTTTAAGACCAGTCTCCTCAGGTACGGAATCTCAGCGGGTCGGAATTATTATTTCTTTACTTCAGGGGGATCCCCAGACCTGGGCTTTTGGTTTAAGAACTGACGATCCGGCATTGTTGTCTGTAGACGCCTTTCTGGGGTCTTTAGGGCTATTGTATGATGACCCTGATAGAGAGGCATCCGCCGAGAGTCATTTGCGTGCTCTCAGACAGGGTAAGAATCCCGCAGAGATTTATTGTACGGAGTTTCGCCGTTGGTCGAACGACTGTGGATGGAATGACCCAGCCCTGCGCAGTCAGTTTCACCTCGGCTTATCTGAGTCTATAAAAGACAGTCTCCTTCAGTATCCCGCTCCTGAGACTCTTGATAAACTCATGGAGCTTTCTATTAAGATTGATCGTCGTCTCAGAGAGCGGAGGGCTGAAAAAGGAGCATCTGTCGGGTCTACTCCTGGTGTTTTTTCCATTCCTGTGGACATAGAGGAGCCCATGCAGATAGGTCTCTCCAAGCTGTCTCCTGAAGAAAGAACCAGAAGGCAAAATTCTGGTCTTTGTTTGTACTGTGGGAGTAAGGGACATTTTGCCCGTAATTGTCCGAACAAGTCGGGAAACGCCTCGACCAAGTGAATTGTGAGGGGGTTCACTTTGGTCTGCAGCTTATCTCCTCAAATAATTCACTGTTAGTCCCAGCTAAAGTTTCCTTTGGCAGCCTCTGTTCCTCGGTGTCGGCTTTTGTTGACAGTGGAGCTGCAGGGAACTTTATGGACTTAACGTGGGCCAAGGCCTTAGGTATTCCTCAGTTAGCCTTGGGTAGGTGTATCACCATGCATGGTTTAGATGGGAGTCCCTTGTCCAATGGGGTTATTTCTCTCTGTACACCTCCTGTACTATTTTCGGTAGGAGCTCTTCATTCCGAAAAAATTGAATTTTTCCTTACCCATTGCCCAGCAGTTCCAGTGGTTCTGGGTCACCCTTGGCTGGCCTTTCATAATCCCATCATTGATTGGCAGTCGGGGGAGATCTCACAGTGGGGTACCATCTGTAATAAGGAATGTATTACGCTTCCCATCAGAATAGCTGCTGTCATTCCCGCACCCATTCCTGTGGAATACCAGGATTTTGTTGATGTATTTTCCAAGGGCAATGCGGACATTCTGCCTCCCCATCGGCCTTATGATTGTGCTATTGAGCTAATTCCTGGTGCCACTTTGCCTAAGGGAAGGTTATATGCATTGTCCGGACCAGAAACTGTGGCCATGAATGAATATGTTAAAGAAAGCCTAGGGAAAGGATTTATCAGGCCGTCTAAATCCCCTTTAAGTGCAGGCTTCTTCTTTGTGGAGAAGAAGGATGGATCACTCAGACCTTGCATTGACTTTAGAGCCTTGAATAAAATCTCAGTAAAAAATACTTACCCTTTGCCGCTGATTTCTGTCCTCTTTGATCAGCTACGTTCGGCTGTGATTTTTTCTAAGATTGACCTGAGAGGAGCATATAACCTCATCCGAATCAAGTCAGGGGATGAGTGGAAAACGGCATTCAGTACTCAGTCGGGTCACTATGAGTATCTGGTTATGCCATTCGGCCTGTCTAACGCTCCGGCAGTTTTCCAGGATCTCATTAACGATGTGCTCCGTGATTTTCTTGGAAGATTCGTAGTAGTCTATTTAGACGATATCTTGATATATTCTGACTCTATTGAACAACACGTTACCCAGGTGCGTCAGGTTCTAAAAAAATTACGTGAAAATCACCTATATGCCAAGCTGGAGAAGTGTGAATTTCATGTCACGGAGGTATCCTTTTTAGGGTACATTATTTCCCCTCGGGGATTCGGTATGGAACCGAAGAAGCTCCAAGCCATCCTTAGTTGGGCGCAACCCACCAACTTAAAAGCAATTCAGCGCTTTTTAGGGTTTGCGAATTATTATAGAAGATTTATTCACTCTTTCTCCGACCTAGTTGCTCCCATTGTGGCACTGACTAAGAAGGGAGCGGATCCAACCAACTGGTCACGTGAAGCTGAGTTATCTTTTCAGGCCTTGAAACAAGCCTTTGTCTCAGCCCCGGTCCTCAGACATCCCAACCCAGAATTGCCTTTCATTGTTGAGGTTGATGCCTCGGAGGTTGGAGTAGGGGCTATCCTATCTCAGAAGGATCCGGATTCTCTAGAATTACATCCTTGTGCCTTTATGTCCAGGAAATTCTCATCTGCTGAATCCAACTACGATGTTGGTAACCGGGAATTACTGGCTATTAAATGGGCTTTCGAGGAGTGGAGGCATTGGCTTGAGGGAGCAACACATACCATTTCAGTTTTGACTGATCACAAAAATCTTCAGTACATTGAATCAGCTAAACGGCTGAATGCCCGGCAAGCTCGTTGGGCTTTATTTTTTACTCGTTTCAAGTTTATTATCACCTTCAGGCCAGGTTCCAAGAATGCCAAGGCGGATGCCCTGTCACGCAGTTTTCTTCCAGTTCATGATAACAGTCCTGTTACTCCCATACTTCCGTCTTCAGTCATTCGGGCAGGCCTCACACAAGATTTATTTACCCAGTTAAAGCAGCTTCAACATCAAGCTCCTGGAAATACTCCTGCTGGTCGTCTTTATGTCCCTGAGTTTTTGAGAGCAACCGTTTTGACGGAGTTTCATGATAGCAAAGTTGCCGGGCATCCGGGGATCGCTAAGACTTTGGAATTAGTCTCCCGCTCAGTATGGTGGCCTGGTCTTTCCAAAGACATTAAGGAGTTTGTTTTTTCGTGTCAGGTCTGTGCACAGCATAAAGTTCCCCGTTCCTTGCCTATCGGTCAACTTATGCCCTTGAATGTTCCTCTCAGGCCATGGTCTCATATTTCCATGGATTTTGTGGTGGACCTCCCTCTGTCAGCCGGATGCCGAGTCATATGGGTGGTAGTTGACCGTTTTAGCAAGATGGCCCATTTCATTGCTCTTCCCCGATTGCCATCTGCCCAGGGATTGGCAGTTTTGTTCCTCCGCCATGCTTTCAGACTCCATGGGTTACCCACTGATATTGTTTCTGATCGGGGTCCACAATTCATTGCACAATTTTGGAAGTCTTTTTGTGCCTCTTTAAAGATGAAATTGTCTTTAACGTCTGGCTACCATCCCCAATCCAACGGGCAGACTGAGCGAGTTAATCAATCATTAAAACAATATTTGCGTTTGTACTCGGCCAAACTCCAAAATAACTGGTCCGAGTTTCTTCCGTTGGCGGAGTTTGCTTACAACAATGCCTGTCATTCCTCCACCAATGTGTCTCCATTTTTTACAGTTTTTGGTTTTCACCCCAGAGCTAATTCCTTTTTTCAACATTCCTCTGTCTCCTCACTGACCTTGACCGCTCATCTCAGACTCATTTGGAGAAAAGTGCACCTTGCTCTCAGAAAAGCGGCATTTCGGGAGAAAAATTTTTCTGACAGGCTCCGGCGGCCGTGCACTTTTAAAGTTGGAGATAGGGTGTGGTTGTCGACTCGCAACATTAGACTTCGACAAACCTCAGCCAGATTGGGCCCTAAATTTATTGGACCATTTCATATTATAAAAAAAATCAATCCAGTTGCTTTCCGGTTACGTTTACCAAGAACTCTCCGGATCGGAAATACTTTCCATTGCTCCCTGTTGAAACCATACGTTTCTTCCAGTAGATTTCCTCGGAAGATCTCTCAGGGGAAATCACCAATAGATGTACAGGGTCAGCAGGAGTTCTTGGTGGAGAAGGTTCTCGATTCCAAGTTGTCCCGGGGTCGGCTTTATTTTTTGGTACATTGGAGAGGTTATGGTCCAGAAGAAAGGTCTTGGGTCCTGGATGAGGATCTCCATGCCCCGAGGCTCAAAAAGGCATTTTTTCGAGAATTTCCTCAGAAACCTGGCCTTAGGGGTTCCTTGACCCCTCCTCAAGGGGGGGGGTACTGTTAGGCGCCGAGGGTCCGCCCGTCAGTGCGGCCCGGCGCCTAGCAACTAGGGACTCCGCATGCGGACAGCCGCCGGCTCCCTAGCAACGCTAGACGCCGGGCGCACGGAGCCGCTCAGACCCTAGCAACGGGGACGCCACTGTCGGACCGCGTTCCCCGTTGCTGGGTCTAGATTAATCACCTCATTGGTATCCTGGCCGTGCAGCATGCAGCTGCATGGCATGATTGTTAATTACCCTGTCTGGCTCCTGATTGGAGAGCTCCCAGTTAAAAGCACTCTCTGGACTTCTCACAGACGCCGGTAATAGCTTCCTGTTTGCTGTGTCTGTTGCAGAGAGTTTTCCAGTCCTGTCTATCCGGTCGTTCCTGTCCTCAGTGGTCCAATACTCGGAAGTTGTCATCTTTTCCTGGAGTCCTGACCGAGCACCTTTAACATCCTGTGGTGTTCGTGAGTCGCGGCGTAGCCGTGTGTTGCGGCTTGACCGCTTACTATTTATTATTTGGTTACATTGTGTTTCGGAGCTTTTGCGGAGGATTCCGCTCCCACAAATCCACTCTGGTATCCAGCGGTGCTGGATAGGAGTAACGGATTCGTGGATTTTTGGTTGTCCTTTTCCCTGGCGGTTTGTCCGCACATACTTCTGGTTTAAGTTAGTTAGCTTGTAGCCCCTGGCCTGGTTGCTTAGTCAGAGGGCCCCTTGTTATCACCCTGTCTCGGATTTCCCTTTGTCTCCCATTAAGACCTGAGGGGGCATCGGAGTTGGGCAGACATAATCCGCCCTTCAAACGCGGCTGCCATGGGCTCAAGCAACCATAGTCTCGCAGGGGATTTCTGATAACACGGGCGAGACAACGGAGTTAGGGCGCCAGGGGTTACTAGGCTTTCCTGCTACCGTAACCAGCATTCCATTCCAGTACTCTGACCTCCGTCATAAGATCACCTCTGGTCAGACGTACTGGTATCATAACATGGAGCAGACACACAATCATGTATGTTACTCACCACTCATGGTCAGTAGAGGAGATGTCTCCTGGTTACACATGGAGCAGACGCACAATCATGTATGTTACTCACTGCTCATGCTCAGTAGAGGAGATGTCACCTGGTTACACATGGAGCAGACACACAATCATGTATGTTACTCACCACTCATGCTCAGTAGAGGAGATGTCACCTGGTACCACATGGAGCAGACACACAATCATGTATGTTACTCACCACTCATGGTCAGTAGAGATGTCACCTGGTTACACATGGAGCAGACACACAATCATGTATGTTACTCAGTACTCATGGTCAGTAGAGGAGATGTCACCTGGTTACACATGGAGCAGACGCACAATCATGTATGTTACTCACTGCTCATGCTCAGTAGAGGAGATATCACCTGGTTACACATGGAGCAGACGCACAGTCATGTATGTTACTCACTGCTCATGCTCAGTAGAGGAGATGTCACCTGGTTACACATGGAGCAGACGCACAATCATGTATGTTACTCACTGCTCATGCTCAGTAGAGGAGATGTCACCGGGTTACACATGGAGCAGACGCACAATCATGTATGTTACTCACTACTCATGCTCAGTAGAGGAGATGTCACCTGGTTACACATGGAGCAGATGCACAATCATGTATGTTACTCACTGCTCATGCTCAGTAGAGGAGATGTCACCTGGTTACACATGGAGCAGACGCACAATCATGTATGTTACTCACTACTCATGGTCAGTAGAGGGGATGTCACCTGGTTACACATGGAGCAGACACACAATCATGTATGTTACTCACCACTCATGGTCAGTAGAGATGTCACCTGGTTACACATGGAGCAGACACACAATCATGTATGTTACTCAGTGCTCATGCTCAGTAGAGGAGATGTCACCTGGTTACACATGGAGCAGACACACAATCATGTATGTTACTCACTACTCATGGTCAGTAGAGGAGATGTCACCTGGTTACACATGGAGCAGACGCACAATCATGTATGTTACTCACTGCTCATGGTCAGTACAGGAGATGTCACCTGGTTACACATGGAGTAGACGCACAATCATGTATGTTACTCACTGCTCATGCTCAGTAGAGGAGATGTCACCTGGTTACACATGGAGTAGACGCACAATCATGTATGTTACTCACTGCTCATGCTCAGTAGAGGAGATGTCACCTGGTTACACATGGAGCAGACGCACAATCATGTATGTTACTCACTACTCATGGTCAGTAGAGGAGATGTCTCCTGGTTACACAAGGAGCAGACGCACAATCATGTATGTTACTCACTGCTCATGCTCAGTAGAGGAGATGTCACCTGGTTACACATGGAGCAGACACACAATCATGTATGTTACTCACTACTCATGGTCAGTAGAGGAGATGTCACCTGGTTACACATGGAGCAGACGCACAATCATGTATGTTACTCACTGCTCATGCTCAGTAGAGGAGATGTCACCTGGTTACACATGGAGCAGACACACAATTATGTATGTTACTCACTACTCATGGTCAGTAGAGGAGATGTCTCCTGGTTACACATGGAGCAGACGCACAATCATGTATGTTACTCACTACTCATGGTCAGTAGAGGAGATGTCACCTGGTTACACATGGAGCAGACACACAATCATGTATGTTACTCACCACTCATGGTCAGTAGAGGAGATGTCTCCTGGTTACACATGGAGCAGACGCACAATCATGTATGTTACTCACTGCTCATGCTCAGTAGAGGAGATGTCACCTGGTTACACATGGAGCAGATGCACAATCATGTATGTTACTCACTGCTCATGCTCAGTAGAGGAGATGTCACCTGGTTACACATGGAGCAGACGCACAATCATGTATGTTACTCACTGCTCATGCTCAGTAGAGGAGATGTCACCTGGTTACACATGGAGCAGACGCACAATCATGTATGTTACTCACTACTCATGCTCAGTAGAGGAGATGTCACCTGGTTACACATAGAGCAGACGCACAATCATGTATGTTACTCACTGCTCATGGTCAGTAGAGGAGATGTCACCTGGTTACACATGGAGCAGACACACAATCATGTATGTTACTCACCACTCATGGTCAGTAGAGGAGACGTCTCCTGGTTACACATGGAGCAGACGCACAATCATGTATGTTACTCACTGCTCATGGTCAGTAGAGGAGACGTCTCCTGGTTACACATGGAGCAGACGCACAATCATGTATGTTACTCACCACTCATGGTCAGTAGAGATGTCACCTGGTTACACATGGAGCAGACACACAATCATGTATGTTACTCAGTACTCATGCTCAGTAGAGGAGATGTCACCTGGTTACACATGGAGCAGACGCACAATCATGTATGTTACTCACTGCTCATGCTCAGTAGAGGAGATATCACCTGGTTACACATGGAGCAGACGCACAATCATGTATGTTACTCACTGCTCATGCTCAGTAGAGGAGATGTCTCCTGGTTACACATGGAGCAGACGCACAATCATGTATGTTACTCACTACTCATGGTCAGTAGAGGAGATGTCACCTGGTTACACATGGAGCAGACACACAATCATGTATGTTACTCACCACTCATGGTCAGTAGAGGAGATGTCTCCTGGTTACACATGGAGCAGACGCACAATCATGTATGTTACTCACTGCTCATGCTCAGTAGAGGAGATGTCACCTGGTTACACATGGAGCAGATGCACAATCATGTATGTTACTCACTGCTCATGCTCAGTAGAGGAGATGTCACCTGGTTACACATGGAGCAGACGCACAATCATGTATGTTACTCACTGCTCATGCTCAGTAGAGGAGATGTCACCTGGTTACACATGGAGCAGACGCACAATCATGTATGTTACTCACTACTCATGCTCAGTAGAGGAGATGTCACCTGGTTACACATAGAGCAGACGCACAATCATGTATGTTACTCACTGCTCATGGTCAGTAGAGGAGATGTCACCTGGTTACACATGGAGCAGACACACAATCATGTATGTTACTCACCACTCATGGTCAGTAGAGGAGACGTCTCCTGGTTACACATGGAGCAGACGCACAATCATGTATGTTACTCACTGCTCATGGTCAGTAGAGGAGACGTCTCCTGGTTACACATGGAGCAGACGCACAATCATGTATGTTACTCACCACTCATGGTCAGTAGAGATGTCACCTGGTTACACATGGAGCAGACACACAATCATGTATGTTACTCAGTACTCATGCTCAGTAGAGGAGATGTCACCTGGTTACACATGGAGCAGACGCACAATCATGTATGTTACTCACTGCTCATGCTCAGTAGAGGAGATATCACCTGGTTACACATGGAGCAGACGCACAATCATGTATGTTACTCACTGCTCATGCTCAGTAGAGGAGATGTCACCTGGTTACACATGGAGCAGACGCACAATCATGTATGTTACTCACTGCTCATGCTCAGTAGAGGAGATGTCACCTGGTTACACATGGAGCAGACGCACAATCATGTATGTTACTCACTACTCATGCTCAGTAGAGGAGATGTCACCTGGTTACACATGGAGCAGATGCACAATCATGTATGTTACTCACTGCTCATGCTCAGTAGAGGAGATGTCACCTGGTTACACATGGAGCAGACGCACAATCATGTATGTTACTCACTACTCATGGTCAGTAGAGGGGATGTCACCTGGTTACACATGGAGCAGACACACAATCATGTATGTTACTCACCACTCATGGTCAGTAGAGATGTCACCTGGTTACACATGGAGCAGACACACAATCATGTATGTTACTCAGTGCTCATGCTCAGTAGAGGAGATGTCACCTGGTTACACATGGAGCAGACACACAATCATGTATGTTACTCACTACTCATGGTCAGTAGAGGAGATGTCACCTGGTTACACATGGAGCAGACGCACAATCATGTATGTTACTCACTACTCATGGTCAGTACAGGAGATGTCACCTGGTTACACATGGAGTAGACGCACAATCATGTATGTTACTCACTGCTCATGCTCAGTAGAGGAGATGTCACCTGGTTACACATGGAGTAGATGCACAATCATGTATGTTACTCACTACTCATGGTCAGTAGAGGAGATGTCTCCTGGT
Organism: Pseudophryne corroboree; assembly: GCF_028390025.1. Lineage (NCBI taxonomy): Eukaryota > Metazoa > Chordata > Amphibia > Anura > Myobatrachidae > Pseudophryne > Pseudophryne corroboree. Next base: position 851,412,511 of record NC_086448.1, on the reverse strand, counting down.
TACACAAGGAGCAGACGCACAATCATGTATGTTACTCACTACTCATGGTCAGTAGAGGAGATGTCTCCTGGTTACACATGGAGCAGACGCACAATCATGTATGTTACTCACTACTCATGCTCAGTAGAGGGGATGTCACCTGGTTACACATGAAGCAGACGCACAATCATGTATGTTACTCACTACTCATGGTCAGTAGAGGAGATGTCTCCTGGTTACACATGGAGCAGACGCACAATCATGTATGTTACTCACTACTCATGCTCAGTAGAGGGGATGTCACCTGGTTACACATGGAGCAGATACACAATCATGTATGTTACTCACTGCTCATGCTCAGTAGAGGAGATGTCACCTGGTTACACATGGAGCAGACACACAATCATGTATGTTACTCACCACTCATGGTCAGTAGAGATGTCACCTGGTTACACATGGAGCAGACACACAATCATGTATGTTACTCACTGCTCATGGTCAGTAGAGGAGATGTCACCTGGTTACACATGGAGCAGACACACAATCATGTATGTTACTCACTGCTCATGGTCAGTAGAGATGTCACCTGGTTACACATGGAGCAGATACACAATCATGTATGTTACTCACTGCTCATGGTCAGTAGAGATGTCACCTGGTTACACATGGAGTAGATGCACAATCATGTATGTAACTCACTGCTCATGCTCAGTAGAGGAGATGTCATCTGGTTACACATGGAGCAGACGCACAATCATGTATGTTACTCACTGCTCATGGTCAGTAGAGGAGATGTCACCTGGTTACACGTGGAGCAGACACACAATCATGTATGTTACTCACTGCTCATGGTCAGTAGAGGAGATGTCACCTGGTTACACGTGGAGCAGACACACAATCATGTATGTTACTCACTGCTCATGCTCAGTAGAGGAGATGTCACCTGGTTACACATGGAGTAGATACACAATCATGTATGTTACTCACTACTCATGGTCAGTAGAGGAGATGTCTCCTGGTTACACAAGGAGCAGACGCACAATCATGTATGTTACTCACTGCTCATGCTCAGTAGAGGAGATGTCACCTGGTTACACATGGAGCAGACACACAATCATGTATGTTACTCACTACTCATGGTCAGTAGAGGAGATGTCACCTGGTTACACATGGAGCAGACGCACAATCATGTATGTTACTCACTGCTCATGCTCAGTAGAGGAGATGTCACCTGGTTACACATGGAGCAGACACACAATCATGTATGTTACTCACTACTCATGGTCAGTAGAGGAGATGTCTCCTGGTTACACATGGAGCAGACGCACAATCATGTATGTTACTCACTACTCATGGTCAGTAGAGGAGATGTCACCTGGTTACACATGGAGCAGACACACAATCATGTATGTTACTCACTACTCATGCTCAGTAGAGGAGATGTCACCTGGTTACACATGGAGCAGACACACAATCATGTATGTTACTCAGTGTTCATGGTTAGTAGAGGAGATGTCACCTGGTTACACATGGAGCAGACACACAATCATGTATGTTACTCACCACTCATGGTCACTAGAGATGTCACCTGGTTACACATGGAGCAGACACACAATCATGTATGTTACTCAGTGCTCATGCTCAGTAGAGGAGATGTCACCTGGTTACACATGGAGCAGACACACAATCATGTATGTTACTCACTACTCATGGTCAGTAGAGGAGATGTCACCTGGTTACACATGGAGCAGACGCACAATCATGTATGTTACTCACTACTCATGGTCAGTACAGGAGATGTCACCTGGTTACACATGGAGTAGACGCACAATCATGTATGTTACTCACTGCTCATGCTCAGTAGAGGAGATGTCACCTGGTTACACATGGAGTAGATGCACAATCATGTATGTTACTCACTACTCATGGTCAGTAGAGGAGATGTCTCCTGGTTACACAAGGAGCAGACGCACAATCATGTATGTTACTCACTACTCATGGTCAGTAGAGGAGATGTCTCCTGGTTACACATGGAGCAGACGCACAATCATGTATGTTACTCACTACTCATGCTCAGTAGAGGGGATGTCACCTGGTTACACATGTAGCAGACGCACAATCATGTATGTTACTCACTACTCATGGTCAGTAGAGGAGATGTCTCCTGGTTACACATGGAGCAGACGCACAATCATGTATGTTACTCACTACTCATGCTCAGTAGAGGGGATGTCACCTGGTTACACATGGAGCAGATACACAATCATGTATGTTACTCACTGCTCATGCTCAGTAGAGGAGATGTCACCTGGTTACACATGGAGCAGACACACAATCATGTATGTTACTCACCACTCATGGTCAGTAGAGATGTCACCTGGTTACACATGGAGCAGACACACAATCATGTATGTTACTCACTGCTCATGGTCAGTAGAGGAGATGTCACCTGGTTACACATGGAGCAGACACACAATCATGTATGTTACTCACTGCTCATGGTCAGTAGAGATGTCACCTGGTTACACATGGAGCAGATACACAATCATGTATGTTACTCACTGCTCATGGTCAGTAGAGATGTCACCTGGTTACACATGGAGTAGATGCACAATCATGTATGTAACTCACTGCTCATGCTCAGTAGAGGAGATGTCATCTGGTTACACATGGAGCAGACGCACAATCATGTATGTTACTCACTGCTCATGGTCAGAAGAGGAGATGTCACCTGGTTACACGTGGAGCAGACACACAATCATGTATGTTACTCACTGCTCATGGTCAGTAGAGGAGATGTCACCTGGTTACACGTGGAGCAGACACACAATCATGTATGTTACTCACTGCTCATGCTCACTAGAGGAGATGTCACCTGGTTACACATGGAGCAGATACACAATCATGTATGTTACTCACTGCTCATGGTCAGTAGAGGAGATGTCACCTGGTTACACATGGAGCAGATGCACAATCATGTATGTTACTCACTGCTCATGGTCAGTAGAGGGGATGTCACCTGGTTACACATGGAGCAGACACACAATCATGTATGTTACTCACTACTCATGGTCAGTAGAGGGGATGTCACCTGGTTACACATGGAGCAGACGCACAATCATGTATGTTACTCACTGCTCATGCTCAGTAGAGGAGATGTCACCTGGTTACACATGGAGCAGACGCACAATTATGTATGTTACTCACTGCTCATGCTCAGTAGAGGAGATGTCACCTGGTTACACATGGAGCAGACGGACAATCATGTATGTTACTCACTACTCATGGTCAGTAGAGGAGATGTCACCTGGTTACACATGGAGCAGACGCACAATCATGTATGTTACTCACTGCTCATGCTCAGTAGAGGAGATGTCACCTGGTTACACATGGAGCAGACGCACAATCATGTATGTTACTCACTACTCATGGTCATTAGAGGAGATGTCACCTGGTTACACATGGAGCAGACGCACAATCATGTATGTTACTCACTGCTCATGGTCAGTAGAGGAGATGTCACCTGGTTACACGTGGAGCAGACACACAATCATGTATGTTACTCACTACTCATGGTCAGTAGAGGAGATGTCACCTGGTTACACGTGGAGCAGACACACAATCATGTATGTTACTCACTGCTCATGCTCAGTAGAGGAGATGTCACCTGGTTACACATGGAGCAGATACACAGTCATGTATGTTACTCACTGCTCATGGTCAGTAGAGGAGATGTCAACTGGTTACACATGGAGTAGATGCACAATCATGTATGTTACTCACTGCTCATGGTCAGTAGAGGAGATGTCACCTGGTTACACATGGAGCAGATGCACAATCATGTATGTTACTCACTGCTCATGGTCAGTAGAGGGGATGTCACCTGGTTACACATGGCGCAGACGCACAATCATGTATGTTACTCACTGCTCATGCTCAGTAGAGGAGATGTCACCTGGTTACACATGGAGCAGACGCACAATCATGTATGTTACTCACTGCTCATGGTCAGTAGAGGAGATGTCACCTGGTTACACGTGGAGCAGACGCACAATCATGTATGTTACTCACTGCTCATGGTCAGTACAGGAGATGTCACCTGGTTACACATGGAGCAGACACACAATCATGTATGTTACTCACTGCTCTTGCTCAGTAGAGGAGATGTCACCTGGTTACACATGGAGTAGATGCACATTCATGTATGTTACTCACTACTCATGGTCAGTAGAGGAGATGTCACCTGGTTACACATGGAGCAGACGCACAATCATGTATGTTACTCAGTACTCATGCTCAGTAGAGGAGATGTCACCTGGTTACACATGGAGCAGACACACAATCATGTATGTTACTCACTGCTCATGGTCAGTAGAGGAGATGTCACCTGGTTACACATGGAGCAGACGCACAATCATGTATGTTACTCACTACTCATGGTCATTAGAGGAGATGTCACCTGGTTACACATGGAGCAGACACACAGTCATGTATGTTACTCACTGCTCATGGTCAGTAGAGGAGATGTCACCTGGTTACACATGGAGTAGACGCACAATCATGTATGTTACTCACTGCTCATGGTCAGTAGAGGAGATGTCACCTGGTTACACGTGGAGCAGACACACAATCATGTATGTTACTCACTGCTCATGGTCAGTAGAGGAGATGTCACCTGGTTACACGTGGAGCAGACACACAATCATGTATGTTACTCACTGCTCATGCTCAGTAGAGGAGATGTCACCTGGTTACACATGGAGCAGACGCACAATCATGTATGTTACTCACTACTCATGGTCAGTAGAGGAGATGTCACCTGGTTACACATGGAGCAGACGCACAATCATGTATGTTACTCACCACTCATGGTCAGTAGAGGAGATGTCTCCTGGTTACACATGGAGCAGACGCACAATCATGTATGTTACTCACTGCTCATGCTCAGTAGAGGAGATGTCACCTGGTTACACATGGAGTAGATGCACAATCATGTATGTTACTCACTGCTCATGGTCAGTAGAGGAGATGTCACCTGGTTACACATGGAGCAGATGCACAATCATGTATGTTACTCACTGCTCATGGTCAGTAGAGGGGATGTCACCTGGTTACACGTGGAGCAGACGCACAATCATGTATGTTACTCACTGCTCATGCTCAGTAGAGGAGATGTCACCTGGTTACACATGGAGCAGACGCACAATCATGTATGTTACTCACTGCTCATGGTCAGTAGAGGAGATGTCACCTGGTTACACGTGGAGCAGACGCACATTCATGTATGTTACTCACTGCTCATGGTCAGTACAGGAGATGTCACCTGGTTACACATGGAGCAGACACACAATCATGTATGTTACTCACTGCTCATGCTCAGTAGAGGAGATGTCACCTGGTTACACATGGAGTAGATGCACATTCATGTATGTTACTCACTACTCATGGTCAGTAGAGGAGATGTCACCTGGTTACACATGGAGCAGACGCACAATCATGTATGTTACTCACTACTCATGCTCAGTAGAGGAGATGTCACCTGGTTACACATGGAGTAGATGCACAATCATGTATGTTACTCACTGCTCATGCTCAGTAGAGGAGATGTCACCTGGTTACACATGGAGCAGACACACAATCATGTATGTTACTCACTGCTCATGGTCAGTAGAGGAGATGTCACCTGGTTACACATGGAGCAGACACACAGTCATGTATGTTACTCACTACTCATGCTCAGTAGAGGAGATGTCACCTGGTTACACATGGAGTAGATGCACAATCATGTATGTTACTCACTGCTCATGGTCAGTAGAGGAGCTGTCACCTGGTTACACATGGAGCAGACGCACAATCATGTATGTTACTCACTGCTCATGGTCAGTAGAGGAGATGTCACCTGGTTACACATGGAGCAGAGTCACAATCATGTATGTTACTCACTGCTCATGGTCAGTAGAGGAGATGTCACCTGGTTACACATGGAGCAGACACACAGTCATGTATGTTACTCACTACTCATGCTCAGTAGAGGAGATGTCACCTGGTTACACATGGAGTAGATGCACAATCATGTATGTTACTCACTGCTCATGGTCAGTAGAGGAGCTGTCACCTGGTTACACATGGAGCAGAGACACAATCATGTATGTTACTCACTGCTCATGGTCAGTAGAGGAGATGTCACCTGGTTACACATGGAGTAGATGCACAATCATGTATGTTACTCACTGCTCATGGTCAGTAGAGGAGATGTCACCTGGTTACACATGGTAAGCGGGTCAACCAGGGACCCATGTCCCAACGATTTGGGTCCTGGTCCCGCAGTCCCTTGTGTTGAAGTGGACGCTACCTAGGGGGTGTAGGCTCCGGCCTAGACAGTTCATCCCTAGTGTAGTGGGCCTCTCTTCGTGGGTACACAATGTTCAAATAGTCCACCTGAAGTCCAAGTTCAGGGCTCCACCACAAAAGTCTGTCCAATTTCCCCAAGGTAGGTTGCAGCCACCTAACAGGTGGGTGGTAAGTCACCACGGTGGGGGGCCGGTTACAAACAAGTGCCACCCAAGCTGTCCCAATCGTGGCATACCCCACCTCCCACCATAGCAGTTTTCTGCTCAAACAGGCCACAGGGTGCTCCTGCCCATATGGCTCTTTCTGGCTCGGTACTGCTCCCAGTCCATGCAGTGGCGCAGTAGTTCGTAACACACAGTCCTGGTCAAGAATGTGCGCCATCAGCACTGGAGCGGGTACCCGAGCCTCCTTCAATGACCGGAATGCCAACTCGCAAGCGGGTGCAAAGTCCACTGACTTGGGAATGCCCTTCCTAGCCATCTCTGTCAAGGGGTTCACAACAGGACTAAAGTCAATGACAACATGTCCGTAGGGCCTTACAGGTTCTAAGGTCAGTACCGGTCTGGGTGATGTGGGTCGGGGACAGCCTCTGGTTGCCTCCACCCCCTCTGGTTTGGGCCTACCCCTGTCTCATCCCACATCGTGCCCCAGGCACTGCACTTCCATCATTCCTATCTGGCAACTGTCTGCCCTAACTGTCAGACCTGCCCTCCAATTCTCCTCCGTCGACCTATGACTCGGGAAACCTACCCGGTCACCTAGGCCTACTCTTTCCTCCTCGTCCGCTACCTGTGCCACAGTGATGGCGGCCAGACCACCAGCCTCTGGATCCTGTGTGGCATCCACTACAGGGAGGCTGCGTGTCTTCCCCGATCTACTGCGCACAGGCAGGGGACCTGCTATGTCCACAGCAACTTGCTGCAAGGGTTCTATGGGCAGAGGCCCAGAGACAACACAACCGCTGGAGTGCCCCAGCTGCCAACGCATGGCACCAGCCTTACAGTTGGTCTGGGCGTCATCCGACATTCCAGACCACGGTAAGCTCTGTGTCGGGCACTTCAGGGTACGGTTTGTCTCCGGGTTACTGTCCAAAGGGGTTTCGCTGGCAACCGACACCGGTTGCGCAGGAACGTTCCCTGGTGGGACCAGTTGGACACATTCCCTATCTGGTCTATCCCCTCCCACTTTCCTGGCTACCCTGTACCTTAACCCTTCCCGCCAGGTCAAACTTCCCGTCCCAACCCTGTCAAGGCCGCTGCCAGAGTGGCGCCTCATGCCTTTCATGGATGGGTCAGAGAGTTAAACCTCCCTAAACTCCTGCCTGCGGCCCTCAATCTCTCCTAGATTGGGACACACTACAGGGGGATCTAGGTGGGGACTACTAGGGTCAGTCTGGTAGGGGTCAGTCATGGAAAAGTCAGTGTGGTTTCTCATACTCACCGCTGGAGTTGGGTCAGGAGCATCATTGGGCACCCCCACAGGATCAAACGAGCTGGAACCGACATCCTCTGCGTTGCTAGGAGACGTAGGCATACCAGAGGCAAAAGGCATGCAGGGTCGATGTACCGATCTAGCCGCTGTAATCTTTTCCTCTGGGCTGGTTGATGCTGCGGTTGGCTGTGCTGGCAGTTGTCTAGCAGCTGTAGTCTTTTCCTCTGGGCTGGGCTGTGCTGGAGCAGCTGATGTCAACGGTGGTTGTGGAACTTGACTCTGGGGAATGGCGCCAACAAACGTAGTGACGATCCCACCACCCAGATAATTTCCTAGGACCACATTAGTTGGGAGACCATCCACGACGGCAACTTCTCGCAACTCTGGTCCAGCTCCCCAGTCCAGGTAGACTCTTGCCATGGGAACCGCTTTCTCCATTCCATCTGCCAGGGTGACCTTGGCAGTACGACCCTGCAATACTGCAGCAGGATCTATAAGGTGGGGGCTCACCACAGTGATTGAGGCCCCAGAGTCTCTTAGGCCTTCCCCCTGCAGGGGTCCCCACTTGGACCGGCTGCAGGTGCCTCCACAGGTTGTGTAGGGGCTGTTTGGCCATGCAGGTGACTCTCTCCGCAGAGTGCACCTGTCTCTCGCCACACTCCATCGGACTGACTGGAGGGGGAACAGTCTCTGTAGGCTCATCTCCTCTCGTCAAACAAGCGAGCCGGGCTCCAGCACTCGGATTTGGGGCACGAGTCTGGGGTGCTTGGGATGCAGGACAGTTCATCCTCAGATGTCCGATTTTCCCACAGCCGTAGCACTTCTTCTCCAGTCGTGGCACCAATGATCTCTGATCAGTTGCAGGGACGCTGCGGTGCGGTTGCTGGCCAAGAGCACCTGGGTTGGAAGATGCTTGTCTTTGTGGGTGATGAGCTGAAGAGGGGTGTCCCCTTGGTGGTACAGTCTTTTGGAGCTGGCTGCTGGCGGGGCGCTTCTGCCCCCGTGGCCGAATTGCCACATATTTGTCGGCTAATTGGGCAGCCATTTTTAAGCTGAATGGCTCCCGGTCTAGCACCCACTCCTTCACTTCTGGGGCGCACCTGCGGTAGAACTGCTCCCTGCAGATCAGGTCAATCAGTGCTTCCCATGTAGTGGCTTCAGAATCCTTCACCCACTTCACCACGTACTGCCGCTGCTGGGTGGCGAACTGCCCATGGGTGCTGCTAGGATTCTTGGGCAAGTCTCTGAACTTCTTCCTGTAAGACTCTGGAGTGATGAAGAATCGCTGGAGGAGGGCCTTCGCGACTTCTTCGTAATCCCCACAGTCCTCCGTGGCCACTCCTCGATAGGCCTCCAAGGCCTCTCCATGCAGAGTGGACACAAGGTGTCTCACCCACTCTGACTTGGGTAGATCGTGTAGTTTACAAGTCCTTTCAAAAACTTGCAAATGTCCATCAATATCCCCATCACTGTCTGCAAACTTGGCAAACTGAACTCGTCCTGATCTGTGTACAACAGCTGACAACGGCTCCCGGGGTACCACGCTGGTGATGCCCACTCTGCATGCCACATCCGGATGACAAGCATGCGTTCTTGCCCCGTTGCCCTTTCCCCCAATTCTGCTAGCCGATCTGCTAGGGTATCCGGGCCGCCCCCCTGGGACATTGGGATCCTGGCCCTGCTAGGGATTGCTGGGAAACATTGCTGCTGTGAGAGAGGGCGGGGCTTGTGGGTCTCACCGGTTCCTTACGAAGGTCCACTGTTGGGCCATCCTCTGCGATGCTGACGCAGTCAGTGCTCTCCACCTCCGCCCGGCGGGACTCCTCCAAGCTCATGAGCGCCGCCTTCATGACACTTCTGGATGCGTTGGAAGGGATATCCACACCCTTCCCCTGGCACACGATCTCCAGATCGCCCTTAGACGTTCCGCTGAAGTCCGTCATCTTGTGCGTTCTCCTGCGCTGCAGTTACTCCTCTCCTGAGTAACTCGGCTTCTCCAATTGGGTGATGAAAAGCCGCCTGAGATTATCCCACCACTATGCCAACAATTTCTGTGACAGGACGGTCCCGTACAAAAGCACTCGCCGCTTTCGCGTCCTGTCGGCTGCGCACAGAATGGAAGGTCAAGTCACACGAGGCCTGACCACATAGGGGATTCCCGCTTACCGTCAGTAACCGCCTGTTACTGACTCCACTCACTGTGCTGTGGGCGGGTTTATGCTGCCACCACCAAACTCCTAACCTGCCGTGGCGTTTGGAACCACGGTTCTGCTGTGTATGTGCCGACGCACTGCCTTACCACCCCTGTGTGGTGTTGACGAATCCCCACTAGCCACTTGCTAGGCCTCTACCGGTAGCTGGCGGAAGGCAGAACTTGGAGACGCTAGGTGCTTCCCTGGACAGCCGGAGGACGAGGCTATGTTTGGCATAACCATGTAGGTCACAAGATGAAGCAGTCTTCTTGAGGCAATGATGTTTATTTGCTCAAAATAATAACCTTTAAAAAGGCTCCTCCCTATTGCTAGGGGCAACAGCATACAATCAGATGTTCCAGCAGAATAAGATGGTACAATTACAATACCACTCTGGAGGCACGCAGGTCTCCTTTTTATTAGAGATGTGCACTTGAAATTTTTCGGGTTTTGTGTTTTGGTTTTGGGTTCGGTTCCGCGGCCGTGTGTTGGGTTCGACTGCGTTTTGGCAAAACCTCACCGAATTTTTTTTGTCGGATTCGGGTGTGTTTTGAATTCGGGTGTTTTTTTAAAAAAAACACTAAAAAACAGCTTAAATCATAGAATTTGGGGGTCATTTTGATCCCAAAGTATTATTAACCTCAAAAACCATAATTTCCACTCATTTTCAGTCTATTCTGAATACCTCACACCTCACAATATTATTTTTAGTCCTAAAATTTGCACCTAGGTCGCTGGATGACTAAGCTAAGCGACCCTAGTGGCCGACACAAACACCGTGCCCATCTAGGAGTGGCACTGCAGTGTCACGCAGGATGGCCCTTCCAAAAAACACTCCCCAAACAGCACATGACGCAAAGAAAAAAAGAGGCGCAATGAGGTAGCTGTGTGAGTAAGATAAGCGACCCTAGTGGCCGACACAAACACCGGGCCCATCTAGGAGTGGCACTGCAGTGTCACGCAGGATGGCCCTTCCAAAAAACCCTCCCCAAACAGCACATGACGCAAAGAAAAAAAAAGGCGCAATGAGGTAGCTGTGTGAGTAAGATAAGCGACCCTAGTGGCCGACACAAACACCGGGCCCATCTAGGAGTGGCACTGCAGTGTCACGCAGGATGGCCCTTCCAAAAAACCCTCCCCAAACAGCACATGACGCAAAGAAAAAAAGAGGCGCAATGAGGTAGCTGTGTGAGTAAGATAAACGACCCTAGTGGCCGACACAAACACCGTGCCCATCTAGGAGTGGCACTGCGGTGTCACGCAGGATGGCCCTTCCAAAAAACCCTCCCCAAACAGCACATGACGCAAAGAAAAAAAGAGGCGCAATGAGGTAGCTGTGTGAGTAAGATAAGCGACCCTAGTGGCCGACACAAACACCGGGCCCATCTAGGAGTGGCACTGCAGTGTCACGCAGGATGGCCCTTCCAAAAAACCCTCCCCAAACAGCACATGACGCAAAGAAAAAAAGAGGCGCAATGAGGTAGCTGTGTGAGTAAGATAAGCGACCCTAGTGGCCGACACAAACACCGGGCCCATCTAGGAGTGGCACTGCAGTGTCACGCAGGATGGCCCTTCCAAAAAACCCTCCCCAAACAGCACATGACGCAAAGAAAAAAAGAGGCGCAATGAGGTAGCTGTGTGAGTAAGATAAGCGACCCTAGTGGCCGACACAAACACCGTGCCCATCTAGGAGTGGCACTGCAGTGTCACGCAGGATGGCCCTTCCAAAAAACCCTCCCCAAACAGCACATGACGCAAAGAAAAAAAGAGGCGCAATGAGGTAGCTGTGTGAGTAAGATAAGCGACCCTAGTGGCCGACACAAACACCGTGCCCATCTAGGAGTGGCACTGCAGTGTCACGCAGGATGGCCCTTCCAAAAAACCCTCCCCAAACAGCACATGACGCAAAGAAAAAAAGAGGCGCAATGAGGTAGCTGTGTGAGTAAGATAAGCGACCCTAGTGGCCGACACAAACACCGGGCCCATCTAGGAGTGGCACTGCAGTGTCACGCAGGATGGCCCTTCCAAAAAACATTCCACAAACAGCACATGACGCAAAGAAAAATTAAAGAAAAAAGAGGTGCAAGATGGAATTGTCCTTGGGCCCTCCCACCCACCCTTATGTTGTATAAACAGGACATGCACACTTTAACCAACCCATCATTTCAGTGACAGGGTCTGCCACACGACTGTGACTGAAATGACGGGTTGGTTTGGACCCCCACCAAAAAAGAAGCAATTAATCTCTCCTTGCACAAACTGGCTCTACAGAGGCAAGATGTCCACCTCATCATCATCCTCCGATATATCACCGTGTACATCCCCCTCCTCACAGATTATCAATTCGTCCCCACTGGAATCCACCATCTCAGCTCCCTGTGTACTTTGTGGAGGCAATTGCTGCTGGTCAATGTCTCCACGGAGGAATTGATTATAATTCATTTTAATGAACATCATCTTCTCCACATTTTCTGGATGTAACTTCGTACGCCGATTGCTGACAAGGTGAGCGGCGGCACTAAACACTCTTTCGGAGTACACACTTGTGGGAGGGCAACTTAGGTAGAATAAAGCCAGTTTGTGCAAGGGCCTCCAAATTGCCTCTTTTTCCTGCCAGTATAAGTACGGACTGTGTGACGTGCCTACTTGGATGCGGTCACTCATATAATCCTCCACCATTCTTTCAATGGTGAGAGAATCATATGCAGTGACAGTAGACGACATGTCCGTAATCGTTGTCAGGTCCTTCAGTCCGGACCAGATGTCAGCATCAGCAGTCGCTCCAGACTGCCCTGCATCACCGCCAGCGGGTGGGCTCGGAATTCTGAGCCTTTTCCTCGCACCCCCAGTTGCGGGAGAATGTGAAGGAGGAGATGTTGACAGGTCGCGTTCCGCTTGACTTGACAATTTTCTCACCAGCAGGTCTTTCAACCCCAGCAGACTTGTGTCTGCCGGAAAGAGAGATCCAAGGTAGGCTTTAAATCTAGGATCGAGCACGGTGGCCAAAATGTAGTGCTCTGATTTCAACAGATTGACCACCCGTGAATCCTTGTTAAGCGAATTAAGGGCTCCATCCACAAGTCCCACATGCCTAGCGGAATCGCTCCGTGTTAGCTCCTCCTTCAATGTCTCCAGCTTCTTCTGCAAAAGCCTGATGAGGGGAATGACCTGACTCAGGCTGGCAGTGTCTGAACTGACTTCACGTGTGGCAAGTTCAAAGGGCATCAGAACCTTGCACAACGTTGAAATCATTCTCCACTGCGCTTGAGACAGGTGCATTCCACCTCCTATATCGTGCTCAATTGTATAGGCTTGAATGGCCTTTTGCTGCTCCTCCAACCTCTGAAGCATATAGAGGGTTGAATTCCACCTCGTTACCACTTCTTGCTTCAGATGATGGCAGGGCAGGTTCAGTAGTTTTTGGTGGTGCTCCAGTCTTCTGTACGTGGTGCCTGTACGCCGAAAGTGTCCCGCAATTCTTCTGGCCACCGACAGCATCTCTTGCACGCCCCTGTAATTTTTTAAAAAATTCTGCACCACCAAATTCAAGGTATGTGCAAAACATGGGACGTGCTGGAATTTGCCCATATTTAATGCACACACAATATTGCTGGCGTTGTCCGATGCCACAAATCCACAGGAGAGTCCAATTGGGGTAAGCCATTCCGCGATGATCTTCCTCAGTTGCCGTAAGAGGTTTTCAGCTGTGTGCGTATTCTGGAAAGCGGTGATACAAAGCGTAGCCTGCCTAGGAAAGAGTCGGCGTTTGCGAGATGCTGCTACTGGTGCCGCCGCTGCTGTTCTTGCGGCGGGAGTCCATACATCTACCCAGTGGGCTGTCACAGTCATATAGTCCTGACCCTGCCCTGCTCCACTTGTCCACATGTCCGTGGTTAAGTGGACATTGGGTACAGCTGCATTTTTTAGGACACTGGTGAGTCTTTTTCTGAGGTCTGTGTACATTTTCGGTATCGCCTGCCTAGAGAAGTGGAACCTAGATGGTATTTGGTAACGGGGGCACACTACCTCAAGAAATTGTGTAGTTCCCTGTGAACTAACGGCGGATACCGGACGCACGTCTAACACCAACATAGTTGTCAAGGCCTCAGTTATCCGCTTTGCAGCAGGATGACTGCTGTGATATTTCATCTTCCTCGCAAAGGACTGTTGGACAGTCAATTGCTTACTGGAAGTAGTACAAGTGGTCTTCCGACTTCCCCTCTGGGATGACCATCGACTCCCAGCAGCAACAACAGCAGCGCCAGCAGCAGTAGGCGTTACATGCAAGGATGCATCGGAGGAATCCCAGGCAGGAGAGGAATCGTCAGAATTGCCAGTGACATGGCCTGCAGGACTATTGGCATTCCTGGGGAAGGAGGAAATTGACACTGAGGGAGTTGGTGGGGTGGTTTGCGTGAGCTTGGTTACAAGAGGAAGGGATTTACTGGTCAGTGGACTGCTTCCGCTGTCACCCAAAGTTTTTGAACTTGTCACTGACTTATTATGAATGCGCTGCAGGTGACGTATAAGGGAGGATGTTCCGAGGTGGTTAACGTCCTTACCCCTACTTATTACAGCTTGACAAAGGCAACACACGGCTTGACACCTGTTGTCCGCTTTTCTGTTGAAATACCTCCACACTGAAGAGCTGATTTTTTTGGTATTTTCACCAGGCATGTCAACGGCCATATTCCTCCCACGGACAACAGGTGTCTCCCCGGGTGCCTGACTTAAACAAACCACCTCACCATCAGAATCCTCCTGGTCAATTTCCTCCCCAGCGCCAGCAACACCCATATCCTCCTCATCCTGGTGTACTTCAACACTGACATCTTCAATCTGACTATCAGGAACTGGACTGCGGGTGCTCCTTCCAGCACTTGCAGGGGGCGTGCAAATGGTGGAAGGCGCATGCTCTTCACGTCCAGTGTTGGGAAGGTCAGGCATCGCAACCGACACAATTGGACTCTCCTTGTGGATTTGGGATTTCGAAGAACGCACAGTTCTTTGCGGTGCTTTTGCCAGCTTGAGTCTTTTCAGTTTTCTAGCGAGAGGCTGAGTGCTTCCATCCTCATGTGAAGCTGAACCACTAGCCATGAACATAGGCCAGGGCCTCAGCCGTTCCTTGCCACTCCGTGTGGTAAATGGCATATTGGCAAGTTTACGCTTCTCCGACGACAATTTTATTTTAGGTTTTGGAGTCCTTTTTTTACTGATATTTGGTGTTTTGGATTTGACATGCTCTGTACTATGACATTGGGCATCGGCCTTGGCAGACGACGTTGCTGGCATTTCATCGTCTCGGCCATGACTAGTGGCAGCAGCTTCAGCACGAGGTGGAAGTGGATCTTGATCTTTCCCTAATTTTGGAACCTCAACATTTTTGTTCTCCATATTTTAATAGGCACAACTAAAAGGCACCTCAGGTAAACAATGGAGATGGATGGATACTAGTATACTTATGGATGGACTGCCGAGTGCCGACACAGAGGTAGCTACAGCCGTGGACTACCGTACTGTGTCTGCTGCTAATATAGACTGGATGATAATGAGATGAAATCAATATATATATATGTATGTATATATAATATCACTAGTACTGCAGCCGGACAGGTAGATAATATATTTATTAGGTAATGATGACTGATGACGGACCTGCTGGACACTGTCAGCTCAGCAGCACCGCAGACTGCTACAGTAAGCTACTATACTATAGTAGTATGTACAAAGAAGAAAGAAAAAAAAAAACCACGGGTAGGTGGTATACAATTATGGATGGACTGCCGAGTGCCGACACAGAGGTAGCTACAGCCGTGGACTAACGTACTGTGTCTGCTGCTAATATAGACTGGATGATTGATAATGAGATGAAATCAATATATATATGTATGTATATATAATATCACTAGTACTGCAGCCGGACAGGTAGATAATATATTTATTAGGTAATGATGACTGATGACGGACCTGCTGGACACTGTCAGCTCAGCAGCACCGCAGACTGCTACAGTAAGCTACTATACTATAGTAGTATGTACAAAGAAGAAAGAAAAAAAAAAACCATGGGTAGGTGGTATACAATTATGGATGGACTGCCGAGTGCCGACACAGAGGTAGCTACAGCCATGGACTACCGTACTGTGTCTGCTGCTAATATAGACTGGATGATAATGAGATGAAATCAATATATATATGTATGTATATATAATATCACTAGTACTGCAGCCGGACAGGTAGATAATATATTTATTAGGTAATGATGACTGATGACGGACCTGCTAGACACTGTCAGCTCAGCAGCACCGCAGACTGCTACAGTAAGCTACTATACTATAGTAGTATGTACAAAGAAGAAAGGAAAAAAAAAACCACGGGTAGGTGGTATACAATTATGGATGGACTGCCGAGTGCCGACACAGAGGTAGCTACAGCCGTGGACTAACGTACTGTGTCTGCTGCTAATATAGACTGGATGATTGATAATGAGATGAAATCAATATACATATGTATGTATATATAATATCACTAGTACTGCAGCCGGACAGGTAGATAATATATTTATTAGGTAATGATGACTGATGATGGACCTGCTGGACACTGTCAGCTCAGCAGCACCGCAGACTGCTACAGTAAGCTACTATACTATAGTAGTATGTACAAAGAAGAAAGAAAAAAAAAAACCACGGGTAGGTGGTATACAATTATGGATGGACTGCCGAGTGCCGACACAGAGGTAGCTACAGCCGTGGACTACCGTACTGTGTCTGCTGCTAATATAGACTGGATGATAATGAGATGAAATCAATATATATATATGTATGTATATATAATATCACTAGTACTGCAGCCGGACAGGTAGATAATATATTTATTAGGTAATGATGACTGATGACGGACCTGCTGGACACTGTCAGCTCAGCAGCACCGCAGACTGCTACAGTAAGCTACTATACTATAGTAGTATGTACAAAGAAGAAAGAAAAAAAAAAACCACGGGTAGGTGGTATACAATTATGGATGGACTGCCGAGTGCCGACACAGAGGTAGCTACAGCCGTGGACTAACGTACTGTGTCTGCTGCTAATATAGACTGGATGATTGATAATGAGATGAAATCAATATATATATGTATGTATATATAATATCACTAGTACTGCAGCCGGACAGGTAGATAATATATTTATTAGGTAATGATGACTGATGACGGACCTGCTGGACACTGTCAGCTCAGCAGCACCGCAGACTGCTACAGTAAGCTACTATACTATAGTAGTATGTACAAAGAAGAAAGAAAAAAAAAAAACCACGGGTAGGTGGTATACAATTATGGATGGACTGCCGAGTGCCGACACAGAGGTAGCTACAGCCGTGGACTAACGTACTGTGTCTGCTGCTAATATAGAGTCTAGACTGGATGATAAATTATTGATAATGAGATGAAATCAATATAATATCACTAGTACTGCAGCCGGACAGGTACTATATATATTTATTATGTAATGACTGATGACGGACCTGCTGGACACTGTCAGGTCAGCACAGCACCGCAGACTGCTACAGTAAGCTACTATAGTAGTATGTATAAAGAAGAATGAAAAAAAAAAAAAACACGGGTAGGTGGTATACAATATTATATATATATATATTGTAACACTGTAGGGGTGCAAGGCGCCTTTTCCTAGAAGTTAACATTTTCTAAAACATGTAAGACAAGAACCTGGGACAAATATACCTGCCCTCAAACACTATCCCAGTGTTCTTGTCACATATCCCCCTCCCCTGTTTCGACCTAGGGGCCGGAACACTTGTAGCCCCCAAACAGAAGATGCGAGACAATGCATCTGCGTTGGCCAATTGTGTTCCCGGTCTATGTTCGACAGTAAACTTAAAGTCCTGCAACGCTAGAAACCATCTAGTTACACGAGCATTCTTGCCTCTATTTACATACATCCATTTTAAAGGGGCATGGTCTGTCACTAGTCTGAATTGTCTACCCAAGAGGTAATATCTCAAGGTATCTAGTGCCCACTTAATGGCCAAAGCCTCCTTTTCCACAATGGCATACCTTTTTTCATGCTCATTGAGTTTCCTACTCAAATAAATGATAGGGTGTTCGTCCCCATCTCTGGTTTGGGGCAGCACAGCACCTATCCCTACCTCTGAGGCATCTGTCTGTACCACAAATTCTTTTGAAAAATCTGGTGTTATCAACACCGGTTGTGAACACAAAGCCACTTTTAACGCTTGGAACGCCTTTTCTGCATCAGGGTTCCATTTCACCACATTTTACTGCTTCCCTTTGGTAAGGTCTGACAACGGCACCGCTGTGGTCGCAAAATTAGGAATAAACCGTCTATAGTACCCAGTAATTCCCCAAAAAACCCTTACCTGTTTTTTATTCACTGGACGAGGCAAGTTTTGAATAGCATCAACTTTATTCAATTGGGGCCTAATCAGACCTCTGCCTATGGTGAAGCCCAAGTATTTGACCTCCTCCATTGCGAGGCAGCACTTCTTTGGGTTAGCAGTTAACCCTGCCTCTCTGATTGAGTCCAGTACTGCTTGTACTTTAACCAAATGGGACCCCCAGTCTGTACTGTGAATTACCACATCATCCAAATAGGCAGCTGCATATTTTCTATGGGGCCTCAAAATTTTATCCATCGCCCGTTGAAAGGTTGCTGGAGCCCCATGCAACCCAAAGGGTAACATCTTATACTGGTACAGCCCCTCCGGAACCGAAAAGGCTGTTTTTTCTTTGGCGCTATCAGATAAAGGTATTTGCCAGTAACCTTTGGTCAGGTCCAATGTGGTGAGAAACCTGGCTGTTCCCAGCCTTTCTACAAGCTCATCCACACGGGGCATGGGGTATGCGTCAAACTTGGACACCTCATTTAACTTACGAAAGTCATTACAGAAGCGTATGCTACCGTCGGGCTTCGGGATGAGCACTATGGGACTGGACCACTCACTGTTAGACTCCTCTATGACTCCAAGTTCTAACATGGTTTTAACTTCCTTAGAAATAGCTTCTCGCTGAGCTTCAGGAATCCTATATGGCTTTAAATGAACCCTGACCCCTGGTTCTGTGACAATGTCATGTTTTATTATGGTCGTTCGGCCAGGCAGCTCTGAAAATACCTCCCTATTTTGGATGAGAAATTCTTTAACCTGATTGTTCTGATCAGCTGATAATGTCTCTGACACCTTCACTGCGGGAAGCAACCGGGGTGAAGACACCGAAGGGCAAGGCTCCGCTGACAGAGACAACCTATCTTTCCAGGGTTTGATTAAGTTAACATGGTAGATCTGTTCGGGTTTTCTCTTTCCCGGCTGGTATACTTTGTAATTAACCTCATTCACTTTTTCCCTAATCTCAAATGGACCCTGCCATTTAGCTAGGAATTTGCTTTCCACAGTGGGTACCAAAACAAGAACTCTATCTCCAGGAGCAAATTCCCGTATCTTGGCACTCCGGTTATAGACCCTCTGTTGAGCACTTTGGGCCTGTTCCATGTGCTCTCTGACAACAGGTACCACAGCTGCAATCCTATCCTGCATTTGTGTTACATGCTCAATAACGCTTCTATAAGGAGTGGGCTGTCCTTCCCACGTCTCTTTGGCAATATCCAACAGCCCTCTGGGGTGTCTACCATACAACAAATCAAATGGAGAAAACCCCGTAGAGGACTGAGGGACTTCTCTGATGGCCATTAACAAGTAGGGCAACAAACAATCCCAGTTTTTCCCATCTCTCTCAACAACCTTTTTTAACATACTTTTTAATGTTTTATTAAACCTTTCCACCAACCCGTCAGTTTGGGGATGGTAGATGGACGTCCTGAGGTGAGTGACCTTAAATAACTTGCACAATTCTTTCATGATCCTTGACATAAATGGAGTACCTTGGTCAGTCAAAATTTCTTTTGGTATTCCCACTCTACTAAATACCTGCACCAGCTCCCTAGCTATCGCCTTGGTTGTGATAGTGCGTAAAGGGACAGCCTCAGGATATCGAGTGGCATAGTCCATAATTACCAGGATATACTGATGGCCCCGAGCAGACTTTAACAAGGGCCCCACGAGATCCATGGCTATTCTGTCAAACGGGACCTCTATAATAGGCATGGGAACTAGTGGGCTCCTGAAATGGGGTCTAGGGGCATGATACTGGCATTCAGGACAGGAAGAACAATATTCAGACACTTCTTTATATACCCCTGGCCAAAAGAACCTTTGTAAAACTCTTTCAGTGGTTTTTTCTGCCCCTAAATGTCCTGCGGTAACGTGACTATGAGCTAAATCTAGTACCGTTCTCCGATAAGGCTGGGGAACTACCAGCTGTTCCACCACATCCTCACCCCTTTTGACAATGTGGTACAAGAGCTCATTACAGATGGCCATGTGGGGATACGTAACCCTGTCACCTGGTACCACAGGTTCCCCATTAACAATCTTAACATTCTCTCTAGCCTTTATTTAGGTAGGATCCTTTAACTGTTCAGACGCAAACAGATCCTTCTTTACCTCCAGGTCAGGCACGCTTTCAGTTCTAACTACTATGTCTCTGTTCCCGGCAAGAGGGTCCTCACTGGACTCCCCATCTGTCACTTCCCCAGCCAAACTAGCAAAAGGCAAAGGGACAGAAAGTTCCGAAGACCCACGTACATCCATAAAATCACCGGTATTATCAACTGGGTTTTTACTTCTCACATCTGTTGATAACCGTGATTCCCACAGTTTCCAAAAATGAGGAAAATCCCTCCCTATTATGGCCTCATGCACCAAGGTAGGGACCAGTCCCACTTTAACCATTGCTGACCCACAACAAGTTTCTATATTCACCTCAGCAGTGGCATAATGTTGGGTATCCCCATGTATGCAAGTTACCCCAATAGGTATTTGCTGGACCTTTAAGGGGTTCACTAACCCAGCTTTCACGAGGGTAACTAAACTTCCTGAATCTAGCAAGGCCTCTACCCAGTTACCCTCTAAGAACACATCGCACATTTGTTTTTCCAGCTCAGGTGAAGGTACCACAGTACAGGCTAACCTAGCAAAGAAAGACATTCTGCGACATTCAAAGGCAGCATCACATTGCATGGGTTCTTGCGTGACTGGGCAATTGGCAATAACATGACCTGGCATACCACACCTAAAACATTTAACCACACGATTATCAACCCATTTGGGCAGCATAGACCGTTCTAGCCCCATTGGCCTGTTTCCAGGGCCAGTGTTTACAGTCTCTCCAGCCTTGCGTTCTCTTAACCGCCCAGCAACGTTTTCCCACGGAACAGTCTTACCAGTCTTTACTGAAGGGCGCTGTCGAGGATCTATGGGTTGCTGGGTGGTCATCAGTAGTTCCTCTGCTGCCAAATACCTCTCTACCATGTCCACTAATTGGTCAGCAGTACCCGGGTTTCCATGGCTCACCCACTTGCGCAGGACCATGGGCAAAGATCTCAAGTAGCGGTCCATGACGACTCTTTCCACCATCTGGGGACCAGTTAATGTCTCTGGCTGTAGCCATTTTTTTGTTAGCTGAATAAGGTCGTGCATCTGGGAGCGCGGAGGCTTCTCCATGACAGGAAAGGTGCCAGCAGACTGGCCCACTGTGCTTTCGGCCAGTTCTCACGCTCGGCAGTCCTTTCAAACGTGGTCAGATAGGCCTCCACATCATCAGCCTCTGTCATTTTCTGCAGGAAGTGACTGGCCCGTATAGAACTAGAGCTGGTTGGAGCACTGACGGCCACATCTCCAACCCGAGCTGCAAGTCTCTGCACCACTTCTGCTAAGGCCTCTCTATCCTGACGCTGTTGCCTGTAAAGTTCATCAACAACTGCCTGCTGTTGTCTCTTATTTTCCTCCATTGCCACCTGCTGCTGTCTGTTGGCCTCCTGCTGAGCCGCTGTAGCTTGCAGCAAGGCTTTAAGCAGATCCTCCATGTCGACAGATTTTTCAGGCGGCTTTGTAGCTGCTTTCACCCAGGACATATATCAAACCTTCAGGGGTGAGTCTCAGTAACTTCACACTGGGCTGTATCTGCATAAACCACCGTTTTCTGCAGGCCTCACCAAGCTGCTGCTTTCACTTATGCGCAGAACGGTGTGCTCGCATTCTCCACCAAGTTGTAACACTGTAGGGGTGCAAGGTGCCTTTTCCTAGAAGTTAACATTTTCTAAAACATGTAAGACAAGAACCTGGGACAAATATACCTGCCCTCAAACACTATCCCAGTGTTCTTGTCACAATATATATTATATACAATTATATATATATATATATATATTAAACTGGTGGTGATTGATTATTAAACTGGTGGTCACTTCAGGTCACGTTGCAACTTGCAACTAGTACTCCGAGGCCTAAGCAGACAATCACAAAATATATTATTATACTGGTGGTCAGTGTGGTCACAACAATGGCAGTGTGGCACTGACTCTGGCAGCAAAAGTGTGCACTGTACGTTATATGTACTCCTGAGTCCTGCTCTCAGACTCTAACTGCTCCCCACTGTCAGTGTCTCCCCCACAAGTCAGATAATACACTTACAGTCACACTATCTAATCTATAAATATCACTTCAGCAAGTAGTATAGTAGTATACAGTATAGTAGTACTCCTCCTAATAATGCTCCCCAAAATACTGTGTCTCTCTCTTCGCTAAACGGAGAGGACGCCAGCCACGTCCTCTCCCTATGACTCTCAATGCACGTGTGAAAATGGCGGCGACGCGCGGCTCCTTATACAGAATCCGAGTCTCGCGATAGAATCCGAGCCTCGCGAGAATACGACAGCGTGATGATGACGTTCGGGCGCGCTCGGGTTAGCCGAGCAAGGCGGGAAGATCCGAGCCTGCTCGGACCCGTGTAAAAAAAACCTGAAGTTCGGGCGGGTTCGGATTCAGAGGAACCGAACCCGCTCATCTCTACTTTTTATGTCAGTTTTCCACACAGTACCACAGGGGGGGTAAGCCCTCGCTGTCTTCTCCAACCAATCAGGTTATTTTACAAAATACCAATAAATAAATTACATTTCAAAAGGAGATAAGTGCAATAAAACAATCTTCTCCTTCCTGTCACACAGACAACGTTTGGTATCAGATTAACATTCACTATTGATAAATTTATCACATAGCTTCAAATTACAAATGTTTCTGGTCATTTACATCTCCAGGCAATCCCAGTGTTTGAGATTACAACAGGAATGGCTACAATACAAACAAACAGTCTTCCTTCCTGTATCTGCCATTCAGGGATCGTATATCAATTACATCCCCTACATGAAACAAGTTCCAAGCCCATAGACCCAGTGATTAGCATCTCTCTCTAAGGAACTTACACATCAAAAGGTATTGTCCTTCACACCTCTCTGCTAGGACAGGGCCATTAGCATGCCACTTCCTATTTCCAGAGGATAAGAGATGCTTATTCAGACAGCTATAGTAACTGCATTTTTCCTTTAAATACATTTCATTTAAATACGTGTTTCCCTTTAAATATACACTGAGCCTGTCTTGAATATAAAACAAATACATTTAAACATGCCTTCCTGCAATTGTGCACAGAGCACTACATATGACATGTTAAAACACATCATTAAACAAACTTTTAAACAGTCCGCGCCCAGCGCCGTAAGTACATTTAACAGTGACGCCAAGCGCCTATTGTCCACAACATGGCGACGGGCATGAGGGTTAACCCCTTCAGTGCCGCAGACGCCATTACACGTGTGGCTGGCTAGTCTTTCCGGCCACAATAGGTATATACATGCGCTAGCGAACTTGATAGATAATATCACTGAGATGTATGACGACACCTTCAGGTATACAGGAAGGGAGTTACAAGCTTACAAGAAGGAACTGATCCAGCACAGGATGGTCCTAAATTATATCACAGCCGTGACGGGTGGGTACTGTGTCACTTTGGCAACTCAGTATGGTGTGAAGTGCTGTACGTATATTACAAACAGCACTGATGACCCAACCGAGATTATTGATCAAAAGATGGACGATATCTTGCAGTTGAAGTTAGGGATGAGCGGGTTCGGTTCCTCGGAATCCGAACCTGCCCGAACTTCAGGTTTTTTTACACGGGGCCGAGCGACTCGGATCTTCCCGCCTTGCTCGGTTAACCCGAGCGCGCCCGAACGTCATCATCCCGCTGTCGGATTCTCGCGAGGCTCGGATTCTATCGCGAGACTCGGATTCTATATAAGGAGCCGCGCGTCGCCGCCATTTTCACACGTGCATTGAGATTCATAGGGAGAGGACGTGGCTGGCGTCCTCTCCGTTTATAGAGAAGAGAGTGAGACAGTAGAGAGAGACACAGTAGTAATTTTGGGGAGCATTAGGAGGAGTACTAGTAGTTACTTGCTGAAGTGATAGATAGTGTGACTGTATTATCTGACTTGTGGGGGAGACACTGACAGTGGGGAGCAGTTAGAGTCTGAGAGCAGGACTCAGGAGTACATATAACGTACAGTGCATACTTTTGCTGCCAGAGTGCCACACTGCCATTGTGACCACACTGACCACCAGTATAATATATATTGTGATTGTCTGCTTAGGAGTACTACTTGCAAGTTGCTGATAGTGTGACCAGTGACCTGACCACCAGTTTAATAATCACCACCAGTGAGTTTAATATATATATATATATATATATATATATATATAATTGTATATAATATATATATAATATTGTATACCACCTACCCGTGGTTTTTTTTTTTTTCTTTCTTCCTTATACATACTACTATAGTAGCTTACTGTAGCAGTCTGCGGTGCTGCTGAGCTGACAGTGTCCAGCAGGTCCGTCATCAGTCATTACATAATAAATATATATACCTGTCCGGCTGCAGTACTAGTGATATTATATATATATATATATATTGATTTCATCTCATTATCATCCAGTCTATATTAGCAGCAGACACAGTACGGTAGTCCACGGCTGTAGCTACCGCTGTGTCGGCAGTCGCTCGTCCATCCATAATTGTATACCACCTACCCGTGGTTTTTTTTTTTCTTTCTTCTTTATACATACTACTATAGTAGCTTACTGTAGCAGTCTGCGGTGCTGCTGAGCTGACAGTGTCCAGCAGGTCCGTCATCAGTCATTACATAATAAATATATATACCTGTCCGGCTGCAGTACTAGTGATATTATATATATATATATTGATTTTATCTCATTATCATCCAGTCTATATTAGCAGCAGACACAGTACGGTAGTCCACGGCTGTAGCTACCTCTGTGTCGGCAGTCGCTCGTCCATCCATAATTGTATACCACCTACCCGTGGTTTTTTTTTTCTTTCTTCTTTATACATACTACTATAGTAGCTTACTGTAGCAGTCTGCGGTGCTGCTGAGCTGACAGTGTCCAGCAGGTCCGTCATCAGTCATTACATAATAAATATATCTACCTGTCCGGCTGCAGTACTAGTGATATTATATATATATATATTGATTTCATCTCATTATCATCCAGTCTATATTAGCAGCAGACACAGTACGGTAGTCCACGGCTGTAGCTACCTCTGTGTCGGCAGTCGCTCGTCCATCCATAATTGTATACCACCTACCCGTGGTTTTTTTTTTTCTTTCTTCTTTATACATACTACTATAGTAGCTTACTGTAGCAGTCTGCGGTGCTGCTGAGCTGACAGTGTCCAGCAGGTCCGTCATCAGTCATTACATAATAAATATATCTACCTGTCCGGCTGCAGTACTAGTGATATTATATATATATTGATTTCATCTCATTATCATCCAGTCTATATTAGCAGCAGACACAGTACGTTAGTCCACTGCTGTAGCTACCTCTGTGTCGGCAGTCGCTCGTCCATCCATAATTGTATACCACCTTCCCGTGGTTTTTTTTTTTTTCTTTCTTCTTTATACATACTACTATAGTAGCTTACTGTAGCAGTCTGCGGTGCTGCTGAGCTGACAGTGTCCAGCAGGTCCGTCATCAGTCATTACATAATAAATATATCTACCTGTCCGGCTGCAGTACTAGTGTGATATAATATATATTGATTTAATCTCATTATCATCCAGTCTATATTAGCAGCAGACACAGTACGGTAGTCCACGGCTGTAGCTACCTCTGTGTCTTTTAGTTGTGCCTATTAAAATATGGAGAACAAAAATGTTGAGGTTCCAAAATTAGGGAAAGATCAAGATCCACTTCCACCTCGTGCTGAAGCTGCTGCCACTAGTCATGGCCGAGACGATGAAATGCCAGCAACGTCGTCTGCCAAGGCCGATGCCCAATGTCATAGTACAGAGCATGTAAAATCCAAAACACCAAATATCAGTAAAAAAAGGACTCCAAAATCTAAAATAAAATTGTCGGAGGAGAAGCGTAAACTTGCCAATATGCCATTTACCACACGGAGTGGCAAGGAACGGCTGAGGCCCTGGCCTATGTTCATGGCTAGTGGTTCAGCTTCACATGAGGATGGAAGCACTCAGCCTCTCGCTAGAAAACTGAAAAGACTCAAGCTGGCAAAAGCACCGCAAAGAACTGTGCGTTCTTCGAAATCCCAAATCCACAAGGAGAGTCCAATTGTGTCGGTTGCGATGCCTGACCTTCCCAACACTGGACGTGAAGAGCATGCGCCTTCCACCATTTGCACGCCCCCTGCAAGTGCTGGAAGGAGCACCCGCAGTCCAGTTCCTGATAGTCAGATTGAAGATGTCAGTGTTGAAGTACACCAGGATGAGGAGGATATGGGTGTTGCTGGCGCTGGGGAGGAAATTGACAAGGAGGATTCTGATGGTGAGGTGGTTTGTTTAAGTCAGGCACCCGGGGAGACACCTGTTGTCCATGGGAGGAATATGGCCGTTGACATGCCTGGTGAAAACACAAAAAAAATCAGCTCTTCGGTGTGGAAGTATTTCACCAGAAATGCGGACAACATTTGTCAAGCCGTGTGTTGCCTTTGTCAAGCTGTAATAAGTAGGGGTAAGGACGTTAACCACCTCGGAACATCCTCCCTTATACGTCACCTGCAGCGCATTCATAATAAGTCAGTGACAAGTTCAAAAACTTTGGGCGACAGCGGAAGCAGTCCACTGACCAGTAAATCCTTTCCTCTTGTAACCAAGCTCACGCAAACCACCCCACCAACTCCCTCAGTGTCAATTTCCTCCTTCCCCAGGAATGCCAATAGTCCTGCAGGCCATGTCACTGGCAATTCTGACGAGTCCTCTCCTGCCTGGGATTCCTCCGATGCATCCTTGCGTGTAACGCCTACTGCTGCTGGCGCTGCTGTTGTTGCTGCTGGGAGTCGATGGTCATCCCAGAGGGGAAGTCGGAAGACCACTTTTACTAATTCCACCAAGCAATTGACTGTCCAACAGTCCTTTGCGAGGAAGATGAAATATCACAGCAGTCATCCTGTTGCAAAGCGGATAACTGAGGCCTTGACAACTATTTTGGTGTTAGACGTGCGTCCGGTATCCGCCGTTAGTTCACAGGGAACTAGACAATTTCTTGAGGTAGTGTGCCCCCGTTACCAAATACCATCTAGGTTCCACTTCTCTAGGCAGGCGATACCGAGAATGTACACGGACGTCAGAAAAAGACTCACCAGTGTCCTAAAAAATGCAGCTGTACCCAATGTCCACTTAACCACGGACATGTGGACAAGTGGAGCAGGGCAGGGTCAGGACTATATGACTGTGACAGCCCACTGGGTAGATGTATGGACTCCCGCCGCAAGAACAGCAGCGGCGGCACCAGTAGCAGCATCTCGCAAACGCCAACTCTTTCCTAGGCAGGCTACGCTTTGTATCACCGGTTTCCAGAATACGCACACAGCTGAAAACCTCTTACGGCAACTGAGGAAGATCATCGCGGAATGGCTTACCCCAATTGGACTCTCCTGTGGATTTGTGGCATCGGACAACGCCAGCAATATTGTGTGTGCATTAAATATGGGCAAATTCCAGCACGTCCCATGTTTTGCACATACCTTGAATTTGGTGGTGCAGAATTTTTTAAAAAACGACAGGGGCGTGCAAGAGATGCTGTCGGTGGCCAGAAGAATTGCGGGACACTTTCGGCGTACAGGCACCACGTACAGAAGACTGGAGCACCACCAAAAACGCCTGAACCTGCCCTGCCATCATCTGAAGCAAGAAGTGGTAACGAGGTGGAATTCAACCCTCTATATGCTTCAGAGGTTGGAGGAGCAGCAAAAGGCCATTCAAGCCTATACAATTGAGCACGATATAGGAGGTGGAATGTACCTGTCTCAAGCGCAGTGGAGAATGATTTCAACGTTGTGCAAGGTTCTGCAACCTTTTGAACGTGCCACACGTGAAGTCAGTTCAGACACTGCCAGCCTGAGTCAGGTCATTCCCCTCATCAGGCTTTTGCAGAAGAAGCTGGAGGCATTGAAGGAGGAGCTAAAAGGGAGCGATTCCGCTAGGCATGTGGGACTTGTGGATGGAGCCCTTAATTCGCTTAACAAGGATTCACGGGTGGTCAATCTGTTGAAATCAGAGCACTACATTTTGGCCACCGTGCTCGATCCTAGATTTAAAACCTACCTTGGATCTCTCTTTCCGGCAGACACAAGTCTGCTGGGGTTGAAAGACCTGCTGGTGACAAAATTGTCAAGTCAAGCGGAACGCTACCTGTCAACATCTCCTCCTTCACATTCTCCCGCAACTGGGGGTGCGAGGAAAAGGCTCAGAATTCCGAGCCCACCCGCTGGCGGTGATGCAGGGCAGTCTGGAGCGACTGCTGATGCTGACATCTGGTCCGGACTGAAGGACCTGACAACGATTACGGACATGTCGTCTACTGTCACTGCATATGATTCTCTCACCATTGAAAGAATGGTGGAGGATTATATGAGTGACCGCATCCAAGTAGGCACGTCAGACAGTCCGTACTTATACTGGCAGGAAAAAGAGGCAATTTGGAGGCCCTTGCACAAACTGGCTTTATTCTACCTAAGTTGCCCTCCCACAAGTGTGTACTCCGAAAGAGTGTTTAGTGCCGCCGCTCACCTTGTCAGCAATCTGTGTACGAGGTTACTTCCAGAAAATGTGGAGAAGATGATGTTCATTAAAATGAATTATAATCAATTCCTCCGTGGAGACATTGACCAGCAGCAATTGCCTCCACAAAGTACACAGGGAGCTGAGATGGTGGATTCCAGTGGGGACGAATTGATAATCTGTGAGGAGCGGGATGTACACGGTGATATATCGGAGGATGATGATGAGGTGGACATCTTGCCTCTGTAGAGCCAGTTTGTGCAAGGAGAGATTAATTGCTTCTTTTTCGGTGGGGGTCCAAACCAACCCGTCATTTCAGTCACAGTCGTGTGGCAGACCCTGTCACTGAAATGATGGGTTGGTTAAAGTGTGCATGTCCTGTTTATACAACATAAGGGTGGGTGGGAGGGCCCAAGGACAATTCCATCTTGCACCTCTTTTTTCTTTCATTTTTCTTTGCGTCATGTGCTGTTTGGGGAGTGTTTTTTGGAAGGGCCATCCTGCGTGACACTGCAGTGCCACTCCTAGATGGGCCAGGTGTTTGTGTCGGCCACTAGGGTCGCTTATCTTACTCACACAGCTACCTCATTGCGCCTCTTTTTTTCTTCTTTGCGTCATGTGCTGTTTGGGGAGTGTTTTTTGGAAGGGCCATCCTGCGTGACACTGCAGTGCCACTCCTAGATGGGCCAGGTGTTTGTGTCGGCCACTAGGGTCGCTTAGCTTACTCACACAGCTACCTCATTGTGCCTCTTTTTTTCTTCTTTGCGTCATGTGCTGTTTGGGGAGTGTTTTTTGGAAGGGCCATCCTGCGTGACACTGCAGTGCCACTCCTAGATGGGCCAGGTGTTTGTGTCGGCCACTAGGGTCGCTTAGCTTACTCACACAGCTACCTCATTGCGCCTCTTTTTTTCTTCTTTGCATCATGTGCTGTTTGGGGAGTGTTTTTTGGAAGGGCCATCCTGCGTGACACTGCAGTGCCACTCCTAGATGGGCCAGGTGTTTGTGTCGGCCACTAGGGTCGCTTATCTTACTCACACAGCTACCTCATTGCGCCTCTTTTTTTCTTCTTTGCGTCATGTGCTGTTTGGGGAGTGTTTTTTGGAAGGGCCATCCTGCGTGACACTGCAGTGCCACTCCTAGATGGGCCAGGTGTTTGTGTCGGCCACTAGGGTCGCTTATCTTACTCACACAGCTACCTCATTGCGCCTCTTTTTTTCTTCTTTGCGTCATGTGCTGTTTGGGGAGTGTTTTTTGGAAGGGCCATCCTGCGTGACACTGCAGTGCCACTCCTAAATGGGCCAGGTGTTTGTGTCGGCCACTAGGGTCGCTTAGCTTACTCACACAGCTACCTCATTGCGCCTCTTTTTTTCTTCTTTGCGTCATGTGCTGTTTGGGGAGTGTTTTTTGGAAGGGCCATCCTGCGTGACACTGCAGTGCCACTCCTAGATGGGCCAGGTGTTTGTGTCGGCCACTAGGGTCGCTTAGCTTACTCACACAGCTACCTCATTGCGCCTCTTTTTTTCTTTGCGTCATGTGCTGTTTGGGGAGTGTTTTTTGGAAGGGCCATCCTGCGTGACACTGCAGTGCCACTCCTAGATGGGCCAGGTGTTTGTGTCGGCCACTAGGGTCGCTTAGCTTAGTCATCCAGCGACCTCGGTGCAAATTTTAGGACTAAAAATAATATTGTGAGGTGTGAGGTATTCAGAATAGACTGAAAATGAGTGGAAATTATGGTTTTTGAGATTAATAATACTTTGGGATCAAAATGACCCCCAAATTCTATGATTTAAGCTGTTTTTTAGGGTTTTTTGAAAAAAAACACCCGAATCCAAAACACACCCGAATCCGACAAAAAAAATTCGGTGAGGTTTTGCCAAAACGCGGTCGAACCCAAAACACGGCCGCGGAACCGAACCCAAAACCAAAACACAAAACCCGAAAAATTTCAAGTGCACATCCCTAGTTGAAGTGGGAGTTCCGGAGGAGACACAACCTTACCCTTACTGCTGTGAGTAATGAACTGACCGGCTGGGTCTCATGGTTGAACCCACGAAATTGGTTCTAAGGTTTAGGAGAGTGGGCTCAAAATGTTATTATGAGTGTAGCGAAGTTTCTCCTTTGTATCCTGGGAGTCGTCATAATTATTGGCTTGATATCTAGGTATGTTCGAATTGTAACGCGGCACAAGTACGGCACAAAGTTGATGAGTCTAAGGAGCGAGGGCATTGTTATAGCAGCAGATTTAATTTACGACCCATCCATAGAGACAGTGTTATGATAAGGATTGCAAATGAATTCAATGGCCTGTTTCTTTCACCCTTTTTTCTCTGACGTCCTAGTGGATGCTGGGAACTCCGTAAGGACCATGGGGAATAGCGGCTCCGCAGGAGACTGCGCACAAAAAGAAAGCTTTAGGACTACCTGGTGTGCACTGGCTCCTCCCCCTATGACCCTCCTCCAAGCCTCAGTTAGATTTTTGTGCCTGACCGAGCAGGGTGCAATCTAGGGGGCTCTCCTGAGCTTCTTAGATAAAAGTTAGTTTTAGGTTATTTATTTTCAGTGAGACCTGCTGGCAACAGGCTCACTGCATCGAGGGACTAAGGGGAGAAGAAGCGAACCTGCCTGCTTGCAGCCAGCTTGGGCTTCTTAGGCTACTGGACACCATTAGCTCCAGAGGGATCGAACACAGGCCCAGCCTCGGAGTCCGGTCCCAGAGCCGCGCCGCCGGCCCCCTTACAGAGCCAGAAGCAAGAAGAGGTCCGGAAAATCGGCGGCAGAAGACATCAGTCTTCATCAAGGTAGCGCACAGCACTGCAGCTGTGCGCCATTGCTCCTCATGCACACCTCACACTGCGGTCACTGATGGGTGCAGGGCGCTGGGGGGGGGGGCGCCCTGAGCAGCAATATTAACACCTTGGCTGGCAAAAATACATCACATATAACCCCCAGGGCTATATGGATGTACATTAACCCCTGCCAGAATCCATAAAAATGCGGGAGAAAAGTCTGCGAAAAAGGGGCGGAGCTATCTCCTTCAGCACACTGGCGCCATTTTTCCCTCACAGCTCCGTTGGAGGGAAGCTCCCTGGCTCTCCCCTGCAGTTAATACACTACAGAAAGGGTTAAAAAGAGAGGGGGGGCACAATTTAGGCGCAGTATACAATATATATGCAGCTATAAGGGAAAACACTTTTTTATAGGTGCTATCCCTGTGATATATAGCGCCCTGGTGTGTGCTGGCATACTCTCCCTCTGTCTCCCCAAAGGGCTTTGTGGGGTCCTGTCCTCTATCAGAGCATTCCCTGTGTGTGTGCTGTGTGTCGGTACGGCTGTATCGACAGGTATGTGGAGGATAATGAGGTAGAGGCGGAGCGAATGGCCGGTAAATATGTTGTCACCCCCTGCGGGGTCGACACCGGTGTGGTTGAACTTATGGAAGGATTACGTGAAAGTGTCAACTCCTTACATAAAAGGTCGACGACACAGAACAGCCGGCTACTCAGCTTGTGCCTGTTCCAGCGTCTCAAATGTCATGGGGGGCTCTAAAATCGCCCGCTACCTCAGACACAGATGTCGACACGGATACTGACTCCAGTGTCGACGTCGATGAGACTGGTGTACCCTCCGAATAGGTCCACCCGTTACAGGATTGAGGCAATGAAAAATGTATTACACATTTATGATTATACCCCAGGTACCACATAAAAGGGTATTGTGTTTGGTGAGAGAAAACTACCAGTAGTTTTTCCTGCATCTGAGAAATTAAATGAGGTGTGTGAGGAAGCGTGGTCTTCCCCCGGTAAGAAATTGATAATTTCTAAAACGGTTATTGGCAGCGTACCCTTTCCCGCCAGAGGATAGGTCACGCGGGGAAACACCCCATAGGGTAGATACAGCGCTTACACGCTTATCAGAAAAGATGGCACTACCGTCTCCGGATACGGCCGCCCTGAAGGAACCTGCTGATAGAAAGCAGGAGGTTACCCTATAAGATATAGTCATACACTAGGGCATTATATTGCGACCAGCCGTTGCTTCGGCATGGATGTGCAGTGCTCCCGCTGCGTGGTCAGATTCCCTGTCGGAAAATAACTATGGATAGGGACAATATTTTGCTGAAAATAGAGCATATAAAAGACGTGGTCTTATACATGCGTGATGTACAGAGGGATATTTGCCGGCTGGCATCAAAAATAAGCGCTAGGTCCATTGCCGCCAGACGGGGGTTATGGACTTGGCAATGGTCAGGCGATACCGACTCGAATCGGCACATGGAAGTTGCCCTATAAGGGGGTAAAACTGTTTGGGGATGGTTTTTCAGACCTCGTTTCCACAGCTACTGCTGGGAAATCGATTTTTTTGCCACAGGCTACCTCACAACAAAAGAAAGCACCGTATCATCAAGTACAGTCCTTTCGGCCCCAGAAAAGCAAGAGGGCTAGAGGCTCATCCTTTCTGCCGAGAGGCAAAGGTAGAGGAAAAAGCTGCAACACACAGCTAGTTCCCAAGAGCAGAAGTCCTCCCTGCATCCGGTAGGTCCACAGCATGGTGCTGGGGCTGCTCAGGCGGACCCGGGTACGGTGGGGGCCCGTCTCAGAAATTTCAGCGGACAGTGGGCTCTCTCACATGGATCCCTGGGTCCTTCAAGTAGTATCTCAGGGGTACAGGCTGGGGTTCGAGACGTTCTTCCCCCCCCGCCGTTTCCTAAAAACTGCCTTACCGGCACCTCCCTCTGCCAGGGAGACGGTGTTGGTGGATATTCAACACTATAATCACAACAAGTGATTGTCAAGGTGCCCCTCCTTCAGCAAGGAAGGGGTTACTATTCCACAGTGGTTGTGGTACCGAAACGGTTCGGTGAGACCCATCTTGAAATTAAAATACTTGAACTTTTATATCAGAAGATTCAAGTTCAAGATGGAATCGCTCAGGGCGGTTATTACGAGCCTGGACGAGGGGGATTACAGGGTCTCCCTGGACATCAAGGATGCGTGCCTGCATGTCCCCATTTACCCTCCTCACCAGGAGTACCTCAGATATGTGGTACAGGACTGTCACTATCAGTTCCAGACGCGGCCGTTGGAGTTGTCCACGGCACCGAAGGTCTTTACCTAGGTAATGGCCGAAGTGATGATACTCCTTCGCAAGAAGGAAGTTTTTATTATCCCGTACTTGGACGATCTCCTGATAAAGGCGAGGTCCAAAGAACAGTTGGTAGTGGGGGTAGCATTCTCTCGGGAAGTGCTACAACAGCACGACTGGATTCTCAATATTCCAAAGTCACAGCTGGTCCCGACGACACGTCTTCTGTTCCTGGGAATGTTTCTGAACGCAGACCAGAAAAGAGTGTTTCTTCCAGTGGAAAAAGCCGAGGAGTTGTCATCTCTAGTCAGAGACATCCTAAAACCAGGACAGGTGTCGGTACATCAATGCACACGAGTCCTGGGAAAAATGGTAGCTTCGTACGAAGCATAATTCCATTCGGAAGACTCCACGCAAGGACGTTCCAGTGGGACCTGTGGGACTAATGGTCCGGGTCCCATCTACAGATACAACAGCGGATAACCCTGTCAGCAAGAAACAGGGTGTCGCTGCTGTGGTGGCTGCAGAGGGCTCATCTACTAGAGGGCCGCAGATTCGGAATACAGGACTGGGTCCTGGTGACCACGGATGCCAGCCTTCGGGGCTGGGGTGCAGTCACACAGGGAAGAAATTTCCAAGGTGATTTCGCTTCACGTAAATATTCTGCAGCTAAGGGCCATTTACAATGCCCTAAGCCAAGCAAGGCCCCTGCTTTGGAACCAGCCGGTACTGATCCAATCAGACGACATCACGGCGGTCGCCCATGTAAACAGACAGGGCGGCACAAGAAGCAGGATGGCGATGGCAGAAGCCACAAGGATTCTCCGATGGGCGACCTACTCCCAGGAGAATGGGGACTTCATCCAGAAGTTTTCCAAATGCGGGTAAACCGTTGGGAATGACCACGGGTGGACATGATGGCGTCCCGCCTCAACAAGAAGTTGAAAAGATATTGCGCCAGGTCAAGGGACCCTCAGGCGATCGCTGGGGACGCTCTAGTGACACCGTGGGTGTACCAGTCGGTTTATGTGTCTCCTCCTCTACCTCTCATACCCAAGGTACTGAGAATAATAAGAAGGCGAGGAGTGAAAACCATACTCGGGGTTCCGGATTGGCCATGAAGAGCTTGGTACCCGGAACTTCAAGAGATGCTTGCAGAGGACCCTTGGCCTCTGCCGCTCAGACAAGACCTGCTGCAGCAGGGACCCTGTCTGTTCCAAGACTTGCTGCGTTTGACGGCATGGCGGTAGAACACCGGATCCTAAAGGAAAAGGGTATTCCGAAGGAAGTCATCCCTACCCTGATCATAGCCAGGAAGGATGTCACCGCAAGACATTATCGCCGCGTTTGGCGAAAAATTGTTGCTTGGTGGGAGGCCATGAAGGCCCCGATGGAGGAATTTCAACTATGTCGATTCCTGCACTTCCTGCAAGCAGGGGTGACGTTTGGGCCTCAAATTGAGGTCCATCAAGGTCCAGATTTCGGCTCTGTTGATTTTCTTCCAGAAAGAACTGGCTTCACTGCCTGAAGTTCAGACTTTGGTAAAAGGAGTACTACATATTCAACCTCCTTTTGTGCCTCCTGTGGCACTTTTTGGATCTCAACGTGGTGTTGGATTTCCTAAAGTCGCATTGGTTGAGCCACTTAAAACCATGGAGCTAAAGTATCTCGCGTGGAAAGTGGTCATGCTGTTGGCCTTGGCCTTGGCCAGGCGTGTGTCAGAATTGGCGGCTTTGTCATGTAAAAGCCCTTATCTGATTTTCTATATGGAAAGGGCAGAGTTGAGGACTCGTCCTCAGTTTCTCCCGAAGGTGGTCTCAGGTTTTCACTTGAACCAACCTATTGTGGTGCCTGCGGCTACTAGGGACTTGGAGGATTCCAAGTTGCTGGAAGTAGTCAAGGCCCTGAAAATTTTATTTTTCCAGGACGGCTGGAGTCAGGAAAACTGACTCGCTGTTTATCCTGATGGCACCCAACAAGCTGGGTGCTCCTGCTTCTAAGCAGTCTATTGCGCGCTGGATTTGTAGCACTATTCAGCTGGCGCATTCTGCGGTAGGATTACCGCAGCCTAAATCAATAAAAGCCCATTCCACAAGGAAGGTGGGCTCATCTTGGGCGGCTGCCCGAGGGGTCTCGGCTTTACAACTTTGCCGAGCAGCTACTTGGTCAGGGGCAAACACGTTTGCAAAATTCTATAAATTTGATACCCTGGCTGAGGAGGACCTGGAGTTCTCTCATTCGGTGCTGCAGAGTCATCCGCACTCTCCCGCCCGTTTGGGAGCTTTGGTATAATCCCCATGGTCCTTACGGAGTTCCCAGCATCCACTAGGACGTCAGAGAAAATAAGAATTTACTTACCGATAATTCTATTTCTCGTAGTCCGTAGTGGATGCTGGGCGCCCATCCCAAGTGCGGATTGTCTGCAGTACTTGTACATAGTTATTGTTAACTAATCAGGTTCTTGTTGTGAGCCATCTATTCAGAGGCTCCTCTGTTATCATGCTGTTAACTGGGTTTCATATCACAAGTTGTACGGTGTGATTGGTGTGGCTGGTATGAGTCTTACCCGGGATTCAAAATCCTTCCTTATTGTGTACGCTCGTCCGGGCACAGTATCCTAACTGAGGCTTGGAGGAGGGTCATAGGGGGAGGAGCCAGTGCACACCAGGTAGTCCTAAAGCTTTCTTTTTGTGCCCAGTCTCCTACGGAGCCGCTATTCCCCATGGTCCTTATGGAGTTCCCAGGATCCACTACGGACTACGAGAAATAGAATTATCGGTAAGTAAATTCTTATTTTTCTTTTGTCTCTCCCTCTGCCCAGATACACCCAACCGGAAAAGACATCAGCCCTACCCAAGAATGTTTATGTAAATGTTTATGTGAATGTATTTTAGATATGTGACATAGTCGACAGGTGATATCCACATATACTAGCTGTGGCCGGAGAGCCCCAGCCACGTGGGAAATGGCCACCGCAGCACTGAAGGGGTTAACCCCTAGTGCCCGGCGCCTTTTAAAAAGACAATGGGCGCTTGGCGCCAGATTTGAATACCGTGGGCGCTAGGCGCCGTGTTTAGAAATGTGTTTTAAAAATGTACTTTTTATTGTGTGCCGTGGTCCCGGACCCCTCCGGAGACCACGACAGTGAGGGCAGCCCCCGGCGCGCTCAGCAGTGTGTGCGCGCCGGGGGAGAGGGCAGCCGCTGACCGCCGGAGTCCGGGAGCTCCGCTCCCGGCAGCGGTCGGTGCAGCCCTGGGCGCACTGGAGTGTGCGCGCCGGGGAGAAGGGAGAGCCGCCGCTGGGGGCCGGGAGCTCTGCTCCCGGCGCCTCTGCCCATCACGAGTGGCCAGCCGCGGCAGCCGGGACGGACGTCCCGGGCTGCTGGCCGGCAAGGGGGGTGTGCCGCAGCCCGGCTCCCCGCCGGACGCTGCAGCGAGGGCACCTGAAATCAGCGCCGCATACAGGGGACCGGGCTAGCCGGCTCCCTGCGCGGCGAGGCCACTACAGGCGCCGCTCATGGGGGACCGGGCTAGCGCGGCTCCCTAGCGGCTTGGGTGCAATTAGGCTGGTGAGCAGGATGATGAGCGCTGGGGTCCGGGAGCTACGCTCCCGGCACCTCAGCGTTGCAATAGAGCCAGAGTCACGGCGGCCGGGACAGGTGTCCCGGGCCGCCGGGCTTCGGTACAGGGGGGTACGCCGCTGCGTGCGGCGAGGCCACAAAGTTAGTGCCACACTGGGGGGACAGGGAGAGCCAGCTGCCTGGACCCCAGTGGCAGGCAGGCTGGAGGGTGGGGGAAGCCAGCCCCATACCTCCAGCACTGAGAGAGCCCTAGCAGCCAGGCTGCAGGGCTAGGGGAGCCAGCACAGACAGGGTCCTAGCAGCCAGCTGCAGGACTAGGACACAGTATTCCACACACCAGACATTGTGTAAAAAGTAATAGAAAGTACAGTGTGTTGTAAGGCACTGCAGTGCCTAGGTATGTGGAGCCTGTGCAGGCTCAGAGTGTATTTAAATGTATAACATGTACAGTGTGATTTAAATGTGATGTATTTAAAGGTAAATTGCACTTACTTGGTTGTGTGTCCCAGGAGGGGGGAATCCATGGCTGTGCAGGCTGATGGATTCTCCCAGACCTTTTCCCCAAAAACGGAATGCTTTCCCATCCAGCCTCACATTTCCCAGGGGCACAGGGAGAGAGAGAAGCAGCTCAGCTATGAAACAAGCTGAGTGGTTTCTTGGAGCTCCATGGAGATCACCCGTAGTGGCCTAGAAACCTGGACCGGGGAGCCAGGCTGCCCAGCTCTGGAGCCCAAA
Organism: Pseudophryne corroboree; assembly: GCF_028390025.1. Taxonomy (NCBI): domain Eukaryota; kingdom Metazoa; phylum Chordata; class Amphibia; order Anura; family Myobatrachidae; genus Pseudophryne; species Pseudophryne corroboree. The sequence continues at coordinate 851,374,135 of NC_086448.1, read as the reverse complement.
TCCAGGCTGCAGGCAGTGAGCTGGGTCCCAGGCAGGTTTCTGGAAGTCAGTTTAGGAGGGAAAACTTCCCCCCAGCCTAGACTGAACGGCACCGTGGGCGTATCCTGATCCTCCAAGATGGGATAGTCAAAGGAGACCGACCACTCCCCACTGTCCATAGGGGACAATGTAAGCTGTGCATGAGACCAAGGCATGCACAGCTCATGGGTAAACATTGATTGGTTGTTCACCACAGGGCGGGCTTACCCCCTGTGGTAAGGGGTCTTGGAGAGGGATAAAAGGAGGGCAGTTGGCCCATAGGAGTGTGTAGTGATATACCATCTTATTCTGCTGAAACATCTTGATTGTATGCTGTTGCCCCTAGCAATAGGGAGGAGCCTTTTTAAAGGTTATTATTATTTTGAGCAATTAAACATCATTGCCTCAAGAAGACTGCTTCATCTCGTGACCTACAGGGTTATGCCAACCATAGCCTCATTCTCCGGCTGTCCAAGTTCCGCCTTCCGCCAGCTACCGGTAGAGGCCTAGCAAGTGGCTAGTGGGGATTCGTCGACACCACACAGGTGTGGTAAAGCAGTGTGTCGGCACATACAGAGCAGAACCATGGTTCCAAACGCCACGGTAGGTTAGGAGTTTGGTGGTGGCAGCAAGAACCCGCCCACAACGCAGCGGGTGGAGTCAGTAACAGGCGGTTACTGACGGTAAGCAGGAATCCCCTATGTGGTCAGGCCTCGTGTGGCTTGACCTTCCATTCTGTGCGCAGTCAACGGGATGCGAAAGTGGCGAGTGCTTCCGTACGGTACCGTCCTGTCACACTAGCACTCACATATGTTCCACCTCCATGTATCATCAACTAAATGTGCACCCCATTTGTTGGAACAAGAAGCCGAAAAGAGCTCGGTAGTGTTTATTGGCCCACTTACAGACCCTTAATACGGGATAAGAAGGATTTAATGTATACTTCGCAATACCTCGAAGCTTATCTAGAACATATATGGCACAATGATACATGCCCCTCAGACATGGATTCATACATACATGCTTTTTACTATCCCACTAGGTCATACCTTTCCTACCTACCACTCTCCCCCGACCATCCAATTTTCTGTAGATATTGTGTAGATATTTTTCTGTTTAGTGATTAGATAGTGGCAGTTATTGGTGACTGCCAAAGGGTGGACTGTCAAAGTAAAAAAATATTGCAGTACACACATCACGTACAAACTACACACAGATGGGCTCTGTGCGTATACTTGTTCTGTCGTGCATACACATATTCGCAATATGCGTATGGACGCTCCCGCGTTCCGGCGCATTAGTGTGTGGTATGGGTATTTACGGTAGAGTTTGTGAACGCATGGAGAGCTATCAAAACACATTACATATTTAATCCAAATAGTGCACAATGTACACATAGCCTCCCTGCACCACATCAGAAAGTAACAGCAGTTTAAATGGTTTCAGAACAAAGGGATTCACCTTTTCAGAATAGGAGGGGACAGAACAAGGTCATAAGGTGGTGTTTGGTATCCAGCTGTAGGGTATTTTAAGGGTAACATTACGGTGTTGGTTAGAGGAAGATCGCATGTTCCTGCGGAAAGCTAGGTGCAGAAGCAGAATATAGATATAAACTGCATTTACTGTACATTATGTATGTGGCGGGAATCCAGAGGAGACCACTCACAAGAGCAGTTGGAACAGACATCGCCCACCTATTCAAACCTACCTATGACCTCTCCTGTACTGTAAAAGTGCATTCCTGTGTCCAATGGACAAAGGGATTACAGTATCCATTGTATTGCTTTTGGAAGAATTGTATAAATAAAGCCTGCAGCAGGCCTGGTCTGGCACAAAACTCACAACGTTACCTATTAGATTACGGAGGACCAGACCGGGAAGCGCACGCGAATATACTCACGTATGTACCATTGACTGTAGCCATTATTCTGTTATATTGTCTTATATTGTATTGTATATATTGTAACCCCCTTTCAGCAATATTACGCTGTGGTGTCGGAACCCAGTGATTTAACTACAAATCGGTGTTGCCTTCCTTTCCCTGCTAGGGTTTAAAAGTGTATTAGTAACGCATTGCATTGCTGTATAAGATTTAAAGCGTATTCATTGGGTGTGTACGCGCTGTGGTTGCATTGTACCATCAGCGCAGCATTTGTACACAGAGTCCATACATCGTACAGGACTCTGTACGCTAATAGTGTAAAAAGTACGTAGCGTGTGTACCAAGTATAGCGGCCGCAGCGGCTAAAGGTTTAAAGTGTGTTTAGAGTGTATAGAATGTATAGCTTTTCATTCCTGTATATAAATCGACATTATCAATCCAGTCACTCCATGATGCATCCAGTCACTCCATGCTGCATCCAGTCACTCTATGGTGCAACCAGCCACTCCATGGTGCAACCAGCCACTCCATGGTACATCCAGTCACTCCATGGTGTAACCAGCCACTCCATGGTACATCCAGTCACTCCACGGTGCATCCAGTCACACCATGGTATATCCAGTCACTCCATGGTGCATCCAGTCACTACATGGTACATCCAGCCACTGCATGGTGCATCCAGTCACTCCATGGTACATCCAGGAACTCCATGGTACATCCAGTCACTCCATGGCCACTCCATGGTACATCCAGTCACTCCATGGTGCATCCAGTCACTCCATGGTACATCCAGTCACTCTATGGTGCATCCAGTCACTCCATGGTACATCCTGTCACTCCATGGTGCATCCAGTCACTCCATGGTACATCCAGTCACTCCATGGTGCATCCAGTCACTCCCCAGTCACTCCATGGTGCATCCAGTCACTCCATGGTACATCCAGTCACTCCATGATACATCCAGTCACTCCATGGTGCATCCAGTCACTCCATGCTACATCCAGTCACTCTATGGTGCCTCCAATCACTGCATGGTGCATCCAGTCACTCCATGGTACATTTAGGCACTCCATGGTGTATCCAGTCACTCCATGGTGTATCCACTCACTCCATGATGCATCCAGTCACTCCATGGTACATCCAGCCACTCCATTGTACTTCCAGTCACTCCATGGTACATCCAGTCACTCCATGATGTATCAAGTTACTCCATGGTACATCCAGTCACTCCATGGTACATCCAGGCAATCCATGGTACATCCACTCACTCCCTGGTAGATACAGTCACTCCACTGTGTTTTCAGTCACTCCATGGTGCATCCAGTCACTCCATGGTGCATCAAGGTACTCCATGGTACATCCAGTCACTCCAGAGGCGGATTGGCTATAGGGCCTACAGGGAAGATTCCCGGTGGGCCGACACACCCGTGGGGCCTGTTTTGTTTGAGGACATGTGGTCCTTTTTATAGACATAATGAATAAGATGCAAAATAATTTGCATATATGAAAATGACTTTGCCACTTATCCTGTGATTGCAGATGATCTAGTGTATGCTCTGTCTGCCTGCTTGGCTGACATATAAGATTGAGTGAATAGTGATTGGGATACGGTTGGAGTAATAAGCAAGAAAATATCTTTCTAAAGAATGATATAGTTACCTAAATTCTGAAGGTGTATCATATAATGTGCTCATAATATGTAATTTTATTTCTTTATAACTTCCCCCTTGATGCTGGACATGCCCACTATCTGGAAAGTCTTGGGGGAAGGGAGCTGCGGCCACGGCCCATGGCTAGACCTTACACCTCTGGTGCTGCCCATGTGGGGCCACTAGTACAAATTTTTCCAGGGCCGCTTTTTGTTCCCAATCCGTCCCTGAGTCACTCCATGGTACATCCAGTCACTCCATGGTACATTCAGTCTCTCCATGGTACATCCAGTCACTCCAAGGTGCATCAAGGTGCTCCATGGTACATCCGGGCACTCCATGGTACATCCAGTCACTCCATGGTACATCCAGTCACTCCATGGTACATCCAGTCTCTCCATGGTACATCCAGTCACTCCATGGTGCATACAGGTAGTCCATGGTACATCCAGTCACTCCATGGTACATCCAGGCACTCCATGGTGCATCCATTCACTCCATGGTGTACCCAGTCACTCCAAGATGCATCCAGTCACTCCATGATGCATCCAGGCACTCCATGGTGCATCCAGTCACTCCATGGTACATCCAGTCAATCCATGGTACATCCAGTCACTCCATGTTGCATCCAGTCACTCCATGATGCATCCAGCCACTCCATGGTACATCCAGCCTCTCCATGGTGTATCCAATCACTCCATGGTGCATCAAGGTACTCCATGGTACATCCAGGTACTCCATGATGCATCCAGTCACTCCATGGTGCATCCGGCCACTCAATGGTAAAACCAGTCACTCCATGGTGCATTCAGTCACTCCATGATGCATCCAGTCACTCCATGATGCATTCAGGCACTCTATGTTGCATCCAGGCACTCAATGGTACAACTTGTTACTCCATGGTGCATCCAGTCACTCCATGGTGCATACAGGCACTCCATGGTACATCCAGTCACTTCATGGTACAGCCAGTCACTCTATGGTGCATCCACTCACTCCATGGTGCATCCAGGTACTCCATGGTACATCCAGTCACTCCATGGTACATCCAGTCACTCCACGATACATCCAGTCACTCCATGGTGCATCCAGCCACTCCATGGTACATCCAGTCAATCCATGGTACATCCATTCACTCCATGATGCAACCAGTCATTCCATAGTGCATCCTGCCACTACATGGTACATCCAGTCAATCCATGGTGCATCCAGTCACTCCATGGTGCTTCAAGGTACTCTATGGTACATCCAGTCACTCCATGGTACATCCAGGCACTCCATAGTACATCCAGTCACTCCATGGTGCATCAAAGTACTCTATGGTACATACATGAACTCCATGATGCATCCAGTCACTCCATGGTGTATCCAGCCACTCCATGGTAAAACCAGTCACTCCATGGTGCATCCAGTCAGTCACTCCATGGTGCATCCAGGCACTCCATGGTGCATACAGGGACTCCATGGTACATCCAGTCACTCCATGGTGCATCCAGTCACTCCATGTTGCATACAGGCACTTCATGATGCATCCAGGCACTCAATGGTACAACTTGTCACTCCATGGTACATCCAGGCACTCCATGGTGCATCCATTCACTCCATGGTGTACCCAGTCACTCCAAGATGCATCCAGTCACTCCATGATGCATCCAGGCACTCCATGGTGCATCCAGTCACTCCATGGTACATCCAGTCAATCCATGGTACATCCAGTCACTCCATGTTGCATCCAGTCACTCCATGATGCATCCAGCCACTCCATGGTACATCCAGCCACTCCATGGTGCATCCAATCACTCCATGGTGCATCAAGGTACTCCATGGTACATCCAGGTACTCCATGATGCATCCAGTCACTCCATGGTGCATCCAGCCACTCAATGGTAAAACCAGTCACTCCATGGTGCATTCAGTCACTCCATGATGCATCCAGTCACTCCATGATGCATTCATGCACTCCATGTTGCATCCAGGCACTCAATGGTACAACTTGTTACTCCATGGTCCATCCAGTCACTCCATGGTGCATACAGGCACTCCATGGTACATCCATTCACTTCATGGTACAGCCAGTCACTCTATGGTGCATCCTCTCACTCCATGGTACATCCAGGTACTCCATGGTACATCCAGTCACTCCATGGTACATCCAGGTACTCCATGGTACATCCAGTCATTCCACGATACATCCAGTCACTCCACGGTACATCCAGTCACTCCATGGTGCATCCAGTCACTCCATGGTACATCCAGTCAATCCATGGTACATCCATTCACTCCATGATGCAATCAGTCACTCCATGGTACATCCTGCCACTACATGGTACATCCAGTCACTCCATGGTGCATCAAGGTACTCCATGGTACATCCAGTCACTCCATGGTACATCCAGGCACTCCATGGTACATCCACTCACTCCACGGTAGATCCAGTCACTCCATGGTGCATTCAGTCACTCCATGGTGCATCCAGTCACTCCATGGTGCATCAAGGTACTCTATAGTACATCCAGTCACTCCATGGTACATCCAGGCACTCCATAGTACATCCAGTCACTCCATGGTGCATCAAAGTACTCTATGGTACATCCAGGCACTCCATGATGCATCCAGTCACTCCATGGTGTATCCAGCCACTCCATGGTACATCCAGTCACTCCACGGTAGATCCAGTCACTCCATGGTGCATACAGGCACTCCATGGTACAGCCAGGATATGTACAGTATAATATTTTTGGGTAGTTACACCACCTGTTATCGGGGGATATGATAATTAGGCTTCTAGGGGAGAAAACACAGGGAAATGCTGGTGTAGCATGTAGCACACGCATACTAGGCAGTCATCATTTTACTAGATTCACCCCTGCCCACAGTGTAACATGTTAGATGCCAAACAGCATCTTCTGGCTGTATCTACTCCTAATGAAGCTTACTATGTGTGACTTACAACTGAAGACTTTGCTGCTGCAGACATCCTGGCTTCTGTAGGATGAGTCTTCTTACTGAGGTTCTGACACTTACACTCATGCCAATATCTAGCAGTGATGTCACTGAGATAGGAGGCACTGCCAGACATGATGTCACTGAGACAGGAGGCAATATCTAGCAGTGATGTCACTGATATAGGAGGCACTGCCAGACATGATGTCACTGAGACATGAGGCAATATCTAGCAGTGATGTCACTGAGATAGGACGCATTGCCAGACAGTGATGTTACTGAGACATGAGGCAATATCTAGCAGTGATGTCACTGAAACAGGAGACACTGACAGACAGTGATGTCACAGACACACAGGGCAATATCTATAAATGTTACTGAGACACGATGCAATATGTAGCAGGGAGATGCAGTTAAGTTGCCGGCAGTCAGGATCTTGGCTGGAATTCAGAATGCTGACAATGCAGTCAGCCGGAATCCCGGCTAACAGGGGCTATTCCCACTCGTCATTGTCCACGACACCCATAGAGTGGGAATAGGAACAGTGGTGAGCGCAGTGAGCCTGCAAGGGGACTCTTTGCACTTGCCACGCTGTCAGTACACTAATGGCCGGCATCCCTGCCGCCGGTATATCATCTGAACCCATAGCAGTGATGTCACTGAGACATAAGCCAATATGTAGCAGTGATGTCACTGAGATACATTGCACTGCCAGGCAGTGATGTCACTGAGACATGAGGCAATATCTAGCAGTGATGTCACTGAGACATATGGCAATATGTAGCTGTGATGTCACTGAGACACATTGCACTGCCAGGCAGTGATGTCACTGAGACATACGGCAATATGTAGCAGTAATGTCACTGAGACACATTGCACTGCCAGGCAGTGATGTCACTGAGACATCTGGCAATATGTAGCAGTGATGTCACTGAGACATGAGGCAATATCTAGCAGTGATGTCACTGAGACATATACGGCAATATGTAGCTGTGATGTCACTGAGACACATTGCACTGCCAGGCAGTGATGTCACAGAGACATACGGCAATATGTAGCAGTGATGTCACTGAGACACATTGCACTGCCAGGCAGTGATGTCACTGAGACATACGGCAATATGTAGCAGTGATGTCACTGAGACGCATTGCACTTCCAGGCAGTGATGTCACTGAGACATACAGCAATATATAGCAGTGATGTCACTGAGACACATTGCACTGCCAGGCAGTGATGTCACTGAGACATCCGGCAATATGTAGCAGTGATGTCACTGAGAAACATTGCACTGCCAGGCAGTGATGTCACTGAGACATGAGGCAATATCTAGCAGTGATGTCACTGAGACATACGGCAATATGTAGCTGTGATGTCACTGAGACACATTGCACTGCCAGGCAGTGATGTCACAGAGACATACGGCAATATGTAGTAGTGATGTCACTGAGACACATTGCACTGCCAGGCAGTGATGTCACTGAGACATACAGCAATATGTAGCAGTGATGTCACTGAGACACATTGCACTGCCAGGCACTGATGTCACTGAGACATACAGCAATATGTAGCAGTGATGTCACTGAGACACATTGCACTGCCAGGCAGTGATGTCACTGAGACATCCGGCAATATGTAGCAGTGATGTCACTGAGACGCATTGCACTTCCAGGCAGTGATGTCACTGAGACATATGGCAATATGTAGCAGTGATGTCACTGAGACATGAGGCAATATCTATCAGTGATGTCACTGAGACATACGGCAATATGTAGCAGTGATGTCACTGAGACACATTGCACTGCCAGGCAGTGATGTCACTGAGACATACGGCAATATGTAGCAGTAATGTCACTGAGACACATTGCACTGCAAGGCAGTTATGTCACTGAGACATACGGCAATATGTAGCAGTGATGTCACTGAGACACATTGCACTTCCAGGCAGTGATGTCACTGAGACATACAGCAATATGTAGCAGTGATGTCACTGGGACATTAGGCAATATCTAGCAGTGATGTCACTAAGACATCTGGCAATATCTAGCAGTGATGTCACTGAGACATCTGGCAATATCTAGCAGTGATGTCACTCAGACGCATTGCACTTCCAGGAAGTGATGTCACTGAGACATACGGCAATATGTAGCAGTGATGTCACTGAGACATTAGGCAATATCTAGCAGTGATGTCACTGAGACATACGGCAATATGTAGCAGTGATGTAACTGAGACACATTGCACTGCCAGGCAGTGATGTCAATGAGACAAATGGCAATATGTAGCAGTGATGTCACTGACACATGAAGCAATATGTAGCAGTGATGTCACTGAGACATACAGCAATATGTAGCAGTGATGTCACTGAGACACATTGCACTGCAAGGCAGTTATGTCACTGAGACATACGGCAATATGTAGCTGTGATGTAACTGAGACACATTGCACTGCCAGGCAGTGATGTCACTGAGACATACAGCAATATGTAGCAGTGATGTCACTGAGACATGAGGCAATATCTAGCAGTGATGTCACTGATACATACATCAATATGTAGCAGTGATGTCACTGAGACATGAGACAATATCTAGCAGTGATGTCACTGAGACACATTGCACTGCCAGGCAGTGATGTCACTGAGACATGAGGCAATATCTAGCAGTGATGTCACTGAGATATACGGCAATATGTAGCAGTGATGTCACTAAGAAATTAGGCAATATCTAGCAGTGATGTCACTGAGACATACGACAATATGTAGCAGTGATGTCACTGAGACACATTGCACTGCCAGGCAGTGATGTCACTGAGACATGAGGCAATATCCAGCAGTGATGTCACTGATACATACATCAATATGTAGCAGTGATGTCACTGAGACACATTGCACTGCCAGGCAGTGATGTCACTGAGACATACGGAAATATGTAGCAGTGATGTGACTGAGACACATTGCACTGCCAGGCAGTGATGTCACTGAGACATGAGGCAATATCTAGCAGTGATGTCACTGAAACATAAGGTAACAGTTATAAGTTGCAGATGCGGTTCCCCATCGGTGCGTTTCCCGGCTGCTGCTAGGTGACCAGGACATTGCTTTAGACCTGCCATGCAGATCGATAGTTCCATGGTTGCTAGGTAACTGGGACTCAGAGCGGCCTCTGTGTCTTCTGGTCCCGGCTGTTACTTGCAGCGGGGATACAGCTTGTATGTGCAGCCGCGCAGCTGTGTCTGCTTTGAGCAGAGCCGTAACTAGACATTTTAGTGCCCTTCCCATACTAAAAATAGGGACAGTGCATGTCAAAGGCGTTCCCTAAAAAATATAGGGGTGTGGCTTCATGGGGAAGGGGCGAGGCCACATAATAGTACCAATTCACATTACACTACACAGTAGTGCCATTTGTACACACTGCGCCAGGTAGAGCCCCTGAGACACACTGCGGCAGGTAGAAAGAGAGAGGGAGGGGGTGTATGTGTGTGTGTGTCTAATTACCTTGCAGGGAGAGAGCCCTGAGCACAGGAGAGCCGCCATTCGTCAGGGGAGTCCGTCAGGGGAGTCGCCTCACTTGACTATGAAGCAGCCTGGCGCCTCAGCGAGGGAGACCAGCTACCACTGAGCATGCAGATGACAAGCTGCAGCACCCAGCAACCAATCTATGTGATACGCCGCTGACAAGGTTACTGGGCGTTGCAATACTTGTGAGGTGCGGACCTATGTTACATATGTTTGTGCCAGTTGATGCACCCACAGCGTACACACCTAGTTACGGCGCTGGCTTTGAGTAATCATGGGCTGGTCTCTCTGCAGCAGTGTGATTGGCCCATGCTTCTGTTATAAGGCAGCCAGTCCTGTGCTTCACTGCCGGTGATAGTTTCTCTCTGGAGCCATGTCCGTCTCTGTTCCTTCTGTATGGAGTCTTGCTGCTGATGCCCGGACCCTGCTTCCAGCACTATTCCTAAGCATCTGTATCTTCCTATATTACTACCAGTGGCTTACATGAACCAGGATACTTCATACGTAGTTGTTGTTTGGATCGGAGGCCTCATTCAGCACAAATTGTAATCGCAGATCTGCAAAGACCTCTAGCCAAACCCACAATTGCATCTGCATATAAAACAATCTACCCACTCCCACTGCACGCAACACTGCCATATTCACTCCTAGTTACCAGAATACACGCAGCTCTTATACATCGATGTCAGCACCAAACCATCACAGCATGCGCTACTCACTAACTCCACCCCCAGCGATTGCTAATACATTACTAATCACGCCATTAATTACACAGAGAACTGTTTATTACTTTACAGTATGTATATTCATTTATACATTAATATTATTACTACCAGTTATTTATATATAGCGCACACATATTCCGCAGCGCTGTACATTGGTCAGAATATCATATTGCAGTTATGTGCGGGGGCGGTTGGCTTCTTGTCACAATGATGCTGGACAGGCAGTAAAGGTCATGGTGTGACGCAATACATACATGTAACAATAGTAATGACACATACATACCTTCCTATCATTGCTACATGCCATCGCTGCCATGTTCACCATTAACCAGACTTGGCGCGTGCGCACTGTCATGTGTGACTGTCTACGCATGCGCAGTGTGCCGATAATACCTCATTGCATGATGATGCGCATTTGCGGCTGATGTGGAATGAGGCCCTGGGGTCTCTCCCTGGCTGGGGATACTGCCTGTGACTTGTGTGGACTATTGTATACAGAGCCGGCCTTAGGCATAGGCAAACTAGGCCTAGGGCATTTGGTATGCTTAGGGGCACCAGCAGCTTCTGCTGATTAAAATGATATGTGGCATGCCTATATTCTGTGTGTGACTCCGGCTGTATCTGCATACAAAATGCTACGTTGCAGTGTATTCCCGGAAATCACTGTAATGTAGCATTTCGTATGCAGATACAGCCGCAGTCGAAACACAGAATATAGGCATGCTAGATATCATTTTAAACAGCAGAAGCTGCTTGTGCATCCCAGCCACATAGTAATGCAAATAAGTAGCATTTTCATAAACCAAGGCACCCGACGTTAGCAGAGCTGCCAGCTGACTCAGGCCAGGCATCTCCTGCAGAACTAGTGGCGGTGCTAGGGGGCACCAACCAAAATCTTGCCTAGGGCATCATATTGGTTAGGGCCGGCTCTGATTGTATACAACAATTGCTGTGTGCTCCAGACATTGTGCACTGTGCAGCGTTATCGACATATATACTGCCTGCATATTATATACTGCCTGCATATTACATACTGCCTGCATATTATATACTGCCTGCATATTACATACTGCCTGCATATTACATACTGCCTGCATATTATATACTGCCTGCATATTACATACTGCCTGCATATTACATATTGCCTGCATATTACATACTGCCTGCATATTATATACTGCCTGCATATTACATATTGCCTGCATATTATATACTGCCTGCATATTATATACTGCCTGCATATTACATACTGCCTGCATATTACATATTGCCTGCATATTACATACTGCCTGCATATTATATACTGCCTGCATATTACATACTGCCTGCATATTATATACTGCCTGCATATTACATATTGCCTGCATATTATATACTGCCTGCATATTATATACTGCCTGCATATTACATACTGCCTGCATATTACATATTGCCTGCATATTACATACTGCCTGCATATTATATACTGCCTGCATATTACTCAATAGAAGTCTTCTTATTACCATTTGTTCCATTGTCTTTGGAGAATCCTGTTATTACTTAAAGGGCCTAATTTAGATCTGATCACAGCAGCAAATTTGTTAGCAGTTGGGCAAAACCATGGCCCTCATTCCGAGTTGTTCGCTCGGAGATTTTCATCGCATCGCAGTGAGAATTCTCTTAGTGCGCATGCGCAATGTTCGCACTGCGACTGCGCCAAGTAACTTTACTATGAAGAAAGTAAGTTTACTCACGGCTTTTTCATCGCTCCGACGTTCGCATTGTGATTGACAGGAAATGGGTGTTACTGGGCGGATGCACGGCGTTTTAGGGGCGTGTGGCTGAAAACGCTACCGTTTCCGGGAAAAACGCAGGAGTGGCCGGGGAAACGGTGGGTGTGCCTGGGCGAACGCTGGGTGTGTTTATGACGTCAGCCAGGAACAAAAAGCACTGAACTGATCGCACAGGCAGAGTAAGTCTGAAGCTACTCAAAAACTGCTAACTCGTTTGTGATAGCAATATTGCGAATACATCGGTCGCACATTTAAGAAGCTAAGATTCACTCCCAGTAGGCGGCGGCTTAGCGTGTGTAACTCTGCTACATTCGCCTTGCGAGCGAACAACTCGGAATGAGGGCCCATGTGCACTGCAGGTGGGGCAGATGTAACATGTGCAGAGAGAGTTAGATTTGGTTGGGTTATTTTGTTCTGTGGAGAGTAAATACTGTGTGCTTTATTTTTACACTGCAATTTAGATTTCAGTTTGAACACACCCCACCCAAATCTAACTCTCTCTGCACATGTTACATCTGCCCCCCCCCCCCCCCCCCCCCTGCAGTGCACACGGTTTTGCCCAACTGCTAACAAATTTGCTGCTATGATCAGGTCTGAATTAGGCCCCAAGTGTGTTAGTATTTTCTTGCTGCCATATTGGAATTATCCTGCATTACTTCTCCAGTATATCCTGCGCTCTCCTGCTGGTTATATAAGGCCCTACTGCACAGAGGTTTAGCACCTGGTGTCATCCTAAGTACTGGCATGAGTGTATATAACACTAAGGGAACAATGGATGGTTGTTTTAGGTGGAAGACCCTCCCTAGTAGCTCTAGAGGTCTTATGTAATTGTGCAGGAGTTTCATAACAGCAATATGGAACAGTGATGTCACTGAGACACAATGCACTGCCAGGTAGTGATGTCACTGAGACACAATGCTTTGCCAGGCAGAGATGTCACTGAGACAGGAGGTACTGCCAGGCAGTGTTGTTACTGAGACAGGAGGTACTGCCAGGCAGTAATGTTACTGAGACAGGAGGTACTGCCAGACAGTAATGTTACTGAGACAGGAGGTACTGCCAGACAGTAATGTTACTGAGACAGGAGGTACTGCCAGGCAGTAATGTTACTAAGACAGGAGGTACTGCCAGACAGTAATGTTACTGAGACAGGAGGTACTGCCAGGCAGTAATGTTACTGAGACAGGAGGTACTGCCAGGCAGTAATGGCAGTACTGCCAGACAGTGATGTCACTGAGACACAAGGTAATCTCTAGCAGTGATGTCACTGAGACATATGGCAATATGTAGCAGTGATGTCACTGAGACATGAGGCAATATCTATCAGTGATGTCACTGAAACATACGGCAATATGTAGCAGTGATGTCACTGAGACACATTGCACTGCCAGGCAGTGATGTCACTGAGACATACGGCAATATGTAGCAGTAATGTCACTGAGACACATTGCACTGCAAGGCAGTTATGTCACTGAGACATACGGCAATATGTAGTAGAGATGAGCGGGTTCGGTTCCTCTGAATCCGAACCCGCCCGAACTTCAGGTTTTTTTACACGGGTCCGAGCAGGCTCGGATCTTCCCGCCTTGCTCGGCTAACCCGAGCGCGCCCGAACGTCATCATCACGCTGTCGGATTCTCGCGAGGCTCGGATTCTATCGCGAGACTCGGATTCTATATAAGGAGCCGCGCGTCGCCGCCATTTTCACACGTGCATTGAGAGTCATAGGGAGAGGACGTGGCTGGCGTCCTCTCCGTTTAGAGAAGAGAGAGACACAGTATTTTGGGGAGCATTATTAGGAGGAGTACTACTATACTCAGTGGCGGTTCTTGCCACGGGCAAGCGGTACTTTTGCCCGGGGCGCCGCCTTCCGGAGGGCGCCGGCGCCATCCGGAGGGCGCCGCACCAGGGCAAGATCCGCCACTGTGCCCCCCGCAGTGCCCTGCTGTGCTCCCCGCTTTGAAGGGAACTAGACGCTTAGCGTCTAGTTTCCCTTCATTGAGAGGACCTTAGTTGTGCGGTGCGCGATGACGTCATCGCGCACCGCACAGCAAAGGTCCTCTCCATGAAGGGAAACTAGACGCTACGGTCTAGTTTCCCTTCGTCTTGAGGACCTTTGCTGTGCGATGCGCGATGACGTCATCGCGCACCGCACAGCATAGTGGCACAGACACTAGGGGGTCATAATTGACCTCTAGTGTCTATGCTGTTCTATGGGAGAGACGTAATAACGTCTCTCCCATAGATCGAAGAGAGGAGAGCAGAAGAGCGGCGCCGCCGGCGGAGGGGGTCTAGGTCAGGAACGGTGATGGTAAGTACACTTTTTATTTATTTGTATTTTTTCTTTCAGCGCTTTGACCACGCCCCCTATTTAAGCCACGCCCCCATATTTTGCCCGGGGCGCCACAAACCATAGAACCGGCCCTGACTATACTGTATACTACTATACTACTTGCTGAAGTGATATTTATAGATTAGATAGTGTGACTGTAAGTGTATTATCTGACTTGTGGGGGAGACACTGACAGTGGGGAGCAGTTAGAGTCTGAGAGCAGGACTCAGGAGTACATATAACGTACAGTGCACACTTTTGCTGCCAGAGTCAGTGCCCCACTGCCATTGTTGTGACCACACTGACCACCAGTATAATAATATATTTTGTGATTGTCTGCTTAGGCCTCGGAGTACTAGTTGCAAGTTGCAACGTGACCTGAAGTGACCACCAGTTTAATAATCAATCACCACCAGTTTAATATATATATATATATATATATATAATTGTATATAATATATATATATATATAATATTGTATACCACCTACCCGTGGTTTTTTTTTTTTTTCATTCTTCTTTATACATACTACTATAGTAGCTTACTGTAGCAGTCTGCGGTGCTGTGCTGACCTGACAGTGTCCAGCAGGTCCGTCATCAGTCATTACATAATAAATATATATAGTACCTGTCCGGCTGCAGTACTAGTGATATTATATTGATTTCATCTCATTATCAATAATTTATCATCCAGTCTAGACTCTATATTAGCAGCAGACACAGTACGTTAGTCCACGGCTGTAGCTACCTCTGTGTCGGCACTCGGCAGTCCATCCATAATTGTATACCACCTACCCGTGGTTTTTTTTTTTCTTTCTTCTTTGTACATACTACTATAGTATAGTAGCTTACTGTAGCAGTCTGCGGTGCTGCTGAGCTGACAGTGTCCAGCAGGTCCGTCATCAGTCATCATTACCTAATAAATATATCATCTACCTGTCCGGCTGCAGTACTAGTGATATTATATATACATACATATATATATATTGATTTCATCTCATTATCATCCAGTCTATATTAGCAGCAGACACAGTACGTTAGTCCACAGCTGTAGCTACCTCTGTGTCGGCACTCGGCAGTCCATCCATAATTGTATACCACCTACCCGTGGTTTTTTGTTTTCTTTCTTCTTTGTACATACTACTATAGTATAGTAGCTTACTGTAGCAGTCTGCGGTGCTGCTGAGCTGACAGTGTCCAGCAGGTCCATCATCAGTCATCATTACCTAATAAATATATTATCTACCTGTCCGGCTGCAGTACTAGTGATATTATATATACATACATATATATATATTGATTTCATCTCATTATCATCCAGTCTATATTAGCAGCAGACACAGTACGTTAGTCCACGGCTGTAGCTACCTCTGTGTCGGCACTCGGCAGTCCATCCATAATTGTATACCACCTACCCGTGGTTTTTTTTTTTCTTTCTTCTTTGTACATACTACTATAGTATAGTAGCTTACTGTAGCAGTCTGCGGTGCTGCTGAGCTGACAGTGTCCAGCAGGTCCGTCATCAGTCATCATTACCTAATAAATATATTATCTACCTGTCCGGCTGCAGTACTAGTGATATTATATATACATACATATATATATATTGATTTCATCTCATTATCATCCAGTCTATATTAGCAACAGACACAGTACGGTAGTCCACGGCTGTAGCTACCTCTGTGTCGGCACTCGGCAGTCCATCCATAATTGTATACCACCTACCCGTGGTTTTTTTTTTCTTTCTTCTTTGTACATACTACTATAGTATAGTAGCTTACTGTAGCAGTCTGCGGTGCTGCTGAGCTGACAGTGTCCAGCAGGTCCGTCATCAGTCATCATTACCTAATAAATATATTATCTACCTGTCCGGCTGCAGTACTAGTGATATTATATATACATACATATATATATTGATTTCATCTCATTATCAATCATCCAGTCTATATTAGCAGCAGACACAGTACGTTAGTCCACGGCTGTAGCTACCTCTGTGTCGGCACTCGGCAGTCCATCCATAATTGTATACCACCTACCCGTGTTTTTTTTTTTTCTTTCTTCTTTGTACATACTACTATAGTATAGTAGCTTACTGTAGCAGTCTGCGGTGCTGCTGAGCTGACAGTGTCCAGCAGGTCCGTCATCAGTCATCATTACCTAATAAATATATTATCTACCTGTCCGGCTGCAGTACTAGTGATATTATATATACATACATATATATATATATATTGATTTCATCTCATTATCATCCAGTCTATATTAGCAGCAGACACAGTACGGTAGTCCACGGCTGTAGCTACCTCTGTGTCGGCACTCGGCAGTCCATCCATAAGTATACTAGTATCCATCCATCTCCATTGTTTACCTGAGGTGCCTTTTAGTTGTGCCTATTAAAATATGGAGAACAAAAATGTTGAGGTTCCAAAATTAGGGAAAGATCAAGATCCACTTCCACCTCGTGCTGAAGCTGCTGCCACTAGTCATGGCCGAGACGATGAAATGCCAGCAACGTCGTCTGCCAAGGCCGATGCCCAATGTCATAGTACAGAGCATGTCAAATCCAAAACACCAAATATCAGTAAAAAAAGGACTCCAAAACCTAAAATAAAATTGTCGGAGGAGAAGCGTAAACTTGCCAATATGCCATTTACCACACGGAGTGGCAAGGAACGGCTGAGGCCCTGGCCTATGTTCATGGCTAGTGGTTCAGCTTCACATGAGGATGGAAGCACTCAGCCTCTCGCTAGAAAACTGAAAAGACTCAAGCTGGCAAAAGCACCGCAAAGAACTGTGCGTTCTTCGAAATCCCAAATCCACAAGGAGAGTCCAATTGTGTCGGTTGCGATGCCTGACCTTCCCAACACTGGACGTGAAGAGCATGCGCCTTCCACCATTTGCACGCCCCCTGCAAGTGCTGGAAGGAGCACCCGCAGTCCAGTTCCTGATAGTCAGATTGAAGATGTCAGTGTTGAAGTACACCAGGATGAGGAGGATATGGGTGTTGCTGGCGCTGGGGAGGAAATTGACCAGGAGGATTCTGATGGTGAGGTGGTTTGTTTAAGTCAGGCACCCGGGGAGACACCTGTTGTCCGTGGGAGGAATATGGCCGTTGACATGCCTGGTGAAAATACCAAAAAAATCAGCTCTTCAGTGTGGAGGTATTTCAACAGAAAAGCGGACAACAGGTGTCAAGCCGTGTGTTGCCTTTGTCAAGCTGTAATAAGTAGGGGTAAGGACGTTAACCACCTCGGAACATCCTCCCTTATACGTCACCTGCAGCGCATTCATAATAAGTCAGTGACAAGTTCAAAAACTCTGGGTGACAGCGGAAGCAGTCCACTGACCAGTAAATCCCTTCCTCTTGTAACCAAGCTCACGCAAACCACCCCACCAACTCCCTCAGTGTCAATTTCCTCCTTCCCCAGGAATGCCAATAGTCCTGCAGGCCATGTCACTGGCAATTCTGACGATTCCTCTCCTGCCTGGGATTCCTCCGATGCATCCTTGCGTGTAACGCCTACTGCTGCTGGCGCTGCTGTTGTTGCTGCTGGGAGTCGATGGTCATCCCAGAGGGGAAGTCGGAAGACCACTTGTACTACTTCCAGTAAGCAATTGACTGTCCAACAGTCCTTTGCGAGGAAGATGAAATATCACAGCAGTCATCCTGCTGCAAAGCGGATAACTGAGGCCTTGACAACTATGTTGGTGTTAGACGTGCGTCCGGTATCCGCTGTTAGTTCACAGGGAACTACACAATTTCTTGAGGTAGTGTGCCCCCGTTACCAAATACCATCTAGGTTCCACTTCTCTAGGCAGGCGATACCTAAAATGTACACAGACCTCAGAAAAAGACTCACCAGTGTCCTAAAAAATGCAGCTGTACCCAATGTCCACTTAACCACGGACATGTGGACAAGTGGAGCAGGGCAGGGTCAGGACTATATGACTGTGACAGCCCACTGGGTAGATGTATGGACTCCCGCCGAACAGCAGCGGCGGCACCAGTAGCAGCATCTCGCAAACGCCAACTCTTTCCTAGGCAGGCTACGCTTTGTATCACCGCTTTCCAGAATACGCACACAGCTGAAAACCTCTTACGGCAACTGAGGAAGATCATCGCGGAATGGCTTACCCCAATTGGACTCTCCTGTGGATTTGTGGCATCGGACAACGCCAGCAATATTGTGTGTGCATTAAATATGGGCAAATTCCAGCACGTCCCATGTTTTGCACATACCTTGAATTTGGTGGTGCAGAATTTTTTTAAAAACGACAGGGGCGTGCAAGAGATGCTGTCGGTGGCCAGAAGAATTGCGGGACACTTTGGCGTACAGGCACCACGTACAGAAGACTGGAGCACCACCAAAAACTACTGAACCTGCCCTGCCATCATCTGAAGCAAGAAGTGGTAACGAGGTGGAATTCAACCCTCTATATGCTTCAGAGGTTGGAGGAGCAGCAAAAGGCCATTCAAGCCTATACAATTGAGCACGATATAGGAGGTGGAATGCACCTGTCTCAAGTGCAGTGGAGAATGATTTCAACGTTGTGCAAGGTTCTGCAACCCTTTGAACTTGCCACACGTGAAGTCAGTTCAGACACTGCCAGCCTGAGTCAGGTCATTCCCCTCATCAGGCTTTTGCAGAAGAAGCTGGAGACATTGAAGGAGGAGCTAACACGGAGCGATTCCGCTAGGCATGTGGGACTTGTGGATGGAGCCCTTAATTCGCTTAACAAGGATTCACGGGTGGTCAATCTGTTGAAATCAGAGCACTACATTTTGTCCACCGTGCTCGATCCTAGATTTAAAGCCTACCTTGGATCTCTCTTTCCGGCAGACACAAGTCTGCTGGGGTTGAAAGACCTGCTGGTGAGAAAATTGTCAAGTCAAGCGGAACGCGACCTGTCAACATCTCCTCCTTCACATTCTCCCGCAACTGGGGGTGCGAGGAAAAGGCTCAGAATTCCGAGCCCACCCGCTGGCGGTGATGCAGGGCAGTCTGGAGCGACTGCTGATGCTGACATCTGGTTCGGACTGAAGGACCTGACAACGATTACGGACATGTCGTCTACTGTCACTGCATATGATTCTCTCACCATTGAAAGAATGGTGGAGGATTATATGAGTGACCGCATCCAAGTAGGCACGTCACACAGTCCGTACTTATACTGGCAGGAAAAAGAGGCAATTTGGAGGCCCTTGCACAAACTGGCTTTATTCTACCTAAGTTGCCCTCCCACAAGTGTGTACTCCGAAAGAGTGTTTAGTGCCGCCGCTCACCTTGTCAGCAATCGGCGTACGAGGTTACATCCAGAAAATGTGGAGAAGATGATGTTCATTAAAATGAATTATAATCAATTCCTCCGTGGAGACATTGACCAGCAGCAATTGCCTCCACAAAGTACACAGGGAGCTGAGATGGTGGATTCCAGTGGGGACGAATTGATAATCTGTGAGGAGGGGGATGTACACGGTGATATATCGGAGGATGATGATGAGGTGGACATCTTGCCTCTGTAGAGCCAGTTTGTGCAAGGAGAGATTAATTGCTTCTTTTTTGGTGGGGGTCCAAACCAAACCGTCATTTCAGTCACAGTCGTGTGGCAGATCCTGTCACTGAAATGATGGGTTGGTTAAAGTGTGCATGTCCTGTTTATACAACATAAGGGTGGGTGGGAGGGCCCAAGGACAATTCCATCTTGCACCTCTTTTTTCTTTAATTTTTCTTTGCGTCATGTGCTGTTTGTGGAATGTTTTTTGGAAGGGCCATCCTGCGTGACACTGCAGTGCCACTCCTAGATGGGCCCGGTGTTTGTGTCGGCCACTAGGGTCGCTTATCTTACTCACACAGCTACCTCATTGCGCCTCTTTTTTTCTTTGCGTCATGTGCTGTTTGGGGAGGGTTTTTTGGAAGGGCCATCCTGCGTGACACTGCAGTGCCACTCCTAGATGGGCCCGGTGTTTGTGTCGGCCACTAGGATCGCTTATCTTACTCACACAGCTACCTCATTGCGCCTCTTTTTTTCTTTGCGTCATGTGCTGTTTGGGGAGGGTTTTTTGGAAGGGCCATCCTGCGTGACACTGCAGTGCCACTCCTAGATGGGCACGGTGTTTGTGTCGGCCACTAGGGTCGCTTATCTTACTCACACAGCTACCTCATTGCGCCTCTTTTTTTCTTTGCGTCATGTGCTGTTTGGGGAGGGTTTTTTGGAAGGGCCATCCTGCGTGACACTGCAGTGCCACTCCTAGATGGGCCCGGTGTTTGTGTCGGCCACTAGGGTCGCTTATCTTACTCACACAGCTACCTCATTGCGCCTCTTTTTTTCTTTGCGTCATGTGCTGTTTGGGGAGGGTTTTTTGGAAGGGCCATCCTGCGTGACACTGCAGTGCCACTCCTAGATGGGCCCGGTGTTTGTGTCGGCCACTAGGGTCGCTTATCTTATTCACACAGCTACCTCATTGCGCCTCTTTTTTTCTTTGCGTCATGTGCTGTTTGGGGAGTGTTTTTTGGAAGGGCCATCCTGCGTGACACTGCAGTGCCACTCCTAGATGGGCACGGTGTTTGTGTCGGCCACTAGGGTCGCTTAGCTTAGTCATCCAGCGACCTAGGTGCAAATTTTAGGACTAAAAATAATATTGTGAGGTGTGAGGTATTCAGAATAGACTGAAAATGAGTGGAAATTATGGTTTTTGAGGTTAATAATACTTTGGGATCAAAATGACCCCCAAATTCTATGATTTAAGCTGTTTTTTAGTGTTTTTAAAAGAAAACACCCGAATCCAAAACACACCCGAATCCGACAAAAAAAATTCGGTGAGGTTTTGCCAAAACGCGGTCGAACCCAAAACACGGCCGCGGAACCGAACCCAAAACCAAAACACAAAACCCGAAAAATTTCAAGTGCACATCTCTAATATGTAGCAGTGATGTCACTGAGACACATTGCACTTCCAGGCAGTGATGTCACTGAGACATACAGCAATATGTAGCAGTGATGTCACTGGGACATTAGGCAATATCTAGCAGTGATGTCACTGAGACATCTGGCAATATCTAGCAGTGATGTCACTGAGACATCTGGCAATATCTAGCAGTGATGTCACTGAGACGCATTGCACTTCCAGGAAGTGATGTCACTGAGACATACGGCAATATGTAGCAGTGATGTCACTGAGACATTAGGCAATATCTAGCAGTGATGTCACTGAGACATACGGCAATATGTAGCAGTGATGTAACTGAGACACATTGCACTGCCAGGCAGTGATGTCAATGAGACAAATGGCAATATGTAGCAGTGATGTCACTGACACATGAAGCAATATGTAGCAGTGATGTCACTGAGACATACAGCAATATGTAGAAGTGATGTCACTGAGACACATTGCACTGCAAGGCAGTTATGTCACTGAGACATACGGCAATATGTAGCTGTGATGTAACTGAGACACATTGCACTGCCAGGCAGTGATGTCACTGAGACATACAGCAATATGTAGCAGTGATGTCACTGAGACATGAGGCAATATCTAGCAGTGATGTCACTGATACATACATCAATATGTAGCAGTGATGTCACTGAGACATGAGACAATATCTAGCAGTGATGTCACTGAGACACATTGCACTGCCAGGCAGTGATGTCACTGAGACATGAGGCAATATCTAGCAGTGATGTCACTGAGATATACGGCAATATGTAGCAGTGATGTCACTAAGAAATTAGGCAATATCTAGCAGTGATGTCACTGAGACATACGACAATATGTAGCAGTGATGTCACTGAGACACATTGCACTGCCAGGCAGTGATGTCACTGAGACATGAGGCAATATCTAGCAGTGATGTCACTGAAACATAAGGTAATAGTTATAAGTTGCAGATGCGGTTCCCCATCGGTGCGTTTCCCGGCTGCTGCTAGGTGACCAGGACATTGCTTTAGACCTGCCATGCAGATCGATAGTTCCATGGTTGCTAGGTAACTGGGACTCAGAGCGGCCTCTGTGTCTTCTGGTCCCGGCTGTTACTTGCAGCGGGGATACAGCTTGTATGTGCAGCCGCGCAGCTGTGTCTGCTTTGAGCAGAGCCGTAACTAGACATTTTAGTGCCCTTCCCATACTAAAAATAGGGACAGTGCATGTCAAAGGCGTTCCCTAAAAAATATAGGGGTGTGGCTTCATGGGGAAGGGGCGAGGCCACATAATAGTACCAATTCACATTACACTACACAGTAGTGCCATTTGTACACACTGCGCCAGGTAGAGCCCCTGAGACACACTGCGGCAGGTAGAAAGAGAGAGGGAGGGGGTGTATGTGTGTGTGTGTCTAATTACCTTGCAGGGAGAGAGCCCTGAGCACAGGAGAGCCGCCATTCGTCAGGGGAGTCCGTCAGGGGAGTCGCCTCACTTGACTATGAAGCAGCCTGGCGCCTCAGCGAGGGAGACCAGCTACCACTGAGCATGCAGATGACAAGCTGCAGCACCCAGCAACCAATCTATGTGATACGCCGCTGACAAGGTTACTGGGCGTTGCAATACTTGTGAGGTGCGGACCTATGTTACATATGTTTGTGCCAGTTGATGCACCCACAGGGTACACACCTAGTTACGGCGCTGGCTTTGAGTAATCATGGGCTGGTCTCTCTGCAGCAGTGTGATTGGCCCATGCTTCTGTTATAAGGCAGCCAGTCCTGTGCTTCACTGCCGGTGATAGTTTCTCTCTGGAGCCATGTCCGTCTCTGTTCCTTCTGTATGGAGTCTTGCTGCTGATGCCCGGACCCTGCTTCCAGCACTATTCCTAAGCATCTGTATCTTCCTATATTACTACCAGTGGCTTACATGAACCAGGATACTTCATACGTAGTTGTTGTTTGGATCGGAGGCCTCATTCAGCACAAATTGTAATCGCAGATCTGCAAAGACCTCTAGCCAAACCCACAATTGCATCTGCATATAAAACAATCTACCCACTCCCACTGCACGCAACACTGCCATATTCACTTCTAGTTACCAGAATACACGCAGCTCTTATACATCGATGTCAGCACCAAACCATCACAGCATGCGCTACTCACTAACTCCACCCCCAGCGATTGCTAATACATTACTAATCACACCATTAATTACACAGAGAACTGTTTATTACTTTACAGTATGTATATTCATTTATACATTAATATTATTACTACCAGTTATTTATATATAGCGCACACATATTCCGCAGCGCTGTACATTGGTCAGAATATCATATTGCAGTTATGTGCGGGGACGGTTGGCTTCTTGTCACAATGATGCTGGACAGGCAGTAAAGGTCATGGTGTGACGCAATACATACATGTAACAATAGTAATGACACATACATACCTTCCTATCATTGCTACATGCCATCGCTGCCATGTTCACCATTAACCAGACTTGGCGCGTGCGCACTGTCATGTGTGACTGTCTACGCATGCGCAGTGTGCCGATAATACCTCATTGCATGATGATGCGCATTTGCGGCTGATGTGGAATGAGGCCCTGGGGTCTCTCCCTGGCTGGGGATACTGCCTGTGACTTGTGTGGACTATTGTATACAGAGCCGGCCTTAGGCATAGGCAAACTAGGCCTAGGGCATTTGGTATGCTTAGGGGCACCAGCAGCTTCTGCTGATTAAAATGATATGTGGCATGCCTATATTCTGTGTGTGACTCCGGCTGTATCTGCATACAAAATGCTACGTTGCAGTGTATTCCCGGAAATCACTGTAATGTAGCATTTCGTATGCAGATACAGCCGCAGTCGAAACACAGAATATAGGCATGCTAGATATCATTTTAAACAGCAGAAGCTGCTTGTGCATCCCAGCCACATAGTAATGCAAATAAGTAGCATTTTCATAAACCAAGGCACCCGACGTTAGCAGAGCTGCCAGCTGACTCAGGCCAGGCATCTCCTGCAGAACTAGTGGCGGTGCTAGGGGGCACCAACCAAAATCTTGCCTAGGGCATCATATTGGTTAGGGCCGGCTCTGATTGTATACAACAATTGCTGTGTGCTCCAGACATTGTGCACTGTGCAGCGTTATCGACATATATACTGCCTGCATATTATATACTGCCTGCATATTACATACTGCCTGCATATTATATACTGCCTGCATATTACATACTGCCTGCATATTACATACTGCCTGCATATTATATACTGCCTGCATATTACATACTGCCTGCATATTACATATTGCCTGCATATTATATACTGCCTGCATATTATATACTGCCTGCATATTACATATTGCCTGCATATTATATACTGCCTGCATATTATATACTGCCTGCATATTACTCAATAGAAGTCTTCTTATTACCATTTGTTCCATTGTCTTTGGAGAATCCTGTTATTACTTAAAGGGCCTAATTTAGATCTGATCACAGCAGCAAATTTGTTAGCAGTTGGGCAAAACCATGTGCACTGCAGGTGGGGCAGATGTAACATGTGCAGAGAGAGTTAGATTTGGTTGGGTTATTTTGTTCTGTGGAGAGTAAATAC
This sequence comes from Pseudophryne corroboree, assembly GCF_028390025.1. Taxonomy (NCBI): domain Eukaryota; kingdom Metazoa; phylum Chordata; class Amphibia; order Anura; family Myobatrachidae; genus Pseudophryne; species Pseudophryne corroboree. The sequence continues at coordinate 851,348,769 of NC_086448.1, read as the reverse complement.
TGTGTGCTTTATTTTTACACTGCAATTTAGATTTCAGTTTGAACACACCCCACCCAAATCTAACTCTCTCTGCACATGTTACATCTGCCCCCCGCCCCCTGCAGTGCACACGGTTTTGCCCAACTGCTAACAAATTTGCTGCTATGATCAGGTCTGAATTAGGCCCCAAGTGTGTTAGTATTTTCTTGCTGCCATATTGGAATTATCCTGCATTACTTCTCCAGTATATCCTGCGCTCTCCTGCTGGTTATATAAGGCCCTACTGCACAGAGGTTTAGCACCTGGTGTCATCCTAAGTACTGGCATGAGTGTATATAACACTAAGGGAACAATGGATGGTTGTTTTAGGTGGAAGACCCTCCCTAGTAGCTCTAGAGGTCTTATGTAATTGTGCAGGAGTTTCATAACAGCAATATGGAACAGTGATGTCACTGAGACACAATGCACTGCCAGGTAGTGATGTCACTGAGACACAATGCTTTGCCAGGCAGAGATGTCACTGAGACAGGAGGTACTGCCAGGCAGTGTTGTTACTGAGACAGGAGGTACTGCCAGGCAGTAATGTTACTAAGACAGGAGGTACTGCCAGACAGTAATGTTACTGAGACAGGAGGTACTGCCAGGAAGTAATGGCAGTACTGCCAGACAGTGATGTCACTGAGACACAAGGTAATCTCTAGCAGTGATGTCACATAGACACAGTGCACTGCCAGGTAGTGATGTCACTGACACATGATGCAGTACCAGGTAGTGATGTCACTGACACATGAAGCACTGCCAGGTAGAGATGTCACTGACACACGAAGCAGTACCAGGTAGAGATGTCACTGACACATGAAGCAGTACCAGGTAGTGATGTCACTGACACATGAAGCAGTGCCAGGTAGTGATGTCACTGACACATGAAGCAGTGCCAGGTAGTGATGTAACTGACACATGAAGCACTGCCAGGTAGAGATGTCACTGACACATGAAGCACTGCCAGGTAGTGATGTCACTGACGCATGAAGCAGTGCCAGGTAGAGATGTCACTGACGCATGAAGCACTGCCAGGTAGAGATGTCACTGACACATGAAGCACTGCCAGGTAGTGATGTCACTGACACATGAAGCAGTGCCAGGTAGAGCTGTCACTGACACATGAAGCAGTGCCAGGTAGTGATGTCACTGACGCATCAAGCACTGCCAGGTAGTGATGTCACTGACACATGAAGCAGTGCCAGGTAGTGATGTCACTGACACATGAAGCAGTGCCAGGTAGTGATGTCACTGACACATGAAGCAGTGCCAGGTAGTGATGTCACTGACACAGGAAGCAGTGCCAGGTAGTGATGTCACTGACACATGAAGCAGTGCCAGATAGAGCTGTCACTGACACATGAAGCAGTGCCAGGTAGTGATGTCACTGATGCATCAAGCACTGCCAGGTAGTGATGTCACTGACACATGAAGCAGTGCCAGGTAGTGATGTCACTGACACATGAAGCAGTGCCAGGTAGTGATGTCACTGACACATGAAGCAGTGCCAGGTAGTGATGTCACTGACACATGAAGCAGTGCCAGGTAGTGATGTCACTGACACAGGAAGCAGTGCCAGGTAGTGATGTCACTGACACATGAAGCAGTGCCAGGTAGTGATGTCACTGACACATGAAGCAGTGCCAGATAGAACTGTCACTGACACATGAAGCACTGCCAGGTAGTGATGTCACTGACACATGAAGCAGTGCCAGGTAGTGATGTCACTGACACATGAAGCAGTGCCAGGTAGAGCTGTCACTGACACATGAAGCACTGCCAGGTAGAGATGTCACTGACACATGAAGCACTGCCAGGTAGTGATGTCACTGACGCATGAAGCACTGCAAGGTAGTGATGTCACTGACACATGAAGCAGTGCCAGGTAGTGATGTCACTGACACATGAAGCAGTGCCAGGTAGAGCTGTCACTGACACATGAAGCAGTACCAGGTAGTGATGTCACTGACACATGAAGCAGTGCCAGATAGAGCTGTCACTGACACATGAAGCAGTGACAGGTAGTGATGTCACTGACTCATGAAGCAGTGCCAGGTAGTGATGTAACTGACACATGAAGCACTGCCTGGCAGTGATGTCAGTGACACATGAAGCAGTGTCAGGTAGTGATGTCACTGACACATGAAGCAGTGCCAGGTAGAGCTGTCACTGACACATGAAGCACTGCCAGGTAGTGATGTCACTGACACATGAAGCAGTGCCAGGTAGTGATGTCACTGACACATGAAGCAGTGCCAGGTAGTGATGTCACTGACACATGAAGCAGTGCCAGGTAGTGATGTCACTGACACATGAAGTAGTGCTATGTCTCCACCATGACAGTTATAGATCATATGGAAATGAATACCTTCTTTGCTATGGTTAGTATTACCATTGTAGTGTACAGTATATTTACTGTATTATGATTCGGAATTTGTTGTAAATAATATGAAATATGAATAATAATCATAATTATGAGTTACTAAAGTCATAAATAAACATATTTGCAGGTAGTGGAGACATGGTGTAAAAACAGAAATATAGTGTCCGTAATGACGTGGGGGTTGGAGGTGGAGGGACGTATAGAGATCCTGGAGCTGTCAGCAGGCAAATTCTTGAATGGATCCTAGAGCCGGGTGACAAGGTAACATGTGCGGTGGGAATCCAGTGAACTGCGGGCCACCCCGCAATGCGAGGCATGGATCCTGTGTGGAAGAGAGTGGAGAATAAGCACAGAATAATAATAATAATAATTGTATTTATATAGTGCATATATAAGACTCAAGGTGCATAACATCAGAGAGAAGATGGATGGTGTAATGGGGGTGAGGAAAGGTGGGTAAGAGAAGCATACTATCAGAGAGAAGATGGATGGGGTGATGCAGATGAGGATAGGTGGGGAAGAGAAGCATAACATCAGAGAGAAGATGGATGGGTTGATGGGGGTGGGGATAGGTGGGGAAGAGAAGCATACTATCAGAGAGAAGATGGATGGGGTGTTGCGGGTGAGGAAAGGTGGGGAAGAGAAGCATAACATCAGAAAAAAGATGGATGGGGTGATGGGGGTGGGGATAGGTGGGGAAGAGAAGTATAACATCAGAGAGAAGATGGATGGGGTGTTGGGGGTGGGGATAGGTGGGGAAGAGAAGCATACCATCAGAGAGAAGATGGATGGGGTGATGGGGGTGGGGATAGGTGGGGAAGAGAAGCATACCATCAGAGAGAAGATGGATGGGGTGATGGGGGTGGGGATAGGTGGGGAAGAGAAGCATACTATCAGAGAGAAGATGGATGGGATGATGGGGGTGGGGATAGGTGGGGAAGAGAAGCATAACATCAGAGAGAAGATGGATGGGGTGATGGGGGTGAGGAAAGGTGGAGAAGAGAAGCATACTATTAGAGAGAAGATGGATGGGGTGATGGGGGCGAGGAAAGGTGGAGAAGAGAAGCATAATATCAGAGAGAAGATGGATAGGGTGATGGGGGTGAGGAAAGGTGGAGAAGAGAAGCATAATATCAGGGAGAAGAAGGATGGGGTGTTGGTATAGGGATAGGTGGGGAAGAGAAGCATAACATCAGAGAAAAGATGGATGGGGTGATGGGGGTGGGGATAGATGGGAAAGAGAAACATACTATCAGAGAGAAGATGGATGGGGTGTTGCAGGTGAGGAAAGGTGGGGAAGAGAAGCATAACATCAGAGAGAAGATGGATGGGATGAGGGGGGTGGGGATAGGTGGGGAAGAGAAGCATAACATCAGAGAGAAGATGGATGGGGTGTTGGAGGTGGGGATAGGTGGAGAAGAGAAGCATAATATCAGAGAGAAGATAGATGGGATGTTGGGGTAAGGATAGGTGGGGAAGAGAAGCATACTATCAGAGAGAAGATGGATGGGGTGTTGGGGGTAGAGATAGGTGGGAAAGAGAAGCATAACATCAGAGAGAATATGGATGGGGTGTTGGAGAAGAGAAACATAACATCAGAGAGAAGATGGATGGGGTGTTGGGGTGAGGAGATGTGGGAAAGAGATGCATACCATCAGAGAGAAGATGGATGGGTTGTTGGGGTGAGGAGATGTGGGAAAGAGAAGCATACTATCAGTGAGAAGATGGATGGGGTGTTGGGGTGAGGAGATGTGGGAAAGCGAAGCATACCATCAGAGAAAAGATGGATGGGGTGTTGGGATGGGGATAGGTGGAGAAGAGAAGCATTCTATCAGAGAGAAGATGGATGGGGTGTTGGGGGTGGGGATAGGTGGGGAAGAGAAGCATAACATCAGAGAAAAGATGGATGGGGTGATGGGGGTGGGGATAGGTGGGAAAGAGAAACATACAGAGAGAAGATGGATGGGGTGTTGCGGGTGAGGAAAGGTGGGGAAGAGAAGCATACTATTAGAGAGAAGATGGATGGGGTGATGGGGGTGGGGATAGGTGGGGAAGAGAAGCATAACATCAGAGAAAAGATGGATGGGGTGATGGGGGTGGGGATAGGTGGGAAAGAGAAACATACTATCAGAGAGAAGATGGATGGGGTGTTGCGGGTGAGGAAAGGTGGGGAAGAGAAGCATAACATCAGAGAGAAGATGGATGGGATGATGGGGGTGGGGATAGGTGGAGAAGAGAAGCATTCTATCAGAGAGAAGATGGATGGGGTGTTGTGGGTGGGGATAGGTGGGGAACAGAAGCATAACATCAGAGAAAAGATGGATGGGGTGATGGGGGTGGGGATAGGTGGGAAAGAGAAACATACTATCAGAGAGAAGATGGATGGGGTGTTGCGGGTGAGGAAAGGTGGGGAAGAGAAGCATAACATCAGAGACAAGATGGATGGGATGATGGGGGTGGGGATAGGTGGGGAAGAGAAGCATAACATCAGAGAGAAGATGGATGGGGTGTTGGGGGTGGGGAAGGTGGAGAAGAGAAGCATAACATCAGAGAGAAGATAGATGGGGTGTTGGGGTAAGGATAGGTGGGGAAGAGAAGCATACTATCAGAGAGAAGATGGATTGGGTGATGGGGGTGGGGAAAGGTGGAAAAGAGAAGCATACTATCAGAGAGAAGATGGATGGGGTGTTGGGGGTGGGTATAGGTGGAGAAGAGAAGCATACTATCAGAGAGAAGATGGATGGGGTGTTGGGGGTGGGTATAGGTGGGGGAGTGAAGCATAACATCAGAGAGAAGATGGATGGTGTGATGGGGACGGGGATAGGTGGAGAAGAGAAGCATACTATCAGAGAGAAGATGGATGGGGTGTTGGGGGCGGGGATAGGTGGGGAAAAGAAGCAAAACATCAGAGAGAAGATGGATGGTGTGATGGGGGTGGGGATAGGTGGAGAAGAGAAGCATACTATCAGAGAGAAGATAGATGGGGTGTTGGGGTAAGGAGAGGTGGGGAAGAGAAGCATACTATCAGAGAGAAGATGGATTGGGTGATGGGGGTGGGGAAAGGTGGAAAAGAGAAGCATACTATCAGAGAGAAGATAAGATGGATGGGGTGTTGGGGGTAGAGATAGGTGGGAAAGAGAAGCATAACATCAGAGAGAATATGGATGGGGTGTTGGAGAAGAGAAGCATAACATCAGAGAGAAGATGGATGAGTTGTTGGGGTGAGGAGATGTGGGAAAGAGAAGCATAACATCAGAGAGAAGATGGATGGGATGTTGGGGTGGGGATAGGTGGGGAAGAGAAGAAATACTATCAGAGATAAGATGGATGGGGTGTTGGAGAAGAGAAGCATAACATCAGAGAGAAGATGGATGGGGTGTTGGGATGAGGATAGGTGGGGAAGAGAAGCATACTATCAGAGAAAAGATGGATGGGGTGTTGGAGAAGAGAAGTATAACATCAGAGAGAAGATGGACGGGGTGTTGGGATGGGGATAGGTGGGGAAGAGAAGCATACTATCAGTTAGAGCAGAGGTTCCCAAACTGTGTGCCGTGGCTCCCTGGGGTGCCTCGGGACACTTGCAGGGATGCCCTGGGTTAGTGGTCCAGGACAAATTAAATTATTCATGGTCAATATAATAGGCAAAACCAGTGCTGGTGGCTGCCATTCATAAAATATGTGGCCAAACAGAAGCAAATCTTGTCCCTCACCACACAACTGACCCTAAGGATGACATATAAACTAGAGATGAGCGGGTTCGGTTTCTCTGAAACCGAACCCGCACGAACTTCATGTTTTTTTCACGGGTCCGAGCTGTCGGATTCTCGCGAGACTCGGATTCTATATAAGGAGCCGCGCGTCGCCGCCATTTTCACACGTGCATTGAGATTGATAGGGAGAGGACGTGGCTGGCGTCCTCTCCATTAGAAATTAGATTAGAAGAGAGAGAGAGATTGTGCAGAGTCAGACAGAGTTTACCACAGTGACCAGTGCAGTTGTTGTTAGTTAACTTTTATTTATTTTAATATATATCCGTTCTCTGCTATATCCGTTCTCTGCCTGAAAAAAAACGATACACAGCAGCAGCCAGTCACACAGTGTGACTCAGTCTGTGTGCACTCAGCTCAGCCCAGTGTGCTGCACATCAATGTATAAAAGGCAAAGCTTATAATAATTGTGGGGGAGACTGGGGAGCACTGCAGGTTGTTATAGCAGGAGCCCCCAGGAGTACATAATATTATATTAATTTAAAATTAAACAGTGCACACTTTTGCTGCAGGAGTGCCACTGCCAGTGTGACTAGTGGTGACCAGTGCCTGACCACCAGTATAGTAGTATATTGTTGTATGTATTGTATACTATCTCTTTATCAACCAGTCTATATTAGCAGCAGACACAGTACAGTGCGGTAGTTCACGGCTGTGGCTACCTCTGTGTCGGCAGTCGGAACTCGGCAGGCAGTCCGTCCATCCATAATTGTATTACAATATATACCACCTAACCGTGGTATTTTTTTTTCTTTCTTTATACCGTCATAGTGTCATACTAGTTGTTACGAGTATACTACTATCTCTTTATCAACCAGTGTACAGTGCGGTAGTTCACGGCTGTGGCTACCTCTGTGTCGGCAGTCGGCAGGCAGTCCGTCCATCCATAATTGTATTATTATTATAATATATACCACCTAACCGTGGTTTTTTTTCCATTCTTTATACCGTCGTCATAGTGTCATACTAGTTGTTACGAGTATACTACTATCTCTTTATCAACCAGTGTACAGTGCGGTAGTTCACGGCTGTGGCTACCTCTGTGTCGGCAGTCGGCAGGCAGTCCGTCCATCCATAATTGTATTATTATTATAATATATACCACCTAACCGTGGTTTTTTTTTCATTCTTTATACCGTCGTCATAGTGTCATACTAGTTGTTACGAGTATACTACTATCTCTTTATCAACCAGTGTACAGTGCGGTAGTTCACGGCTGTGGCTACCTCTGTGTCGGCAGTCGGCAGGCAGTCCGTCCATCCATAATTGTATTATTATTATAATATATACCACCTAACCGTGGTTTTTTTTCCATTCTTTATACCGTCGTCATAGTGTCATACTAGTTGTTACGAGTATACTACTATCTCTTTATCAACCAGTGTACAGTGCGGTAGTTCACGGCTGTGGCTACCTCTGTGTCGGCAGTCGGCAGGCAGTCCGTCCATCCATAATTGTATTATTATTATAATATATACCACCTAACCGTGGTTTTTTTTTCATTCTTTATACCGTCGTCATAGTGTCATACTAGTTGTTACGAGTATACTACTATCTCTTTATCAACCAGTGTACAGTGCGGTAGTTCACGGCTGTGGCTACCTCTGTGTCGGCAGTCGGCAGGCAGTCCGTCCATCCATAATTGTATTATTATTATAATATATACCACCTAACCGTGGTTTTTTTTCCATTCTTTATACCGTCGTCATAGTGTCATACTAGTTGTTACGAGTATACTACTATCTCTTTATCAACCAGTGTACAGTGCGGTAGTTCACGGCTGTGGCTACCTCTGTGTCGGCAGTCGGCAGGCAGTCCGTCCATCCATAATTGTATTATTATTATAATATATACCACCTAACCGTGGTTTTTTTTTCATTCTTTATACCGTCGTCATAGTGTCATACTAGTTGTTACGAGTATACTACTATCTCTTTATCAACCAGTGTACAGTGCGGTAGTTCACGGCTGTGGCTACCTCTGTGTCGGAACTCGGCAGGCAGTCCGTCCATCCATAATTGTATTATTATTATAATATATACCACCTAACCGTGGTTTTTTTATTGCGCCTCATTGCGCCTCTTTTTTTCTTTGCGTCATGTGCTGTTTGGGGAGGGTTTTTTGGAAGGGCCATCCTGCGTGACACTGCAGTGCCACTCCTAGATGGGCCCGGTGTTTGTGTCGGCCACTAGGGTCGCTAATCTTACTCACACAGTCAGCTACCTCATTGCGCCTCTTTTTTTCTTTGCGTCATGTGCTGTTTGGGGAGGGTTTTTTGGAAGGGCCATCCTGCGTGACACTGCAGTGCCACTCCTAGATGGGCCCGGTGTTTGTGTCGGCCACTAGGGTCGCTAATCTTACTCACACAGCTACCTCATTGCGCCTCTTTTTTTCTTTGCGTCATGTGCTGTTTGGGGAGGGTTTTTTGGAAGGGACATCCTGCGTGACACTGCAGTGCCACTCCTAGATGGGCCCGGTGTTTGTGTCGGCCACTAGGGTCGCTTATCTTACTCACACAGCGACCTCGGTGCAAATTTTAGGACTAAAAATAATATTGTGAGGTGTGATGTGTTCAGAATAGGCTGAAAATGAGTGTAAATTATGTTTTTTGAGGTTAATAATACTTTGGGATCAAAATTACCCCCAAATTCTATGATTTAAGCTGTTTTTTAGGGTTTTTTGAAAAAAACACCCGAATCCAAAACACACCCGAATCCGACAAAAATAATTCGGTGAGGTTTTGCCAAAACGCGTTCGAACCCAAAACACGGCCGCGGAACCGAACCCAAAACCAAAACACAAAACCCGAAAAATTTCAGGCGCTCATCTCTAATATAAACGCGATCTACTTAATATAATATTTCTTTCTAAATTTCTCAATAAGAAATTTTTGGCCTAGGGGTGCCATGAAAAAAATTCTGATATTCTAGGGCGCCGTGATTCAAAAAAGTTTGGAAACCACTGAGTTAGAGGATGGATGGGGAGTTGGGATGGGGATAGGTGGGGAGAGAAGCATACTATCAAAGAGAAGATGGATGGGGTGTTGGGATGGGGATAGGTGGGGAAGAGAAGCATACTATCAGAGAGAAGATGGATGGGGTGTTGCAGAAGAGAAGCTTAGCATTAGAGAGAAGATGGATGGAGTGTTTGGGTGAGCATTGGTGGGGAAGAGAAGCATACCATCAGAGAAAAGATGGATGGGGTGTTGGGTGTGGGGATAGGCGGGGAAGAGAAGCATAACATCAGAGAGAAGATGGATGGGGTGTTTGGTTGAGGATTGGTGGCGAAGAGAAGCATAACATCAGAGAAAAGATGGATGGGGTGTTGGGATGGGGATAGGTGGGGAAGAGAAGAAATACTATCAGAGAGAAGATGGATGGGGTGTTGGAGAAGAGAAGCATAACATCAGAGAGAAGATAGATGGGGTGTTGGGATGCGGATAGGTGGGGAAGAGAAGCATACTATCAGAGAGAAGATGGATGGGGTGTTGGGATGGGGATAGGTGGGGAAGAGAAGCATACTATCAGAGAGAAGATGGATGGGGTGTTTGGGTGAGGATTGGTGGGGTAGAGAAGCATAACATCAGAGAGAAGATGGATGCTGTGATGGGGTGGGGATAGGTGGGGAAGAAACATACTATCAGAGAAAAGATGGATGGGGTGATGGGGGTGGGAAAAGGTGGGGAAGAGAAGCATACCATCAGAGAGAAGATGGATGGGGTGTTGGGGGTGGGGATAGGTGGGGAAGAGAAGCATACTATCAGAGAGAAGATGGATGGGGTGATGGGGGTGGGGATAGGTGGGGAAGAGAAGCATACTATCAGAGAGAAGATGGATGGGGTGATGGGGGTGGGGAAAGGTGGGGAAGAGAAGCATACCATCAGAGAGAAGATGGATGGGGTGTTGGGGGTGCGGATAGGTGGGGGAGAGAAGCATAACATCAGAGAGAAGATGGATGGGGTGTTGGGGTGGGAAAGGAAAGCATAACATCAGAGAGAAGATGGATGGGGTGTTGGGGTGGGGATAGGTGGGGAAGAGACGCATACTATCAGAGAGAAAATGGATGGGGGGATGGGGGGAGGAAAGGTGGGGAAGAAAAGCATACCATCAGAGAGAAGATGGATGGGGTGTTGGGGTGGGAAAGGAAAGCATAACATCAGAGAGAAGATGGATGGGGTGTTGGGTGGGGATAGTTAGGAAAGAGAAGCAGAGAGGGGTTTGGATAACGTGATCACAGGAGAACATCTTACAACATGTTTCCTCTCCTGCCACAGGAGCGGCCTTTTGTGTCCTACATGATATATTGTGAGGGCAGGAAATGTGGTCTTGGAATGTAAACACCAGACTCCCCTGGATTTTCAAAAATATATATATTGTCGAAGCAAAAAATATTACACACACACTCCACGTGCAAACACCACACAGAGTGGCCACTGGTCGTGCGCATTCTCACCGTGCGTACGCATACATGCACGCTACGTACACTGGTTCACGAGCCTTGCGCATTGGAGCATGATGGGTGTATATACGGTAAAAGGAGCAATCACTGCGAAACGCCATAAAGTTGCACACAGACACTTATTTCATACAACACATAAATTACACATAGATAAAACATGTCAAGCACCAGACACTATAATGTATTTATATAATAGAGTGTAAAACCAGATATATATGTATTATTGGGATGGAACAAGTTAATTATATCATGCTTAGTGTCAAAATAATCAGGGTAATGAGTGAATTAATTTGATGGCAGTGGGTAGGTTGTAGCACATTGCAACGATTAGTTATGATTGAATGTATGAATATGAAGCTACATTCTAAAGTGAATAAAATAATCTCCTGAAAGAAAGCATGTGGGCAGGAAACCAGTGGCTAACCCTTATGATGTCTTCTTCAAGGCTGGATGTTGCTTGCATATGAACTGACCAATAACACATCATGAATGAGATATCTCCCTCCCCTGGACCAATAACAGAAGACTCAGTCCCAGACATGTACTTCTCCCCCAATACACAGTATATAGGTGATTCCCCTCACCCAAGAACTTCTGTTTGCTGTTTTTCTGTTGCTGTTTTGTTGCAGTTGAGGCAGAGCTAAAGATGGAGCGGACTGTGTAAAGTATGCTGGCTGTAGCTGTAATTGATCTTTATGTTACTACAACTGCTTCTTGTGTAATTGTAACATTGTAACTGAATGATATATACTGTATGTGGCCGGAGAGACTAACCAGCCACACGTGTAATGGCGGCCGCGGCACTGAAGGTGTTAACCCCTAGTGCCCGGCGCCATTAGGAGGACAATGGGCGCTTGGCACCACTTTTAAACTGTGCTCTGGCGCTAGTTGGCATCTTTAAATGTATTGTGGGTGCTAGGCACCGGGTATTTTAAATATGTTTAATAGTGTGTCATATGTTATATCGCTGCGCAGTGTGCAGTTGGAGAATGATGAACTGATGGACAGGGCACTTACAAGGAAAGTACAAGGTATTTTGTTTCTAAAAAGGCCTTGAAAATATTTTGTGAGACACTTTTTGCATAGGAAGTTGTATGGTAATTGTCCTAGCTGGTGACTTGCTATGTACAAGTAAATGTCAATTAGCCGGACTCTTGGTGGACAAAACATCTTTGAAATACAAATGAAGGTGGAAGGAAGACTGTTTGTTGTGTTGCAGCCTTTCCTGTTGTAATCACAAACACTGGGTTTGCATGGAGATGCGAATGAGACAGAAACATTTGTATTTTGAAGCTATGTGTTAAATGTCTCAATGGCGAAGTGTAAACTCCCAGGTGGTAGGAATTGGAGTTTAAATTATACAAAACTTTGTGTGTGCCAGGAAGGAGGAAATCGCTTAATTAACTTATATCCTTTTAAAATGTAATTTATGTATATTTTGTAAGATATCCTGATTGGATGGAAAGGACTGTGGTTTGTGATTTTACTGTATAAAAAGAGGAGGCCTGTGAGCCTCCAGGGTGTATTATACCATTTTGATTCTGCTGTAACATCTGCTGTATTACTCAGCCTTTTTGAAGGCTGTATTTGGGCAAATAAAGATCTTCTGCCTAAAGACGATGCTTCATCTTGTGACCTGCAGGCCTATGCAAAACATAGCCCCGTTCTCCGACTGTCCAGGGAGCACCCCAACGTCTCCAAGTTCCGCCTTCCGCCAGCTACCGGTAGAGGACTAGTGGGGATTCGTCAATACCACACAGGTGTGGTAAGGCAGTGTGTTGGCACATACAGAGCAGAACCATGGTTCCAAACACCACGGCAGGTTAGGAGTTTGGTGGTGGCAGCATAAACCCACCCACAGCGCAGTGAGTGGAGTTAGCAACAGGCGATTACTGACGGTAAGCGGGAATCCCCTATGTGGTCAGGTCCCGTGTGACCTAACCTTCCATTCTGTGTACTGGGGACGGGACCGTCCGGTCACACTGTACTTGTGATATATTGTATACATACCCTTTTAATATCAAATATATACATCTCTGAGCGTTGGACCTCAGCTTACAATGTGTGCAAGTACTTGTTTTCTCTTAAGGGATGTAGTATTTGCTACATACAGCGCACTTTTATCGTATATGGTAATAAGATGCGCCTTGCGTCCGCAGCATATATTTACGCTGGCACTTTAAATATTTATTAGAGATAATCTGAACTTCTCAATATAGACATACTGTACCCCCGATTTCAGATGAAGGTGCCCTGAATAGGAACGTGGTCACACTACAGGTACCCTTCCCATAAAATCATCCTTTCAGTTCTATGACACCTTTTAGTTTATTTTAATTATTTTTACTATCCGTGTTCTTAGTGCTAAGAGTGTGCACCTGCATCTCTCTTCCCCCAGCATAGTGTGCATCTGCATCTCTCTTCCTCCAGCATAGTATTAGAAGCCTCAGCATGATAGCACCTCTTGATATCTTTAGTAATAGGATGTGCAGTCCAGGTCCCCCCTTTTTTCCCACTATATTTGTGTATATATTTTACACTAGAAGGCCAGGCTTCCTTCCTCTGGTATTGGCACTCCTCCCATTCACCCTCAGGTGTATTAATTAGCTGGGTTCCTGCATTTCAGATCACACATTGATAAGGCCCTATTTAGAGGTAAGTCCTGAATACATTTATAGCATGTGATAGTATTAGTAATGTTAGGGACCCATGTGATGAAGTCACCTGGCCGCGGTACATGGGCCCGCATATTTGCGCAAATGTGTGCTAAGAACTTCAATTATACTCCATGTTCATTGTGAAGGTTTATTTCAATTATTTTTTACTATCAGTGTTCTTAGTGCTAGGAGTGTGCGTCTGCATCTCTCTTCCCCCAGCATAGTGTGCGTCTGCATCTCTCTTCCTCCAGCACAGTGTGACAAATCCGCAAACTGTACTTGGATTGGGACAAGAGTGCCGATTGGCTGGAGTAATATACTCTAAGCCAGGATAGTTAGGAGAAATGAATATAATGAATTATGAATCTTGATTTTCTGCTGGAATTATGTGGAATATTGATACCTCAGGGTATGAAACTATACTCATCCATTTGATGGTTTTGCTCAGGGGTAGAGCTAGGCTTTCTGCCACCAAGGGCAAAGACTCAGTTTACTTCAATACAGACTGAAATGTTTGCAAGGTGAGCACAAAACCCAATATTAGTCTCATTCTATTATTCTTTGGTTCTGGGGCATCTTAGGGAGTAATTCAGACCTGATTGCTAGGGTGCGTTTTTGCATCCCTGCGATAAGGTAGTCGCCCCCTACAGGGGGAGGGTATGGTGTGTGTGCAGGTTGTGCACAGCCCAAGACTTACTCAGCGGCTGCGATGATCGGGGCCGGGGCTGACGTCAGACACCCTCCCTCCAAACGCCTGGTCCCTCCTGCGTTTTCCCGGACACTCCTTGAAAATGGTCAGTTGCCACCCACAAATGGCCTCTTCCTGTCAATATCCTTGCAATTGCCGGTGCGTTCGTAATTTTTGCACCATCCTGTTGCTGAGCGGCGACCCCCGTTGCTGCGGTCCGTCGCGCCTGCGCATTGCGGTGCATATGCATTTGCAGTTCAGATCTAATCGCAGGCTGTGAGAAAACGTACAGCAGCGATCAGGTCTGAATCGGCTCCTTAATTTTATATGGAACATCCACACTCCACTGTCTCAAGACTCATAGGGAAGTATTGCTACCAATACTACATTACATTATCCACCATATAATGGAGAGAACATCAGTGACCACCATATAATGGAGAGACCATCAGTGGCCACCATATAATGGAGAGAACATACCAGTGGCCACCATATAATGGAGAGAACATCAGTGGCCACCATATAATGGAGAGAACATCAGTGGCCACCATATAATGGAGAGAATATCAGTGGCCACCATATAATTGAGAGAACATACCAGTGGCCACCATATAATGGAGAGAACATACCAGTGGCCACCATCTAATGGAGAGAACATCAGTGAACACCATATAATGGAGAGAACATCACATTGGCTACCATATAATGGAGAGAACATCAGTGGCCACCATATAATGGAGAGAACATCAGTGGCCACCATATAATGGAGAGAACATACCAGTGGCCACTATATAATGGAGAGAACATCAGTGGACACCATATAATGGAGAGAACATCAGTGGCCACCATATAATGGAGAGAACATCAGTGGCCACCATATAATGGAGAGAATATACCAGTGGCCACCACATAACGGAGAGAACATACCAGTGGCCACCATATAATGGAGAGAACATCAGTGACCACCATATAATGGAGAGAACATCACATTGGCCACCATATAATGGAGAGAACATCAGTGGCCACCATATAATGGAGAGAACATCAGTGGCCACCATATAATGGAGAAAACATCACAGTGGCCACCATATAATGGAGAGAACATCAGTGGCCACCATATAATGGAGAGAACATCAGTGGATACCATATAATGGAGAGAACATCAGTGGCCACCATATAATGGAGAGAACATCAAAGTGGCCACCATATAATGGAGAGAACATCACATTGGCCACCATATAATGGAGAGAACATCAGTGGCCACCATATAATGGAGAGAATATACCAGTGGCCACCATATAATGGAGAGAACATACCAGTGGCCAACATATAATGGAGAGAACATCAAAGTGGCCACCATATAATGGAGAGAACATACCAGTGGCCACCATAAAATGGAGAGAACATACCGGTGGCCACCATTTAATGGAGAGAACATCACAGTGGCCACCATATAATGGAGAGAACATCACAGTGACCACTATATAATTGTAGAGAACATTCCAGTGGCCACCATATATTGGAGAGAACATGCCAGTAGCCACCATATAACAGAAATAACATACCAGTGGCCACCATATAATGGAGAGAACATCACCATGGTCACCATATAACAGAGAGAACATACCAGTGGCCACCATATAATGGAGAGAACATCACAGTGGCCACCATATAATTGTAGAGAACATACCAGAGGCCACCACATAATGGAGAGAACATACCAGTGGCCACCATATAACAGAGAGAACATACCAGTGGCCACCATATAATGGAGAGAACATCACAGTGGCCACCATATAACAGAGAGAACGTACCAGTGGCCACCATGTAATGGAGAGAACATAGCAGTGGCCACCATATAACAGAGAGAACATAACAGTGGCCACCATGTTATGGAGATAACATACCAATGGCCACCATATAATGGAGAGTACATACCAGTGGCCACCATATAATAGAGAGAACATACCAGTGGCCACCATATAATGGAGAGAACATACCAGTGGCAACCATATAATGGAGAGAACATACCAGTGGCCACCATATAACAGAGAGAACATAACAGTGGCCACCATGTTATGGAGATAACATACCAATGGCCACCATATAATGGAGAGAACATACCAGTGGCCACCATATAATGGAGAGAACATACCAGGGCATAATATTATGCAGAAGAGATAACAGTGTGGGACATATAATATCTACAATACGGAATTCCAGTAGTAAAGGATATGACTGTAACCCTAACCACTGTACAGATGAGACACACTCCTTATGACAGATTAAACAGTGGAGTCATTCTCACTCATTCACACTGTTTATAAACTCAAATATTCTAGATTCTAGATTCTAGATCCTATGGTTTAGATCCTGTGTGTTGGGATTTCCTTCATACAGTCTTAAAATACACTAGTAGATTCTTTTGCAAGGTGAGCACCGTGACCCACCATAAGTCTCATTTGTTGCCATACTGCATGGACAGCACCCTGCTCGGGTGACCTTAACAGCCTGCTAGTGGTGCAGCCTACTATACTCACCCACATCCTTTTCTAGCCCACCCACATACCACCATGGCCATCCATGTCACTCCCACATCCCCTCCCTCATTTCATTTTTATTTAATAAAAATTATAAAAATAAAGTGAACTCAGGTGGTCCATCGAGACCATCATTCTGCCGAGGACATACCTATACCCGGGTGTAGTATGGTTTGCCGCCGGTCGGGGTCCCGGCGACCAGCATACCAGCACCGGAATCCCGACCGCCGGTATACCAACAGCTGGGCGAGCGCAAATGAGCCCCTTGTAGGCTCACTGCACTCGCCACGCTATCTATTCTCCCTCCAGGGAGGTTGTGGACCCCCAAGAGGGAGAAAAGATGTTGGTATGCCGGCAGTCGGGATTCCGGAGCCGGTATGGTGGTCGCCGGGAGCCTGGCCGCCGGCAACCTGAAGACCACCCCTATAGCCAATGCTCCCCTGCTGAGGGCCACATGCCCTGCCTCTGCCCTCTAGTTTTGTACCTGGGTTTGCTGGTATTTCCGCTTTTTTCCGGGCATAGTGTCGTATCTTACACATGCAGATAAACAGGGCAATTCAGGAGTTGCACATAAATGGTGTACAATTGTGTGCCCAGAATGAAATGCAGATATTTGCTCATAAACAGAGTTATACGCATCTGTGCCACCACATGGACCTATATACAATGTATACAGGTGGATGTATCTGCCTCAAGGTCAGTGTGCACCTGCAGCAACCCTAGCCGTGGTACAAGAGATCTGTCTGAAATCACAGTTACCACTTCTGTCCATACATGCTTCCTGTAAATATAGCCTATGTGTGAACGCCTTGATGCCAGCCAGGTATACTGATTCATCTGCAAGTGGTGCTGCGCCCGTAGATGTATTAGAACAGCTGAAGAGAACATAAATAAGAAGTTATGGTAGATTTACCATCAATAACTCTACTTCTCCTTCAGGGTCCACAGTGGAATCCACAGGATATACCTTGGTACCCTAACTCTCTCTCAAACTACTGTCCCATCTCTCAGCTCCCATGTCTCTCTCCCGTCCCATCTCTCAGCTCCCATGCCCCTCCAAGCTACTGGAGAGACTTGCCTACACTCGCCTCACACACTTTCTTAACTCACACAGCCTACTGGACCCACATCAGTCAGGCTTTCGTGCCCAACACTCCACGGAGACAGCACTGACCAAAGTAGTGAATGATCTGGTCACTGCTAGATGGAAAGGCCATTACTCACTACTTATTCTCCTTCATCTCTCTGCTGCTTTTGACACTGTTGACCACTCTCTTCTCATACAAACACTACAATCCCTAGTTCTTCAGGACACAGCCCTTTCTTGTTTCACATCCTACTTATCTAATCGCTCCTTCAGTGGTTGTTTCTCTGATTCCACCTCTTCTTCTCTACCACTATCAGTTGGAGTATCGCAAGGCTCAGTCTTAAGGGGGGTACTCACAAAGCAATCGCTGCTTAAAATCTAAGCAATCTGACTAGATTGCTTAGATTTTAAGCAGGATCGCTCCGTGTGTAGCCCCCACAGCGATAGCGATGTGCAGCCCCGCGCATCGCTATCGCTGGTGCTAGATTGGTCTGCATGCAGGCCAATCTAGCAGGTCGCTCACTTCACCCGCTGGGTGAAGTGAGCGGCCCCCCGTCTCCCCCCACACGCTCAGCACACATCGCGCTGTGCTGAGCGGTGGTAGAGATGTGTGCTGAGCGGTTCGCTCAGCACACATCTCTCCCGCATCGGCCAGTGAGTACTGGCCTTTAGGTCCTCTGCTTTTCTCTATCTATATCTCATCTCTTGGGAATCTAATCAGCTCTTTCGGATTTCAGTACCATCTGTATGTGTCACGATCCGGGTATCTGGACGCCATTTCTTACCCATCAGATGCCTCCTAAGGCTGGCTCAGCGCTCCAGGACCGGATCCCATCTGTTATCCTAATGTTCACATTCCTGCATCCTCTCCTGTCTCTCTGAGACGCTGTCACAGTAACGCCTTATTACATCTGGCATGGCGTCTCCCGCGGCCTCCGCCGCCGTCCCTGAGCTTCTGCATGCAGAGTGTCAGAGTGGCGATTACGTCAGCCGCGGCCTCCGCTGTGTCCGCGTGGTTGGATGTGCACTTGTCAGCCTGGCGTCTCCTGTCTCCAGTGGCCGGCGCCGCCATTACTGTTTTCATTACCACATGGATTACAAACCAAACTTCCCTCCAAGTGTCTGCATGGGCGCAGCCATCTTGGATTCTGTCAGCTGATCATTTCCTCCAATCTGTTGTCAGTATTGTTAATCTGCATAATTGCCTAGCCAATCCCTTCCTTGCTGCAGGTATAAATACACTGTGCCTGAGCAAGGAAGGCGTCAGTGCTTTGGTTGTCAAACCTAGTTCCTGTTTGTCTCTCTCCTGTGATTGTCTTCCAGGT
The DNA here is from genome assembly GCF_028390025.1 of Pseudophryne corroboree. Taxonomy (NCBI): domain Eukaryota; kingdom Metazoa; phylum Chordata; class Amphibia; order Anura; family Myobatrachidae; genus Pseudophryne; species Pseudophryne corroboree. The sequence continues at coordinate 851,329,846 of NC_086448.1, read as the reverse complement.
TCCAGCTCCTGTCTCAAGACTTCCACCATAGAGACCCGCACCAGCATTCCACCTGCGGTGTAGCCTGACTCTCCAATCCATTGTGGATTCATCTGTTTCCAGCTACAACATTACCTGCTTCCAGCTCAGCTTTCAGCAGAGTACAGCTTCCCTTAAAGGGCCGGTGTCCTTTCTACACTTTACCACTCTCCACCGGTATTATTATTTCTCCGCTCTCAAGTTCTACATTTCAGTTCATATTTCATCGCTCCCAAGTTCATCTATTATTTAACTGGTTCCAGCCAGTATCCACTCCGTGCTAACAACAGTCTGGTTCCAGCCAGTATCCACAGCAGCTGTTTTACCTTCAGCAACCCAGCTTTTCCTGGAACACCAGCTGGCACAATCCTGGGTTATCTCCATTGCTACAGTCGGGCCTGGTAAGGACTTTCCATCTAGAAGATCATAAGAACTATCTCACACTACCAGTGCCCTGTGGCTCCTGCCATCCTGTAGTACCCAGGAACTGTATTTATTATTTGCTGACTTTTACGTTTTCTTTTACTGCTGCTGTGTTGCGGAGTTGTCATAATAAACATCATTGACTTTTATCCAAGTTATCGTGGTCACGCTTTCGGGCAGTTATTATTCATGTTACTTACATGTCCAGGGGTCTGATACAACCTCCCAGGTTCCGGTACATCTCAGCCCCTACAACTGAGGCTGCCTCCCGTCAGCTCAGGCCCTCAGTTGTGACAGTAAGCACTGACCTAATGAATCCAGCCAGAGACCAGGATCAAGCGGCCAGGCCGATGCAAGAACTGGCAGCCCGACTAGAACATCAGGAGGCTGCACAGGGCCACATCATCCGCTGTCTCCAGGATCTCTCTACTCGGCTGGATGGGATTCAGACAACTCTCCGTGGATCAGGCGCATCTGGTGCGTCAACCACAGTGACTCCAGCTATAACCCCACCCACCTTACCCATTTCTGCTCCACGTCTTCATCTTCCAACGCCAGCAAAATTTGACGGATCTCCAAGATTCTGCAGGGGATTTCTCAACCAGTGTGAGATTCAGTTTGAGCTACAACCTGGCAATTTTCCCAGTGACCGTACAAAAATTGCCTACATTATCTCTCTTCTCAGTGGCTCCGCCCTTGACTGGGCATCACCGTTATGGGAGAGGTCCGACACCCTGCTATCTTCTTACACTGCATTCGTGTCAACATTCAGGCGCATCTTCGACGAGCCAGGCCGGGTAACCTCAGCTTCATCCGAGATTCTCCGTTTACGCCAGGGGTCACGTACTGTAGGACAATATCTGATACAGTTCCAGATCCTGGCATCCGAACTGGCATGGAACGACGAGGCCCTGTATGCTGCATTCTGGCATGGCTTATCTGAGCTTATTAAAGATGAGTTAGCTACCAGAGACTTACCTTCTAAGTTAGATGAGCTAATCTCACTCTGCACGAAAGTTGATTTACGTTTCAGAGAGAGAGCAACTGAGCGTGGAAGATCATCTGCTCCAAAATCTTCTGCTCCTCCTCCTCGTCAACTGTCACCATCTAAAGATGAGCCCATGCAAATTGGCCGTTCCCGTTTAACTCCTGCTGAGCGCCGAAGACGCCTCTCTGAGTCTCTTTGTCTTTACTGTGCAGCTCCGTCTCACACCATCAATGCCTGTCCCGAACGTCCGGGAAAACTCCAAACCCTAGCTCGCCCAGGAGAGGGCCGGCTAGGAGTAATGATCTCCTCTCCATCTCCTCATGATTGTAATCTCCCAGTCTCGCTTCAAGTTGCTCAACGTTATCGGAACGTCATTGCCCTCCTTGATTCCGGAGCAGCTGGGAACTTTATTACTGAAGCCTATGTTAAACGGTGGTCCCTACCCACCGAGAGACTTCCTTCCTCCTTTTCCTTAACTGCCGTGGATGGCAGTAAAATTTTTGATACTGTTATTGCTCTAAGGACTCTACCAGTTCGTCTGAGAGTGGGAGTTCTTCATTCCGAACTTATTTCACTTTTAGTGATTCCAAGAGCCACACATCCTGTGGTCCTGGGCCTTCCATGGCTCCGTCTTCACAATCCTACAATTGATTGGACGACTACGCAAATCCTGGCATGGGGTTCCTCCTGTGCAGAGACATGTTTGTTTAAAGTATTGCCTGTCTGTTCTTCCTCCCCCAGGTCGTCTGATGTTCCACCTCCTCCATATCAAGATTTCACGGATGTGTTCAGTAAAGCTTCTGCTGATATCCTTCCTCCTCATAGAGAATGGGACTGCCCGATTGATCTCGTTCCAGGGAAGGTTCCACCTCGAGGCCGAACTTATCCGTTGTCTCTGCCTGAGACGCATTCTATGGAGGAATACATTAAAGAGAACCTAGCAAAGGGGTTCATTCGACCTTCTTCTTCCCCAGCCGGCGCAGGCTTCTTTTTTGTAAAAAAGAAAGATGGTGGTCTGCGGCCGTGCATCGACTACAGAGGTTTGAACGACATTACCATTAAGAACCGTTATCCTTTACCCCTGATTACTGAGCTCTTTGACAGAGTTAGCGGAGCTACCATCTTTACAAAGCTGGACTTGCGAGGTGCATACAATCTCATCCGGATCCGTGAGGGTGACGAGTGGAAGACCGCCTTTAACACCCGTGACGGACATTATGAGTACCTCGTCATGCCCTTCGGATTGAGCAATGCTCCAGCTGTCTTCCAGCATTTTGTCAATGAGATCTTCAGAGACATTCTATACCGTCATGTCGTGGTCTATCTAGACGATATCCTCATTTTTGCCAACGATTTAGAGGAACATCGTTTTTGGGTTAAAGAGGTTCTGTCCCGTCTCCGTGTCAATCATCTCTATTGCAAATTAGAAAAATGCGTCTTTGAAGTCAAGTCCATTCCGTTTCTAGGGTACATTGTGTCCGGTTCCGGACTAGAGATGGATCCTGAGAAACTACAAGCAATTCAGAATTGGCCGGTACCCTTAACCCTCAAAGGGGTCCAGAGGTTCTTAGGGTTCGCCAATTATTACCGAAAGTTTATACGAGACTTTTCCACCATTGTGGCGCCTATTACTGCTTTCACCAAGAAGGGTGCTAACCCGTCCAAGTGGTCTGAAGAAGCCATGCAAGCTTTTCATCTTTTAAAACAGAGGTTCATCTCTGCGCCTGTCCTGAAACAGCCTGACATCGACTCTCCTTTCATCCTAGAGGTGGATGCCTCCTCCGTTGGAGTAGGAGCGGTGTTATCTCAGAGGGCTAAAGATGGCCATTTACATCCTTGCAGTTTCTTCTCCCGGAAGTTCTCCCCAGCTGAGCGCAACTATGCCATTGGCGACCAGGAGTTGCTAGCCATCAAGCTCGCTCTAGAAGAGTGGAGGTATCTGTTGGAGGGAGCTTCTCATTTAATCACCATACTTACAGACCACAAGAACCTTTTATACCTGAAGGGCGCACAATGTCTCAACCCTCGTCAGGCCAGATGGGCACTTTTCTTTTCCAGGTTCGACTTTAAACTCCAGTTCTGTCCGGGCTCTCAGAATCGCAAGGCCGATGCCCTTTCCCGCTCATGGGAGCAAGAAAATGAGTCAGAGTCTTCAGACAAGCATCCTATTATAAATCCGTTGGCATTCTCCATGGTAGGGATGGACTCTACGCCCCCATCAGGGAAAAGTTTTGTGAAGCCGATGCTAAGGAAGAAGCTCATGCATTGGGCCCATGCTTCCCGTTTTGCCGGACATACAGGTATCCAAAAAACCCTGGAGTTTATCTCTAGGTCCTATTGGTGGCCAACTCTGAAAAAAGACGTCTTGGAGTTTATTGCATCTTGCCCAAAGTGTGCCCAACATAAAGTATCCCGCCAGTCGCCTGCGGGGCAACTGGTTCCACTATCCGTTCCCCGTCGACCATGGACCCACTTGTCGATGGATTTCATTACAGACTTACCCATGTGCAACAAGTTCAATACCATCTGGGTGGTAGTTGACCGGTTCACCAAGATGGCACACTTCATTCCTCTCACCGGTCTTCCGTCAGCTTCCAAGTTGGCTCAAGAATTCATACAAGAGATCTTCCGACTCCACGGTCTTCCTGAAGAAATTATCTCAGATCGAGGAGTTCAATTCACAGCCAAATTCTGGCGAAGTTTATGTCAAGTCCTCCAAGTCAAGCTAAAGTTTTCCACGGCTTACCATCCTCAGACCAATGGTCAAACCGAGAGGGTGAATCAGGACTTGGAGGCCTTCCTCCGCATCTATGTGTCCTCCTCTCAAGATGACTGGGTTCAATTACTTCCCTGGGCCGAGTTCTGTCATAACAACCAGTATCATTCTTCATCTGCTTCAACACCATTCTTCACTAACTTTGGATTCCACCCTAAAGTCCCTGAGTTCCAACCGCTTCCAGCAACTTCTGTTCCCGCAGTGGATATCACCTTGCATCAGTTTGCCAATATCTGGAAGAGCGTACGATCAGCTCTGCTCAAGGCATCGTTCAGGTACAAGAAGTTTGCGGATAAGAAGCGTCGAGCAGTTCCTGCTCTCAAGGTGGGTGATCGGGTATGGTTATCCACGAAGAATTTGAGGTTAAGAGTTCCCAGTATGAAGTTTGCACCTCGCTATATCGGTCCTTTCAAGATTGAACAAGTCATCAATCCTGTTGCTTACAGACTCCAGTTGCCTCCCTTCTTAAAAATACCCAGGACATTCCATGTTTCCCTGTTGAAACCGCTGATCTTGAATCGGTTTCATTCCTCACTTCCTCCAACTCCGAAAGTCCAAACTCAACGAGGCGTTGAGTATGAAGTGGCCAAGATCCTGGACTCACGTCACCGTTACGGTCAACTACAGTATCTTATTGACTGGAAGGGTTACGGCCCTGAGGAACGTTCATGGACCAATGCTTCTGATGTCCATGCTCCTGCCTTGGTCCGGAGATTCCATTCCAAGTTTCCTCAAAAGCCAAAGAAGTGTCCTGGGGCCACTCCTAAAGGGGGGGGTGCTGTCACGATCCGGGTATCTGGACGCCATTTCTTACCCATCAGATGCCTCCTAAGGCTGGCTCAGCGCTCCAGGACCGGATCCCATCTGTTATCCTAATGTTCACATTCCTGCATCCTCTCCTGTCTCTCTGAGACGCTGTCACAGTAACGCCTTATTACATCTGGCATGGCGTCTCCCGCGGCCTCCGCCGCCGTCCCTGAGCTTCTGCATGCAGAGTGTCAGAGTGGCGATTACGTCAGCCGCGGCCTCCGCTGTGTCCGCGTGGTTGGATGTGCACTTGTCAGCCTGGCGTCTCCTGTCTCCAGTGGCCGGCGCCGCCATTACTGTTTTCATTACCACATGGATTACAAACCAAACTTCCCTCCAAGTGTCTGCATGGGCGCAGCCATCTTGGATTCTGTCAGCTGATCATTTCCTCCAATCTGTTGTCAGTATTGTTAATCTGCATAATTGCCTAGCCAATCCCTTCCTTGCTGCAGGTATAAATACACTGTGCCTGAGCAAGGAAGGCGTCAGTGCTTTGGTTGTCAAACCTAGTTCCTGTTTGTCTCTCTCCTGTGATTGTCTTCCAGGTTCCAGCTCCTGTCTCAAGACTTCCACCATAGAGACCCGCACCAGCATTCCACCTGCGGTGTAGCCTGACTCTCCAATCCATTGTGGATTCATCTGTTTCCAGCTACAACATTACCTGCTTCCAGCTCAGCTTTCAGCAGAGTACAGCTTCCCTTAAAGGGCCGGTGTCCTTTCTACACTTTACCACTCTCCACCGGTATTATTATTTCTCCGCTCTCAAGTTCTACATTTCAGTTCATATTTCATCGCTCCCAAGTTCATTTATTATTTAACTGGTTCCAGCCAGTATCCACTCCGTGCTAACAACAGTCTGGTTCCAGCCAGTATCCACAGCAGCTGTTTTATCTTCAGCAACCCAGCTTTTCCTGGAACACCAGCTGGCACAATCCTGGGTTATCTCCATTGCTACAGTCGGGCCTGGTAAGGACTTTCCATCTAGAAGATCATAAGAACTATCTCACACTACCAGTGTCCTGTGGCTCCTGCCATCCTGTAGTACCCAGGAACTGTATTTATTCTTTGCTGACTTTTACGTTTTCTTTTACTGCTGCTGTGTTGCGGAGTTGTCATAATAAACATCATTGACTTTTATCCAAGTTGTCGTGGTCACGCCTTCGGGCAGTTATTATTCATGTTACTTACATGTCCAGGGGTCTGATACAACCTCCCAGGTTCCGGTACATCTCACCCCCTACAACTGAGGCTGCCTCCCGTCAGCTCAGGCCCTCAGTTGTGACAGTATGCGGATGATACTCAAATCTACTTATCCTCCCCAGATTTGTTACCATCTGTATTGGGCCGTGTCACTGAATGCCTTTCTGCCATTTCATCCTGGATGACAACTCGCCACCTCAAACTTAATATTTCCAAAACATAAGTAATTATATTTCCACCGGCCAATAGTAGTTTCCAACCTGATATCTCTATCACTGTTGAGAACTCGGCAATCACCCCTACCCCACAAGCTCGCTGCCTAGGTGTCATTCTTGACTCTGATCTGTCCTTTGTTCCCCATATTCAATTTGTCTCAAGATCATGTTACATACATCTAAGAAACATATCCAAAATACGCCCTTATCTTACACAAGACACAGCAAAAACTCTAATCCACGCTCTCATTATCTCCCGCATTGATTATTGTAATAGTCACCTGACCGGTCTTCCCAAACATAGGCTCTCACCACTACAATCCATTTTGAATGCAGCTGCGAGGCTAATCTTCCTTGCCAGACGTTCATCGTCTGCAGATCCGCTCTGTCAGTCCCTCCATTGGTTACCTGCATTCTACCGTATTCAATATAAAATACTTTTACGGACATACAAGGCCATTAACCAAACTACACCAATGTACATCACTTCACTCATCTCATAATATCTCCCTACCCGACCTCTCCGCTCTGCACAAGATCTGCGTCTCTCATCCACACGCATTACTTGTTCACACTCAAAATTACAGGACTTTATCCGGGCTTCACCCACTATGTGGAATGCCCTCCCATGCACAATAAGACTCTTCTCTAGTCTCCAAACCTTTAAACGTTCCCTGAAAACTCAACTCTTCATACAATCTTATCAAATTCCAGAACCGCCCACATAACCTTCAGTGCTTCCCTATCTAATTACATCCTCTCTGTAAAATATACATAACCTCACATATCTTGTCTTTCTTTACTCTCACACCCTCCTGACACTTGGCCAACATTGCGGGGTGATCATATCATAAAACCCATTAAGAAACCAGTAATCTGGTGGACCATTATGCAATAAGTAGCATCTATCTTTGTGTATCAATGCCTATTTCCCTTTAGATTGTAAGCTTGCGAGCAGGGCCTTCCTACCTCTATGTCTGTCTGTTTTTACCCAGTTTTGTTTTATTACTGTTGTTCTAATTGTAAAGCGAAAAGGAATATGCTGCGCTATATAAGAAACTATTAATAAATAAATAATTAATAAATAAATTAGGTAGTGACAGCAGAATGGGCACCAAACAGTTAAGCTTTTCAGACTCCCAGGTTGCAACGGGCCAGCCCCCTATATCCCCACCTCCCAGCTCAGGAAATTCAGTTGGTTCCAAAGCTCAAGGTAGGAGCAGATTTATCGAGAGGGAGACCTATTCAGGCGAGAAGAACATACACACACTTTCATACCAGAGGAAAGGAAGAGGTTAGTAAGTGTAAAGATTCTAAAACCAGGTGCGTCAGTGTGGGATCCCAGTGGATACTGTGGACTTTGTAGAAATAGAGATATCTATGGTAAGTGTACCATAACTTCTTATTTCTCCTTCAGGGTCCACAGTGGTATCCATAGGATATACCTTGGGATGTCCCAAAGCAGTAACTAAAGGAGGGGATGCTCCTGATTGGACAGGAGAATCCTTCGCTTGAATGCAGCGTCCTGAGAGGCAAAGGTATCAAAGGCATAATGTCTAATGAATGTGTTAATTGATGACCACGTGGCTGCCTAATGGAGTTGCACAGCTGAGGTGCCACGGTGGGCTTCCCATGAAGGACCTACCAAATGAGTAAAGTGGGCAGAGACATACAGGATAAGGAGATCAGCTTGAGTGTATGCTTCTAAAATAGTCATCCAAAGCCATCTAGTCAGTGTTTGCTTATTGGCCGGTCATCCAAAGAAAGTGTCTGTCTGACGGCACTGATACAATCCACGTAGATTCTTAGAATACGAACTACGTCCAATGATGCATCACCCGCTGAGAGTTCCAGTACCTGAAAAGCCGGAACTACAATTTCTTCATTAAGGTGGAACTAAGAGACCACCTTAGGAAGATATCCAGATTTAGTTAGGAGAACTGCTCTATATGGATGAAATATCAGAAGGAAGTTAAGCGGAGACCCTTGTCCATTCCTGCTTGAAGAAAAGCTAGAATTCTTGAAACTCTAAAATACTCTGGATCATATTTCTTGGCAGCGCACCATTGAAAATACGTATGCCATATCCTGTAATTGGTGCAAGCTGAGAATGGTTTCCTTGCTTTAAGCATCATCTGAATTACCTCTTGCAAGAAGCCTTTCACTTTTAGGATGAATGTTTCAAGAGCGATACCGTCAAGACTGAAGACAGGTTCAAGAGCGAAAACAGTCAATCCAGGTGTTCATTGAGACAAGGACCCTGAATCAGTAGATCTGAAGTTGAGGCAGTAGGAATGGAGTGTCCATGGAGTATTCTTTTCCATCAATTTCCCAACTACTAAAGTAAGACTCACTAGCCTGTAGTTGTTTACCTCTTCCTTGCTTCCACTTTTGTGCAGTGGGACTGCATTCACTCTTTTCCAGTCCTCTGGAATTACTCCTGTAGCTAATGACTGGTTGAATAATTCTGTCAGTGGTGCTACCAGCACCTCTTTAAGCTCTTTTAATATCCTTGGATGTGTCCCATCTGGCCCCATAGATTTATCCACTTTCAGCTTTAAGAGTTCTGTTAGGACCTTCTCCTTTGTAAATGTACTTGTTTCATTTTCCTGAATATCCTTGTATTGTGGTTATTTTGTTCAGAGTTAGAAAGATTCTCTGAAGACTGGTATCCAATACAAATTGGAGGACGGGGGTAGCAAATCTGCGCTGTATAGGATGGAAACAGCTGGCCATGTGGAGAGTGCTGGAGCTCCCTAAAGGCTCCGTTTGAAAATGTAAGAAAAGAGGGGTGTGCTCTCTCTACAAAGGCGCTGATCTCTCTTATGGTTTTCTATACATTGAGCTGTTACACAAGTATATGAGTGTCTGGTAAAACACACTGATGTAGTATGAATTAAAATATGAATTTAATAAAATACAATACTAACATCAATAAATTAAAAACAAGTGGACTGAAAAAAGGCCGTATGTGGGAATGAAATCCTACTGATGTAGGTGGAGGAGCCCTAGGTATCAGAAAAAGGCAGGGTACCCCGGGAAATACCCTTCTGGTGGCTCCTCAAATCAAATTCCCTTCCAGACTGTTATGAGCCACGGCTGTGGCTCATTCCTGTTTTGCAGTTTTGTTCTGTATTTCATGTTATACTTCTGTTTATGTTCCCCGTGGGTGTCATGGGGTGCTCGGAGCTCACCCTTAAGCAGGGGATACTGTTATGAACCACAGGTAGTGGTTCATTCCTATTTTATGTTTATTTAGTTGTCTTGCATGCCAGGATTTCCCATTGCTCTGTTTTGGATTACTCTTGTCTGCTGCCGCTGGTGAGTCTGTGCAATTGCAGCTTGTTCCCATGTGTTCAGCCTCATCTGGCTGCTGATTGCATCTTGTCAGCTTAGTCGTGCAGCAGGCCAGCTGCAAGAGATAATTAATTAGGCCTCTCTGATATATGCTGGCTCACTGCAGTTAGCAGATGCTGATGATATTCCTTGGTTTGCAGTCTGATTTAAGTTTGAGCTGGTTCCTGTCAGTCCCTGTGTGGATTCCTGTGTCAGTCCCTGTGTGGATTCCTGTGTCAGTCCCTGTGTTGATTCCTGTGTCAGTCCCTGTGTCTGATCCCGTGTCCTACCCTGAGTTCCAGTGGATTCTGCCTGTCCTCCAGTTCTGAAAGTCGGTGTCGGCAGCTTCCTGTTTGCCTATGTCAGTTGCAGAAAGTATCCAGTCCTGCTCAGGCCGGTTGTTCCTGTCCTCAGTGGTCCTGTACTCAGAGATTTGTCATCTTTTCCTGGAGTCTGACTGAGCACCTTTAACATCCTGTGGTGTTCGTGAGTCACGGCGCAGCCGTGTGTTGCGGCTTGTCCGCTTACTGTTTATTATTTTGTATATCTGTGTCCTGGAGCTTTTGCGGAGGATTCCGCTCTCCCTGATCCACTCTGGTATCCAGCGGTGCTGGATAGGAGTAACGGATCAGTGGATCTTTGGTTGTCCTTTTCCCTGGCGGCTAGTCCGCACATACCTTTTGATTTAGTTAGTTAGCTTGTAACCCCTGGCCTGGTTGCTTAGTCAGAGGGCCCCTTGTTATCACCCTGTCTCGGATTTCCCTTTGTCTCCCATTAAGACCTGAGGGGGCATCGGGGTTGGGCAGACATAATCCGCCCTTCGAACGCGGCTGCCATGGGCTCAAGCAACCATAGTCTCGCAGGGGATTTCTGATAACACGGGCGAGACAACGGAGTTAGGGCGCCAGGGGTTACTAGGCTTTCCTGCTCCCACAACCAGCATATCTTCCCAGTACTCTGACCTCAGCCATACGATCTCCTCTGGTCTGGAGTACGGGAATCATAACATTATCATCAGCCATACCACAAAAAAGAAATAAAACTTTTTTTTTTTTCTTTTTTGGCCCAGTCCAGTGTCTAGTTTAGAATCCAGTCCGGTGTTTAGAATCCAGTCCGGTGTTTAGAATCCAATCCAGTCCGGTGTTTAGAATCCAATCCAGTCCGGTGTTTAGAATCCAATCCAGTCCGGTGTTTAGAATCCAATCCAGTGTTTAGAATCCAGTCCGGTGTTTAGAATCCAGTCCGGTGTTTAGAATCCAGTCCGGTGTTTAAAAAAAAAAAAAAAAAAATAGTCTTGTTTTGTTTAGCAAAATTTAGTCTTGCCTTGTCTTGCCTTGCCTTGCCTTGTCTTGCCTTGCCTTGTCTTGCCTTGCCTTGCCTTGTCTTGCCTTGCCTTGTCTTGCCTTGCCTTGCCTTGTCTTGCCTTGTCTTGTCTTGTCTTGTCTAGTTTTAAATCCTCCTATGTCTACTATGCAAGCCCTGCAGGCATCTCTCGCAGCCCTGAACTCTGTATTCAGTGCTTTGAGACCAGAGCGACTAGAAGTTTTGCAGCAATCCCTAAAGCAACTGCAAAACCTTCTGACTAAAATCTTGCTTATTTTGCCAGAAGTCGTTGAGAGTACATCTATCTCTAAAGAGACTCTTGTTCACAGTATGGTGACAAGAGAATCCTCTGGTTTAATTGAAGAGAAAAAGTTTAAAAGTTTTCTGCGGCCCAGGCTCTCAGAAGAGGAGCGTCTGCGTCGCAGAAACTTAAACTTATGCCTATATTGTGGGGGTTTAGGCCATTATCTGCAGACCTGTGAGTTGCGCAAGCCAAAGTGTGGTGACGAGTCTTGCCCTCTGGCCAAGTTGAGTCATGATACAAGACCTACTCCTGTCTCTACTGTGGCAGAGGTACTTGTCACACAACCCACACAAAAAAGCTCTCTGTCCTATAATTGGGGTCCTTGGGCAAGGGAGCCCCATTATAGATTCAGGAATCAAAACAGAATGTTTCTCTCCTCTCTTGAGGTTCCTGTGGAAGCGGAGTTGCAAGTCCCTGGAGTGGTGCCCGTAGCCCAGGGTCCTGGAGTGGTGCCCGTAGCCCAGGGTCCTGGAGTGGTGCCCGTAGCCCAGGGTCCTGGAGTGGTGCCCGTAGCCCAGGGTCCTGGAGTGGTGCCCGTAGCCCAGGGTCCTGGAGTGGTGCCCGTAGCCCAGGGTCCTGGAGTGGTGCCCGTAGCCCAGGGTCCTGGAGTGGTGCCCGTAGCCCAGGGTCCTGGAGTGGTGCCCGTAGCCCAGGGTCCTGGAGTGGTGCCCGTAGCCCAGGGTCCTGGAGCGGTACCCGATGCCCAGAGTGCTGGAGCGGTACCCGATGCCCAGAGTGCTGGAGCGGTACCCGATGCCCAGAGTGCTGGAGCGGTACCCGATGCCCAGAGTGCTGGAGCGGTACCCGATGCCCAGAGTGCTGGAGCGGTACCCGATGCCCAGAGTGCTGGAGCGGTACCCGATGCCCAAGCTTATAGAGGGACATCAAATATTGTAGCTCAGGTTTCCATACCAGAAGGGGTCTCAGAAGCTGTTACCCCAGGTAGGGACTTGAGGAGCGCAACCTCAGAAAGGGTATCTAAAACCATAGTTCTTGAAGGGAACTCGAGAAGCAAAACCCCAGAAGGGATCTTTGAAGTAATATCCCCAAGTGGGGTCTCGAGAGACGCAGCCCCAAAGAAGGGTCTAGAAGTCGCTTCCCCAGGAAAGAATTTAAGAAGCATAGCATTAGTGGAGGATCTGAACGTTATTGCTTCAGCAAAAGTCCCGGAAGTCATAGTCCCGGGAGAACTTTCGATTATTATCGACTCAGAGAGGGAGGCCGATGGCCCGATCCCAGTCAGGGAGGCCAACGACCCGGTCCCAGTAAAAGAATCCGAGGTGCTGGCCCCAGCGGGGTTCCCGGAGGCCACTGCCCCAGCGGGGTTCCCGGAGGCCACTGCCCCAGCGGGGTTCCCGGAGGCCACTGCCCCAGCGGGGTTCCCGGAGGCCACTGCCCCGGGTGGGGTTCAGAAAGTCACTGCCCCGGGTGGGGTTCAGAAAGTCACTGCCCCGGGTGGGGTTCAGAAAGTCACTGCCCCGGGTGGGGTTCAGAAAGTCACTGCCCCGGGTGGGGTTCAGAAAGTCTCAGCCCCGGGTGGGGTTCAGAGAGTCTCAGCCCCGGGTGGGGTTCAGAGAGTCTCAGCCTCGAGTAAGGTCAATAGTGACCAGGTCCTAGCAAAGCACTCCAGTCAGTCAGATGAGAAGGAAACAGATCCTGACTCTGATATCTCAACATCCATAATCTTTGATGGGGACTTAGCCCAATTTCTGGCGCTTTACAAACACTATTACATTATTATGTTGTCTAGACCATTTCCGGGCATCACTCCAGAGAACCTTGTGCTCTATCTTATTTATTCTTTTAGAGGAGAGCCTTTTGAGTGGGCGACCAGCCTAATGAAAGCTGAAGATCCCATTCTTCAGGATCCCCCAGCATTCAGTGATGCAATTATTAAAAGATATGGTTCCAAAGAAATTGGTTCAGGTTCCTCTAAGTCACCCGTCTTGTCTGCTGAGAGTCCACAAAATACTGTAAACTCGGCACAGGAGTCTCAGCCCGTTGTTGTGACTGCAGGATGTGCTTTTCTGACTACTTCTTCTAATAATAGTACTTTACCAGAAAGTTCAGCTCCCAAGGGTAAGAGACCTGTCTCTGATTTGAACGCAGCCTTGCTGGGTGGTACCATCAGTTCAGACAATGTTTGGGGAATTACCTTGGTCAGACCTAAAGAGCTTTGTAAAAAGAAGAAGAAGAAAAAGAAATAATTTTTTGACTCTTGCCTTGATAAAAAAAAAAAAAAAGATTTTTTTTTCCCCTTGTCTTGTGTCCAGTGGCCACCATCAAGGGGAGGGCACTGTTACAAGCTGTGGTTGCAGCTTGTTTCTGTTTTCGTGTCTGTTAGACCAATGTGTCAGGTTTTTTTTTTGTATCCCTTGTTCTGGATAGTCTGAATTTTGGGGTCTTTTGACCCCTCCTCAAGGGGGGGGGTACTGTTATGAGCCACGGCTGTGGCTCATTCCTGTTTTGCAGTTTTGTTCTGTATTTCATGTTATACTTCTGTTTATGTTCCCCGTGGGTGTCATGGGGTGCTCGGAGCTCACCCTTAAGGAGGGGATACTGTTATGAACCACAGGTAGTGGTTCATTCCTATTTTATGTTTATTTAGTTGTCTTGCATGCCAGGATTTCCCATTGCTCTGTTTTGGATTACTCTTGTCTGCTGCCGCTGGTGAGTCTGTGCAATTGCAGCTTGTTCCCATGTGTTCAGCCTCATCTGGCTGCTGATTGCATCTTGTCAGCTTAGTCGTGCAGCAGGCCAGCTGCAAGAGATAATTAATTAGGCCTCTCTGATATATGCTGGCTCACTGCAGTTAGCAGATGCTGATGATATTCCTTGGTTTGCAGTCTGCTTTAAGTTTGAGCTGGTTCCTGTCAGTCCCTGTGTGGATTCCTGTGTCAGTCCCTGTGTGGATTCCTGTGTCAGTCCCTGTGTTGATTCCTGTGTCAGTCCCTGTGTCTGATCCCGTGTCCTACCCTGAGTTCCAGTGGATTCTGCCTGTCCTCCAGTTCTGAAAGTCGGTGTCGGCAGCTTCCTGTTTGCCTATGTCAGTTGCAGAAAGTATCCAGTCCTGCTCAGGCCGGTTGTTCCTGTCCTCAGTGGTCCTGTACTCAGAGATTTGTCATCTTTTCCTGGAGTCTGACTGAGCACCTTTAACATCCTGTGGTGTTCGTGAGTCACGGCGCAGCCGTGTGTTGCGGCTTGTCCGCTTACTGTTTATTATTTTGTATATTTGTGTCCTGGAGCTTTTGCGGAGGATTCCGCTCTCCCTGATCCACTCTGGTATCCAGCGGTGCTGGATAGGAGTAACGGATCAGTGGATCTTTGGTTGTCCTTTTCCCTGGCGGCTAGTCCGCACATACCTTTTGATTTAGTTAGTTAGCTTGTAACCCCTGGCCTGGTTGCTTAGTCAGAGGGCCCCTTGTTATCACCCTGTCTCGGATTTCCCTTTGTCTCCCATTAAGACCTGAGGGGGCATCGGGGTTGGGCAGACATAATCCGCCCTTCGAACGCGGCTGCCATGGGCTCAAGCAACCATAGTCTCGCAGGGGATTTCTGATAACACGGGCGAGACAACGGAGTTAGGGCGCCAGGGGTTACTAGGCTTTCCTGCTCCCACAACCAGCATATCTTCCCAGTACTCTGACCTCAGCCATACGATCTCCTCTGGTCTGGAGTACGGGAATCATAACACAGACAGTCAGGAAAACAGTATGCAGAACGTCCGGAAGGTGGGCAGCGCCACAAGGTATCGCCAACGCATTTCTGGACAACCTGATCCCTTCCTCAAGGCTGGATACCTTAGTGGTTTGGTGGAAGTCCTTTTAAATGTCTCTTGGCCAATGAAAAACGGCTGTAGATGGAGGGAAAGTTCACTTCCGGTCCGGACTAGACCGGAACCGGAAGTCATGTATGCCTTCCATTCGGAACCGGAAGTCATGTATGCGTTCCATTCGGCGGATGTTGTGACCGGAAGTGACGTCATAATATATTCCACAATGTTCCTTGATGTCTCTTGAAGAGGTGTCAGCTTATACAAGTGCACAGAGTGGAGAAAGTAGATGACAATAGTTCTTAATAATCGTTAGATGGCATCTTTATATTGATCTGGTAGTTTTCAATGCGGTTCCCAATAAATGGAAATTCTAACTGGAAGTGACGTTCTAATATGTTCCACAGTCCCTTAACAGCTTGAAGGAGGAGTCAACTTATATAGGTGTACAGAGTGGGAGAAGTAGATAACAATTCTTTCATAGCAATCGCTGAATGACATCCTCATGTTGATCCGATGATTAGAAATGTAGTTCCCCATAAACATAGAAATAACACAGTAACCTAGATGATACAAATTGGGTTATTAGTAAAAAGAGGCTGATATGCATAACCATAATGTAGTGAATAAAATGGAAGGGAAGATATGACAGAGGTGGTATTTTAAAGAAACCATTTATTTTCAAAGTCTTGATTAAGACCATTGGGGGAAAGAGTTTGTAAATTGAATATCATCCTCATTTCTGCTTTTGCTAAGTTAGCTTCTAGATTCCTATCTTTCCAGGTGGACCTGATGTTCTGGAGACCTACAAAGTACGCAATGGATGCGTCATCTGTTTTAACGGAACTGAGGAAGACTTTTCCCAGTTTATGAGCCAGCCGTGAGCTTGTAGGCAGCCTATAGTCACTTGAAGAAGTTAGTGAAGAATTTCCTGGGACTGAGCCAGAATTAACAATGCATCTAAATATGGGAAAATCCTTATTCCCTGATGATGCAAATAAGCTGTCGTTACCACCATGATTTTGGTATTATTATTATTATCCTTTATTTATATGGCGCCACAAGGGATCGGCAGCGCCCATTACACAGTACATAATCACACGAGCAAACAAGAAGACAGCACTTACAGTACAAGACAATATAGGATAGGTATAGAAAACCCGGGGTCAGGGGCTATCACAGGGAGTATGGAGTATAAGATAGTGTAAGTAAGAAAAGGAAAGGCACATGAGGAAAGAGGGCCCTGCTCTTGCGAGCTTACAATCTAAAAGGTGAAGGTCTGACAGACCAGGGTGACACAGACGGGGTAGACAGTGAGTGTAGACAAGAGGGTTAGGAGGAGAGTTGGCTGGGTTTGGTGAAGAAGTGGGACTTGAGAGCCAGCTATGCCAATATATTCATGTCCAGATGGGAAGAACAGCAGGTTTCGACTGGTCATGGCTGGGGCGCAAGTCTGGTGCGATGGTGGCGGTATATCGACAATATTCTGTTTATTTGGAAAGGTGAGAAAGGGGACTTGAATACATTTTGCGCCCACTTGAAATTTAATAATCTCAACATTGTCCTTACGTTTGACATTAGCCAAAAGTCGGTCCATTATTTAGATCTTAATATAGAAATTATAGATGGGATCCTTACTACTAGTAATTTTAGGAAACCCACAGATTGTAACACATTCATCGAACAAAATAGCTGTCACTAACCATCGTGGTTGAATAATGTACCTAAGGGACAAATGCTGAAACTCTGTAGAAATTGTTTGGACGATAAAACCTTTAGAAAACAAGCAGAATCACTTAAACTGGATTTTGTGGCGAAAGGTTACGATTCAACAATTTTACAGAATACCATTGAAATAGTATCTACCAAATCCAGGTCAGAAGTGCTGTCTAAAACAAGAAGAGGTGTCTCAAATCAAGATTTTCCACTTTCATTTAATACTCAGTTTAACAAAAATCGTAAGAAATTTGAGAAAATTATACGGAAGAATTGGGGTATACTTTTGAAACACGAGACCCTGTTTATATAAAGGAGAGCACCGACGATAAAAAGTAAGATCATCTCTAGTGCGCTACCTATGGACGGTAAAAGGTTATTACCCCGCAATAAAGGATTTTACAGGTGTGGCGACTGTAGGATGTGCAAATCTTGTAGACAATTAGTATCTAAAATAATGGAATTTGAGGTGAATAAAGTCAAATTTAACATTAATGATTTCATAACCTACCAGACCAGTTATGTCATATATGTTCTGGTCTGCACGTGTAATCTGGCGTATGTAGGCAAAAACAAAAGGTCCATTAAAATCAGAGGGTCGGAACATATCCAAAATATCCTTAAAGGTAGCGAAAGTCACCCCTTTTTGTTACACTTTAAGGAGGTACAGTCGATGTCCACGCAGGGGTTAAAAAACTTCTGCGGTATTGCATGGGTACCTAACAATTGTTGGACTAATAGTGATGTCAGATTGGCCAGGACAGAGGTTCATTCAATGACCTCAATACTCAAGCCCTCATGGGTTAAACTATGACTTTGAGCTCATGTGGCCTTTATGAGGTCATAGGTGAAGTGACACTCTGTTCCGGGTCTACATTGCTTTTTCATTAGTATTAGTTATTTTTACTTGTTCTATTTAATTCTGTATTTTTGTTCATTTGCAAACATGTATGTTCTTTTGGGTATTATTGCAATAGTTTATCGGGTAGCCCTTTAGTATCAGATGCAGCTAGGGGCTCATAATACCCATTATAGCTGTTGCATTGTACCACTAAGTATTTATAGTGTGTCACTTATATTGTATCTCTTATGGTATAATCACTCCATTTGTATATATGGTATATGGGAGGTTATTGAATTCAATTTATTAGTTGGATTATTACTGTGGCCGGAGACCCTGGTGGCCACATGGACAATGGTGGCCACGGCACTTAAGGGATTAACTCTTAAGTGCCTGGCGCCATTTTATTGGGAAATGGGAGCTTAGCGCAAAATTTAAATGTGCCCTGGCGCTAGGCGCCATATTTAAAATGTTATAGGCGATAGGCGCCATGTATGTAAAACTGTTTTTAAATGTATTTATGCAGTGCCGCGGTCGCTGACCTCTCCAGCGACCGCGGAAGTGAGGGAAGCCCCCGGAGAGCTGGGGAAGAGGAGAGCTGCTGCACTGCCCGCCGGGGATCCCAGGTTATCTGTCACCCTGCGCTGTGGGTGAAGAAGGTTGCTGACCGCCTCTGGCTCCTGTGTGCTGCACCGGCGACAAGAAGGGCTATGGAGGTCGGTGGCTGGGGACTGGGAGCTCCGCTCCTGGCACCCCCAGTATCATCGCTGCCTGGAGTCAGAAAGCTGCGTCAGCCGGGGTGGGTGTCCCAAGCTGTCGGGCTTTAGGAGGGGGTGTGGCGCAGCCCGGATCACCGCTGGAGCCTGCGACGAGGCCACAGAGTTAAGCGCCGTACACAGGAGACCAGGCTAGCCGGATCCCTATGCGGCAAGGGGTATGGAGGCGGACTGCCTGCGTGCTGGGAGACCGGAATAGCCGGCTCCCAGTGCAGCCATTAAACAGTTAAGTTTCCGCTGCAGCCAGGATGAGTTTCCTGGGCTGAGGGAGCCCGGCGCTGAGCACTGGGCACATTACAAGTAGAAATCAATGTATTTAAATGTATTAAAATAATATATTGTGATGTGAGGCAATACCTGGGCATATGGAGCCTGTGCAGGGCACAGGCTCAGTGTATTTTTACAGACATGTATGTGAAGTGTATTTAATGTATTTTAAGGTAAAATGCACTCACTGGTTGTTGAGTCCTAGGAGGGGGGAATCCATGGCTGTGCAGGCTGATGAATTCCCCAAAAACGGAATGCCTTCTCCTCCAGCCTCAAACTTACACGTAGCATGGGAAGAGTGAGGAAAAGCTCAGTTTTCCAACAAGCTGAGTGGTTTTCTGGAGCTCCACAGAGATCACCTTTTGTGAGCAGGAAACCCTGACCGGTGATCTAGGCTGCCCATCTCTGGAGCCCGAATCCAGGCTGCAGATGCTGAGCTGGGTCCCGGGCAGATTCCTGGAAGTTTCGTCAGGAAAACTTCCCCCATTGCAGACTGAACATCACCAGGGCAGATCCAGATCCTCCAGGATGGGACGGTCAAAGGAGGGTGACCACTCCGCACTGTCCATAGAGAACAATGGTAGCTGTCATGTGACCAAGGCGTGCACAGCCCATGGGTAAACATTGATTGGTTGTAAACCACAGGGTGGACTTACCTGTATTATGTATTGGAGTAGGATAAAAGTAGGGCAGGTGCCCCATGAAAAGTGTATTATACCATTTTCATTCTGCTGTAACATTTTGCTGTATTGCTGTTGCCCCTACCAATAGGGAAGAGTTCTTTTTAGAACTATTGCAAATAAACATAATTTGCCTCAAGACGACCGCTTCTTCTTGTGACCTGCAGGGCTAGGCGAAACCTAGTTCCATTTTCCGGCTGTCCAGGGTGTAACCAGCGTCTGTAGTCAAGCAACTAGTGGGTATTCATCAGCACCACACAGGTGTGCTCTTTATTCATATTAGACGACACAGTAGTGCCCTTTCTATACGCAATGCCACATAGTAGAGCACATTATACACATAATGCCACACATTAGTAATGCATTTATACACATAATTCCACACAGTAATGCCCCTTACACATTACTAATGTCCTTATAAACATAATGCGCCTTACACATTATGACAACCTTTATTAATGCCCTTTTACACATAATGTCCCTTACATATATGCCGCACATTATTAATGCCCATATACACATAATGACACACATAGTGCCCCCTACACATTTGCTGCACATTATTAGTGCCCCTATACACATAATGACACACATACAGTAGTACCTTGTTACACATATGCCGCATATTATTAATGCCCTTATACACATAATGACACACATAGTGCCCCTTACACATATGTTGCACATTATTAATGCATTTTTACATGACACACATAATGCTCCTTATACATATTCTGAACACTACTGCACAACCAACCCACTCACATGCACACTGCACTCACACTGCCACTAACACTGTGACCTCTGCCTCTGCTTGGATACAGATGTGTCCTCATAAATCTTGTCTCAATGCTAACATTGGGCACCTTTTTTTATGAAAATGCATCTTATTTACATTGCTATGTGGCTAGGAAGCACAAGCAGCTTCTGCTGATTAAACGGATATGGAGCATGTCTATATACTGTGTGAGACTGTGGCTGTATCTGCATATGAAATGCTACACACAGAATATAGGCATGCTGCATATCATTTTAATCAGCAGAAGCTGCTGATGCCCCTAGGCACATCAAATGCCCTAGGCAATTGCCTAGTTTGCCTATGCCTATGGCCGGCTCTGTGTGAGCACATAATTGGTACCAGACACTTCGGGTGTGGAACGCTTGCTGAGGGATCTTCTTCTTGCTTGCTAGAGAAGGACTCATCACCTTCCTGACCATTGGAATTTCATTAGTGGACTTATTTATACAGTCTTACACACTGTTGTTTTTTGTATATTGTTTTTTGCATATACAACGACCTACTGAGAATTGCATCCATTATTTATGAAGATTGTGAGGACATTGGCAAGCGCAAAGCAAGACATAAACCTTTTGTTGGTATATTTACATTTATTGATTGAGTGTGGTGACTGAATCAGTTTACTTCTCTGCAGCTTACAATTGGCAGCGCCATTTTGTGTTGTACTTTTTGTTTTATATGTCTTGAGAGCCTGTTTGAAGTTTTGTAGAGAGGTGGAGAGTCTGAGGGGGAGAGGTAGAGAATTCCAGAGAAAGGGAGCAGCACGTGCAAAATCCTGTAGGGAGGAGGTAATCAGTTGGCAGGAGAGTCGGCGTGCATTAGCGGAGTGAAGAGGACGGTTGGGAGAGTAAAGGGAGATAAGGTCAGAGATGTAGATGGGAGAGGAGTGGGTGAGGACTTTGTAAGTGAATGTGAGAAGTTTGAATTGGATTCTGGAAGGGAAGGGAAACTAGTGAAGGGCTTGTAGGAGAGGGGAGGTGGCTGTAGTGCGTTTGGTGAGGAAGATGAGCCGGGCAGCAGCATTGAGGATAGATTGAAGTGGAGAGAGGCATTTTTAAGGAAGGCCAGATAAGATGAGATTACAGTAGTCCAATCTGGAGATGACCAGTGAGTGGATAAGGGTCTTAGTAGCGTCCTGAGTGAGAAAGGGTCTGATCCTGGAGATGTTTTTGAATCGGAAACGGCAGGTTTGTGAGAGGAACTGAATGTATGGTTTAAAGGAGAGGGAGGAGTCAAGGATTACTCCAAGACAGCGCACTTGAGGGCTAGAGAAAATAATAGTGCCATCAATGGATAATGAACTTGTGGGAGGTGAGGTTGTGCGGGAGGGTGGGAAGATGATCAGCTCAGTCTTAGACATGTTAAATGTAAGAAAGTGCTGGGACATAGCAGGTAGACAGTTGGAGATACACATGAGGAGAGCAGGAGAGGTTAGGGGAGGACAGGTAGTTTTGAGTATCATCAGCGTAGAGATGATATTGTAAGTCAAAAGAGCTAATGGGCTCATGTAATGAGGCTGTGTAGAGAGAGAAAAAGAGAGGCCCAAGAACAGAACCTTGGGGGACACCTACTTGTAAAGGAGGTGGGGTGAGGTGTAGTTATGATGAAAGAAGACAAAGAAGGAATGGTTAGAAAGATAGGAGGACAGCCAGGACCAAGGGAGCAAAGGATTTGCAGGAGTAGACGGTGTTCCACAGTGTCAAAAGCAGCAGAGAGGTTGGGGAGAATAAGCAGAGGGCAGTGGCCCTTGGATTTAGCAGCATGGGGGTCATTGCAGACTTTTGTGAGGGCAGTTTCAGTGGAGTGCAGAGGATGGAAACCAGACTGTAATGGGTCAAGCAGTGAGTGGGAGGAAAGAAAGACAGTGAGGCGGTTGTAGACAATACACTCAAGGAGTTTGGAGGCAAAATGGAGGAGAGAGATGGGTTGGTAGTTAGAGAGAGTGATAGGATCAAGGGTAGGTTATTAAAAACAGGGGAGATGAGTGCATGCTTGAAGGCAGAGGGGACAGTGCCTGATGAGAGTGAGAGATTGAGTAGATAGGCAAGATGGGAACAGGCAGAAGAGAGGAAGCAAAGAAGGCGGGAGGGAATAGGGTCAAGTGGAGAGGTGGAGGGGAGGTGACCGGATGAGGACCATGACTTCCCCTCCAGATGCAGGGAAGAAAAATGTCAGAGTTGGTAGGAGGGAAGGAGGGGGTCGGGGAATGGAGGAGGGGGGTTGTTCAGGTTTTGGTGGGATGTTATGTCCTGACGAATGGAGTCAATTTTGGATGTAAAGTAGGTGGCAAAGCCAAGAGCAGAAGGTGAATAGGGGAGTTGAGGCAGGGGTGGGCAGAGGAGCGAGTTGACAGAGTCGCCGGGGGTTTGAGGATTGGGAGGAGAAGGTGTTTTTGAAGTATGATTGTTTAGAGAGGGAAAGGGCAGCAAAGTAGGATGAGAGCATAGATTTGTAGTGGAGGAAGTCGGCCTTAGAGCGTGATTTCCTCCACTGTCACTCAGCGGTACGAGAGCATTTTTGCAAGTATCTGGTGTGTTTGGTAAATACCCTGGGAGGTGTAGCCAGTCCAAAAGATAGCACCTGAAACGGAAATGTTGCTGGAGGATAGCAAATCTGAGATAGCGCTGATGGGAAGATGCTATAGGTACATGTAGGTAAGCATCCTGAATATCCAGGGACACCATAAAATCCCCCGGCTCCATGGCCAATATAATAAAACACAAGGTTTTTATACTGAATCGAGGCACCCAAATATACTTGTTCAGAGCCTTGAGATTGAGAACGGGTCAGTAGGATCCATTTGGTTTCTGAACTAAAAACAGGTTGGACTAGAAACCTTGTCCCCGCTGTGCTGTAGGAACCAGCACTATTACCTCTGACTACAGGAGATGGGCTGGTACAAAATAATTTTTGAGGAGGGCTTTTCTTGAAGGAAAAAGTGTAACCGTGAGACACCGTTTCTTGCACCCAGGTATCTATGGTGGACTGTAGCCAAACCTATGCAAAAAGAAGTCAGCCTCCCACCCTGGGATCTCCCAGGTGGAGAACCACGCCATCAGGCTGATGATTTGTCTTCTGGTTTAGAAGCCGGGCATCTAGTTTGCCAGGCCTGTTTTGTCTTAGTCCTTCCTGATTTCTCTGATTGAGACTGTTTGCTATAAACCTTTCCTTTTGCTTTACATTGAGCCCAAATCTGGGGTTAGCCTTAAAATAAACTTCACAATATTTCTAACAAAATGCAAAGATTCCAGAACCTTCTTGGATTCCGAGTCAGCCTTCCAGCTTTGCGAGCTGCTACTGAGGAAGCTGATGCTTGATAATCTACTGTACCCACATCAAGGGCTGCTTCCATAAAAGCAGCTGCCTGCTTTATAAAGGCAATATGGGATAACTGTTTTCTCGTAGCTGTTGAAAGATCGTCTTCCAAAGCTTCTGCCCAGCCTGCTACTGCTTTGGCCACCCAAGCTGTGGCCATAGCTGGTTTAGTCACTGCCTCTGTCAAGGAAAAAACAGTTTTAAGAAACCCATCAATCTTTCTGTCAGTTACATCCTTTAATGATGTTGAAGGCAGAGGTAACATAGATTTGCTCACCAGTCGGACTACGTGTGAATCTGTTTTGCGAGGAATCCCTTTTTAAACAGTCCACAGCAGGAAGAGGATAATAAAAACCTCATTTCTTGGCAGCTTTAAATTTCTTACTGGGTGTAACTCATGCCTCTTGCATTATTTCCTTCAGTTGATCTAAGTTAGGAAATTCCGCTTTTATTGTTTTAGGACATTTGAACACAGAAGCCTTAGATTTCAAGATAGGCTCTTTTGCCTCCTCTATTGACAGAATGGCTTTGATTGCCTGAATTAATTCAGGTATATCTACTGAGGAAAAGTGCTCCTCCTCCCTTGATGCAGTTTTAGAATGGGAGGATTCAGCTTCATCATCTAAAGTGTCCTCTGATTCTGACATATGTGTAGACTGTGAAGACGTAGCCCCATGTCTATCAGATTTCAAATCCTTGGGTCTGTCAACCTTTTGCTGAAAAGCACCCGAGGTCTGATCCTGGACTGGATGAGGTATGATTCAAGGAGCATGTTGCATGTAAAAGTTAAGCGGGCACCCCAGACCTGGTACTGTAGCAGGCATCATATGGTCTGCGATAATGTCTGTGTAAAGGACGCCCAGGGAGGCTCCTGTGATATAACAGGTACCTGGCTAGAAACTGAATTACTAAGCAAGGTTTTATTAACAGTTTGCACATAACCCGTCTTGTACCAGGTCCTGAGTAGTTAACCGCGCTTTGCAGGACAAGCATGATGTTAATGTAGATGCATCTTCACCCTTGCCTTTCATGGACATAGCAATAATTAACCACACACACACAGGGGTATATTTACTAAAATTCGTATTTTTCCGAATGAGGTTAAAGTTCAAACACGAATGAGATCGAAAGTGTAAAATTGCAACTTTTTGAATTTATTACGACTAATTTACTAAGCTGTCGTATTCTGCATTTTCGAATTTTCCGATGTCGATGTCATTCGTATTTTTTGGCAGTGTTTTACGGGAGTGAATTGTAAAACACTGCCGACATTAACACAATGAATCTCGGCCGGATCTGTGAGATCCGTGCTGGGCTTCATTGTGCACCTTTCGTAAAAAAAAAGAACATTGTTAAAAATCCACAAAAAAAATGCGTGGGGTCCCCCCCCCCTAAACAAAACCAGCCTCGGGCTCTTTGAACCGGTCCTGGTTCACAAAATATGGGGGGGAAAATTACCGGGGTTCCCCCATATTTCGTAAACCAGCACTGGGCTCTGCGCCTGGTCCTGGTTCCAAAAATACGGGGGACAAAAAGCGTAGGGGTCCCCCGTATTTTTGAAACCAGCACCGGGCTCCACTAGTCAGGTACATAATGCCACAGCTGGGGGACACTTTTATATTGGTCCCTGCGGACATGGCATTACATACCCAACTAGTCACTCCTGGCCGGGGTACCCTGGAGGAGTGGGAAACCCTTAAATCAAGGGGTCCCCTCCCCTCCAGCCTCCCAAGGGTCAGGGGTGAAGCCCGAGGCTGTCCCCCCCCATCCAAGGGCGGCGGATGGGGGGCTGATAGCCATTTGTGAAAATGAGAATATTGTTTTTAGTAGCAGTACTACAAGTCCCAGCAAGCCTCCCCCGCAAGCTGGTACTTGGAGAACCACAAGTACCAGCATGCGGTGGAAAACCGGGCCCGCTGGTATCTGTAGTACTACTACTAAAAAAATACTCACAAAAAAAACAGGACACACACACACCGTGAAAGTAAAATTTTATTACATACATGCACACCTCCATACATACATACTTACCTATGTTCACACGAGGCTCGGTCCTCTTCTCCATGTAGAATCCTTGGGGTACCTGTGAAAAAAATTATACTCACATAATCCAGTGTAGAATCCGACCTTTGAATAATCCACGTACTTGCCAAAAAAATAAAACGGAAACCCGACCACGCACTGAAAGGGGTCCCATGTTTACACATGGGACCCCTTTCTCTGACTGCCAGGACCCCCCCTGACTCCTGTCAAAGAGGGTCCCTTCAGCCAATCAGGGAGCGCCACATCGTGGCACTCTCCTGATTGGCTGTGTGCTCCTGTAGTGTCTGTCAGGCTGCACACGGCACAGATACAATGTAGCACCTATGCGCTCCATTGTAGCCAATGGTGGGAACTTTGCGGTCAGCGGTGAGGTTACTTTCGGTCAACAGCTGACCGCAAAGTTCCCACCATTGGCTACAATGGAGCGCATAGGCGCTACATTGTATCTGTGCCGTGTGCAGCCTGACAGACACTACAGGAGCACACAGCCAATCAGGAGAGTGCCACGACGTGGCGCTCCCTGATTGGCAGAAGGGACCCTCTTTGACAGGAGTCAGGGGGGGGGGGGTCCTGGCAGTCGGAGAAAGGGGTCCCATGTGTAAACATGGGACCCCTTTCAGTGCGTGGTCGGGTTTCCGTTTTATTTTTTTGCCAAGTACGTGGATTATACAAAGGAAAGAAGATACCCTGGATTATGTGAGAATCATTTTTTCCACAGGTACCCCTAGGTGTATGGAGGTGTGCATGTATGTAATAAAATGTTACTTTCACGGTGTGTGTGTCCTGTTTTTTTGGGGGTATTTTTTTAGTAGTAGTACTACAGGTACCAGCGGGCCCGGTTTTCCACCGCATGCTGGTACTTGTGGTTCTCCAAGTACCAGCTTGCGGGGGAGGCTTGCTGGGACTTGTAGTACTGCTACTAAAAACAATATTGTAATTTTCACAAAAGGCTATCAGCCCCCCATCCGCCGCCCTTGGATGGGGGGGACAGCCTCGGGCTTCACCCCTGGCCCTTGGGTGGCTGGAGGGGGGGACCCCTTGATTTAAGGGGTTCCCACTCCTCCAGGGTACCCCGGCCAGGGGTGACTAGTTGGGTATGTAATGCCAGGGCCGCAGGGACCAATATAAAAGTGTCCCCTGGCTGTGGCATTATGTACCTGGCTAGTGGAGCCCGGTGCTGGTTTCAATAATACGGGGGACCCCTACGCTTTTTGTCCCCCATATTTTTGGAACCAGGACCAGGCGCAGAGCCCGGTGCTGGTTTATGAAATAATCATTTTTTTCCTGCAAATTTAACACAATCCAACCCCTTCCCACTAATAAACATGCACGGATCTCATGGAGCCGTGCATGCCTATCAGAACACGGTAAAAAAAAGCAGGTCTCTTTTACTTTAGCTTTTTTTTACGAATTGTATTTTTTCACGGCAGTGTTTGGCTATTGCCGGCAGTGTTTGTGAATTACACGTTTTAGTAAATTACAGAGTTATACCAAATAACAGGCGTATTTGACCGATGGTGTATTCATTCGTAATTTTTTTCTTTGACTTCCAAAAAAATACGAATGCCTTCATCACTGCCGAGATTTGAGTTTAGTAAATTCCTGAGATGACACCTTGAAGAAAAAACACCATCTCGGACAGAATCGGGAGCTTAGTAAATATACCCCACAGTGTATAACAATGCTTAAATGTGACAGTCCTCACTTTACGCTTTTTAAAGTGAAGTACAATCAGACCCTACCCTTCAGATCAACATAAAGAAAGCCAGACTGACAGAAACACAGTTTAGGATCAGCAGTCACACTAGCAATCAGTCACAAAACATGCGTTATTACATTTGCAACATGAGCAGATTTTTCAACTACACCATACATATAAGAAGGTAGGAAAAAAACATTACTGCATTACCTTATCCCAGGGCAGTGTATTCAGACGCACGAATAATACAGAAGTAAATGTTCGCAATCGCTCATTTACATCAGGCACTTATTCAGCTACACAATACCGCCAAGGTAGGTAGGAACTCAGTGCTGTATCACCTACCTCAGGAAAGCAGGATACAGAGACACTAAATCCCCGCTTCTGAAATCAACATTCCGTTAACAGACGCACCAGTGAGCACAGACGCACAGCGACTCTGACTGAACTGTGTTGTAACAAGCGTCTCAGACAGAAGAAGGAAATCAGTTCATGGCGGGAAACTCGGAGGAAACTGGACATGAACCGGGGGACGGGCGATCAGGAGAGCGTTTTACTCCCCGCTGCTGACATCAACCTCAGGGATCGCGGCCTCTACGGTTCCCCAGAACATATTGTTCAGCCTCTCTCTAAGCTACAGTACTTGCAGCGATTACGAAGCCGACAGTATAACCGCCTTTTACT